>NC_080788.1:141662092-142262092 GCF_028018385.1 Neofelis nebulosa
AAATAAACATTTAAAATTGTTTTTTACAGAAGTCATTACATTGCCTTTTTTCCTTCTTTTTGCTTTCGCTTTCTACCCAACCCAAAGACTCCATTGCCCATATTCCAAAAATCCAGCTGTCTGTTTTGTCGGTCTTCCACAGCCTTCCTCTTGCTTAGTTTGGGGACCAAAATGTCCTTACTCAGCCGCCTTCTCACGCCAAACAGGATTTTCATCGTTTAAGAAATTTCAACGGAAAAATATGGGAGCTCCAAAGATCAATCGTCTACGAAAAACAATTTGTTTGTTTATGCGGCCATTTTGTCTTAAGACGAAAGTGAAAAAAAAATTAACAAAAAAACAACACTGGATAAGCAGATCAGGAGAGGCTTCGGGCTATTTCCTCGGACACCGTAAGACCGGGCAGGATGAAACGTGAAGGGAAAACATGCCAGATGTACACGGCACAGATACAACTTTCCTCCCCATGCTGAGTTGGTTATTTCTATTTTATTTATCTTCGGACGCTAAAGCCCTCCAACACTCTGTGGAGCTGGAAAATAGAGTCACACGCAAAGTGATCAAGAATGCCATTTGCACCCCACTAGTCCTGATCCCGCGACCCCACGGGGCTCACTCCGCTCGGCTTCTCATCCTGGACTTTGCTCTGGGCTGAGATCACTATCGCAAACGTGTCAGAGAAGAATGCTGTCTGGGTGGCTGGGAGCCTGATTGGATTTTCTCCCATTCCGTCCTTCCATTTAACCACGATTTTAATTGCCCGCCCTCTCCCCTCCCCACTGCAAGATGTCTGGCACTCAACGTCTGGCATGAAATCTTATGGATCTACACTTTCCGCGGGGCCTCTGACAGCAGGTCTCAACTTGACTCGCCATCCCTGGGAACACGGAGTCTCAATTTGTTTGTTTCCGAGGACAAGAAGAGTTGTAGCTCTGGGTGCTGGAAAGAGGCGTCTTTGCATCTGATTAGATTTTTCTACAGAGAAGATGAGTTCGTCTGTCACGGATGATTTTTTTAAAAAGTATTTTTATTGTATTATTTGTTATAAAAGAACGTTCCGCATACGCCCACCTTTCCATTGCTCTGTCGCTTTCAAATTATTATCGGCCTCGAGAATATCTACCGGCAGAAGCCTGCGCCTAGTGCCCTAAAACGTTAGCAGCAGAAGAAAGTGGGGGATCGTGTCCTCTGTTGGTTGTGGTGTCTTCATTCACTCCACCACACCTGATTTTACATCCTGGGGAAACTGAGGCCAGAAAAGAGAAGTGGTTCGCTCAAGGTGAGAGCTGCTTCATGACCATGTTGGAATCCCTGAACCTGAGCCAGGATGTCTGATCCTTGGCGCCATTGACGTGGTCTTCAGGACTTCCTACTAATCAATTTTATTTTTTTTCCTTTAGTCATCGTTTTCTGTCACAGCTATCTAGACTTAAACAAATGGGGCCCTAACATGTACTACTGTTTGGACTCAAGCGTATTATTAATATCCGATTGTTTCGCAAAATCTTATAAAATGGTTTTCTCGCTCTTCCTATTTTAAGTCGTATCGTATGCTTTTGTTGATTTTTAAATTGGAGGATGCTACCATTTTTAACCGCTTTGAATGAATTGTGAGTCATATGCTGGACACTGATTGTAAAAGGAAGGAAAAAGGCATAGATGGATAGATGGATGGATGGTATGGATGACCAGATGACTAGGTAAACACCTATATTTATACACTCACACTTGGTATTCTAATCATAAATAATTTATCTTTTTGCACAGAGATCAGTTCATCGATGCTGCGCACGCGTATCCCTCTGAACCCCGTTCGAACAGACCTGCCTTCCCCTGTCTAGAGTGCTTGGTCCAGGACCCGGTACCCAATAGATGCCGAAAATGTTTGCAGAACACAAATCAGCATCTCCACCATCGGGCAGACTCGACGTTCCAGCAAAACTGAGCCTCAAGATTCAATAGAACTCTTAACAGTTTAACCAGCCCTGGCCTTGAATCCGGGGCTTCCCGCCTTCAGATGGGGCACCCTCCTTGCTTCTCCTTTGGAGGGACCTTACACTCAGCTGCGAAGCAAGGACAGGCCAATCTCTTTCCCACCAGGTCCATCTCAACGCCTCGTTCCCCCTCTCCATGCGTATGTATTTATTTATTGTTTTCTCTCTTCTCCCTGTCCCTCTCTCTGATGTGTTTACTTGCAGCAGCCAGAAAGACCACCTTATACCCGCTCTCTCCTCGGTTCAGTGTACCTCTCTACTCCAATAAACCGTTTGCAATTCCATCTGGCGAGCGTTTGCTCCGAAGACATTTCCCTGTCAATCTCTCCCGCCACATTAAAAATCTGTCATTACGATTGCATCGCCGCCTGGCTCCTGAGATTTCTGACTGCTTTATTGCCCCTCATTTTTTTCTCTTCCCTGCTACAGCCGAGAAGCAGAAATAAAGGTTTGTTGTTGAAACATGGCCGGGAGGAAAGTAGGAGGCACACATCTGTCAAGGTATTACCTTTCTTCAACCAGGGATTAAGGTGTTTTACGGCACTCGCTACTGAGCATCACACTGAATAAATTTTCTCAGTAGAACATAAAAATGAACTCATACATTTGGAACCAAGTTTCCTTCTTTTGAGCCAACCCAGATCGTTATGAGGTGGCACCAGCATGCAGGGGGTACAGAGATTCCGGAAGTTTCCACCACCCACCCCACCTCCCGCCAAAGCTGCATTATTTAAATGCCGGTTGAGGCAAGGGGAGGCATCTGGATTAGGGAAGATACTGTTTGTGAAAGCCCAGCTTTCCTCGCCTTATGGGAGAGGATGGAAAGTTCCAGAAGGGACCTGACCCCGGGATCCCCTCGTTCAGGCCTGATAAAGCCTGGCTCTTCCTTCCAGAGGCCAATCAACTCGCTTTCCTTGGGGAGTGCCCCTACGTCCCTCCCTCCCTCCTCACTACCTGCTCTGTAGGAACGCATGTGACGACTGTCGGGCCCACGTCTGATTCGCCCACTGGTCTGTGAGCTTCTCCGGGGCAGGGGCACGTCCTCCATCTTGCTGCCATGTGCTTAAGGGACTTCTCAGTGTCTGCCGGGAGGCATGCAACTCTAACGCGTCTTCAGATTCTCCTTTTGTGTTCTGAGGTTTGCACGTTGAAGAGCCCATCCAAGGGCCCCAGCAACCTGCTTCAGAGAGCTACATTGATATTGTCACTTCCTACGTGAGAAATGGGGGCAGAAAGAGGGCTGAGTATCTTGCCAGAAGTCAGACAGCTACAGTGACGGGTCTGGGGTTGAGTCTAGCAGGCTGTGCTCTTAAGCACTGTGCTAGTCTGTGGAGGGCGGGCAGCACAAGGAGGGACAGGGAGAGGGCGGGCTTTGGAACACTCTTCTGGCACAACACAACCTCGGGCGGAGCTGTGGTGCCCGGGAGCACTAGAGTATCCTGGTGTCCTCTGTCCCTGTATTCCGTCACAGCCCCACCCGAAGTCACAGTGGACTGTGGCTCTGGTTTGGTGTTCCAGGCTTGGGATTCCTCTTACCTCCTACCATGTGTCACCAAATACACACACACACACACACACAGACACACACACACACACACACACACTTTGTTCTCCCTACAAACTTAGCTCTCTGGTTGTGATGTCACCTCACCGGGAATTGTTCTCTCTCTCTCTCTGTCTGTCTCTCTCTCTCTCTCACAGGGCAACCTCCCTTTCATCCTTCAAAACCATGCCCCTCTGGGCCATCTCCATTTACCCTTCCAGAAGCATTAGAAACCCTCTAAGGACTCCCACAGGCCTTCTTCACTGCTCTGTAATGCACTCACCGACTTTTATTATACACCACTGGTTTGTACACCAGCCACTCCAGTAAGGATCAGAGACACCAGGCGCTGAACACTTTCTATGTACACACTGAGCCCTCAGTAACCTTGCAATGACCCTAAAAGACAGCCTGACCCTAAAATGCGGTTTTACCCTCTCTCCCCAAATGGAGGGAAGTCCTGCTCTTTGCCACGACAACTGCCTTCCCTTTGATTCTCTCAACGACCCAATGGTGTTTCCGAGCAGAAGCCGGGAGGTGGGTTCCAGGTGGCTTCAAAGCAAGGCTCAAGGATCTGGGGGTCGCCCGGGACTCAGGGCTAGTGAGAGGTGAATGTGAAAGCTGGTGCCGGCTTCCATGGTTTCCAAGAGTGACCCTGGAGCCACTCACCCCAACAGCCCCCCGTTCTCTGTGAGCTCACGGCAGAGCCCATAGCCTCTGAATCTTCCAGATCTACCTCCAAGGTCAGGCTTGCTTTT
Source organism: Neofelis nebulosa (assembly GCF_028018385.1). Taxonomy (NCBI): domain Eukaryota; kingdom Metazoa; phylum Chordata; class Mammalia; order Carnivora; family Felidae; genus Neofelis; species Neofelis nebulosa. The sequence goes on from NC_080788.1 coordinate 141,666,388, forward strand.
CCTGGACTGCCCTTGCTGGTTGCTGAGGGACAGACACCAAGCCCCACGGCCTGCGGTCTCCAGGCCCTCCCTCTTCCCACTGCAAGGACCCACCTGCCCCGATGTCCACAGACATTGGAGTCACCCCAGGCTGCTCGGGGTTGATCCCAGGGCCCATCACGTTCCTGCCCACCCACTCGGTATTTTTGTCAAGACCCATGATTTGGTGATTCCCATGACTGGTGGACTCTGTTTCTTGTGACCCAGCCAACAAATGAAGACCCTTAAAAACGGGAAGAGTCAAGTACTCCCCAGGAGAAACCCTCAGCAGAGGCAGTGGGAAGGAGGGTGGCGGAACAGAGCTCCCTGAGTCTGCTGCAGACCCCCAGCCCTCTCCCCAAGAATCCTCTCACTGCTGTTCTCTGTGGGGACGGTAAGGAGGGACCCTGCTGCCCTCTGAAGAACAGTGCAATTCTAGAGCCTTCCTTCGTTTCCCTTGGCCCACTTGCACCTGGGGAGCCACACTTTGGGGGGGGCCCTGCTTTCGAAAAACAAAATCAATGATTTAAACCTTATAAAAAATAAAATTGGAAGAGAGACATGGGATAAAATGGGGAAAAGTGCATTTTCTCATCTTGTCGTGGGAAAGCCTCATTTCTGAGGGAGACATAACGTGAACAACTTACAAAGGAAACGTTTGATAAACCTGAGAAAGCCTGATTTTAATATCTGCATACCAACAACCGCAAAATAGGAGAGACTGTTTGTAATGTACAAAGGATACAGACAGGCAACTGACATAAGGGACAATGCAAACTGTTCCGTGACATCACATTCTTATTCTCACCAACAGGTCAAGCAATTTAAATTAAAATTTCAATGAGATCAGCTCACCTATCAGAATTGTCATAGAGTTTAAAAGTATTGGCAAGGGTATGTGGAATAAACACTGGCGTACGAGGGCTTAAATGTGCCCAAACTTTCTAAAGGGTGATGCAGCGATATCCGATCGAAATTAAAAGTACATAGAGCTTTGGTCTTGATTCTGCAGACATTTTCACACCTTCTTGCAAAATACCCAAAAGCAAGTTTACTGAAGCTTCAGTTTTATCGGGGAGAAGTCTGCAACCACCTGAATGTTCATCTAAACAGGAGTCACTAACTATTGGGGCACCTGCGTGGCTCAGTCAGTTAAGCATCCAACTTCCTCTCAGGTCACGATCTCGCAGTCCGTGAGTTTGAGCCCCTCCTTCGGGCTCTGTGCTGACAGCTCAGAGCCTGAAGCCTGCTTCGGATTCTGTGCCTCCCTCTCTCTCTGTTCCTCCCCTGCTCACACTCAGTTTCTCTCTCTCTCTCTCTCTCTCTCTCTCAAAAACAAATAAAGATTAAAATTTTTTTTCAATCAGTAAAAAAACAAAAAATAGAATAAATGAACAGGAGTTACTCACTACTATAATAATCCATCCACTCAGAAGAGAACTACACAGTCATGAAAAAAATGAGGTCATTATCTACACAGCGATGCAGAATGGTCCACAAATGGCTAATTACATAACAAAGTAGGGGGTGTGCCCACATACCACACAAAGGGACAAACACACTCTTGGTAACGCATAGTCTATTTCTGGGAGGATGAATGCAATTCACAGTGATCACCCCTGATGCAAAAGAGAATTTTCCTTGTATACCCATTCTACATAGTTTTTGACTTTTTTTTTTTTACCACGTACGTTCTTTGTATTAATTTAATAAATTATGAGTTAATTTTACTTTGAGTGCTCTACTAAATCCCAGCGGCCGTTCCCAGGCAATGGCAATGTGGAATGCCGATGGAATCCACAGAGTGGATGTACCATTCCATGGCCAAACCACAGGCTTGTAAGAAATGGGGTGTCCCAGCCTGGTTCACAGAGGCTGGGGACACAATTCAGGACTCACCCTCCTTGGCTGCGCTAACCCTGGACTAAGGGGTACACACATTGCTTCCGGTAGCTCAGGCACTGAGCAAAGCACCCCCCCCCCCCGCCCCAGTCCCCTTTTGCTGCCCATTCGGGGTGATTTCTGATCATAAATTGGGGCCAGATGGCAGAACCGTTGTAATTCACCTTGGCTGACCCCTGAATGAAGGATCTTGCAGAAAACTTAAAAAGCGTTGGTAAATAAACGTTTGTCACTGATCAGTCTTGTCTTAGGCCACCACAGTATAAAGGTCCAAACATCACCTGCTGCCCAACTGGACACTGGTCAAAGACTCACCCCCCCTCCCCCCCGCTGCCCTGTGCATTCGCTCACTTCCTGACACTGTTGAAGCTAGCATTCATACATAAGATAACACCCAGGGTGCTGAGAGCAGACTCAGGTCACATGGGATTCAGCTCACTTTCTGTAGGAATTTATTTATTTTTTTATTTTTTTAACATTTATTTATTTTTGAGACAGAGAGAGACAGAGTGCGTGCAGGGGAGGGGCAGAGAGAGAGGGAGACACAGAATCCGAAACAGGCTCCAGGCTCTGAGCCGCCAGCCCAGAGCCCGATGCGGGGCTCGAACTCACGGACCGCGAGATCGTGACCTGAGCCGAAGTCGGATGCCCGACCGACTGAGCCACCCAGGCGCCCCTGTAGGAATTTAAAAAAGGAAAAAGGAAGAGCTGGCAAACCTTGAGAGACAACTAGGCACTCGGCACTGTGGTAGGCGGACGCTTTTGTCGGATTAAGTCATATGTTAGCCCAATGACACCTCTACGTGGTAAGTATCATCATGCCCATCCTACAGATGCTGACACTGAGGCCCCGTTGGGAAATTGGTGGAGAAGACTGGATGTTGGTTTCTTGGGCCCTGTGGACCAGACCTCATATTATATCCACTTGTTCAACCCAGCCAGCGAAGGGGGTGAGTTGGCCTGCCCCAGAATGCCTGTCGCCTCTCCCCTGGACATCCCTGCAGCCTGGGAGTGAGGTCGTTTCTCTGTACTCTGGCTGTCTCACCTGTAACGTGGAACTTACCCCACTACGCTCTTGAGAAAATCAAATGAGACATATCTTAAAAGTACCCAGCAAATGCTCAATAAACCCCCCCCCCCCCGCTATTATTATAATCCATCTGCCCAAGATGTTCTGCTTTTGGCTTCAGTTCCCAATTGGAATTCGCACGTGCAGAGACAGGGACCCTCAATTAAGTTCCCCTTTCTTCCTGCCCCTCCCAATTTTTAAAGTCTGTTTTGTTTTTGCAATTTTTTTTTTTTTTTCCCCTTGTGACCACTTCATAAAACTGGTGTTGGAGTCCAAAACGCTGCCGACTTGAGAACATTCACCTGAAATCCCCACAGGGATGTGCGATGTGATTTATAGGCGCATTTCCTGCAGCTCAACAGTATCACGTTCACATTTCGGCCTCGGCAGCCTTCATCACCCTGCCAAACTGTGGAGTTTTACCGTGCATCAAATAAACTATGGTTATAAATCACCCCCAGATGTCAGCCTAATTATTTCAAATGAGTGGGAACCTGTTGGATGGGACACTTTGGACACACACTCGTCGAATGTTCCTGAAGGCCAGCTTCCTCCCATCCCGAGAGCCCCGGCAGCTGGCGCGGAAGGCCTGGCTCTCTGCACCCACCCCAGGGACCTCCAGGCTCTCCTGTCCTCTTCCTCCTAGAAAGTCCCCACCAAGGCTGGATTCCAGGAAGTGGGCCTTACAAGCAGGTCCTTGGCTCCTTTCTGCGGAAAAGCAACCTGCTGTTCGTGATTTTCCACAGCAAGCATTGATAAACAAACGTGGCAAATATCAAGGCTAGCTGTTGACCCACGAGAGAAGGCAGAGCTCTCTCCTCGGTCCACAGAGGACAAGGAGTGAAGGAGGGTCTCAGGGGTGGGGGGTTGGGCAGACTCAGCATTCACAAACCAGACCCATAAGGTCTCCCTCTGGTCACCTCTTAGCAAGCCTGTGGAGGAAGACGAACATGAGCCTTGATCTTTGCATCTTAAATGGAGACAGAATTTTCTAGAAAATCCAACCAGAAGGAGTGCTTAGCTTCCGTGGCTCCCACCACACCCCCACAAAAACAGCCGGGGCTGATAGCGTTTTCCTCCGTCCGTCTGTGCCAAGTACCTCTCTGCATCAGGGGCCACGATGGGTGCTCCCACCTGCCTCTTCTGTCTCTGTCCTCATGTTGGTTGTGTGGAGAAGGGCTTTTCCCTGTGAACACTGGGAGACCCAGGATCGGGCCGCTGGTGCCCCAGGCGGCCTGGGTCAAGGTCCGTGCGCCCCACTGCTTCTCCCTGGTAAGGACCTGTGAGTGGGCTTCCTCCACAAAATCCCTTGCTCAGCCTAATATTTTAAACGGTGCACTTTCCCATCAAGGCCTCTCTCAAAGAGTACCTACAGGATGACTGATGTTTAATTTTTTTTTATGTTTATTTATTTTTGAGACAGAGAGAGACAGAGCATGAACAGGGGAGGGGCAGAGAGAGAGGGAGACACAGAATCTGAAACGGGCACCAGGCTCTGAGCTGTCAGCACAGAGCCCGACGCGGGGCTCGAACTCGCTGACTGCAAGATCATGACCTGGGCTGAAGTCGGACGCTCAACCGACTGAGCCACCCAGGCTCCCCATGACTGATGTTTAAACGGGCAAGTTGAGGGGTGCCTGGGTGGCTCAGTCAGTTGAACATCTGGCTTCGGCTCAGGTCATGATCTCACGGCTCGTGGGTTCGAGCCCCGCGTCGGGCTCTGTGCTGACAGCTCAGAGCCCGGAGCCTGTTTCGGATTCTGTGTCTGCCTCTGTCTCTGCCCCGCCCCCACTTGGGCTCTGTCTCCCCCCCCAAAAAAATAAATAAACATTAAAAAAATTTTTAAAAAAAGAACAAAAAAACAGGCACGTTTTGCAAAATGGCACCGTGACGGTGTTCTCCACTATCATGGGAGAAACCTTAGCTTCATGGCAGTGGCAGCTGGTGAGAGGCCTCTGTCCTGCTCCCAGACCCCTGTGGACTCCTGCTCGACCTCGGCCTCGCTGACGTCCTGCCCCCAGCCACGAGCAGATGCGGGTGGCTGCCCGGGAGACACCTCCCCAGACTCTCGGGTGGGTGTTTAACCCGTTGACACCATGGCTTGTGGGTTGCTCTACCTAAGCTTCCTCCAAGGGGGAACATTCTATCTAGCGCCAGTCCACAGACCCTAACGGACCGCAAGCCGGGAGCTCTAACAACATAGGATGCGACCGAGTCCAAGTGTTCCTTTGAGGGGCGTAGAATAGTCAAGGTGTCCAGGAGGGCGGCTGAGGAGACAGGTAGCGATGGGGACGTTGTTTTCCTACGGTCTGTGGCTCAGAGGTGTTTATTAGTTCCCATCACTTCTACCACGTTAAAAAAAAAAAAAAAGTCAAAATCAAAGATAAATGCACATGGGTAAGTGGAAGAGGAAAAGTCGTGTGAGAGGCCGAACGTTATAAAAGGAGAGAAGGAAACGACTCAGGGGCTCCAGGGCTGTGTGCCCGCTCGTCGGCCCCGGGGAGGTGACTGCTGACCCGCAGCGTCACGGGGGAGCTCAGATGTGGGAACAAGGTGTGAGCGTTACTAACCTTCAGGGTGGTGGGAAGGTGTGAGGGGTTCCTACAAAGGTGTGATCAAAACACTGCAGAATGTGAAGGGGAGACCTTGAGAAGGAAGGAGAGGAGAGAGGCCCTACCAGGTTCTCAGGCAAGGCCCTGGGGCACACGCCCACTCAGCCCCAGGCAGGGGAGGGGACACTAAGGACACCGAGGTCAGCCAGAGACCTGGAGAGTTCAGTCAGAGACCCCCAGAGTCCAGGCAGAGACCCCCAGAACTCTGGCAGAGACCCCCAGAGTCCAGTCACAGACCCCCAGAACTCAGAGACCCCCAGAACTCAGTCAGAGACCCCCGGAGTCCAGTCAGAGACCCCCAGAACTCAGGCAGAGAGCCCTAGAGTCCAGTCACAGACCCCCAGAACTCAGAGACCCCCAGAGTCTAGTCAGAGACCCCCAGAACTCAGGCAGAAACCCCCAGAGTCCAGTCACAGACCCCAAGAACTCAGAGACCCCCAGAGTCTAGTCAGAGACCCCCAGAGTTCAGCCAAAGACCCCCAGAGTTAATCCAGAGACCCCAGAACGCAGTCAGAAACCCTCAGAGCTCAGTCAGAAACCCCCGGAGTTGAGTCAGAAACCCCTAGATTTCAACCAGAGATCCCCAGAGTTTAGTCTGTGCCTTTCGTAGCATAAGGAAGAATCTACTTTTTTTGAGGAACCACAAGAAATATCTCAGGGTTTGGTTACCCAGCTTCAAATGGCACACCATGACTGCCACTCCCATTCTGAGAAAACTTCCAGAAGTATCCTTCCATAACCTAAACTTCAAATTGAGGTTAAAGTTCAAAATGGTCCATTAGTGAAGTTGAACACCGAGTGACAGATCACCTTCGGGTTCCTCACTTACTTCGGATACCTCAATGAGTGTGTCTTTGGAGGAAAGAGCATTAGTTTTGAGGTCAGAAGGTTCTGGGGCAAATCTGAGTTCTGTAACTTGCAAGCTCCGTGAACCTGGGCAAATCGAAATCTGTGCAGAAGTGGGGAAAGTAAAACTTGGCTCAGGGGGGTATTATGAGCCTGCAGAAACCCTTGTGTAAACCCTCAACCGATACGAATCTCTTCCTCCCTAAATATCAAAGTTCCGACACTGGATGCAGGAAAGTGGGAGAAGGGAGGAAGGAAGGAGGGAGAGAAGGAAGGAGGGAAGGAAGGAAGGAAGGGAGGAAGGGAGGGAGGGAGGGAGGAAGGAAGGAAGGAAGGAAGGAAGGGAGGAAGGGAGGAAGGAGGAAAACTTAAATATGTTTGCCTAGAGGCAACTGGGTGGCTCAGTCGGTTACGCGTCCAACCTCAGCACAAGTCATGATCTCACAGTCCATGGGTTCAAGCTGTGCTGACAGCTCAGAGCCTGGAGCCTGCTTCAGATTCTGTGTCTCCCTCTCGCTCTGCCCCTCCCCTACTCCCACTCTGTCTCTCTCTCTCTCTCTCTCTCTCAAAAATAAACTTTATTTAATTAAAAAAATTTTTTACTCTTTTTTTACACTTATTTATTTTTGAGAGACAGAGTGAGACAGAGCATGAGCCAGGGAGGGGCAGAGAGAGAGGGAGACACAGAATCCGAACCAGGATGCGTGTGGGGTGTGTGTCATCCCACTGGACGGTGTGGATGGAGCAGCTCTGAGCTGTCAGCACAGAGCCCGACGCAGGACTCGAACCCATGAGCAGTGACATCATGACCTGAGCCAAAGTTGGACACTTAACTGACTGAGCCACCCAGGTGCCCCTCAAAAATAAACATTTAAATACATACATACATACATACATTTGGTTAGCATCTAAACTCCTACATTTTTTTTTCAAATTTTCCAGAATATCTTCCTGAAAGAATATTAGCTTTAGGTAAATCCAAATTATTTTAGGGGCACCTGGGTGGCTCATTCAGTTGAGCATCTGACTCTAGATTTCAGCTCGGGTCATGATCTCATGGTTCGTGAGTTTGAGCCCTGAGTTGGGCTCCACTCTGAGTGTGGAGTCTGCTTCAGATTTTCTCTTGCCCTCTGCCCGTCTCGCCCAGTCTCTCTTTCTGAAAGAAAAATTCCAAATATTTTAAAGTTGAATTTGTGGGGTTATTTCTGTACAAACTCTCTCCTAAATAAATACAAATGATTTTGCCCCCATTTCGAAAGTCTAACTAATCCAGGGTCAGCTAACTAACAAATCACCTTCCTGACCAAACAAAAATATCAGGGCTTCCGTTTCCACTTGGAGACCAGAAAGAATAACAGCCCAGTGAGGATCATGTTCAGAGACAGCCCCGGTCTAAACAACCTCAGGAGAAGTCCCAGACGGAAGAGCCTTCCTCTGACATGAGGATTACAGGAGAGGATAAGCTAGTAATTAGGACACTTAGAGAAGGTGTAACACCATGTTTCTGGAATCGTCTGCTGTAGACATCCGCTATGCAGTGGGGGGCAGCACGGGAGATCCCAAGCAGTGGTCCAGGAGGAACCACCGCCTCGAACTGGGCCTGGCTCTCTCCTCTCGTGCTCTTAGAACCCACCGGAGCTCTGGATTGCATGGGCGAAGCCCCGCAAAGTTCCTCAGGGCCACCCCTGTGGTCTACCCTGGACAAACCGCAGCCAGCAGGAAGAGTGTGTGGAAATGTGCGGAAGCAGGAAACAGCCGCTGTGCCCCATGGGTTCTGGGCCTGCCCTGGTCCAGACACCACGGTCCCCGTCTCCCGAGCGCCAGGCCAGCCCCCCTCCCACCAGCACCCTGAGTTGGGTCCTCTATTTTCCCAATTTCACTGATTTAAGATCACGGGACTCAACAGAGTGACTCGCCCCAAATGACAGGTCTGTCCCCCCTCACCCCACCAGGTACAGACACCTGCCTAGTACACGTGCTTGAGACTCAGGTGCTGAAGTGAGACCCCCAAACATCCATCATGTGGTAGCAAAATTCAGAAAGAACTTGTCAGTCACTAGCAGCCGCTGGCCTCTCTGACAGGACCCCCAGCCTGTCACCATGGGGCCCCTGCCCAGGCCTGCCCTGAGTGTGGGGAGCTGACACGTGTGAACTCAAGGCAGGGACCAGGCCTAGTTCTTCGGCGTCCTGGCCCTGGCCTGGCACGGAACAGAGCACTGAGGTCCTAAAATATATTGAATTGACTTCCGAGCAAAAAGAAGGTCTGTCTGCTGCCGGGCAGGTCTGGATGAGTTTTCCCACGTTATCGGAGATTCCTGGTTCCTTCCCTTCTTGGCTGGTGAACTTGGGCCAGTCGGCTAGCCTCTCTCCTTCTCTTTTAGAGCAAAAGAAGCGTTGTTTCCCTTAGGTAAGTTTTCCAACATCGTCTTGGCTAAGCCTTCCAAGGACACTTTGAACAGTTCTGGGCCTCGGTGTTTCTGGCCGACCTCCCGAGATGAGACTGAAATCTTTGGGGGCGTCCCTTGACGTGGGGGTGACGTTCAGCCAGCGTCCGCAAAGCCAGCTTCTGGCCAGAGCCAGGCTCGGAGGATGAGAAGCCAGCATCCCCAGCCTCCAGGAGATGCCCCCGCACCAGCTAGTCTGAACCCCTTCTTTCCCATCACAGGCCACAGGATGGGCTTGCCTACTAGTCCATGCAGCTCATATTTCTTGAGCAGCTACTTGTCCCAACCACGCAGGTGGACACGCAGTTCCATGTGCCTGGGGGGGTGGAGAGGGCAGGCTGCTGAGTGTGCAGTCCTCCCGGCGCCACAGGGCCCTTGCCCATGCAAAGAGGGTACCTGGACCTTCAGGAGGCAGAGGGCCCTCTTACAGTGTTGACACACTGTTTAGTTAAAGACTCCGACCCTTCCCAAGTCCTAGAATTTCAACCACGCTCATAACCACGCGTGGGATTGACCATGTGAGCTGTTGCTTTGCGGGCTGGTTTGAGGCGGAGGGAGGAGTGAGCGGTTTCACTGGATGAAGAATAAACGTGAGGCCGGAGTGGCCTGGAAGGGCACCGGTGAAGCAAGAATCCTGACACGGACTGGCTTCAGAGGCTTGTCTGTTACCAGGCCAGGGTTCCTGACCTTGGCTCTGCTGACACTGGGGGCTAGACGGCTCGCGGCTGTGGGGCTGTCCTGGGCCCTGGAGGGAGCTCACCAGCATCCCGGCCTCCACCCACTAGGTGCCAATAGCAGCCCTCCCCCAGCCGTGGCCACGAAAAAGTCTCCAGGCATCGTCGAAAGCCTCCTAGGGACAAAATCATCCCGGGCCAAGAACACTGACTGCTGCAGGCGAATGGCTGCAAGCATGGAGGGACAGTAGGTGGTGACCAGAAGGACCTGGACGGGCAAGGCTTCTGGAGAAGCCGTCGGGGACCCAACGCATACTTCCAAACTCCAATGCCTGGCACGCAGTGGGCCCTCAGTGACCGGTGCTTTGGGAAGGAGGGTGGCTCCAAGATACTCAGAGGCTCGAAGTGTCAACACAATTGGCACTGAACAGGGCCGGGATCTTGTCAGGCCACCGTCCCCTGGGCTGGAGGCCATGGTGGGCACCACCTCGGAGGCCAGGTCATGCTGGGTGGCTGTTTATCTCTGGACCCAGGGCTGCCTGCTGGGCGTATTAGAGGCCATGAAATAATGATGAGGCCTAGGAGGGGTAATTAAAAGCCACAGTGACATTGATCTGCTGAGATTTCCGAGAGAGCCCAGGGCACACGGGGCGACTCTCCATCTTACCTCATGCAGGCCCAGCCTGATTGGCCCCCTGGGCATTGCTGGGGCCGAGGAACCTCACCTGTGGCCGAGAGACTCCCAGGGCAGCAACCAGGCTGGCCTCAGAGGCTGTGCAAAACAGGAGCCTGGGCCTGGAGGGGGAGGTAGGGGCGGGTGTGGGGGGGAGGGGGGCCCAGCTGCTGTGCTCAGCCCAGGAAAGGTAGGAGCCAGCGACTGCGTTCAAGAACAGGTGCCCGTTCTGCAAGATCTCAGAGGTCAAGCTTCTCCCCTCCAGGCCCCGGGACACACCAGGTGGAGAATCTGAGAGGCTCTGGGGCCGCACTGCCTCTCTTGGTTCAAGGCACATCCATTTTTGCACTATGCACCTCCAGTGCGACCAGAAAGGTTTTGATCTAGATGCTGCACGTTAAGCCAACAGTTATTTCCTGCAGTCTACCCCGGGCAGGGAACTGTGCACACTTTAAACAGATACGAACATCTAATATTTGCCTATACTCCTGTTTGCAAAGCTGGACACTTCGAGCCGAAGAATAATTGTTTGCTTGCTGCTATCGCTATGTATCAGTGACTTGCTCATCTGCTGTTGTTTCCGCTTTAGAAGTTTATTTTTGGGGATTTATTTTGAAACGGCGAGAGCAGGGGAGGGGCGGGGGGGGGGGGGGGCGGGGAGGGAGAGAATCCCAAGCAGGCTCCGCGCTGTTCTGAGCCGGGGTTCGTTCTCAAGAACCAAGAGATCGTGACCTGAGCCCAAATCAAGAGTCGGAGGCTTAACCGACTGAGCCACCCCGGCGACCCTGCTGTTTTCGTTTTAAAACTGACCTAGTGAGTGGAGTAAATGTGAGCCCAGAGCGAGACAGCCCTGAGGCCTTGCCTTAGTTTTACCACTTGCTAACCCTCTGCTCTTGGGCAAAACTCTTCAAGACACTTGTTGGTACGTGGAGGTAAAAGAAGTCGACATCACTGTGGAAAAGGAGTGAACGAGATCATGTTTGTGCTGTCGCGAATGCTCAGGTTCGAACACTCGTTGCTACGCGTTCAAGTCCTTCTGTGCCTGGGATCCTGACGTCCTCAAGGCCCGGGGATGTGGCTGCAGGTGGCCGTCTTTACAGCTGAGACGGCAAATCCTTTCTGAGCTGGGGTTCCACGGGGGGACTCCACGTTCACCCCGTCTCGGGGAGGGCTACAGGGTGCTCACTCCGCAGGAAGCTTGGCTTCCCGTGGCTGCAGGGAGACCAGCAAGAGTCAGAGCCCTGCTCCAAAGCCCTGGGATCGCCTTCCTTCCTACCCGCCCGTGAACGTGAACTGGCATGCCTTGCCGCTGGTTACGTAATCACCGCCTTGGTATTCCTCTGCGCAAACCCGGCCTGTTTCTTTTTGGCTCTTTGCCGTGGCCACGTGGCCAGGGGGATGGGAGCCGCACCCCTGCTCTTCACACTGTAAAGGAAGTAGCAACCCTATCAGATAGGAGGAAGAGGTGTTCTTGGGGCTTTGACAAAATAGCCTCTCTCCCACACGTGTGCAGACCTGTGGTAAGATCACTGGTCTAAATATGGAGAGACTCTTACTCCTTTCTGGTAAGCGGCCTTGAGTCGGGCAAAAGATTCTTCCGGATTTTAGCGAGGATGCTCCGAATCAAAGTCTTCGAAAAAGCACCGTGTCCTTGTGATGCCTGCCTCCCTCCACCCTCCATATTTGTAACAAGGGTGGTAGGTGAGCCTTGACGACAGACAGACAGCTCTGCATGGGTTGGGACCCATCTGGAAACTTCTCCAATTTAAGCGCAAGACGCTGATCGGAGACAGGCTTGGAGAAACGCACGCCCATTTACTGAATGTCCAGGGTACACGCACCTATCTACTCAGTTAATAGAGGTTTGATCTGGTTGTTTCTAGATTCTTCCGGGTTATGACAATCATAGGCACTGTGTGTGGAACATTTACTGAGCATCAGACCCTGTGCTGGGCGTCTGTTGTGTCCAAGCTGCCTCTCCGGGAGGAGGTCAGGGTGAGTCCCCGTACCTACTGAGGCTGGGTGATGTGGCCATGAGAATAACATCAGGACCTGGCCAGGCTGACAGCAGTCTGCCCTCCACAGCTCTGTTAGAGAAACTTCTCTGTTCTGCACGCGTGTTCTACCTGAAAATGGCATCTAGTTTATAAAGTGAAACTGTTGCCATATGTGCTGTCTGTCACCTGGAAAAAAAGAAATAGTTTCTCTGGCCTCCTAGCCTTTCCTGGCCCATAACGTTATAGCCACAATTCCAAAAACTCATTTTCATTATTTATCTGGAGGCAAAATCTCACCTGAACTGACAGAGCGAATGGAAAGCTGTTTCTAGTCTTTTCTCTCCCCTCCCCACCCGCATCGCAAGACTATCCATACATTTTGCTGCAGAGATATTAACGCATTCTATCACGAGGTGCTGTCCCAGTGTCCTGTGGGGGGTGTTACATAGGGTACAACTACGAGATATGTTAACTTCCCCAAATGTGCCAATTTTTGATTTCTGAAATACATCTGGCCTCAAGGCCCTTTTCAATAAAGGGATCGTGAGCCCGGAGGTCAAATGTCGTATTGCCACCTCGGGGCTCTGTCCTGCCTGCGGGGCTGGGTGGTCGCAGGTGTGGGCGTGTGAGATCAGATCAACCTCGACCCCGATTCTGGTTTATGCAGCTGCCTGTGGCATCCTCAGAACGTGCGGCTCATGGGAGCCTCGGTTTCCCCAGTTTCAAGAGGAGTGGGCAAAAACACACCTCCGCAGCAGTGTCGTCGTGAGGCTAATATGGGCTCACGTGTGTGAGGATTCCAGGCTCCGGGGCTATTCTGGCACCGTAAGGCCATCCATGTTCCCTCCCGTGCTTTGTAACGGCTTCCAGATCTGATGCCAAGATGTGGCAAACCGTTCACTTTGACGTTCGCTGACCTCGACTTGGAATAGGATGTGGCCCCTGGGAGCCTGGGCTGAGGGAGAGGGCGGGTTACAGCGCACTTAGACCTGCAGAGGCCCTGGCAATCAGCAGGAGCCACAAAGACCTTTCTAGTATTAATTAGCTGTCCCCAGCCTAGTGCTGCCAGGGCTCTCAGCCTCCGGGGGAGCACTCAGGGATGCTGTGCTCGCAGAGGAGCTCAGCCCTGACCAGGAGAGCTGAGTAAATAGGGCAGAGTTGGGCTCCCCAGGAGCCACGGGTGATGATGCAAAGCTCTCCCTGCGCTCAGGTGCAAGACAGGCTCTGGGTGGATGGACCGGGGACGGTGACAAGGGAGCCCTCCCAGCTCAGTCTCCCGCTGCTGCTCCCACGCATGATGGCCCCTCCCCGCTCTGGTCCCTCTTCACCCCTGCTCCGTCTCTGTTGTTTCTTGCTTTTTCCTTCTGGGTAATTTCTCTGCCCCCACGATTCGGTCCCTCTTGGTCTCTCTCTGGGTGTGTTGTCTCACACCCAAGGGCACTTAGCTGCCCCCACGCACAGGCTTGGTGGACAGGATGACAAAGGTCCCATTCTCTTCCGCTGGGCCCAGGGTTCTCTCCAAAAAGAAGATTCATGGAAAGCAGGACGGCTTGTGTTTTCTGGGTGAATTTTCTACTTCATTTCAGACATAGGTATTCATTCAACAGATATTTACTGAGCACCTACTACTCACCAGGCACTGTTTTTTTTTGGTTTTGTTTTGTTTTGTTTTGTTTTTAATCTCAGGGATACAATAGTGAATAAAAGACAAAGTCCTTGCTCTACGGGTCTGCTGGGGCGGGGTGGGGGGAGGTAGCAGAGAAATAAAGAAGTAAAAACTGGTATGAAGAAAAATAAACGTGGATAACGGCACAGACAATGCTGGTGGCAGGAGAGAATGATCAGGGGGTCTCTGCCAAGGGACTGAAGTCATCTGAGCCAAGTGACAGAGAAAAGCATGTCATTAACTGGGGTGAGGCAGAGAGAGCAGAAAGTTCAGTGACCCTGAGGCAGAAGCCTGCCCGGCATATTTAAGGAATATGAAGGACGATGCAAGGGAGGCAATGATAAAATATAGGGCCCGAGAAGCACAATATCTTTTCACCCAATCTTTGCAAACTTTCTTCTAGACGGAGATCACGAACCTCATTTTGCAAATGAGGAAATCTTGGATCAGAAAACTTTAAAAAGTTTGCCCAGTGTCACAGAAACTAAGTTACAAAGCCGGATCCTAGCTCAAGCCTCCGAAGCACAAATCGCTTTCCACAATACCTTTACAGAGCCGGAGGATTGAGGGTCAACTTCTAAGCCCCAGCCTCCCGCTAGCACCTTATCTATTAAGAGTTTGTAGGGACTCAGCAACTGTCCCTTGCAACAGGTGACCATCGTGAAAATCCAGGCCCCTTCTACTCAGAGGAGGCAGAGAGCATAAGGATAGGTTGAAATCTGACACCAAAAATAGTAGGTGTCAATGAGGGAAACTGAGGCTTGGAGACGTCAAGCACCTTGTCCAGGGCCCTTTTCCATTAGCTGTGTTGCATGTTTCTAGACTTCAGTGTAAAGGAAGATGTAAAAGCCAGAGCAGTCCAGAAGAAAATGTGGTTTTGTTTTCCTAGCCGTTGAAACGTTCCTGTTCTTGGATTGATTGGATTTCTGAGAAATCAACAATACCATTTAACTGACAAAGACCATTTCCCACCAAGAAAAAAAAAAAAAAAAAAAAGGTATTTTAACCTCCCACCTGATTCTTTTTTTTCTTTAAGAGTAAAACGTGATTTTGAAAGAGTAATTACATATATTTATATCACAGGAGTGGGAGGCAAGACGTGTCACTGAATCACCTGCTTCCTACAACTCCTCAATCAGTCCAGACACACGTGTGAGATGCACCTAAGTTTGATATCCATGCGGTGGGACCATTGCCTCGACTGGATTGTCACTTGGGGTGGGTGGGGATGGCGAGAGAGAAGAGCTTCCTGCCTAACTCTTCGTCCTGACTCATGACGACCTGCTCTAGGAACTCAGCGGGGGAAACATTCACTCACCAATTCATCCTTTCTTTCCCTCTCTCCCTGCCTTCCTCATTGTGCAAACTGGGTACCTATACTGGGTTCCGTGCCCCATGCTAATCTAAGAATCCTAAAACCAAAAAGACACAGTCCCTGATCTTTTTTTTTTTTTTTTTTTTTTTTTAAATAAGTTGATTTGTGAGACACAGACTTGCATTCCCTCCCTGGAGATACGTTCTAGCTACGCACCTACAGCTAATGTTACCCGAGTTCAGCCCGCAGCAAGGGTCCAGCCCAAGGTAGTGCGGAAGGAGCCCAAGGCTGCCTATACTGTGAAGACTGGCGTGGAAAAGGGGGTCTGGCTTGTCCGGGAGCTCTGGCCCTATCCTGGGCCAGAAGGGTGCAGCCTCAGTCTGAGGGTCCGGGCGGGTCAGAGCAGGACAGAGGGGCCGGATGACGTCCATGGGAGCAGGCAGTGTTTCTCAGAGTGGATGCATGAAAGGATACACATGATATCTCTACATGGAAATATTGATTATTTGAGACTCTGAAACCCCGACTGAGTCACATCCTCTGGTAGGAAACCCCCTACCCCAGTCCCTTTCTGGAGCACAGCCAAATCACTGGAAACAGACGAGGGGCCCCAGCACGGTAGTAGCATTTCCAGGATTTAGGTTCTGATCAGGTGTGCCCCAAATGGGCTTTAAAATCGTATTCTGACTCTTGGGGCTTTCTGAGGCCTTAAAAACCAAATGTTCCCAGAGGTGGGGTTGCTACCGAGGGTTATGGACTGCAGAAGTACATTGCTGTGGGGAGACCGGGCGAATGGGCGCGTTCTAGTCCCCAGTGTCCAATTAGATACAAGGCTTTGGGAAAATTGTACAACCTTTATGAGCCCGTCTTCTCATCTGTGAATAAAGCACTATTACCCACGCCACGCCATCTAAGTGTTCTAAAAAGTGAGTTCATGGATTACGAACGCTCTGTAGTCTACCCTCCATATTATAAATATGAAAAAGTAGCATTATCTTAGGAACAGATTGATATGATCATGCCTAATATATGTGCCTTAGTATAGAAAATAAATAGATCTCTATATGCACTATTGTATGTGCTGATATATTCGATTTGACTTAAAGTGGGTCTGGAAGTATTATTTGAACTCTCATAGCTTTCTGATGGCCCTAGAACCAAATTAGTCAATGGCTATGATTGCCACGGGGAAAGATAATTTCGGGAATGATACGAATTGCAATATCAGTGCGTACCAGCTTGTTAATGAAACTTCAAAGTTGAAACCAAAGCAGCAGTCTGTAGATGGCTCCAGAGAAAAAGTCCCGTGTTTCCGCACATCTCCTTTCGGTCCTTAATGAATGCGTAACCTTCCCGCGCTTGAACTTGGGCACCATGGCCAGTAGTCAATTTTCACTTTAGTTCACGTATTTTTTTTCTCCTCCTTTTAATCCTGAAAATCTGTAGCCATGTCATCACCTCCTTCTTAATTATACCATATTCTTTACATCTGTCCTGCGAAATAACTCTAATTGAAATAGCACCGGCATGAATTTTTGTAATGTTCCCCCCAAGACATCCCGAAAGTGACTCACGAGAAAACAGACTGAAGTCACAGCTGGAGGCACGTCAAGGATCATTTCCATTTTTACATGATTAATTTGAATTTAATATCTTAAATCAAAACCTGATTAATTTAAATAAAATTTTGATGGTGCCCTGCTTCTAATATACATTGCAGTAATTAGATTCGGCTTAATGTGATTTTTTTTTTACATAATTAAAAAAAAGGGGGAAGTCAAGTGTAACAATGCAATGTTGATACAAATCTGTCTAAATATATATAGGGGACTGAGGGTTTGGACATTACTCAGGTGAAGCGAGGACGGTTAATGAAGAGGGACATTAGTGTGCTGAGCATAGATACGATTAGTCCTTGTTTATCCCGTCCTTTAGTAAAGCCACTGATTATAAAATTAAAAGGAGAGAAATTTTTCATCCTTTAAAAAAAAAAAAAAAATTTTAAGTAGGCTTCAAGCCCAGCATGGAGCCCAACATGGGGCTTGAACTCACAACCCTCAGATCAAGACCTGAGCTGAGACCAAGGGTTGGAAGTTCAACTGGCTGAGCCACACAGGCGCCCAAAATTTTTCTTCTTAATAAATTAAAATTACAGTGGGACACAGCACCAAGAAATAAATAAATCATGGAGCATATGAATCTGACAAATTCCAAGGTTCATTTCCCCACTGCTAGACGTTGAGGGAACACTTCCTATGTCCCTAAAGGGGGGCAGACTCCGAAGCTACGGGCGGGACAGGACGGACGGATGTGTGCACAGCCCCAGGCAAAGAAGGTGCCATGTGACTGCTTCCAGCCCCAAGCTTTGGGAACATGGCCCCTGGAACATCCTCTGAGGACCTGGCTTTGCATGACCTGCCCCTCTTGGGAGTCTGGAGGGTGTTCCAAGCTTTTCATGAAAACCAGACTTGCGTTCACCCCAATTCCAACTGGCCTGGGTTCGCATACCATGGAGGCCCCTAGAAGTAAATAAATGGCCATATCCAAACATTGTGACAGAGCGATCACTGTCTAGAGAGATCTAGTTCGTACCTGGAAGGAAGCAATCAGATGAAAAAATCCTATGCAAGGTTTCTGAAAAATGTGTTTTCTATGCTCATTCTTTCCCCTAATTGGCTAAGTGATCCTAGGCCAGTCACTTCTCTTCTCAGACCAGAGTGTCCCCAGCTATGCAAACAATATGGACAAGGTCTGGGCAAGAGTGAGGGGCTCTAGCCAGCTTTCAGGATGCTTGCCTTGAGCAGATGGGCCTCTGAGACCCTCTGTGAGCCAAGGGACTGGGACAGATGCTCTGTGTCCTCCGCCATGTCAGTGCCCCACGGCTGAAGTCAAATGCCACTGTTCTAGTGAATTCCAGGACCTTTCTCCTCTAAGATGTTTATGGACTGTGTGACGCCCAGATCCTGGGATGGCAAAGGAGGCACAGGCTTGAGGGCAGAGAAGGCAGGCTGAGAATCGGGTGGCTCAGTTTACCTGTGATTTACTAAATTTTACTTCGGGAGCCTTTGGAATATGCCTGAGGGAAAACTTAGACAACACTGCCTATGTGTTACACAGAAGAAAGGCCGCTTGTAGTGATAAAAATTGCTATTGTTGTCCAAATTTGAATTTAAAATTCCCTTTGAATTCATCGATGATCTTTCCTAGGGATCTGCTATGTGTGCAGCACTCCTGTGCATAGGGTCGTGAAAACCCCGTTCTCCCTGATTTAGAAACTGCAAAACAGTGCTCTCTGCCTGTAACATGCCTCCCACCATAAAGATTTATGACACCACTTCCCTTTCTCCTTTTCTCCTCCCTCCCTCCTTTCTTGCTTCCTCCCATTCATTCCTTCTTGTAGCCATGCAGTTCCAAAAGCGATCCACCCCGAAGTTTCTTCCAGACAACCTCTTCTCCACGGGGCTTCAGAGAAGAGAGGCATCACCGTGGGATGGGCATGGGTCTGAGGGCAAGGGGGCAGGGACGAGGAGGAAACAGGACATACAGAGACTCGTGACAAAATGTCTGCCCAGTTTTCAGCGGCCAAGGTTAACACGTAGCTTCATGGCAATCACTTAACTGTTCCTCCGAGGTCTTGATTTTGCACTTTTGTTGTGACTTTTCGCTGTGATTACGGTCTTTGGGAATTGTTTAATGTTTATTTACTTTTGAGAAGGAGGAGGAGGAGAGAGAGGGAGAGAGAGAGAGGGAGAGCGGGGGAGGACAGAGAGAGAGGGAGATACAGAATCAGAAGCAAGCTCCAGGCTCCGAGCTGTCAGCACAGAGCCCGACGCGGGGATCAAACCTACACACGGAAAGATCATGGCCTGAGCCAAAGTCGGACGCTCAACTGACTGAGCCACCCAGGTGCTCCTGTTTGGGAATTATCTGGAGCACAGCTGTGCCTCACGTCACAAAAAGAAGGAAAACCTGGACTTGAGACTGTATCTTCAAGTCCTCATGTATGTAAAGGGAAGTCCATTCAGTCATTGACCTCAAGCCAAACCAAACTGAACACACTTGAAAGCCACTGTCAGACTTCCCGACAGCTTCCCTGTGGATTCTGTATTATCGAGTTACAGTAGCTGTCTACACTACTACCGATGATGATTATAATTATGATGGCTGTGTCCACATCCTGGATACCTACGTATGTAACACACTGTGCTCGTGATTTTTTGTACATTATCCCTAATCCCTTGGCATCTCTGTACAACGTATTGGTCCAGCCATTTTATAGACTTGAAAACTGAGGCCCAAAGAAACCAAAAAAATATATATATATATATTTGGACCCCAGAAATCAGGATTCAAATCAACCCTGTTGACCCGTCGTTGTTCAGCTGGACCATGCTACTCTGTCGATCCCAGTGTGCAGATAACCGACCGGTCCCTCAAAGATCCTGGGCTGTACGGACCCCCTGACTTTGTGGTTTATCCAGCTTGTGCCTCACTAACCAACCCATCTTCTGATGGTTCCAGTTGACAGAAAGGAAAGAACTTAAATAAGAATTTCAAGGAAATCACTGATTTATTATTCATCACAAAGGGTCTAACACAATGCCTTTTTCATCTGACAGCCAGGACTTCTGATGACAATCAACAATTTAATTTCTTTCTAAATTTAGATTTTTTTTTTCTTTTTCTTCATCAAACACCAAAGCCGGCTAAAAATAGCTGAGCGTTGAATGTTAGAGGGGAGAATTGTACCGATTACAGGTTGTTGTTTTTTTTTTTTTTAATGTCAAAGTTAAAGTCAAAACAAAATTAATCAGGAGGGGTTATCTATAATGAATCACAATTCAGCTAAGGAAGAAGGAGTGGGGGAGATATCTCTGCCAGCAGCTGAAGGAATGTTCTTTCAAAGAGCTACATTAGACTGTGGGCTCCCAGAGAAAGATTGTGGATCTTCCGTATTCAGCAGCATGAATCAAAACTCTTCGGCTCTGGTCTAACTTTCTTTATTACGACAAGGCAGCAGGGGTTGGGGTTTGTATGGGCTGTGATTTAAATAGTTAATTGAAAGGAAGCCATGGTGAGCTGTGTCTGGCTATAATATTACTGGGACAATCTTATCTGAGTTTACAGAGTTATTTCCAATTTGTAAATGCTGTATGCATTTCTTCTAGATAAAACACTCAAAAGCCCCAGACCTGAGTAAAGCAACCTTGCTGTTCTAGAGACTTCTCCACCTGCCCCCTTCTGTCTCTGCACCTCCCTCTGCTCTCTCTAGTGCCCTCCCCTCCTTCCCTTTCCTGTCTCTGCTAGGAAGTCATGCCATTACCCAAAGCCTCAACCTGAGGCAAACAAACTTAGTCATAGTATCGTAGGATGAAGTGGAGACTTGTGCCTAAGCCCCAGTGGACAGAGAAAGCAGAGGGTCAGAGAGGGCCACTGACACATCAAGACCTTACGGTGATTGTAACATTGTTGGGGACAGAATCCAGCCTCTGCCCCTCCTAAGTTCCGTGTCCTTGGGTGGTTTGGAGGCCGCCAGAGGGGTAGACTTTTTATGGGATCCAATATGAGGTGGTGAAATGAGATGACGTGTGTGACCATCGAAACCATCCACCCTACACAGTCCACTGACTACATTATTGTGACTACTTCTCCGGGGAATCTTTGCCCAGGAAGAAAAAAATAAACTCATGGTGCACTCTAGGAACTTTCTGGAAAAGCCGGGCGGAAAAACATCGAACGATCCTGCTCTTTGAAGAGAGCATCGCGTGATAGTTTGCTCCCCAAGACTCCACATCTTCATCAGGAGATGTCTGCCAATCCTAAGCTATACCTGAACCCTTTCCTTCTCCAGTCCTACTCAAGGCAGCACGTGGGAAGATCTACTTGACGCGAGACTCCAAAGCCCCATACATATCTTGACAGCTACCCCGCTCCCTTCACCCACGCTAGCCACCCCTGGGACTGTGTCAAGGGAGTGCTCTCGGTACGAATGAACTCAGCGACATCAGACCAACAGGTTGTGTTTGGGGAGCCGGCATCCAGGGCCAGTAGGATGCCACGTGCTCTGTGCTTGCTGCAGACACAGCAAAGGGTCTGGATAATGTGAGCCCCCCGGAAGGCTAGATGTATTAGCCTCTCTGACCCTCTGTCTTCTCTGTCCAGCGACGCTCAGGGACAAGTCTCCACTCGGTCAGAAAACGGTTACTCTAGGAGTTTCAACACCATCCCACCGAGCTTCTGATGAAGAAACAAACTCCGGTGGCTACTGTCTTGTGGGACACCCAAGGGTGGATGGGAAAAGACCACATTTTTTTCTGCTCCCCACCTGCCGGGTAGAAATGACCCCGTGTCTCTCCTTCCTAAACTGGTCTCCTCGTCTGTAAGGAGAGTAGGTGGCGGGGGATGCCTTTTGCAGAGGCCGGTTGGCCTTAGGGCTGCCCCTCCAGCCCTCACCTCTGCAGCCCATCACCCTCTCCTCTTCCGGGAACTTCACCTCTGCAAAGTCATCTCTTGCCCGAGATGCAAAGGAAGAGTATCTCCAGCTTTGTTTCTCTATTATAATAGATGTAAATTAATGTTTTGCCTTTGTTTGCCGCGGTAATCATAGAGGCAAGTATATATTCCTAACAGCTATCTTATTTTCAATTTGCAGAGCGTACTGTGCTTAATCCCATGAGGCAGCCGTGGCTCCAGATATGAATTTTAAAAGATAATTAGCCCAGTGCAGGATGTGGTCTCTGCGACAAGGAGCCCACACCGAAGCCTGGTCAGAGGGGTCCTCTGGGGGACCCAGTCAGGTCACGGTTCCCCGCCACCCCCCATGGTTTATTACTTTTTTTTCATCGCCACTGCCTTTGTGCGAACCAGCTGATTTGTTCATGAAAATTTAAATCATGTCCGTACTAGAACTGGGATTTCTTTTTGGGGCTGTTGTTTGAGGATTCTCACCCCTGCACCCCACCAATATTGCTTTTGATGATATTCATGGCAGGTGACAATTTACATTTTGTTTTCTTTTTTCTTTTTCTTTTTTCTCTAACTGATAGCACCAGGCCCGGACTGGTTATCTGTAATGTCTGATGCCCGTGGCAGATTAAGTGACCATCTATTAGCAAGAGCCTGAGAAGGTCGTAGTTCAGAAAGACGAATGTCCCGCGAGGCTCCCTTCATGGATTGTTCCTGGGTGAACTTGACCCCCAGCAGGAAATCAGTTATGAAGACAAGGGCAGAGTCGGACAGGCTGAGGAATCATGCCGGTTCTCCGGGATGCGTGGGATTTTAGTCTATGATGCATCCCACCCAGACGAGGCTGTAACTTGATTTCCCCACTTGCTCGACACGTGGGGGTAGAATTTCTGCGTAGCCAGCCCTGTGCGGAGCGGAGGAAGGCAGGGTAGGCTCCTTCTCTCAGAGACAGTCTGGGATGCCTTCCTGGAGGAGGTGCCACTTGAACTGGCGTGAGCAGCTCCTGTATTTTAATCAGATCAGGCGACTTATCTCTTGTTATGATTCTCCCGGGAAAATGCAAACTAGAAGAGTGTATGGAATGTCAACCATATAGCAGGCACCTTCTTCCTTGCGTTTCCTCTGTATCAGCTCACCTAGTCCCCACCACCTGGGACTGGTTCTTATCTACAGATGAGGACACTGAGGCACAGAAGCCTAGCCAAGGTTCTCAGGGAGAAGGGGCAAGGTCAGGATTTGAACCCCGGCAGTTTTGCGGCAGAGACCCTGCTCTGCTCGGTGACTGGGGTGGGGGTGGGGAACCCTGCCCCATAGCAGCGCTCCCAAGCTGAAAAGCCTCCCCTAACCTAAGGAGCCAGTTGTGTCCCCCGGGGGCCTCTGCTGAGAACGTGCATCAGTCAACACAGTTCACGGTCAACCTTGGGTGCCTCGTACGGTCAAAGAGCTGAGCACAAGTGTAATGATTTACTTTAATTTAAATCAGGTTGGTTAACAAAAAATTTCCCCT
This sequence comes from Neofelis nebulosa, assembly GCF_028018385.1. Taxonomy (NCBI): domain Eukaryota; kingdom Metazoa; phylum Chordata; class Mammalia; order Carnivora; family Felidae; genus Neofelis; species Neofelis nebulosa. The sequence goes on from NC_080788.1 coordinate 141,689,576, forward strand.
TTATCACATAAGTTCGGGGACTTCCCTTCTAATGAGGAAAATGTCATTTCGTCTTCAATTCTTAGAGTTCATGGAACCTTGTGCTGCTGGAAAAGTGTGTAATTGTGTGTGTGTGTGTGTGTGTGTGCATATGCGTGTTTCTGTATGCATGTGAATATTTGTGTGCACGTGTGTGTGCATGTATGTGTGCGTATACACACACAGGCTTCCAGCAACACGAATATTCATATCTACATGAAGAGTTTCAGACAGACTTCAGAAGGATTGAGCAGGTTTTGAAATTTGTTCTGACTCGTCCCTGGCATTTGCCTGAAGTGTGACCTGCTCGGAGATTTCCTCCTGGGCACTTCTGATTTTCGATTGAATGTGGTCGCATAGGGCGTTTTGTTTTCCAATGGCTGTAAAAAAAAAAATATTTAATAACAACTATTTCCTGAAGCCCTCTGGAAGGTAAATGAAAGAGAGTTCTAGAGTGCTTTGGAGCATTCCTGCCTCCAGCTAGATCCAGAAAAGGCTGGTAGCCTTGCTGGACACATTTCCGCCGAACAAAAACGGCGGCTTCGAGTTAGGACCGTGTCATAGGTGAAACCTGAACTATTAATCAGCAGTCTCGCTCAGAATCTTTGTCTCATATTTAAATATGCCTTATTATGGAGAGCTTATGAGAGGGTACGCAGAATGCCACAGGAAAACCAGACCCCCAAATAAAGAACCAGCCTCCACATGGTGAAACCCTGTCTGGTGTAGCACAAGTTGCATGCCTCCACGTCATGGAGTTTTATCGTGAATAACCAGGTAATTCAGTAAGACAAGGTCCCAGTCTGGACCAGAGAACTTGGTTATCAAGTTTGTTGCTTGCACCGGGGGTTAATTTTGCAAACAATGTTGACTCTCACGTGTATCCTGGTGCTTAATCAAAGGAATGAGCACTCTGTCTAGATATGGGCTCTTTGCAGAGAAGCTCTGGGTGTGTGTGTGCAAGACAAGAGTGCAAAAGGGTGGAGCAAGGGCCACGAGACGAGTGTCAACAATCTGTCCTCGCAAAAGGACTGAACCTCCAGCTCCGGTACATACTGATGGTCAGTCAAGTCTCACAGCGCCTCCTTTCTGCCTCTCCAATTGGCCTGGGAAGCATGGCCAGGACAAGGGTCATTCACAATACTTGTTTTCCCCGTTTCGTATCTTAAATTCCACATATCAGTGAAATCATACGGGATTTGTCTTCGTCTGCCTGGCTTATTTCACTTCGCATTATAGTCTGTAGCTCCCTCGGTGTCCTTACAAACGGCAAGATTTCGGGGCGCCTGGGTGGCTCAGTCGGTTAAGCGGCCGACTTCGGCTCGGGTCACGATCTCGCGGTCCGTGAGTCCGAGCCCCGCGTCGGGCTCTGGGCTGACAGCTCAGAGCCTGGAGCCTGTTTCGGATTCTGTGTCTCCCTCTCTCTGGCCCTCCCCCGTTCATGCTCTGTCTCTCTCTGTCTCAAAAATAAATAAACGTTAAAAAAAAAAATTAAAAAAAAAAGACAAATGGCAAGATTTCATTCGTGTTCGTGGCTGACTAATACTCCGCGGTCTATATGTACCGTATCGTCTTTATCCATTCCTCGGCCGATGGACATTTGGGCTGCTTCTTCCATAGTTTGGGTACTGTAAATAACGCTGCTATAAACATAGGGAAGCATGGATCCCTTTGTTTCGTGCTTTTGGGATGAATACCCGGCAGTGTGATTACTGAATTGTAGGGTAGTTCTATTTTTCACTTTTTGAGGTTACCAGACGGGAGGAGGGTGGGGGGTAGATGAAAAAGGTGATGGGGACTAAGGAGAGCACTTGTGCTGAGTTCTGGGTGATGTATGGGATGGTTGAATCACTGTACTACACGCCTGAAACTAATATAACACTGTATTTTAACTATGCTGGAATGAAAAGAAAAAAATACCTTCAAAAAGCCTGCCCTTACAATAAAAGGCACTGTGGTCTGTGACAAAGGACAGGCCTCCCACCTGACCTAAGGACAGGTCCCTGGGACGCTGTCAGCCCCCGGGAAGATTTCTTTTTGGGCCGTTTCCTATATACCGAAACACCTGGGAGCACACTGTGCGAGTCTGTGACTTTCCCCACCCATATCATAGGAAGGTGAGTGAAGGTTAAAGCCATCTGTGGTCACAAAACCAGACCTGTTTCCTGCCACCGTGCTTGCTCCCCTCCTCCACCGTGGATGGATTTTCACTCAACTTTGATGAAAATAACGAGGAGGTCCTGAAGGTCTCGTTGGAAGACCCTCCTTAGGAAGCCCAAAATTTCCTGTACAGCCAAGGATCCCAGAATTCTTGGTGGGCACACCTGCCCACGTTCCCCCGCAGCAGAAACTGGGCTTGTCTGAGGGTTAAATGCGTTAAGGCACCGAGGTGCTCTTGGAAGAGTTCTGAGCACATCGAAAATGCTCCGCGAGCATCACCTTCTTTAGTATTTGAAAGGATTCGGAGATCAATTCTTTGTCACTCTACCTTAGAATGCACCCTTCTTTTATAGCTCTCTTGCCACAAAAAGCGTTCTCTTCCTTCGAAAATATCTTTTATTTCTACGTGTCTTGAAGTTGAATCATAGCAAACCAAAGCAGTTGTTACTTACAGCTACAGAAACACCAGATAACAGATTAACTCCCCCGACCCCTTTTCTTCTAGAAGGTGGCTAGCTACTGACATCCAGACCTCTGATTTTTTTTTTTTCACCTATGCACATTCAGCGGCCCAGAGGAGGATAAAAGAGTCTAATGGAACCAAACTCGTCTCTCCTTGGTTTTTCAGCCATTTGCTCTGGTTTCCCAACTGATAAAACAAAAACAAAACAAAAAAAACTTACTGAAAATTTTGTGTTTTTTTGTTTTGTTTGTTTGTCGATGAAAACAGTGTCATGCCAGCCACAAAGCCTGCCTTTGTCCACTGTGATGGTGGGAAGTCCAACACACTGGTAGGCTGAAAGCTGTTCACACTAGTCCCCATGGACCATGAGAGCAGGGAGATTGTCTTCCTCACTGGTGGGTGCCAGCACCTGTTGATGAAAGTAGCCTCACAGGCTGGGAGGCATAAATCCTCGCTTACAAGGAAAAATGATTTAAATAGCAAGACCCGGTCCCCAGAATTACTTCTAATTTTTAACACTGTTTCTCAAGGGCCAGGCCACTGTTGGCCCTTCTTAGAAATTCTCACCGATCTTGAAAGTACGATATGGTAAACTTTCTCAGAAGACTGAATTTGGTAATTGCAAGGATTTCTGATATGATCTCCTTTGCACTTAATACCAGTGGATTCCTATAGCATTGATCGATCACCATCACAGAACTGAGGCATCCTTATTTTGTTGTCCAATTATGTTCATTCTTAAGCCTTTAATCACAGTGGCAGGGAACCATGTTCTTCCTATCCATAGAGTAGGTCTGGGACTTAGTCAAGGGTTTATATTTATTGATAGAATCGTAGAAAGGAAGGAAGGAGAGAGGGAGGGAGGGAGGAAACACGAATGGAAGGAAGGAAACAGGGATCATAAATTTGTGTCAGGAGTGAACTTCTGAGCAACTTCCCTGATGATGAGTTGAACAGCCTCCGGTCAAGGAGGACTGGTTAGTGTGTGAACACATGGGTTTGAGTCTACGATTCTGAAAATTCCCAACAAATTTTAATTAGGGGCTGCAATCTCAACCTCTGTGCCAAGTGCCGGAGAAGCAGTGTGCATTAGTACCCTTGACCTTAGGGCTCAAGGGTTGGGGGTGCAGCTTCCATAGGCCTCCCCCATAGTCCATCCCACCAAGCAGCTGCCTAGGTGAGTGAGGGAGCATTCGTGTTTATGTGAGGAAGGTGGAGAGACCAGCTGAGTGGCCTCGAGCAAAGCTTTTAAGACCATGTATGAATATGCGAGAACACCTGCTGAAGAGCTCAGTCTTATATAATTAAGAGGAATTATTACATAAATTATGGTATGGTCACACGTATTAACCATTCTTTATATTAAAGATTTTTTATATCTACATTTTCACCTGATCAAGAGAACCTCTCTTGAAATGCAAGAGAAAATGTTCCCTAACCTTGTTTGAATATCTCCAGACAGTTTGCCACCTCTGGAGGGGGCAGTCTTAGGGAGCAATGGACAGCTCTAGAGCAAATCCTTTCTGGCATTATGCTGACAATGGTCTCCTCGTCATTCTCATCCAGCTCTGCGTGACCTCACATTCTGTAACTTTGAATCTTTTACAGGAGGCTGGAGAGTCCGGTCTCCCCAGTGGAACAGTTATTTTATGGGTCACCTTTGCCATTGGTCTCAGCTGAGGAGATGGGGTCTTAGCGAATTCAGGGGTAACAAGTCAAGGGTGCTCTGCGTGAGGGGAGGCAGGGAATAGACCCTGCTTCTGACTTGAGTTTTATGGGTACAGTAGATTATGAGCCTGTAATGTCTGGGAGCCTGGATAGAGCCTAAAATCGATGTCCTCTTCTGGAGTGTAGGTCAATAACACTGCCCAGCCTACGAAGGTAGGAGGTCAGGAAAACCTCTGGTCACATCCTGTTCCCACCACCTAGGTCCTGCTCCCCTTGTCGGTGTAACTATACCTCCAAAAGGAAGAGAGCAGTGGCCTCGTTCAGCGACCTAGGAAGACCATTAGAACAACACAAATGAGATAAGGTGTGCGGAAATGTGACAGATGAAGCCAACATTCGAGAGTCTTAGCTACTTTGGAGTGTCGGCTCCCGCCTCATACTTTCCCAACCACCCTGCGCGAACCCCAAGCCTGTGCGTCTTCCAGCACGGACGGCAAGCGGGAGCAGGTCTTTGCAAAACAAGACAACAGGCCCTGCAGTGGAACAGCACTTCACTGTTTACACGGCAGCTGCACACAAATTGCACCCTCACACTGCAGCCTTACAGCTTCCTTGAGGCATGGGGAGTGGACACCGTTGTTATCTTTTTTTTTTTAAATTTTTTTTTTCAACGTTTTTTATTTATTTTTGGGACAGAGAGAGACACAGCATGAACGGGGGAGGGGCAGAGAGAGAGGGAGACACAGAATCGGAAACAGGCTCCAGGCTCCGAGCCATCAGCCCAGAGCCTGACGCGGGGCTCGAACTCACGGACCGCGAGATCGTGACCTGGCTGAAGTCGGACACTTAACCGACTGCGCCACCCAGGCGCCCCGACACCGTTGTTATCTTGATCTCATTTTTGTCCAGGAGCAAAATGGAGTCTCAGGAGAATTAGGGACTTTTCCCAGGTTCCACTAGTGGGAAATGGTACCTAGATGTCCAGCATCCTCAGTTTTCGTCGGGAAAATTTCTTTTCTGCAGCTGGACCAGCCAGGCATACTCTCCTTCCCTGCTGTGGGTGGAGTCCCTCTGTCTTCCGCCATGGCTAAGAGGGAATGAGCGCTCTCTGACTCTTTGGCCACCTTTCTGTCTCCCGACTTGGACATCCCAACTTTGCTCTGGCCACACTCGGGGCTCTAAGCTCGACCTCCTTGTCTGAGGGCCCAGGGGAGCTGTGGTGAGTTCCCAGCCAAGATCCCAGGATCCCTCATTCAGCTTTAGCGTGGCTCTTAAGACGAGGTTGTCCTCTTCTTTGTCTCTCCTCCTTGGCCCACATGTTGTGTTTTCTTCCCCATAGAAAATCTCCTTATAGCTTACTGACCCTTGAAGACCAGCCAGTAGTTCCCTTAACCAAAGAGTTGCCTATCAAGGACTGCATCGACCTAGGCATTGTGTAGACAAAGAAACGGAAGGCAGTGACCAGGTTTTATCCTTGCCTCATGACTCCCATCTATCGTAAGAGATTCTTTGATGACCTCTAGCAAATCTCATCTGTCTGTCTGATTCCCGTACCTATGGTTCACTAATTAACCTCCTGTTCTTTTGGGTAGGACAGAGCTTTCAAATGGGACAGAACTCCAGAGTCCTTCCGGCCTTGGGGGGTTATTTGCCTTGTTAGGGACCCCCTCTTGCAGAAGCTCCATTGCACGGGCTCTGTCAGTAAGCGTCTTCACAGGAAGACTCTCTCCCAGCCACACCCTGGCAGCCTCGGTCTGTCGAACAGTTTCCCGTGACCTCGCACTCACTGTACTTCCGGACCCGCTCCTGGTCTTAAAATCTCAACCCATATTTACTGCAAGCTGACAATTTGGGGATAGGAGAGGAAGAAAGCAGAGCACCTGCCATAGAGCAATGTGAGGGAACATCTACTGGGCGGCTTGCAACATCTTTTGGTAAATAGCCAGAGGACTCCTTGCCACTTCTCCTGTGAGACAGGCATCTTGCCCGAGAAGACCCAAGCTTTGGAGTCATGTGGGGTAAAAAATAGCTCCAAGTATATCTCTTTTCTTTTAAGGGTGTCACAAGAAAAATACAGTCCCGCATAAAAGGAAGAAGACAAAAATGAAAACAAGCAGCGAGAGACAACATCCGCTCTCGTTTCAATTTCCTGGAAGCGGAATGTGGTTGGGCAGATGGTGCTCTTTTGTTTCACTAGAAGAAACGATAAGATGTAAATATGCACGGCCATATTCAGCAGTGCCGGATGGGGAAGGGTCGCTTCTTGTATGTGCTTGCTAATTTCTAGGCTCATCGGAGGCTTTCTTCTCCGAGTGGAGTTGGCCATCCCTCCGAGTTCCCAGACACTGCCTTTGACCGATTGCTCTCCACAGGGCCTCCAGAGTTGTCTCGTGTTCCTTCATTGGGCCACCGGGGAGTCTGTGAACTCCCTTACATTTTTGGAAAAATGTCGTAGGTCTGCGCATTTCCTAGAGTGGCTTCGACATCTTCTGAGTGGCTGGCAAATGACTCACTACCCGTCGCCTTCTTGTCTCCTCACTCTTTGTCACCGGTTCGTCCGAGGCTCCAGGTGGCTGTACAGAACTGTTGAATACCATTGCCCCACATTTGTGTTGCCTTGTAGACTTTTCAAAGTTCTTTCACTGAAAAAAAAAAAAAAACAAATAGATATCTTGTTTGACTCAGTGACAGGAACAATTACCAGTAGCCCCATCTCACAGCTGAGAAAATGAAACTCGGAGCTGGGACTCAGCTAGTTTGCAGGCACGTGTGTGTCGGGCAGAAGTACAGCAAAAGCCCTCCTCGTTGCTCTCGTGTTTCCTAGTCCGGGATCCTTCCACCCCTACTTACATCCCCACCTTGGGAGCTTGGCCAAAAACAGAATGGCCATTGGTATTTGACATCATTGAAGAAGGAGCGCATTGGAGCCCAGGCCCTGTAGGGAATGAAAAAGGGAACATAAAACTAGAAACCACCGTGCTTCTCATTCTACTCCGTTATATGCATGCTTGATTGCCTCGCGAGCTTATTTTGGAACAAAACTAAGTTATCCATCTCTATACATTCAGCGCCTAAAACAAACAGTACCTTCTGGTACAAAGTAGATGCTCACATGTTGGCGTTACGAATGAGGGGTTGAAAGTATGAATGAGGTACTCGGTGCACGAGGAATAAATGGCCTGGTCTCCAGAGACCTACCACAGTTCCAACATGCATTCCTGGACTGGCCTTGGCTGAAGTTCTTGAGATGATCATCCGTAATTCCAGGAGGAGGGCAAAGCCTGCTAGCGGACGTTTGCTTGGTCAATGAATTATAAAGCTCATTCATACAGAGGTCTCCGTCTTCGGTGGCCCCCTATCGGCAGTCTCCACACCATCCCGTCCAGACACCAACATCCAACTAGCTGTCTAGGTTGCTAAGCCTAGTGATTTGTGTTCTTCCTCAAATAAGCTGTTCTTAAGACAGCCTCACATGCCAGGCACCAAGAGAAAGAGAGAGGAGTCTTTTTCCCCCACTGGAAACTAAAAGTCCGCTACCAAAACCCAACAGTCAAAGATGGATGAGATGGGGCTGTGAGGGCATGCCCCAGAGAGTTCCAGAGAGTAAGGCACGCATCATGGGAGAATGCCACACTGAGTATGTGGTGAGTCTGGATTCCAAATGAAATAGAACTCAGGTAAATGGTACACAAGAGTTTCAAGGGGCATCATACTAACCCCACTCTGACCCCTGGATCCAGCAGGAACCACAGTTGAGCTCCTTTTGTTCACACAGAGATGGGAGGATCAGTTTTACACATTTATGATGTGTTTGTGAAAACAATGATTTATTTTTATGATTTTTTAAATTTTATTTATTTTACTTTTTATTTATTTTTGAGAGAGAGAGAGAGACAAGCCTCTCTGGGGGAGGGGCAGAGAGAGAGAGGGAGACACAGAATCAGGTTCCAGGCTCTGAGCTGTCAGTACAGAGCCCGACGCGGGGCTCAAACCCACACACCGTGAGATCGTGACCTGAGCTGAAGTCAAGATGCTTAACCGACTGAGCCACCCAGGGACCCCACTATTTTTATGATTTTTTAGTATTATATGTTGCAGACTAAATTTCTAAAAACAGAACCCCAATTAAGGAATCTTATATGTTTTAAAAGTTTACAGCGTGTTCTTCTACAAATGATCAGAGTAGACCTTTCACCGCAGCAGGATGGGGTCACCTATGTGAAATTGGGGGTGAGAAACCCTGGGAGTGGGGCATGCTGTTTTAAATCTCTCCACGTGGGAAGTTGGCTAGAGGACACGGACGGTTAGGCAAAGGTGTATTTTGTTAAAGAGACTTTGCATTAAAAAAAGAAAGCTTCCAGGTTTGTAGGTCACCCCTCCATCACCTCACAGGTGTTGCACCTAAAGGTAGCACGTCAATGGATCTAGGTAGTTACTTGGTACCAATAGGCATGGACACCCGTTGGGCATATCCCAACATTCTTCTGTTTCTGAGGGACGACTTTTTTCCCCTGATGAACCAGTTGCCTGGATAATTTGAAAGACAAATCTAAAGCACCTGGCCCACATTCTAGGCTGTAAATCTACAAGGACAGAGTCTGGGACCTGATCAAGATGAACCTTTTGAAAGAGGATTTTCAGAGACCTAGCAATCTGGAAAGTGGAGGGGCATAGACTAGAGCTTTTGAACTCTCTCTCCTAGGGAAATAATGTTGGAAAAGCAGACGTCTTAGAAAACATCTTTTCAAAACATTTGCTGCTGAACTTTCAGATGATTTCTAGGGAGTTCCCAGAGCTACAGTGAAGGGGCACTGAAAATGAAGATGTCGTGGAAATAAGCCCCCACCACTGTGACACAGAGACAGGCTCTCAAAATGGCTACGTCATGGAGATAAATTCCCATCATCTGACACGGAGACAGGCTCCCCAAATCTTACAACCTTGAGACTGTATTTGTCCCTGAGAACCACTCAGTGAGCTAGGATGTCACATGTCCCCCACAAATGTACAGAAAGGAAATTGAGGGACTGTCATCCCTTCTTGTTTATGACCTATATTCTCCAAACCACCTTAGTAAACAATGGCTTATTTTCATAAAATGATTGTTTAAAACGATCCTCAATGACCCCCCCCCAGTTTTAATCCCATAGGCAATGACTTCCAAACAGTTGTCTTCCCAAAGATTAAATATATATATATATATATATATATATATATATATATTTTTTTTTTTTTTTTTTTTTTTTGGAGGGGGGGTGGAATATTGATAATTGGAAAACATAGGTTCTAGAGCTTTGGCTTGATCTCAGTCACCAGCCCAGAATCTGTTTCCTCGTCTGTATGCTGGGGTAATAAAGTCCATTTTGCATAGCTTAAAAGGTCATTGTGGTCACCAAACAAAATGTTGAATCCTGTTTCAACTATGCAAATACATATTAAATATTAAACACCTACCCTGTGTCAGGACCCACACTAGACTCTGGAAGAACAGTGATGAAAAAGACCCCCTCCTACTCCAAACAAAGCTGACGTGCTAATGGTGGGCACAGACAAACACATACCTGTATGTGTAAGGGATGTGCTGGAAGGACAAGTATGGGAGTCACAATAGGAAGTACGGGGTCACGATAGGAAGTGGAGAGGGTGCCAACAACATTGGGAAGAGGAAGCTGGGAAACTTGCCATGAGGAAAGTGAAGTTTGAGCTGCAACACTCAAGTATAAGAACATAAAGCTGTATTCTTAGCCTGTGCTAGTGTTAGTCTTCGAATCAGTATTGGCATTCTGTTAGCATAAAGATCCGTATGATCTCAGTAGCCTGTTCTGGCAATGCTCCGAGCGTCTTCCAATATGGGCAAGGGAGCAAGCAGCATATTGTCTGATCTTCCCAGCCCCGTATCAACATAGATGTTTAAGATTTAGAAGATTCAGGGTGGCCGGTTGGATGGCTGTGGTTGGAACCACCCACTCCTCATTGGCATTTTCCCGGCTGCACTTCTGGAAGGGAGAAAGAAAAGAAAATGTTGCAGGCACCCACACTCCCAAAAGGAAGAAACATGTCAGTTGTACCCACTCATGTTGTCTCTGCTTTAGTGACAGGCAGAAGAACACCCACTCCTGATGCCCCAAACTCCACAAGGAAAGGCATACTGGTGTTGCCCATATGCTCAACGAAGCCTTGGGAGGTGGGTCAGGAGGCCCCTCCCGATGTCTCCAAGAGAGGATGAAAAAGAGAAGGTCTAAGTCGGTTATAATGAGCCCGTGTCAATCTCGTCTTCTGGACTAGGAGGTTCTTGAGGTCGGGGATAACCAGGACTTAGTCACCTCTGTAACTCCACTGGGAGCCACGGGGTCTGGCCCAGAGTAGAGCACAATTGTGTCGCTATTGTTGGACTGAATCTGACACGTGGCGGATAAAAGCATGGATCAGAAACAGATCCAGAAGAGACATTTTATTTTAGAAGGGTAAGTTTTTCAGGGGCGCCTGAGTGGCTCAATCAGTTGGGCGTCCAACTTCGGCTCAGGTCATGATCTCACACTTTGTGGGTTCGAGCCCCGCGTCAGGCTCTGTGCTGACAGCTCGGAGCCTGGAGCCTGCTTCGGATTCTGTGTCTCCCTCTCTCTCTGACCCTCCCCCACTCACGCTCTGTCTCTGTCTCTCTCTCAAAAAAAAAAAAAAAATTAAAAAAACATAAAAAAAAGAAGTTTTTCAGGAAAATTGGTTCATATATATTATCAAAGCTCTAGTCAATGTGAAAAGCTCCTTGAGGGGTGCCTGGATGGCTCAGCTGGCTGATGATTCCAGCTCAGGTCATGCTCCCAGGAACCTGGGATTGAGGCCCAAGTCAGACCACACTGTGAGTATGGAGTTTGCTTGGGATTCTGTATCTCTCTCTCTCTCTCTCTCTCTTTCTCTCACTCCCTCTATATCTCTCAAAAAAAAATTATATGTGGGGTGCCTGTGTGGCTCAGTAAGGTACACTTCAACTCTTGATTTCGGCTGAGGCCATGATCTCAAGGTCGGTGAGACTGAGCCCCGTGTCGGGCTCTGTGTCGACATCATGGAGCCTATTTGGCATTCTCTCTCTCTCTCTCTCTCTCTCTCTTGCTCTCTCTCTCGCTCTCTCTCTCTCTCCCTCTGTCTCCGCCAACCCCTCTGCTTATGTGTGCTCTCACTCTCTCTCTCTCAAAATAAATAAATAAACTTTGAAAAAAGTTTCTTGAACAAGGCAGCCAAACAAACAACAGAAACCCAAAATTAAAGTATGTGTAAGCTCACATCCCTTAGAGATACACAGTGTTAGTATTATATGAGCAGGGACTGAGGAGGTGGGGACAGGGTGCAGACAGTAGGATAGGCAGACCCAGCTCCCAAGGCCATCCCAGCAATGCTGATGTGGCTACCCGAGGCTGGCCAAAGCTCCCGGACTTCTGAACAGGCTAAGGGTCCATGTCTGTCATTTGGCTCCTGGGAACATGTTGATGGTTAGGGTGTCTTCCTGATCAGAACTGGACCGAGGGGCGCCCGCGTGGCTCAGTTGGTTAAGTGTCAGTTGGCTCAGGTCGTGATCTCGCAGTTCATGAGTTCAAGCCCCGCATCGGGCACTGTGCTGACAGCTCCGGGCCTGGATCCTGCTTCAGATTCGGTGTCTCCCTCTCTCTCTCTCTTGCAAAAATAAATAAACATTTCTAAAAAAAAAAGAACGAGGGGCGCCTGGGTGGCGCAGTCGGTTAAGCGGCCGACTTCAGCCAGGTCACGATCTCGCGTCTGTGAGTTCGAGCCCCGCGTCGGGCTCTGTGCTGACAGCTCGGAGCCTGGAGCCTGTTTCCAATTCTGTGTCTCCCTCTCTCTCTGCCCCTCCCCCGTTCATGCTCTGTGTCTCTCTGTCCCAAAAATAAATAAAAAACATTGAAAAAAAAAATAAAAAATAAAAAAAAATTAAAAAAAAGAACGGGACTAAAAGTGAAAGGCAGCACAGGATGTTAAGGAACCAGCGGAAGATGAGATGTTTGTAGGAATTATCGGGAATAACCAGGAGAGCCCTCTGTGCTACGGGGGTTTCCTGTTGTAAACTTCCTATGGATTGTGAAGCTGGCAGAAATGCCAGAAGACCCAAGAGACAAGACGGAAAGGAAAGACTCTTTCTATGATTAAGTCCAACACTGAAGGGCGCCTGGGTGGCTCAGTCGGTTGAGCGTCCGACTTCGGCTCAGGTCGTGATCTCGCGGTCCGTGAGTTCGAGCCCCGCGTCGGGCTCTGTGCCGACAGCTCAGAGCCTGGAGCCTGTTTCGGATTCCGTGTCTCCCTCTCTCTGACCCTTCCCCATTCATGCTCTGTCTCTCTCTGTCTCAAAAAAATAAATAAAAGCTTAAAAAAAAATCCAGCACTGAAGCCTCTTGCTCATCTGAAGAATCACAGAAAGTCTGAGCTCTTCTTCCAGAAAAGCCATTTTTAACTTAAAGAGTGCAACTCCTCAACTCCCCCGACCATCATTAAAGATCGAATTGCTAGGACACCCTTCATCTTTCAGACACAATCCAATGCCAGAGCCTAAGAAGTCTACTTCTAGACACTGTACACCTGACTGACCCAAGCACGCGTGAATAGAGAAAACAAGGACCCGTTGTTGGCGAGCATCTTGGACATCTCGTGAGCTGGTAACTACAAGCCAAGAAAGTCGACAGGGCCATCGCAGATCCTGGTGGTACACATGGCTGAGAAAACGGACAGGGTGGTGGCGTTTAGAGTGGCACAGAGCGAAAAGAAGTAAATGATTTCCTTTTTTTTTTTTTTATTCGTAAGCGTTGTGAGTTTTCCAGAGAGGAACTGATTGGGTACAATGTATTATCTACAGATAGAGGGGAGGAGGAAAAGGTAAATAGCTCTCTATAAAGAATCCTTTGAAATTGGATTTCTTGTTACCAGAGACTAGGGGAAATCCTTGAAAAGCAATATGCTAATAAGAGGGCTGCTATCTGAAAACCGGAGGGCAGGAACCTAGGAAAACAGAACTAGATTTGCAACCCAAGTGTTCTAGAGCTTAACTAATGTTGCTTAACTTAGTTGCCTAACTAAGACGCACTAACGGTGCGTCTTAGTTGCATCCCGTTGAGTTCCGTTTAGTCCAGATAACATGGTGCCCGTGGACCAGATTATACGATAGGTGGTAAGAATTTCATTAGTAACGTGGAGCCCAGCGTACCGTATTAAACCAAGTAGACCTGAAGGAATGGTTCTAACTGAAGAGCCACCTGAATCTGCTGGAAAAGAAGGAAAAGCGAGAGCGTGTGAGTTGCGAATACGCAGGCTTCCTTCCATCTTTCGTGCAATAAGCAGGTCTTCTTTGGAAAAGTAGTATTTGAGCCGGGCTTTAAAATCCAGGCAGGCTTTTCCTTAAGTTGCAAGAGAACGCCACTGAAAACAAGACAAAACAAAACAGAAGTGGCAATAGAATCTGGCGTGGAAAAACGGGGGCCTATCCGGCGACATCACGCGCTTTGGTTGACCGGAGGAGGCATGTAGCACACGGGGACCCTTGGAGGCCAGGGCAAAGCATTTGAACTTCGGTGGAGAGCAGGGACCCCGGGGTATTTTCAGCAGAGAAATGCCACGTTCAGAGATACCCTTTAGGAGTAGAAATCTAACAGTGATGTGAAGAAAGTCAGAAGGAGATCGTCTGGAGACAGGGGAGTCGGGAGGTTCTCACACTGGGACAGGGGCAAGAAAGGTAAGGAGGAGACTACGTGGTCCTTGGAGGTAAGAAGTCCAGGTGAATTGGACCTAGGAGTCCTGATTTCTTGACCCTTCGGGGGGGAAAACGGTGCGTCTACATTTTACTCCCCTTCTGATTTTCCTTCTCTTAACCTCACCCTCTCTTCTTGGGCGGAAGGAGGTCCTCCTGAAACTTGGGAGTTCCAGAGTGAGCTGTTTTCTGCATCCCTGTGAACCACGTTGGTCCTCAGACCATTTCTGCAGCTCCGGCTTGACGGCCCTAGGATTTGGGTCTGATGCCTTGGTTCACAATGGAAGCTCTGGAAGTAGAGACTAGACCTCACCACGCTAGCTGCCGCCCTCACGATCCTCTCTACGCCTCGGGTTCCCTGTCACAGCATGGGGGGTAGTAACAAGGCCTGCCTTGAGAGGCGGTGCCTGGCACACTCATCATGGGGGCTGGAGGGGTACCCGGTCAACGCTGTTGGTTATCACACATCCACAACTGCTTAGCCCCAACACCCTGAAACGCCTAACTTTTGTGACGTGTTTGGCTGCAACAGCTGACCTCTCCTGAACCCATTTGGCAGCCAACGTTGACCTGAACTGACACGAGGCTATTTATAGCCTCCTTATTTATCCCACTTTGGGCTCACATTCAGACGTCTTCCTGCAGAAATATTAATGCGCCTGATTGCAGGGTGCTGCCCCCAGCCCCACTGGGCGTGTTAAAGGACGCCGAGCCGGCAGCATCTTACCATTCTGAATCCAAAACATTCCCCATGCCAAAGCGCATGCGGCCCCCAAGGCGTCAAAGACGGGCTGCGAATTCATATTGCGAAGCTCACTCTTTTTCAAGGAGTGGTTGGTGGCCTCTGTGTTTAGATGAAAAGAAGAAACCGTCAACGTTTATTTTATTTTATTTTATTTTAATTTTTCAGATGCTTACAAGGGAAACAGAAGGGGACTCCTCGTGTGCATATTGTCGGCCCTGGAAGCCCTGAGTACAAAGCCCACCTCCTACGAGGAGTTTCGGTTTACGAAACCTGTTCTCTGTGCTTGCTCCCTCCTTTTATCTCCTCGGCTTCCCGTAGACAGAGCCTGGATGGAGAGAAGTTGGTTACCGTCATCTTGAACATGGGAGACTGAGGCTCAGAGAATGACTTTCAGGAATGTGTCCCTCGGGGTGGAGGAGTGGCCCAGGACAGTCCTAATTGCTCTGGGGCCTTTCACCCCGAATGGAAGGTCACGAGGCCAGGACCACCATAAACTGGGCTCTGGTGCCGAGACCCTCTTCCTTTATGCCCCCCAGGGGCAGTCACAGCCCACGGTAGAGGCTCAATAAACCAGCCCGGGATTGGACTGGCCTATGTGTTTTCTGCCATTTTCTCCCCTGTCTCTCCTCTCTCATTGCCTGCTTCCTTAGGCAGCAAGGGCAGGGCCACTGAGCCCCACAGAGCAGCCCGGCTCTCTTTCATTTCTTGGAGGCATCCGGCAGAAGTTTGACAGTGCGGTGTGCCTTGTGCGTCGGCGTTTCAGCCAAGTTTGTGTTTGCCAGCTGGCCGTCCCCCTTCGCTGTGCCTCCTACACGGTCCGGCAAGATGAGGGTCTCTGAGCTTCCCACCCCGAGGGATGGGACTCCCACACGCCTCTGGGGGCTAGCCTTTGACTCCTAGGGTGGCATGTCACGAAACAAAAACCCTGAAGTGAAACGCGTCTTCCAGTAAAGACCAGCAATGGGTCCTGGGCGGGTGTCGACACAGAGGGGCGCTTACTCGGCAAGGCCCACGGACGGGGCGGGAGGGAGGCTGGGAACCGTGTGGGTTCTGCAGTTCCTGGAATCTTCCTGCATCTGCCTCCATCAGCTCTGCTTGAGAATAAACGTGCCTATGTTATTCCAGGAACACCTCAGGTCCTACTTCTGTAAAGTCCAGGCCCTCTTGATCTTCATCAGTTAGACTTGTCCACTCCCCCGCAGCCGTCACTCCCTGGAACTGCCCTCGGAGCCTCTGACGTCACTGGCTTGGACAGCGGGAGCTCCTACCGTCCAGCCCTCCGCCAGACCCTCTTGGTGTCTCCCGCTTTTTCCCGGCACGGCACCGTGCTGATGCCTTGCTGTCAACCCGTGTGCCTGGATCTCCAGGGGAGACCCCTGTTCTCCCCAACAGCTTCCCTAGCCGCCCCCCTCCATCCAGCAGGGCTGTGCGTTGTTCTAGGACTGCAGGCCCCATACCCAGAGGCACAACCAGACCCCCTCTCTTTCTACTACTACATTCTGGCTCTAGGTTGATTTGGGGGTCAGAGGTCCCACCGGGACTCTAGGACACTTATCTTGAAATGCACACAGGTAATAATACCTTTTTTTGTTTGTTTCCCGGGGGCGTTTAGACCTCTGATCTTCACCCAGGGACCCCCCCCCCACCCCCCAGGGCAGGGGTTCTCAGTGTGGTTCTTGGGCTGGTGCCAACATAATCCCTGGGTTGTCTGGTTGGTTTTAATGCAGAGTCTCAGCAAACCCCCCCCCCCGCCCCGCCTCCAAATCAACTGAAACAGAATGGACAGTCAGGGACGTCAGATGAGCTATCCAAACCACATGGCCAGCATGTGGTAGTTCTGGGATTCCAACCCAGGCCTTGATTCCCCAGGCCATGTTGTGATCCACTAAGCAATCTGAACTCTCTGGTGTGCCAAGAAGATAAGAACAGGGTGGTCGAGGGATGTTCAGGGCGGGTGTGTGTGGGGGGTGGGGGAGTCTGAGGGAGGCGATCTAAGATTTAGGGAGGAAACAGGTGGCGTCAGTATATTCCAGGGCTCTGTCCCCAGATGTCCAAGCCCTGCAGTGACCAAGACCTTGCTAAGACATCTCACCGGGGGACGCCCGGCCCGGTGCCTGGCTCCTCTCTGCTTCCCCTCTGCCCTGCTAAGGCTGCCCAAGAAAGACCAGCGATGGCTGCTGTCGGCTGAAAAGCCCATCCCCTTGAAACCCAAAGACACGGAGACTCCTTAAAACATTAAGGGTTCAAGGCGTGCAGCCCCTGAGGGAACAGCCCAGGCACAGGCAGAGAGGGGCAGAGAGCCAGAGCCCTCGGCCAGGTGGGACTTTCCACGCAGGACTCTGTGAGAAGCTGATAACCGGGACCTGTAGCCTGCCCGAGGCCGGGAGCCCCAAAACGCTGTGTCATCCCCTTTCTCCCGCGGTGTTAGCGGCGCTGCTCGCCCGGGCTCCTCAGGAACCCGTGGTTGGGTTTGTGGTCACCCAACAGTTTTATGAAGGCCCTTGAAGTGCTTCAAGTACCAGGTGGCCCCAGCGTGGTTTAACTGTCTGGGGGCCCGAGCTCTCCCAGTGGCCACCTCAGTAACGTAGACAGCCTTGATGTGAGAATTGTTCAGTTGGCCGTGACAATTACATAATGCGCCAGAAGGGCAAGGTTCGCATTCGCGGTAAGGTCAGGCGTTAGAAAGGCACACACTGTAAGGTGGCAAATCAGACCGCACCTCCGTAGCACTTAACGTCTCTCAAGTTGACTCAGGGGTCATTCTCTCATTGGTGGCTTGTTCGTCCCATTTTGCAGATGTGGAAACTGAGGGTCATCAAGGTCAGGGGTCTGTCCTGTGGGCCAGACAACTGACTAAGAGCTAGCTTCACGGATTATGTCAGATTGCTCCCCAGTGGCCCCACTAAGGCTGAGATCACCCCCATTCTGCGGACAGTGGTGCTTCCCAGGTCCCAGCCAACTGCCCTTCCCAGCCAGCCAGTGCCTCTTCCTCTCTGGGAAGTTTCTGAGAGAGCTGTGGCTTAGAGCTCGCAGCAGGTAGGAGCAAGACAGCTATATTTCCTCTTGGTCTTGTTCCCAGATGATCTGTCAGAGAGCACTTCTTAGAACAAACGCAGAATACAAAATAACTCGTGCCGCCTTTCTAAAGCCCCCAGGAAGCTTTGGGGTGACATTTTAACTGCCTCCTATCTTGATCTCAGCCCTTGGTTTGCTTTCTTTAAGCACCCATCAGAGGCTGGGCACCAAGGATACAACCAGGTGTGAACCAGGGGCCCCGGGGATGCCAAGGATTGAAGATACAAACGCACATACGCACACGTGCACACCGGTGCATGTGTTCATTTCCCTTCCAGCCCTCGAAACAGCAGTCTATGGGGGAAGCCACGCCGACCTGGCCACGGAACGTACATGCGTGCACGCCCAATGAGGTGTAAGACACTTTGCTTTTCTGCACACACGACTTCATTTATCCTCACTGTGGTAATTCCCCTTACCATTGTCTTTGCGAAATGGACGGTCCCGGTGTATGGTAGATTTGTGTATATTTCCATTTTCCTCACCGGGCTACGCGCGGGCTTTCGACCGAAGCACCCTGTCTCATTAATCATGATGTTCTCGCTCATTGATTCGGCCAAAAAGTGGTCATCGAGCGTCCGGGATCTGCCAGGCTAATGCCAGGCAGAAGAGAAGAGCAGGCTTGGGGACACGCTTCTGCACGAACGAATAAGTGGGTGAACAGCTGAATGGTTTATTGCATGCTGGGGAGACTGGGGGAAGGTGCCGTGGGTGCAGATGCAGGGGGGAGACCTTAGCATTGCCAAGAGAGGAGGTGAAGAGTCTTTCCTTGGCAGAGACAGCGAGTTGGGTGAGGGAGACGGCTTCACATGTACGGGGTTGGGAGCATTGTCCAGCTGTCCACGAGGAGCCGTGGGAACAGCTGACACCTGTTCACCCCTCTTGCCGTCAACATGCACAACCGTGAGCTGCGGGCTGTAGGAGTCTGTGCCCCACGGAGGTCACTTTCACATTATATAAGCTCCTGCGTGTAAAACACACAGCCTGGCGTCCACAAGGCCCCCAGTAAAATCTAGCCGTTAGCAAGACTGTGAGTAGACCCACAGCAAGGTGCCTGCTGGCTTGCCTGAGCCGCCATTTGGAAATATGTGCGTGCACATAAACATTCTGATAGTTGAAAACTAAAATGCGGATGTATGACCAGATCTAGGCTCTCCTGATCGCCGCTCTTTCCCATCTTCTGGCGAAAGCCTTTGTAACATCTGTGAGAAGATTATGAGAAGCCTTCCAGGCTGGCTGAGGACTCTGGCCCGCCAGTCTCCTTGAATCACTGGGGCATCCCTTGTGCCCCTCACTTCTGCCTGCAGGGTCTCCTGTTGGGGAGGGTCTCTTTTCCTTCTGGGTTGATAACCAGAGCTGTATAGACCCGGGTCCCCTGAGCTGGAGGGTAACCCAGCCCACCAATTATTGGAAACTAAAGCCAGGTAATTTGAACCCATCTGCTGGGCGCCTGACCACAAACCACCTCTTAGCTCACCCCAAGCTGGATCCTGTTACTTCCCCAGTGCCTGCCCGGCTTCATTACCACGGCCATGGGAAGGGAGGAAACCAAGAGGTTACCGGGTCTTCAGTTAACGCTTTGTCATTAGCGTGGTTATTACCCTGGTCCTCCCTCCCGGGAGACTTCTAGATATAGGGGCCAGGGGGGGTGATTTGGTAACAGGACCAGAGGTTCCCAGATCTCACCAGATGGAGTGGGGTCCTTATCAGACAGCCTAGCAAGGGGTGGGGGCAGGACGCCTGGCAGGCACGGACAGATTCCAGGAGGCCAGCCGATAGCTTCTTGCTGTAACTGAGTGCCACTAGATCAGACGCTCCACACATGTCTCTTGGGGGCCATTATGGTGACCAGACAAAGTGTGGCCATTGGTGCCAAGCGAGCTTGGTTTGGGAAAAAAAAATAAAAATTCTGCTCCTTACTGTATTACAGAAAGTGTCTTAAACACAGAAGTCTCAAGTGTCCTGACATGACAATGAAGACAACACCTCCATTCCAGCAAGACTTCACGATCCATAGATTAGACTATCTTTCCAGAACCAGAGCACGATCGGACATCTCCGTCAACGTGGAGTGAGCTACGCAGTATCGTAGAAGCCAAGGGAGAGGGTTTGGCCACCTAGGGTCGGTGGGGCCTCTGGGACCACCCAGACCAACCCCCACATCCTCTCTCTGAGGGTGGCACGCACCTCGTTCCTATTTCACGGATTGGAAATCGAGGCTCACGGAGGTTCTGCCCTGTTGAAGGAAGCACACGTGCCGAATGGAAAATTGGCCGCGGAGACGCAGATGTGTCCACATCACGTATCAGTGACGCGGGAGTAAATACACGTGAGAGTCTGGAACGTGGATGAAGGCTGATACGGTCCATATTTGTTTCTATTTCATTGCAGAGTGGTAGAGGGGGAGGTGGGTCCTCACCGCTGTACTCTTGTCCTTGGTCATAGATTCTTTTCTTGGGGAAATCTTCAGTACCAAGTAACTAGGAAGCCTCCTCTCCCAAATGTGATTCCACTCTCAACCCCATTCTGCATTTTACCGAGCATCTTGGGCCGAAAAGAAATTAAATAAATAATGATAGAAGTCCATTTGACTTCAGCATAGCAGAACTAAAAGAGTTTTTGAACCAAGACTAAATTGATCGTGGTAATCTGCCATCGGGAGAGGAGCCAAGCAGCACTTTTGGCTTCCGGCATCGTACCAAAGTCCCAGTCTAGCGGAGAGAGCGTTTTGCTAAATCAAAAGGGACGGTGCTGTGTTTCAAAGTGCGTTTATATTCTAACATCTCATGAGCCTAAAATACCGGCAGGTCTAGCACTAGCACTTTCTCGTTTCTTTCTTTCTTTCTTTTTTAATGATTCCAGGAGTCCGTAGGAGGAGGCACTGTGGGTGCTGTTAGGGTCCAGTCTCACACGAGCCCCAGCACTGGCCCCGCCGATGCCCACGCCGATACCACGTCCCCGGCCTCTGTTTGGTTGTCATTTGCACTGAACCCGCCCCGCCCTCCTTGGTGGCTGTGCCTCCATGTTGACGAAATGTGACCCATCCGATCTGCCAGGAGGCAAATCTTCAGATGTCTCCCAGGCCAGGAAAGAGAACATGTTGGTCTCAAGAATGGACCGGGCTCGAAGCCATCCTTCTTACATTCCTTCCTCGGTCTCCCGCATCTAATATCGAACTGCCTCTTGGACGTGACTCACCCGTGGCCATTCTGCCTTTGCATCCCCCAGCTGATGGGAAGCTCACCACGTCACCAGTCCGTTACAGCCACTCTCTTGGTAAGTTTAGGAGCTGCAGGAGTTGGTGTTTGCCCGTATTTCTAACCTACTCTCCCCGCCCCTCATCTCTGTAAGCAGAGGTTCGATCTCCAACCATGGCGACTCTGTCCTTAAGAGCGTTAGAGTTTGTCCAGCCTCAGAGGTGGTGAATGCGAGCTCTCTGGCCCGAGCGGCAGCTCTGGGCATGGCTGCTGAGCCCCTTGGTCTCAGTTCAGGGGGTACCCTTCAGGAACACCTTCCCTGACCGCCCACCTGCAGTGGCCCCTCACCATGCCACCGCTGTCACCTGCATTCACTCCCTATCCCGGGACCACCTCTTATTCATCCCCTTCACGGCACTGACCGCTGTTCACCTGTGTGTGGTTGTCTATTCGTCACATACCTGTTGACTTACGTATGTGCCACCACGTCCCCTTTATGTATATGTTTGTTTATCTGTGTGCCAGTATGTGCTGTCTACATGCATGTCATTTATTATTAAATAGACATATTTATCAATTCATTTTTTGAGGTTTTTGTTTATTTGAGAGAGATGGAGACAGCATGCGTGGAGGAGGGACAGAGAGAGAGAGAGAGAGAGAGAGAGAGAGAGAGAAAGAGAATCCCAAGCAGGCTCCGCCCTGTCAGCACAGAGCTCCACGTGGGGCTCGAACTCGCGAAACCTTGAGATCAGGACCTGAGCCGAAACCAGGAGGCAGACGCTCAACCGACCGAGCCCCCCCAGGTGCCCCTGTCTGCATGTTTCCGTGTGTGATTATGCACTGTCTCTATACACCTGTAGCCCGTGTATTATCAGAGGCTTCTCGTGTACATGCGGTCGTGCACCGTTTGCGAACTCACTTACGTGTATGTGATCATGTACCATTTAGGAAAGTGTGTACCTGTGTACCATTATGTGCTATTTATGTGCACGCTTACGTGGGCGGTGCTGTACTGTGTATACACATGTTTACCTGGGTTCTATCACGTGCAATGTATGTACCCACCTACCTGCGTGTAATCACGCACTGGGCACGCCTAGCTACCATCATGTGCTGTTCCTGTACCGGCTTACCTGTGTCACGATGTCCTGTTTAAGCATGCATTTACCCGTGTCCTATCAAGTGACCCCTACCTCCAGAAGGTTCACTTGGGTGGGAAAAGGTGGGCCCACCCTCATCACTGCTGCTTCCTTGAAGCCTGCCAGAGCAGCTCCTGAGGGCACACATGCCAATTGAATGGATGACAGGTTTTTCCTGCTGTAAAATGACCCTTTCTGAGACCGGACATCTACCTCACAGCAATGCCCAGCACTGCTCCTGGCCATGGCCTTGAGATCAAAGCTGGTTTCTTTTGCCTGCTGGATGTGGTAAGCTTGGGATCTGTGACATTTGAAAGCAGGAATCTGGTGTCCCCGGTGTCTGCCCGGCTACAACTTAAACATCATCACTTTCCTCTAGGGAAAATATTCTTTCATACCCAGCTCAGCTATCATTTCCTCTAGGAGGAAAGTCTACTCAAATTTAGCTCCTCATTCCAGTTTCTTGGCATCCTTGTGAAGACGGTATCCTAAGACCTACTGCCTTATTCTCCCTCCGGGCTGTGCGAACTTTGGATGTGATTGTCTTCACATTCATCTGGGTCATTGATGAAACTTTGACTGGAGGATTAATTCATACAGATCCCCCCCCACCCCAGGGTGGTTTTCAAAGTCAGTCCCTGGGTCTCGAGCAAGTCTGAGATCACTTGAAGAAAAAAATATCCCAAATATTAGGTCATTTAAAAAGAGGTAATAGAAGCAGGAGAGGACCTTACAAACATATGCTTCAATCACATCTTTTCCAAATGAGAAAACTGTGATCCAGAGAGAAGTCAGTCACATGTGGAAGGGCAGGGCTAGGGGCCGGGGGCTGGTAAGTGGGCAAGTGCCCTTGGAAGCCCGAGGTCATGCCCCAGAGCAAGAAAGGAGTGACCCTGCCTTTTTGGGGCCAAAGGGGCCAAGGTGGACATTGGAACAGCTTCCTCCTCTTGCCACTAGCCTGGAGAAGCACGCACAGCCAGGGCACCCCCAGTTGCCTGGGAGGAGGGTACTGGGAGCTGAGATGCAGAGCCAAAGATCAGAGGTCAGAGGGCCTGCCTCTATGGGACACTGGCATTTGGGGGTGAACGACAGAGGTCAAGGTTGTGGCTAGCCCTGGTCAGCACCAGTAGAGGCCAGGGCAGAGCTATTTGGAGGCAGACAAGACCCGGAATCAAATGGCTGGGTCCCCACCGCCGAGGAGATGCTGGGCCTTTTGGAGAGCCCTGGAGACTCCGGAGAGAATGTAGAAGAGAGAGTCAGAAACTGGAATTCATTAAATCCCTAGTCTCATCCTGAAGTGGAGAGTGACAGATGTGGCTGTGGAATAGCTGGGGAATGTAGCAAAGGGGCAGTATGGAGTAGGGGACGCTCGACAGGGGAGAGGCTGAGGGCAGAGCTGGAGTGGTGGAGAGGCGCCATCACCTCACAGGAACAACCGAAGCAAAGACACAGCAGTGAGATGGGAGGACAGGGTCTGGGGGGGTGGGGGTGGTGGGTGAAATATGGCGGGGGGTGCCGGAATCTTCTTCCTTTCCCGTGCCCGCTGCTCAGAGGCAGAGAGTTACCTCGCAGATTCTACCTATCCCTGCAGTGAGCACAGCCTGACACTTCAGCCAAGAATTGAAGAATGAATTTGGGAGGGAAGACACCGAGGGGAAGGTTATTGGATTTTTTTTTTTCTTTTCATCTTTAGATAGATGAAACCTTCAAAAGAGAAGATTACTGGTCAGTCCCTGCTCTGGCCCCAAGTATATCCTGTTTCTAGACAGGGGATGTTCTCAACATCTGTGACCTTGGCTCTGAACCCACAGAGCCCCAGCTGGAACTCCACCGCAAGGCGGGACGTCTGTGAGCAGCAGCCCTCCCAGGGACCCCACGGTCCCAGGTTGTGGGCAACTTTGGTGGACCATGGAAACGGGCAGGGCCTCAGTTTCTAGATCTGCAAAGTGAGCGTCTTAGCTTCCCCCTGAGATTGTTGTCAGGGTTACACGAAATTATATTTGTTGAAGGGCTCTCTGAACCAGGAGGTGGGCCATGAGTGGGAGGACCAGGTCCCCCCACTTCTTTCCCTGACCGCTTCTTTGTCGCCTTTGTTCAAACACAGGTCTGGGAAGGACAAGAGAGAATAAACACTGTTTTCACACAGTGGCGGCCTTCCTGAAGTGCTAGGCCTTGGGAGAAAGTGGTAGGTAGCTCATTTAATTTTTACCATTATCCTGAGCCGCAGGTATTTTTCTCTCTAGACGTGAGACATCCAAAGCTCTAGAATATTCTGAACCTTGCCCTCTTTCTGGCCCTCTGTGCTTGCGTACCAGAAGGGTGGAGCCACATCTGTCTGTCCACGTTCACCTTGTCTCCAGTCTATTCTGCCCTGGAGGGTATTGGTGGGTTCATGAACAGAGTCTGCATCCGGGAGGGCGGAGACATCCAAAGCTCTAGAATATTCTGAACCTTGCCCTCTTTCTGGCCCTCTGTGCTTGCGTACCAGAAGGGTGGAGCCACATCTGTCTGTCCACGTTCACCTTGTCTCCAGTCTATTCTGCCCTGGAGGGTATTGGTGGGTTCATGAACAGAGTCTGCATCCGGGAGGGCGGAGTCGGGGAGGGGGCCCTTCCCCTGTGAGGGCCGGGACCTGTGTAAGCACTATCCATGTCACGTGTCTTAGAGCTCCATAGGGAACTACTGATGTCCACGGGGCAGACAAGAAAGCCCAGGGGCATGAAGGCCCACTGGCCCGTGCTATGTCACTGAGATCAAAAATAGCAGAGCCAAGCATTTGTCCAAACCCATGCTGTGCCTCCTCCCCCCACATCCCCTGCCCAAGTTGGAATTTGGAGACAGTCGAGGGGAGAGTAGTGACAGAGGCGGTGTCTCTGAGTCCAGTCAGTGGTGAGGAAGGGAGGAAGACGTGGTGTTGCCCTTGGGGTGGCTTTTCGGAGAAAGCAGGGAGGGGTCTGACTCCGGAAGGACAAGTCGTTCTTGGAAGGGAGGCCTGGACCAGCAGAGGAATTTTGTATCCATTTGACAAGTGAAATATGGACACACACCTAAAAATAATGTGTTTTAAGATTCAGTATGCAAATTTGTGTGAACACGGGACTCAAGATAGATCAGTGTTACGTCAACACGACCAGCCCCCAAACCTAGCAGACCTTGATGAGCGAGCCGGGGCTAAACTTGACCGCAGAAGCTGCATTGCGCATCACTGGGATTATCAGTGCCGTCAATGATTAATGGATCAGTATCAATATTTTAGTGTTATTGCTGAGTGTGGGTCCTCATAGCCTTAATAAAAAAATATCTTTGGGGCGCCTGGGTGGCGCAGTCGGTTAAGCGTCCGACTTCAGCCAGGTCACGATCTCGCGGTCCGTGAGTTTGAGCCCCGCGTCAGGCTCTGGGCTGATGGCTCGGAGCCTGGAGCCTGTTTCCGATTCTGTGTCTCCCTCTCTCTCTGCCCCTCCCCCGTTCATGCTCTGTCTCTCTCTGTCCCAAAAATAAATAAAAAACGTTGAAGAAAAAAAAATTTAAAAATAAAAAAAAATAAAAAATAAAAAAAATAAAAAAATATCTTTGAGCAGATCTCTAGGGGTGGTCATCATTTGGATATACAGCAGAACCTTGGTTTGTGAGCATAATTCGTTCCAGAAACATGCTCGTAACCCAGAGCACTTGTGTATCAAAGCGAGTTTCAAGAACCATTGGCTCAGTTGTGAGCACGTGACGTTCGGTGACACGTACTGTTGGTATTGCAAGGCATCGCTTATTTATCAAGTTAGAATTTAGTGGAAGCGTTTGCTCCTCTTGAGGGACGCTGGCAGAACAAGTTGCTCGCAATCCGAGGCTTCGCTGTATTTCTCTTCTTCCGAGCCTCACGACAAGCAGCTTCCTCGATGGCGGTAAGGACTGTGGTTCTAGGACCCACTACATCCTATTCGTGTGTCTTTCTGTGAGTCCATAAACCCCACAGAGACTCAGTTTCCTCATCTGGGGAGTGGGTATGATGAAGGGCCCAGGAGATTCTGGAGAAAATAAAATGAGGCAGGAAGGCATCCAGCACAGAGCAGCGTGGTGGCCAGCACCTAGTAACCCACAGCCACGACTGTGACCAGTCATCGCCACCACCCCCGTCGTGGTCACTTCCCCTTCCGTGTCATGTGGAGCCAGGGGTCCCCAAGCTGTCCTCACCGGGCACTCGCAATCAAGACTCCCATCTGCAATTCCTTGCGTCTTCCTCCTGGCACTTCCAGGCGCTGAGGGCGACACCAAACCCAGACCCCACAGAGAGGACACTGGGGCGTCCACGCAGAGGACGGCATCCATGGAGCAGCCGAGTCCTACAGCTGTGGACACCTCGCCCGCACCACACCGCACAGCCGTGGCAGCTGGTGATGGGCGCTGTTTCTCTTCAGACAGTTTCAGATGAACCCCGTGGACGAGCTTTCCCCAAATCCCCCTTTAAGAAATGAAGACTAGACCCTGGGGTCCGGGGAAGGTTGCTTTTACCGACAATCAGCCAGTGGGAGATGTAGGAGCCGGGCTGTCAACCCAGGCCATTCTACTCTCCTCTCACCAACCCAGCGATGCGTGGACAGAGCCTGCAAGGCCTCACGTGGGACCATCCCGTGGTCTGAACGCCTGTAATTAGCAGGTCCTTCTCATCCTGCTCCCCCCCTCCCCTGAAACCTTGCTTCCCCAGGCGGGTCTGCGGGCAAGTTTCTCCTCCTCGAAAAAGTCCCATCGTTCAGCCACATCACTCACTGGGAGCCTCGTACCGGCCGTGCTCCCTCTCGAACCTGGGGCCTCCCGTCGTGTGCCGGCGTGCCCCATCGCCTGACACAGTCATCAAGTGTGGGATGCGGCCCGAGTGTCAAGCAGTGGGGGTGAGGACGGGCAGACACGCTGACATTCCTGGAGCACGAAAGGACACTGAGGTTCATTGGACTGGGATGCATGATACATCCCGGATGTGCTTCGGGGAGGGACTCGGTGGGGAGCAAGGGAGGGAAAGAGAGACGAAGAGAGAGGAGGAGGAGGGGGGAGACACGGAGAAGTGGAGAGAGAAAAAGGAGGGAGGCAGGGAGGGAGGAACAAAAGAGCTCAGAAGAAGAAGGAGAGGAGAGGAAGAGAAGGGGGCGGAGGGGGAGGGCAGGACGGGGCTCTAGTCCCCACTCTAGCTTGTGGCCTCCAGTGCATTTAAAAGATAGAAGACACGTGCCCAAGGTCAAATGGAGACAAGGCAGTGGGTCAGTTCCAGCAGCATGCTGACAGCCTCCCCAGTCTCCGCCCCCCCCCCCCACAGGTCACGCTAGAGCGTGTGTGCACGTGCGTGTCTCTGTCTGAACGTGCCTGCGACGTGTGCATGAGAGCAGACACCTTGGCCATCTCCACACCAGGCGGCTCCCTGGCCCTGCCCGGCACATCTGTGCTCAGCAGTGGCCTGTGGATGAACTCAGTCACTCTACCTGCTGATGGGGCCCATGGCCAGACCTTCTTGTCCTTTCCACAGGACCGAAGGGGCAGAGCTGCCTCCAAAAGTCCACTCGCTCTGTTCTGCCATCCACTTAGTCGGCGGCCCTTTGCTTTTCTCTTCTATTGAGGTTCCGGGCTCCCTGTGCTCGGTTGTCCAAGGATGGGGCATGCAGGCCATTTCAAATCAGACCTGGTGAAGGCTGAAAATGCCCAGCTAAAATTCCCTTTGGTGTTATACTAATAAGGCAGAGCAGGGTGCACCCCACTCCGTCAGAGCCCTGCCCCGTGTCGCAAAGCTTTTCTCAAATGCTCTGAGTTCAGTAAAACCCTGGCTCCCTGATTTTAAAAGTCATGTGCGTTTTAATGGAAATTGTAACCCACATGTTCCTGATTTATTTACAATTAAATTATCAAAATATTATTTTAAGGGCTGTTTGATGCCTCGAAAAGCTTTTGAGGTCTTTTTTTTTTTTTTTTTTTTTTTTTTTAATTTATTTTTGGGACAGAGAGAGGCAGAGCATGAACGGGGGAGGGGCAGAGAGAGAGGGAGACACAGAATCGGAAACAGGCTCCAGGCTCCGAGCCATCGGCCCAGAGCCCGACGCGGGGCTCGAACTCACGGACCGCGAGATCGTGACCTGGCTGAAGTCGGACGCTCAACCGACTGCGCCACCCAGGCGCCCCATTGAGGTCTTTTTAATATGATTTTGAAAGGCTCTTTCCTTAAAAGCTGGAAACTTTGCCTTGCTGCATGTAAATAAGCCTACTGGAGACGAGTGACTTTAGTCTAGAAATGTCGAGGCAATTGACAGGGGTTTGGAAACAGCCAAAGTTCTCCCTGCATTCAATAAGAGAATGAGAACTACAATCAGACCCACAGAATTTTCCTTTGTAACAACGTTCCCAGTAGCCCTTAGTCAGGCATTCAAAGGCTACCATTCATCCTAAATGTGTCATCAAAATCAATGGTTGTTTTCCGTGGGGAGAGACAGGGACTGACATTTCGTGGGTGCCGTGGGCACTTGGTTTGCCACTTCAAACACAGGACCTCCTGTCATCGCTGCTGACAGCCTGATGCCATGAGCATCATGGTTCTATTTCACTGATGGGGACGCAGGATCCCCAAGAGGTTCCGTGACCCGCCCGTGGTCATCGCTTCTACGGGATGGAAACTCAGGGCGTTCGGACACCGATGAGTTTCTCTATCCACGTCACTACGCCGCTTCTCTCGGGGCGTCCAAAGCGTGGCGATTAAGCACCGGGACACCGACAGTCGCGCCGAGGCTTCCATTTGTTTGGAGCTTTGCCAAGTGTGCAAAAGTCCTAAATAAAAGGCGTCCGAAGAACACAGAGTCCTGACAAAGCCGCGATGCTTATTCTAAGGCTGACACCTGCTGTCATCGATCATTTTATTGATTATGACCGTTACCCTCAGTTATTTCACTGGGTCCTTCCGACACGTTGTGATTATCAATCACACTGCGCAGACGGGGAAGCCAGCGAATTAAGAGCGAGCAAGCCGATGACTCCTCCTAGCACTAGCGGGGCTCAGAAGGGAGCTGGTTTCACAGCCCGAAGGGTGCACCCTTCCACGTGAGTGTCTCGCAGCAGGTTCTGCCTCCGTGCTGCTGCCTGATTTGGTGGTGACGAGCCACCGGTGGTTATTTAGATTTCATTTTTGAGTAACTAAAATCAGGTTAACAATCCCATGTCTCAGTCCCCCTGGCCGCGTTTCAAGCGCTCGGCCTCCACGTGGGGCTGAAGGCTACTGCACGGGACAGAGCAGGCCGGGAATTTTTCTGTCGCTGCAGAAAGTGCTAGTGGACAGCCGCAGGCCGAAGGCTCTCCTCCCCGCGGCCACCCGGGCGGGCAAGTCCTTCCACGAGCTGCTCTCCTGGCTACCATCGGGGCCTCTGCCACCTCCCCTCGGCCCCCTCCTCTCGGGCGGCCCAGCAGGAACCAGCATCTGAGTAGCTGCGGGGAGGCCAGGAAGGGCGGGGCCCGAATGGCCTCAGCACTCCCCTTGCTCTGCCCTGCTGTGTTTCAGCTAATCTTCTGCAAGATGGAGGAGGGGCCCTGGGGGAGGAAGAAGAAGGCTTCTGGAAGGTGAGGCCCAGCAGGGAGATGAAGCGGCTGCCACGGAGGCAGACATCTGTGCCCAGACAGATAGAGTTCCACAGATACGATCTCTGTTGCTATCCCTGGGAGAGATAAACAACTTGCCCGAGCAGCGCAGAAGGAAGTGCCCCGCTGAGAAAGTGGTGCTCAGAGGCCAGACTCTCAGCCCCTGCGGTCAGAGACCCAGCCGAGGAAGGCGGGGGAGGGGAAGGAGGCCGCCTGGCACAGGTGACAGGAGTCACAGGGCCCAGTGCCACAGATGTCAAGAGAGAGAAATGTGTGAGCGTTGGCACATGAGGGGGCAGAGGTTCTGTGAGAAAGAGAAAAAAAAAAAGTCAGAAGCAGAGAAGGTGGTGAAGTGCGCCTTTAACTCTGTCTCTTGTTACATATCAAAATGAAGTGTATCTCGAGGGTCAGGATTTCTATCCCGAACCTGCTGCATATCAGAGGTCTACTGTGCTTAGGAACTTCACGGAGACTTGGTTTTATCACCCCTAAATGGGATCTCTGCTTTAAAGATACATTGTAAGGCTGTGGCAAGAGTCCTTCTATTTAAAAAAAAAATTTTTTTTATGTAGTTTATTTAGAGACAGAGAGAGTGAGTGGGAGAGGAGCAGAGAGAGGGAGAGAGAGAGAATCCCAAGCAGGCCCCGCACTCTCAGCGTGGAGCCTGATGTGGGGCCGGAACTCACAAAGAGCAAGATCCTGACCTGAGCTGAAACCAAGAGTCAGACGCTTAACCGACTGAGCCACCCAGGTGCCCCGCAAGATTCCTTTTTGAAGCAGAATCAGTAGGTTCTTCCATGAATCAGATTTAGATGGAGGATAGGTGGATGGAAGGAGTGTTGGATGGATGGATGATGGATGGATGGATGGATGGATGATGAACGGATGATGAATGGATAGATGGATTATAGATGGGTGGATGATGGATGGAAGGAAGGAAGGAAGGAAGGAAGGAAGGAAGGAAGGAAGGAAAAGGAGGAAGGGAGGAAGGAAGGGAAAAAAGGAGGAAGGAAAGGGAGGAAGGGAGGAGGGAAAGGGGGAGGGAGGGAGGAGGGAGGGAGAGAAGGAAGGAAAGAAGGAAGGAAGGGAGGAAGGAAGGAAGGAAGGAAGGGAGGAAGGGAAAGGAGGAAGGGAGGAAGGAAGGGAAAAAGGAGGAAGGAAAGGGGGAGGGAGGGAGGGAGGAGGGAGGGAGGGAGGGAGAGAGGGAAGGAAGGAAGGGAGGAAGGGAGGAAGGGAGGAAGGGAGGAAGGAAGGGAAAAAAGGAGGAAGGAAAGGGAGGAAGGGAGGAAGGAAAGGGGGAGGGAGGGAGGGAGGGAGGGAGGGAGGGAGGAGGGAGGGAGAGAAGGAAGGAAAGAAGGAAGGAAGGGAGGAAAGAAGGAAGGAAGGAAGGAAGGAAGGAAGGAAGGAAGGGAGGGAGGAAGGGAAAGGAGGAAGGGAGGAAGGAAGGGAAAAAGGAGGAAGGGAAGGGGGAGGGAGGGAGGGAGGGAGGAGGGAGGGAGGGAGGGAGGGAGGGAGAGAGGGAAGGAAGGAAGGGAGGAAGGGAGGAAGGGAGGAAGGGAAGGGAGGAAGGGAGGAAGGAAGGGAAAAAGGAGGAAGGAAAAGGGGAGGGAGGGAGGGAGGAAGGAGGGAGAGAGGGAAGGAAGGAAGGAAGGAAGGAAGGAAGGGAGGAAGGGAAGGGAGGAAGGGAGGAAGGAAGGGAAAAAGGAGGAAGGAAAGGGGGAGGGAGGGAGGGAGGAAGGAGGGAGGGAGGGAGGGAGAGAAGGAAGGGAAGAAGAAAGGAAGGGAGGGATGAAGGGAGGACAAAAATTCTATTAACATATTCCTTTTTGACCAATGGTATCTGCATGCCTTTTTCTTTCAAGAGGCTGGGAGCTTTTCCAAGAAAAGGGCTGGGTCTGATTCAGTTTTATACCCTCACGAGCAGCACGTAGATGCAGGCACATCTGCTCCGTGAAAGTAGAAGAAAGGGAAATAAGGGGGGAGACAGAAGAGGAGCAAGGGGATGCAGTGGCCGCATATATTTTGAGCCTAAGTTATTTGTACGTGGCGTTTTCATTAAGATTGTGTCCACGTGAACCAACTTCAGAAGACGAGGATATCTTGAGATCTGAGTTGAGGTTTAGGGTAGGGTTGCAAATTAAAATACAGGACACCCAGTTAAATTAGAATCCCAGAGAGCCCAGGACTTTTTTTCTTAGTATAAGTGTGTTTCATGCATTATTTGAGACCACATATACTTAAAAATATATTGCTCATCTGAAATTCAAATGCAACTGAATAACTTGTATTTTTTTATAGCAGCCCTAACTTAGGAAAAAGGAAAAAAAATAATAGGGTTTGGGCTTGTTATTAACGCATGCATATTTGAGCGCATGTTACCAAAATCTACCCAACGGGTTTGGGGCAAAAGTTTGGGTGATCGTGAAGGCACGCCTATTTCCCGCTTGCCTTGGAAAGACATCACGACGACATTGGAAAGACATCATCCCCAGGGACAGCCCAGTCACTTAGTCAAATGCATACAACCCGTTCTCAAGGTGGCCCGGGATTCCCCTCACCGGTGAGGACCTTCTGGAGGGACTGGGAACTTTTATTGCAAATGGGATTATCAGCGTGAATTGACATTTGCAGCGTGAAGGAAGTGTTTAGCCTGCAGGAGGGTGGACAGGGGGAAGTGGACGAGACGCCCTCAGCGGCTGCCTCCGTCTCAGCCACCTGGTCCTCGCCTTCACTGGCGCCCCCACCTCCATCGAGGCAACGCGGCTCAACTGATTCCTCTGCAATAGCACAGAGTTCTAAAACAATTTGTTTTGATTTTGGTCCCACATGCCTTCACCTATCAATCCCTCGTCACGCTTCGGTACTTGCTAATATTACTTTTCTTCCTCTCACGTTCTTACCTAGAGTCTGCGTTGCTCTACCACATCCCCACCCGCTACAAGTAGTTATTTCTGAGTTGGTCTTTTTTTTTTTTTTTTCTGTTATTACCCACTAAATACCTCCCTGTCGGCACTGAGTCCCATGGTTCATGATAATCCGGCCAATCTAAGAACCCCATTTATTTCTCCCTTTTATTCTATGCTGTTTTCCCCAAGTTCTCATTCACCAAGAGGTGTTCATCAGAGAATTCCTCCAATATAAGGAATAATTAAAGGTACATTTTCCTTTTGAAGAATTAGGAACAGCAAAGGCATGCTTTTTTCTTTCTTTCTTTCTTTTTTTTTTTTTTTTTTTTTTTACAATATAATGTATTTGTGTGGATGTATTCATATCCTCTACCAACTCCCTTATGTTATATTGCTTTTTCTGGCAATATTTGATCCCATAAAGCCCTTTTTTTCAAGACACCTCTCCTTCCCATTCTGAAATGATCTCTCTCGAGAATGGCAGTGATGATACAATAGGTTGGAGTTGCTATTATTAAAAATTACTACTTTTTTTGACTATGTTGCTTCTGTTACCCAGTGGGATTTTGATTCTACACATTCTTCTTGCTTGACATCCACTGGGGAAGTGATGAAACCATTCATTATTTAAAAGTTTGGAAGCCACAAGAACTACAGTATCTAACCAGATTGGATTGACTTTTTAGCTCTTTTGATTAATAATTCATAAACCTGAGGATATGTGAATTGGGTGAGCAGTAACCTGCTAACAAAAGGAGAGTTGGGGATGAATGTTAACATGGCTTCTGTGTTATTTTACTCAACACTTCAGACCAACAAAACAAACCCATGTGTCATGGAACCTGTTCCATAGTTTCAATCCACAATCAATATTTCATGATTAATGGGCCCATATGTTCACACCGGGCCCCAGCAGTACAAAATTTGCACACGTATCTCCCACGTGATGATGTACAAAATGCCTCCTCCGAAAAGAAAGGATTTTGCGCTCTCTAATGAGAACTCACGTTCGACTCGCTTTCCAGATCGTTTTGTTTTTAATTTTCCCTTTCTGGGTTTTAGAAAAGGTAGAAGTCTTTATTGTACCGAATAAGCCTTCAGACCTCAAAGTAGCAATTTATTCTCCAAAACCGTTGGAGTTTGTACAAATGGTAGAACTTAGGGGGTTGTGTAATTTGCAAAGGATACATACATATATATATATATATATATATACTTTTTTTTAACTTGGCTAATATTATGCACCGTAAAAATTATTTCACTTGGCATCTGAGGACCTGATTTTGTGCCTCTGCTTCTGTCATTACTGGGTGTGTGACCTGGGCCATGCACCGACTTTCTTTGAGCTTCATTTCCTTAGTCTATTCCATAACGACTTTCTAAGACCACTCTTTTGGTATTGCTGTGAAAAATGGAACAAGATTACATAAAACACCTACACGGTGTCTGGTTTATAGCAGTGTTCCCCTCATCCATTACTTTAATACGAGTGAACTGTTAAATAGTATTAATATTATTAAATATTAAATATTGTTAACGTTATTTAAAACATTTTATTAGTCAATAAAACAATGTTAAGCCACGCTGTTGGTATGATGTACTGTGTATTAAAAGCACTTTACAAACTATAATGTTTTAAAGCAACTGTACAGAGTCGCGGTTAGTTATTGCCCAACATTCAAGGTGGTAACAATGGCGATGCTTTCGCGGGGAAGTGATATAAATGTTCTCCTTCCGCGAACGTTCATCATAAGAAGAGAAGTGGCTTAGTAATTTATCATTGCAGCATATTCTAAAAAAATAAGGCATACAAAAATGCATCATACCGGTTGCCTCAGAAACTTCCTGCCTTCTGATTGTTTGGGGTCAGTTTTAGCTTGCACCACGAAGATTTCACAGCCAAGTCCCTATTTAGGAGAATCTGATAGAGGGACCCGAAGATTTCACAGATTCAAAGTTAAAATGGATTTAAATTCCACAGGTTGAAAAAAAACCCACAAAACAACAACAACAACAACAACAACAACCACCACCACCAACAAGGATACCCTTTAAAACATTCTGGCACAGGAGGACTCATATACCGAGCATGCCCTTTAGAAGATTCTAGCTAGTGAACCCAGGCCTCCTGCCTGGCCTTCCACGAGGGCACCTGCAAGGTGTTGTCAGGCGGAAGGTTGTGTTTGGCCTGATTCAGTTCATGAGAACTAGAAAGGGATTGGCTTTTTCTCTGGAGAAAAGTGATACAATCCAGCAACACAGGTCAGTCTGGGATTTATTGTAATTATTTACAAGTGCATAAACGAAAAGTCTGACTTTTCCTCCTCTATCAGTCTTGAAAAAGAGTAATTGCCTTCCTTTACATTCTGGCTTCTCTGGCTAGTGAGCTGTAAGGGGCAGCAGGATTTCTAAGAAAACTTTCCTTGATTTTTCCGGGAAGTTCTATTACCTAGAACGTCTGCTCTTAGTGTTTTGAGGCGAGGAGTGATTCTACAAGAGTCTTCTGCCTGCGTGATTGTTTAAACGTCTTTAAAACCACAGGTTTTGTGTTTTGGAGGGAAAACAGGATCCTCCCAGACACATAACCCTTTCTTGCCTATAGTTACACTCAATCTTTTTTCCTTTCCCGAAGATTAGAGGCACAGAAGCCAGGGTCATGCTATACTCTCCCCAGTCTGACCTCTGCCATACAGACTGAGGGTTCAAAGAATCATGGATGGAGGACTGCAAATCCAGCTTGCAAAGAAGAGGAGGAGGGGCTCGGATTCCCTGTGTTCTACGGTGTGGGTGGAACCTTCCGCCCTCAATTGTCAGGTGCAGAGACAGAAACCTGGAGACGGACAGCGTAGGATTTGCCCAAAGTCACACAGTACCTGGAAGCATGCTGCCCTCTGACCATGGCCTTCCTCCTGCATTTCCAGCCTAACGGTCTCCAGGGGGGAGAAGAAAGGAAAAGGGAAACAAGCCAGTTTGGGGCCCCCTCCAGGTCATGTGCCAGGGGCACTCCCGCGTTGTTGGATTTGATATTTTCTGCAGGGGCTACTCTCTAAACTTTTGCTGGGCTCAGGTCCCACCTCCTCTTCTGGACCCATTTTGGGAATTACCCCCCCCCCCCGCCAAGCCCTTATGCCCCAGCGCTGTGAGCTGCCTGTGGGGGCAGAAGGCCATCTTGGGCTCTCAGGCAGGGTTGTGGCATTGCGCATTCCAAACAACATTTAACAGAAATTACCAACATTCGTCTTGGGGAGATTTTTTTTTTTTCTTTTTCCATCAGGGGTCAGGAAGACCAATCATCTCCTGCCTCTCATCAATTACTTTCTTCCATACCTTTTGCATTTTCCCGCTGCACCATTTTGCAGGTACAACAGAGCGATCTTTAGAGATAATCTGGTGATTATTACAAATTCAGCCTCTCACGCTACAGGCATTAAGAGATGAAAATTGCCTGAAGTCCACTGTTGCACACCCGATCCGTACCTCTGGACCCCTGTCCCGAGGTGAAAATGCAAACAGAGGAGATATTTAGAATCGTTTTGACAGTTCATAAAATTAAGCAGGGATTAGGGATTCGCTTTTTTAAATAACGCCAGAGGGTGCACACTATGGTAATCAAACCATCCCGCAACAGGTCCAGTCAAAGTTGAACGGACTATCTAGGAAGAGAGCGAGAAAAAATGTCAGGTTATTAAATCTGCCATGTATCAGCTGTTGAAAATCCATTTTTTAAACTTTAAATTAACTGCCGGCCTAGTGGAGACGCCAGCCCCAGCCCCCAATACCAACCCGTCCTTCTCCTGCGTCTGTTTGTTCAGACAATACATGATGTAGCTTGGGTGACTATGCATATGACTACATCTAGTCAGAGGGGATGATTGTATAAATATGTATGTAGCACAAATAGTTTAATTTTAATTGGGACAGAGTAGCTGATGTTGAAACCATTTGCGTAATTTTGAATATTGAATGTGATATCAAGCATGTGACTGGCTCTATTAGGTTAAAAAAAAAAAAAAGGAAAGTCCTCATTTTAATTGCAGTGTGGGACAGGAGCCTGAGGACTGGATCATATTCCAGTCTTATCCGATGTGCTATATAATTTTGACCCATAGCTTCCCTTCCCAGGGTGTTATTTTCTCTTAATGCCATTGGAGGATTTTTAAACCAAATGAACTATAAAGTACTGTTTTGAAAGAGAAGTGATCCAATTGTGCTTCATGGGCCAGAGTAGAACTCTTGATTCTCAGTATCAGTCAGAAAAGCCTAGACGAGACTGCCCAGTAACAAACACTCCCAGATCTTGATGGCCAGGGCATAACCCGGACGGCTTATCTTGGTCAAGCTGTATGTCCTATGCAGCTCAGTGCGGGATTTCATCCAGGGATCTAGAGTCACAGAGATCCCATCTTACCTGCTTCATCTGGACAGAGCATCTTTTCATTCACCACAGTAGGTCAAGTGATTGCTCTAGGAGGCTGAACAGAGAATCTTCCACATTTTCTCCAGAAACATCAAGTGCCAATTCTGTGCACAGCCCTGTCCAGAGGCAGCTCGATGGCCCTGTCTAAATGCCAGGGGGCTGTGATGTGTGGTGGGCTAAGTGGAATGTTTATAAATGGCCATCCATCATGTCTGCCATTGTGAAATAATAAATTTACCCTCTCTCTTTGATGAAAGAAGAGGAAATTCACAATTTTATTTGTTTTTAATATTTTTTAAACATTTATTTATTTATTTATTTATTTATTTATTTATTTATTTAGAATCCCAAGCAGGTTCGTCACTATCAGCACAGAGTCCAAGGCAGGGCTTGACCCTATGAACCATAAAACCATGACCTGAGCTGAAATCAAGAGTCGGACACCAACCAACAGAGCTACAGGTGTCCCAGAAATGAACAATTGTAAATTTTAACTGGGGACACGGTTAGGTTTGAGTGGCCCCAATACTATACTTTTATGTTTGCAAAGGGATGGGGCACTGAGTAAGCTTTCCTTTTTAAAGTTGTGACTGAACTTCCCTTCCAGCCTGGAACCAGGTCACTGAATTATAGCTGCTATTCACATGCACCTGCAGGGGATGATAGAAATCCTGAGAACATCTACCCTTGTTCACGTGGAAACCTGCCTGTGGGAGACACCGCTGGAGAGAAGACGCACGAGGACCACGGGCCGTCCTGCACCTGCAGAAACAGGGACGCTCACAGCAGGTCAAGTCTGGCCCAGAATCTCGGAAAAGTAGACTTGCATTTCCTTCTCTTCTCAAAACTGGGTTTGTGTTCCCAACACCCATTTGCAGTGCCTGGGATGATCTCAGGGGTCATGTCAATGTCCAAAGGAAGAGCTAAAAATCACTTTAAGAATCAATTTGATGTAGGATACAAGGACACCAGAGTTTGAGTATGACTTTCCACCTTGCAACTAAGCTTGAACTTGCTGTTGTATTGTATTGTATCGTATCGTATCGTATCGTATCGTATTGTATCGTATCGTATCGTATCGTATCGCATCGGATCGCATCGCATTGCATTGCATTGCATTGTATTCTATTGTGTTGCATTGTATTGTATTTGTATTTTTGAGAGAGTGCAAGCAGGGGAAGGGGAGAGAGAGAGGGAGACAGAGGACCCAAAGCGGGCTCTGTGCTGACAGCAGTGAGCCCAATGTGGGGTCCAAACCCACAAACCACAAGATCATGACACAAGCCGAAGTCAGACACGCAACTCACTGAGCCACCCAGGTGCCCTGAGCTTGCTGTTATAAATATACTTTTAAGCACACACACACACACACACACACACACACACACATATCCTGAACTCATAAACAGTCTAAACTGGTTGAGAGTATTCTGGGTCAAAATGTTACAAAAATTAAACTCTTTATTAACCAAGCTCTCTTAAACATCTCTGACACCACCTCAGAATTTATGCTTCGCCCTCCAAGAGCTGTGGAGAATGATGGGCTGTGGGGCTCCTCCCAAGGAGGAGAAGCTGGGCTCAATTAAAAACACCCCCTACCTCCAGGTAGAGGGTCCTCATTGTATGTGTCCAGTATAATTTCAGAATTGGTAAGTACTAATGTCATGGGTTCTTCTGACTCTGCTTTTATTTATTGATTGATTGATTTCTTTCTTGATTTCTTTATTTTCATTTATTTATTTAAAGAGCAAGGGCACAAGCAGGGGAGGGGCAGAGAGAGGGAATCCCAAGCAGGCTCTGCACTGTCTACTCAGTGCCCCGCGTGGAGCTCGATCTCGTGACCATAGGATCATTACCTGAGCTGAGATCACGAGTTGGATGCTTCAGTGAGCCACCCAGTGCCCCTGGTCTTCTATTTTTTTATGTTTATTTATTTTTGACAGAGAGAGAGAGAGAGAGAGAGAGAGAGAGAGAGCATGAATGGGGGAGGGGCAGAGAGAGAGGGAGACACAGAATCTGAAACAGGCTCCAGTCTCTGAGCTGTCAGCACAGAGCCCGACGCGGGGCTCGAACTCACAGACCGCCAGATCATGACCTGAGCCGAAGTCGGACACTCAACTGACTGAGCCACCCAGGTGCCCCAAGTCCCTGCTCTTCTTAAACAGGAGCGATACTACCCTCAACCTGCTCCTCTCCCTCTAACATAGTTGCATGGTCATGGAGGGCAGGGTCACAATGGAACTCCTACTCTTATTCAGAAGGAGCTCTCTGCAGACGTGATATATTGACTAACAACAGCTATTGGAGTTTGAGTCTGACACAGGGATGGGCTAGGACTTTTGAGAAAAGTTGAGTGCATTTTGTGTGAGTAAAGAAGGAAGGTGACTCTGTGTGTGACCAATGTAGCAGATGGTGATAGGTTATATGGTTGTGAAAACCTGTTCTGTCCCCTCTTAAAAAAAAAACAGTTATGGCAAAAGCTAGAGTCCTCCCCAGCATGGTTATGCCAGCCTTGGTCACATGGCTTGCTTTGGCCAAGAAGACATGCATGGGAGTGATGGGTGCTGGTTCTCAAGAGAGGTTTGCAGAATCCTTGTATGTCTCTCTTGGCTTTCTCTTCTATAAAAGTGGTGTGACCCAGATGTCAAGGGCATGTCGCAGAGCCGCAGAACCCCTGTCAGTCCCATGAGGAACATAAATAGGAACCACAGATAAATCTTTGTTGCCATGAACCACTGCGGTTTGGGGAGTGTTTGTTACTCTTAGCATAACCTAAACTGACTGATACAAACGGTTCCATTTCATGGAGGGCACCCACCACAAATTTCCCTGCAGTCAAACCCTTCCCTTCCAGCCAAACTACCATCGTTTTGGTTCAGGTCACCGTTACATCTCTTCCTGAGTTTTGCAGAAGTATGTTATCTGACCGTTCTCTGTTCCCGTTCCCCTCTGCTCTGTTATCTACATGGAGTCAGAGAAATCTCCACAAATACAAAACTCATCCTCTCCCTTTCCTCCTTGAAACCCTTCGGTGCCCACCTGTTGGCTTCAGCATTGACCCCAACCCGCTTCCTTTTCCTCCAAAGCCCCTCCTCAGGCAGCCCCGACGTCTGGGTCCCCATCACTATCTTCCCTCACACAGTCGGTCCCAGCCCTCACCTACAAGCCACGGTCCTGCTTACCTGTCAGTCTTCACACCCGCTTCTCTGTCTTCCTCATCGTCTCTGTTAGGCTAATTCTTTCTCACCCACCGAGTGTCAGCTCATGCTTTGCTTCCCCTGTATGTCCTCCTCTGTCCACCCTTCTCTTGTGGGCAGTCTTTTACCCCTTTCTTGGTTCTGTGGCACCCCGTGCTTGCTACCACCCTTCCCTGTTCTTTCTTTCTTTTCCTGTTTCTTCTAGGCCTGAGGCAGAGCCCAGGAGACCTTCAATAAGGTAGATGAGGAAATGAATGGAGTAGAGACGCGAATAAAGCAGCCATCACCTTTTCTGGTGTAAACAAAGACTTTAGCATGCTGGCCACGCTGATGCCAGAGGGATAGGAAAGAAATAACAACAGTCATAATCAAAGGGGTGGGGAGGAAATCCCAGGTCTGCACAGCACTGCCCTGTCCTTGGAGTCACTCTCAGGCAAGAATCTTAACTAAGGATGCAGGGAATTCCCTGAAAGACTCCATTCCCTTCCCTCTTCCCTCCCCTACCCCTCCTCCCCTACAACAGCGCACTGCCTTTTCTCCAGTGCTTGTCCTTCCCAGGAAGGAGGAGAAGGGTCAAGGAGTGACAGACAGGCTAAAAGGGTTGAAAAGGGACCCTGTGGGAATTCAACACGCTGGGGCCATGTGGTCCAAGGAGAACTCGGGTGGGGGACTTAATGTGTTTTTAATTATATATAAGATCACGTGGACGCTAATCAGCAAGCAGCTGTCCTTTCTGCTCAGAAGGCCAGGGCCTGAGAGAAAGGCTTTCCATGCCTCACGCAAGAGACTGACTTATCAAACATTATTCCTCAAGGTTCTGCCGGGTATCTAAGAGGGCTGCCCCCTGGCCGTGCTGAGGTGTGGTGTCGTTAGGGCCCCAAAGCAGAGGTGAGCGGGGCAGAAGACGGCCTGCGCACAGCACCCAAAGGACACAAACCAGTTGCACGTTGGTCATCACGGTTTATGATGGACTGTGACGTACCTGCAGCCTGCGCCTCCAGCTCGGGTCCTGCCACGTCTGCCCTTGGGGAAAGCTGTGCCTCTTCTGTGTGTGTCAGTCTCCACACCTGCAACACGAAGGGGCTAACAAGGAGCTAACACATTAAATGAGGGTGTCGTGATGACCCTTCTCACTCGATCTTCCCTGCCCTCTGTGAGGAAGCCTTGCGTTATCTTCCTTTCGTAGACAAGGATGCTCAGAAAGGTTACTACTCGAGCCAAGACGGGAAAATCGGGAACTGTACCATCATAGCCCGAGCCCCAACCCACTAACAACCACCTGACTGCTTCTTTGCCTAACCCCGTTCATGCCCGTCCGCACCACACTCATAACCCCCCTGGCCAACACTACCTCTCCTGTTGTGCCACACCTGGACTCTATGATGCACCATGTTGTTGCGTTATCGTTGATCTTTCTCTTCCCTGGAATGGGAGCTCCCCAAGGGCAGAGACCTAGATCTGTTTTATTCACTAATGTATGTCTTCTGAGCACCCAAGAAGGGCCTGACGCTAAGTAGATGCTCAGTGCACCAGTGAATGAAGGACTGATGGTAAACTGGAAGGATGGCCCAGCGTAAGGGACTCCATGTGATTGCCTAGAACCCCATGAGAGTCCTGGAATATTACCAGCTCCCCAGCTCCTGGTGCCTAAGCTCCTACCACAGGTCATCGGCTGGCACCTGCCTTTGAGCATCACCCTTCTTCACTTTGCTCCAAAGGGCTCGGTGTGACAACAGTTCAGGGCAAACAGCCAACAAATCTATGATTATGATTATGATTATGATTATGATTATGATTATTTTCCATGGGATTCATTGGGGGAGGGGAGTTAGTATGGCAGCTAGCCTCCAGACCTGGGCTTCCCTGAGACCCCAGCTGAATCTGAGCCCTCTGACTGTGCTGTAAGGTGTCAGAGGGAGAGACATCCCCCACACGGAGAAGAGCAGACCCTCCGAGACTTTCCTTGGCCCACATGTGAAACCCAATACCACCAGCGACATAGGCATCCTCCTCTTGCTCAAGAACAAACGGCAGAATGTTCCACAGTGTTTGATGGGACCAGAGGGAGGAGGAGAGTGTAAATTTCAGTATGAATTGATAACACTTAGTCAGCCACCTTCTAAAGCAAGGGGTTTGCAAAATTTCCCTGAGGACAAGCCTAGGACATGTGTTAACCTGGTTTCACATGAGGGCAGGTCTGAGGGAAGCTGGGGCGGGGGGTGGGGAGGGGTGGTCCTCAGCAGCCACAGGAGAGGGCACCACCCTGTGGCTCTGGTCATCCCCAGGACGCTGACTGGGGGCGCCAACGAAACATTTGTAAAGGTAGGCTCCTGGAGTGGTTTTCAGGTCAATGGAAGGTCCAAGTTGACCTTTGGAAAGTGATCTAGAAGGACACGTAGTCTGTTTTACACATTAGAGGTCACAAACCTCAATATCTATTATTGCATTGGCTGTGTGGGGCTTGGAGCCACAAGCAGAATGCCGGTCCTGTCTACAGAGGGCAGAGGCTTCTCTGCTCCAGCAGGCTTCCTTAGGAGAAGAAGGGACAACTCCAGTTTTTGTTTTGTTTTGAATTATTATTACTTCATTTTATTTTATTTTATTTTATTTTATTTTATTATTTTATTTTGTTTTGTTTTATTATTTTATTTTATTATTTTATTTTATTTTGTTTTATTTTATTATTTTATTATTTTATTTTATTTTGTTTTGTTTTATTTTATTATTTTATTTTATTTTGTTTTGTTTTATTTTATTTTGTTTTATTTTATTATTTTATTATTTTATTTTGTTTTGTTTTGTTTTATTTTATTATTTTATTTTATTTTGTTTTGTTTTATTTTATTTTGTTTTGTTTTGTTTTATTATTTTATTTTGTTTTGTTTTGTTTTATTTTATTATTTTGGTTTGTTTTATTTTTTATTTTATTTTATTTTATTTTGTATTGTTTCATTTAAATTCAAGTTAGTTAACGTACAATGTAGTCTTGGCTTCAGGAGTAGAACCCAGTGCTTTATGCCTTACATTTGACACCCAGTGCTCATCCCCAAAAGTACCCTCCTTAATGCCCATCACCCATTTAACCCAACCCCCCCCCACCCTACCTCCCCCCTCCAGCAAACTCTCTGCT
Source organism: Neofelis nebulosa (assembly GCF_028018385.1). Lineage (NCBI taxonomy): Eukaryota > Metazoa > Chordata > Mammalia > Carnivora > Felidae > Neofelis > Neofelis nebulosa. The sequence goes on from NC_080788.1 coordinate 141,733,026, forward strand.
CTTTGTATTTAAGACTCTCATCTGGGTTGCCTCCCTGTTTTTGTCTTGATTATGATTACATTTTTATGAGAAAGTTCCCAAACTTTAATGGCTGCTAACTAGCAAGATTTCAAGCCAAAGGGAGGCAAAGTCAGGAGATGCCAGGTGCTAAGCCGTACTGGCACGTTATACCGGTGACCTCACGTGACGCCGTGGACTTTCCAGAGTAGCCTGTTTCTCTCCCCATTTGCGGTTGGCCCCGGTGGGAAAAAAATTACTTGCCAAGTGACTTGTAAGTGACTGAGACCGTTAACACACAAATCTTCCCGACTATGGTCACCCTCCTTCCAGTTCACGGTAGAACGTTTCCTAACAGTGATACCTAACCATGGACTGATGATCCTTGTTCAGTAATGGGCTCCCTGTTACTCTGAGTAGTCAACCAAGGTCTAGATGACCCTTTCCCAAAAATGTTAAGGAAGGCAAGTCTCCCTTTGATAGTGAAATGAGACCAGATTGTTCGCGGATCTCTTCTCCCACTCTGACTCAGTGTGTTTCAAAGCCCTGTAACCTTTGGCAGACCAATCCCTGTCCCCCACGTTCACTCTGAGCAGGATCCATTAGGAAAAGTCTACCTGGCACATAGAATTTTTATATCCAAGGACATGATGGAAGTTTGGATGCAAAGGTAGTATATTAACTTCTCATGATTTGTTCTTTTAAATGTAGACTTTCTTGCTGTTCTAGTCCTTTGAAGTATGAGTCTACGAATGCCTAGAGAGTTCACCTTACGGTTTCCAGCCTTGTAAATTCATGTCAGTGGTATAGCAATTACACCTCCAAGTAGCTGACAGCCTCTTAGAAGGAAACCAACAATACATGTATACTGTATTTTATATTGAAATCACTATAATTATTATTTCTAGAAAATAATGTGTCTGGATAAGGTTGACTAGAAAATGAATCATAAAACAAGATAATAATATTAAATAGACCACATTAAATTATTTCTGGAAGAAGATGAGAGATAGATAACTAGCTTGCTACACAGACAGATAGAAACAGCTACGATGAAAAGTAAATATATACAGCAATTTTCAATATGCATTGCTTGGTTTTTCCACATTTTCTAGTTAATGTAATCAATGTGACAAATCTGGGCTTTGTTTTTGCCTAATTTATAGAGAGCCAGGCATTTTGTTAAGGATTTTGATGCCAGGATCTCAGGTAAGTTCTCGAAACAATCACGTGACAGAGGCATTATTGATATTTCTATTATTAATATTCTGTTTTGAAGGTGACAGTCCAGAACCTTCAAAAGGTCCAATGCCTTGAACAAAGGCACTCAGCTGGCTGAATGAGCCCTCAGAACAGTATCTTTTAACAAGCCTTCCCTCCTTCTTTTTGAAAACGTCATCCTATACCAGAAAAGATGAAACTTTTTTTATTGAATCTCTGGTAGTTATACATGGATTTTAAGGCCGAACAGGTGTACAGAATAACCAGATTTAATGGGACACCGAGAGCCTTATGAAAGCTGACCTGACGGGTCCTCCGGAGTGATGCCTCCTGCCATGTATGGAACCAGATGTCTCTGATACCAAAAAATGATCAAGCATTTCCTAAAATTACCTAACAATCATTTTCATTGGCTCTAAGATGTGCAATTTTTGAGATATTAGACATCCATTAAATATTTGCTGAATGAATTAAGCAAATGGGAAAAACCACACTTACACAGTGAGTGTTCTGGAAAATCTATGCAATGGAAGGGCAAACCCAGTCCTCCTCCTTTTGTGTGCTTCCAGAGTGTCAGCCAGATGAAGGGACACAGAGAGGGGGGTTCAGGAGTGGGGGGCCCGAGTGCAGGAGCCTCTATCCCTGTGGAGTTGGGGTATGTCGTAGTGCAGGTACATGGATGTGTGCATCCAACCAGAAGCGCTCGGAGCCCCTATAATCAGGATTTTACGGAGGCCTCTTCACATGGACATAATCAATTATTAAGTCTATTTGCAGTCCCTCTCCCCTATCTGGAGGATGTAGATGGGGCTGAAAACTCTAAGCTTCTAATCATGGTTCGGTCCTTCTGGTGATCAGCCTCCTCCCAGGAGCCATCCTGAGCCCATGCAGAGTTGCCGCGTTAGAACCAAAGACACCCCTATCACCCAGGAAATTACAGGAGTTTCAGGAGCTCTGTGTCAGGAACCAGTGGCAAAGACCAATGTGTGTGTGTGTGTGTGTGTGTGTGTGTGTATTCATCCCACATTTAGGGATTGTTATTGATGAGTAGAGTATTTAATCTACCAAAGAGTTGTGTTTTATTTTGACCACCGGTGGGTGCTCTATCCTGGAACTACCATATTGTAGTGAAATCCAGAGTCGCCACAGTTGTCGGGGAGACAAGAGCTCCCTTGGGAAGCTTGCGATACCACAAGCAGCACGGACTTTAGTGTAGGCCAACTGCAGACCAACGCTCAACCCCAGCTCTTGTTCCCCTAGTCGGATGCTTCCCTTATCCAGAAAGTGGGTAGACAGTATCTTAAAGTGTTCTTCTAGGCATCGCTTAAGATCTTACATTTATTTCTGTTACTAATTCTTAACCTTTTCCCCTGCTTCTTTTCATGAATGATATGAAATGCATTTTAAAAAAAGGTACAGGGGCCCCTGGGTGGCGCAGTCGGTTAAGCGTCCGACTTCAGCCAGGTCACGATCTCGCGGTCCGTGAGTTCGAGCCCCGCGTCGGGCTCTGGGCTGATGGCTCGGAGCCTGGAGCCTGTTTCCGATTCTGTGTCTCCCTCTCTCTCTGCCCCTCCCCCGTTCATGCTCTGTCTCTCTCTGTCCAAAAATAAATAAAAAACGTTGAAAAAAAATAAAAAAAATAAAAAATAAAAAAAATGTACACATAATGTAAAACAAGGAATAGATATTGAAAACAAATAAACAGTTTTTTACAAGAAATGATGGCAGTCTTGATTCATACAGTACACGGCCCAATCGGCATCCCTCCTCTTAACTTGCCAGGTCTGTTAGCAACACATCACTTAATTGGGATATTAAAAATATGTCTGGGAATACCGATGGGTGAAGTCTGTAGTCTTTCTCTCCAGCTAACCACCCACCTGAAAACATGGGAGAAAGGGGAAAGGAAAATGCCGAGATAGGATTCTCTCTTGTTCTCCATGGTCCCAACTGCGTGGCCATTGGAAGGGAAGATGTGAGACCTTAGCTTCGATCATTCGTGAATCTTTCCAAAGTGCTGTCGTTTGTTCCCGGCTCTGGAAACCACCCACATCCTCATGACCCACCTTGACCAAGCCCTACTCTGCACATTTGTAGTTAGGCCTTCGCAACTTCCAAACTCAGCTGATTTATCACGAAATATCTTTGGAGGCTGTGTCATGTGGGTAACAGATTGCTGGCCCAGTCTTTTTTGTGATGAGTATCAAAGAGGGACAAAAGAAACCCATGTGCTCAGTGTTTATTTGTCTCCCTGCACTATATTCATTTCCAGTGATATATAAGGCTCTGAGAAGGGACTCTTGAAAGGGGAGTACAAGTTTCATGTTTCCAAATTATGTGGCAATTCCTGATCACGGCTTTTGGATATCAAAGCTTCCTCTACTCACCTACTACACAGAGTTATCAGACACAAAGAAAAATGTTATCTGGAAACATTAGGCTTCAAATCAGCTTGATCTAAACTCAACAGATGACTCACCATTTGAACTTTGGCTAAAATGTGGGAGACTGGGGTCTCAATAATATGTAAACTTCTACAGAAAGGTTGTGGGAGGCTTAGGGACAGAAAGCCACTTGAGAAAAAGGGGCAGGAAGAGGCTCTCTGCCTCTTACAGAACAGTACAGAGGAGAGAAGCAAAATGGCGGCCACCAGCCAAAGGGAAGTCTCAGCCCTTCCTGAGGCCAGAGAACTGGTGGCAGGTAGGATACACAGGCTCCCACTCTTATCAAGCTTAGGTCTGTCTGGAAGGTCAGGCATTCAAACAGGGAAATAGGGAAAGTGAGAAGAGAGATGATGTTTTTATAGGAAGAAACAAAATAAATGGTTATAGGTTGTCCTGGACGAGGAGGAGGAAGGGTCCTCTAAGAGGACCAAACTGGTTTCTTTGGTCTCTGATGAGATTTTACCCTCGCATTTCTGGCCAGGATAGCTTAGCGTAGTGCACAAGTGTCATGGACTGGAGTTTTAGAGCATGCTCCCTAGTATGCTGTACCTTCCTTCGTAACATTCAGAGCCACAATTACTTCTTTAAGACCTGCTTTCCCATCTAGAAGGTGTTCTGTGCACTCTAGAATGTTTCTGCATTTATCCAAAGCTTATTTGCTAGGTATTTCAATAATATGTATTACTTTCACGAGTGGGAAATCATTCCAACTCAAACCGATTGAGCACATAATTGATTGGCTAGGTACTGGTTCTACCATTTTGCTGGGAGACAGGAAAGGATGTTGAAATATATGAAAAAGAACTTTAGCGATCATGACAGCACACACTTTCATGGGGAAGATTTGCCAAATTGTGACAACACCCTCGCTCAAGCTTAATCTAAAACCCACTGGTTGCCAGGCTCGTCTGGTTCGCACGCAAAGTCCTTAATCCAGAAGAGTGTATGTTTACCTAGGAATTTAGTAAGACCAAGTTTGTATAAAATATAAGAGAAGGGAACAGTCATTGTCAGGTTCACAGGGGATGGGGGTTGGATGAAATGAGTGAAGGGCGTCAAGAGGTACAGATTTCCAGTAATAAAATAAACAAGGCGTGCAACTGTAATGTAAAGCATGCTGACTATAGCCCATGATACTGCATATGTGAAACCTTCCAAGAGGGTAAATTTAAATGTTCTCATCACAAGAACAAAAAAAGTAGCTTTGTGTGGTGATGAATGGCAACCACACATATCGTGAGCATTTCTCAGTATAACACATATCGAATCATCATGTTGTAAACCTAAAACTAATACAATGTTATATGTCAATTATGCTTCAATAAAAATATACATGTTTGATTTCGTTCATTAATTTTTTCTCTGCTAAAGATATTACTAGGTAAAGAAATGTAACTAATGTTGCATGACACAGAATATAAAATTAATAACATTGATAAAAACCTATGAAAAAAGGTTGTCAGTGCCCAGCCCCATTTTACTTCAAAAATGTTATGAAAAAGACTCAAATTATTTTTTTGAAGAGTTAGTAGAAAACACTGGGGTTTGGTAATATGCCATTATGGTTTAATAGTTACAATATAGAAAAAATACAATGAACTGAGAAACATAAAGAGTAATTATAATAATGACACTGAATAGCCTAGGGAATAACACCATAATATTATTAAGAGTGACATTTTTGGGGGGCGCCTGGGTGGCTCAGTCGGTTGAGCATCCGACTCTTGATTTTGGCTCAGTTCATGATCCCAGGGTCATGGGATCGAGCCCCACATCGGGCTCTGTGCTGGGCTTGGAGCCTGCTTAAGATTCTCCCTCTCTCCCTCTGCCCTTCTGTCCCACTCACGCTTTCTCTTTCTCTCTCTCTCTCTCTCTCTCTCTCTCTCTCTCTGTCTCTCTGTCTCAAAACACAAAATGACATTTTTGGAAAATGCTTTTAGCGTTTACACGTGAAAATGGTCCATCCATACCTCCAAATCGACCTTTGTGGCTCGGGCATTTTTATTCTAGTCATGCCAGAAAACAAAGGGAAGCTTGATGAAGCTCTCTAATTTTCCATGAGTCTCTCAGCTGAAAACAGTGATGCTGCACATGAAAACTGAGCCTATAGGCGCCCAGCAGCTTGGTGGTGGCCAGAGGCTGGGGGGCGGGGGTTGGTAAAACAGGTGAAAGGGATCGAAAGGTACAGACTTCCAGCTATAACATAAAGGTCACGGGTATGCAATGTACAGCATGGTGACCGTAGGTAATAATAATATGTCACGTAATTGGAAGTCGCTATGAGAAACTTCAACTTAAATCTTTAAGCCCTCATTGCAGAGAAAAATCAACACAAAACAAACCTTTGTAAGTACGTGTGGTGATGGATGATTTATTCTGGTGATCATTCTGGAATATATATAAATATCCAATCACTTGCTTCTACACTTGAGACTACTATCACGTTGTGTATAATTATATTTATTTTTTTGTAAAGTGCCCCTGAGTTATATTTTTTGGTTTCAGGTCTAGAATTTGGTGGGGTTTGCGGCTGCTGATTGTTTCTAAATTGCATCGTGGTTTATTAGTGCTTGGGAACTGGAGGCAATTGGGGTCTGCTGGGGAGCTCTATTTATACTGCTGGACCAGTGTTTCCCTAGAAATTCCATTGGCCAGAACTGTGTCACATGACTACACCCCACATCCCCAGCAGACTGGGATGTGTCTCTGGCAAAGCCAAATCAATGGACCCAACTGGCCTATTACTGATCAAGATTCACCCTCTGGAGGCTCCTGGGTGGCTTAGTCAGTTGAGCGCCTGACTCTTCATTTTGGCTCAGGGCGTGCTCTCACCGTTCGTGAGTTTGAGCCCTGCATCAGACTCCTTACTCTGACAGTGCAGAATCTGCTTGGGATTCTCTTTCTCTCTCTCTCCCTCTCTCTGCATCTCTCTGTCTCTCTCTCTCTCTCTCAAAATAAATAAACTTTAAGATTCACCCCCTGAGATTGGGAGTGCTGCTGTTGCAAACCAAAGCGTGGTCTGTTAATCAAAAAGAGGTGGCCAGGTGGCATTTGGGTAGCAACTACCAGTGACTTCCACGAGAGCCTTCATTTACGTCTTCATGGTCCCTCTACTCCCGGTTACAGGGCTTTCCGCGCGGCGCATTCTCAGTGTGTGGGAACGAATTGCATTGAAGCCACAGGAAAAATGAAGTCCAGGGGCCCCGCCACGCCCAAGAGCACCTGCTGTCTTTTAGATAACGTGACAATATTTGCAGCAGACATTTTTGGAGGACTCTGGTGGGTGCTTCACATGAGGTTTATCATTTCTCCAAATTCACTCACTGCATTTGGTCTGGTCAGCCCCTCGCTTCGCTCCTGGCTGACCCCTGCCCCCCTGTAGAGACTCAGCTCAGACACTCATCCACCACTGAGCCTTCCTGGCTGCCCCCCACGTCCCCCAGGGCCGGATGCTTCTCCTCTGCTCCCCACACGCACCCGAGATTCTCTCCCCTCTCCCTACTCCCCCTCCCCATTCCTTTATAAATACCAAAACCCCTTTTTCTCTCGTCTTTTCTCTTTTTTGTTAAACGTCTGCCCTCCTCGCCTTCCTGCCTCGACTAGAAGAGAGGGACCCAGGCCTCTAGTTCTGTCTCTCAGCAGGTAGCCCCCCCACCCCACCCCAGCATGGCACGTAAGAGGGGCTCCGTGCTTGTGTCTGCTGTGCTGTGCAGGGTGATCTGCCTATAGTCCAAAGAAGTTTGGATCGGAGCCCAGCCTGGATGGGTCTGTCGCATTCAGACAGGGGCTGCCTTGCCCCTAAGGGTGCCCCAGGCCAGAGGGAGACTGAATTAAAGCACCACGGGGTGCAGACCCACTGAGCCTGGGCAGAGAGGGCTCCGAGCACCTCGCCTTTCCTTAACTCCAAAGCCGTCTTCGTGACGCGTGTGCGTGTTGAACTCCACGTCTCTCCCCTTGCCCCCCGCCAACCGGGCCCCTCTCCCCGATGCCATGTCGTCTCCCCGGCCACAGCGCCGCGTTCCTCCCCTGTTCCCGCCTTCCCATGCTCCAATGGCCTGGGATTGAGTGGCAGCTCGGCTCCGGAAAGCAGGTGTTGTGGAAGTGAAGCGAGCCTTGCAGACAGCGCGTTGGGTAGCACCCGTCCCGAGGGAGCCCCAAGGCTCCAGGCTTTCGCAGTCCCAACTGTTCCTCCGAGGAGCGGGAGGGCCAGGCCTGCCCGGCCCTGACCAGATGTTTGGGAACGTCGCCAGGCTGCAGCAAAGAAAATTGCTGTTAACTTCTCGAAGGTGTAATAGGTATTAATGAAGCCCCTTTCTCGTGTTTTTGTTTACAAGAAAGGCTCAAATCAAAGGTGACGCAGGGCAGCAGTGGGTACCGGCGGGTGGGACGCAGATGCGGGCATGGGGCACCGCCCAAGGAGCCTGCGGAGGCAGATCCGGGTGCCTGTGCCTCCACGAACTTCCTTGATAGCCTGCAACAGCCCTTTAGCATTTCTGAGCTTTGTTTTCTCCGTTGTAAAAGGAGACAGGGAAACTAGGAAAGCTCGAAAGCGTGTTTCAGATCTGTAAAAGGATGGAAAAAGTGAGGCTTTACAGGTGCGGCTTCCCAGCAGGCCTGGCAGATTAGAAGAACCCAGAAGACCTTTCGAGCCCGGAGCCCCGGCCCTCGCTTTCCCAAGGGGCAGGCTGAGGCCTGGAGGGGCGTCTGCGCTTGGGGGGGCCCTCAGATCTTGTCATCTGGGGGCAGAGCGCCAGACTCAGACCCTCAGACCCAGGTCCCGTCGACTCGGCACCGACCGGACCACTGACTTCTCAGACCGCGTCTCACGGCAGAGACCGGCCCACAGAGACAGGGCGAGAAGGTTCTGTGTGAACCGCTCAAGAGCGAAACTTGAAAGGAGGGGAGCCGAAACTTGAAACGAAACGAGCTGACGGCGTCCGGGCCCAGAGGAAGCTGTGGGCTGGCCGGCCTTAGAGCCAGGTCTGGGAGCCCCGGCCAGCGCCTTTGATGGGGCCCTGTGACTGCGCCCCACTCAGCAGTTTCTGACGGTTTCGCCCCCGACCGACCAAAAGTCAGGCCAGATTTCACGCGAAGTACAGAGCTCCCATGAGCACCCAGCTCAAAGTGAAACACGGGGCAGTGAGAATTCTCACAGCCTGAAACCAGACGGGGGGTGGGGGGGGGTCGGGGGGGAGGGGAAGACGTGAAACGCATTCCCTCCAGCTTCACCCAAACTGGTCCCTACGACTCACTCCCACCTCCCAGTCTCTACCCCACCTTGGCACGTCACAGTGATCTGGAAGGCACAGGAAAAGGCCCTGGGGCCCCGAGGGCGGGGGTTGAGATCCTACACTCATTATTGAGTGCTGTGCAGCCTCAGGCTGGTGACTTAACTTCTCTAAACCACAGTGTATGGAGAAGGGAAGGATGAAAAGACTTTGCTTTACCAGCTGCTAATCAGACTACGACAGCAGACACTGTCGGTCCGTCCACGTGCCAATCTGCCGTGTGATTGTGACTTCCTACCTCCTTTGCCCCTTTGTGGAGCGTTATCACGTCCACATCCTCAGCATTTTCATTATTTTAACAGCTTCACTGAGATAGAATTCGCATACCATGAAATTCACCTGTTCCCAGTTCCTTGTTTCATAGATGAGAAACCGATGTTCAAAGGAGTCAAGTTCACCCCAGGTCTCGTGGCGTAGACGCCTTCCTGTATGCTTTTTCTATAAAGGGCCGGATGGCAAATATCTTCGGCTTTTTGTCACAACTCCTCGACTCTGCCCTTCGAAGCTGCATGGCAACATAGACAGTGGGCATCCAAATGGGTGTGGCTGTGTGCCAATAAAACTTTATTTTTTTTTTTTAACATTTATTTACTTTTGAGACAGAGAGAGACAGAGCATGAACGGGGGAGGGTCACAGAGAGAGGGAGACACAGAATGTGAAACAGGCTCCAGGCTCTGAGCTGTCAGCACAGAACCCGACGCGGGGCTTGAACTCACAAACCGCGAGATCATGACCTGAGCCGAAGTCAGACCCTTAGCCGACTTTAAAAGTTTAAAGCCACCCAGGCGCCTCCAATAAAACTTTATTTACCAAAACCAGTGAGTGGTAGGTGGGATTTGCTGGTCCCTGGTGCATGGAGTCCCCTGGTTAAACCACCACCCTCGTTGCCCCCGTTGTACAAAGCCGCCCACAACCCAGTCCCTGACCTCCCCCAGCACCCTGACCTCCTTGCTGAGACCTTTCTGTGACTTTATCCCTCCCCGCCCAGGTGTGGGCAAGCTCTTCTCTTCCTGCGGAGTTCTCCCTTTCTTGCCTGGCTGGCCTCCTTTTTCCTTTGTGGTCTCAGTTGAAACGTTGCTTCTTCAGAGAGCCCCTCCCGACCACTCCGCAGAAGCAGCTTGCCTCACTGGCCTTTCTTGTCCCCTCCAAAGCCCCCGACTCTCCTTGCAGTCCTTTGATTAATTTGTGCCTTTACCGGTTTTTCCTTAGTCTCCCTCAGGAGTGCAAAGGGGTCATGAGGACAGGGAGCAGGTGAATCTTGTCCCACGGCCTCCAGTGACTGATACAGAGGGGAGCACCCCACGTGTTGGCGAAGCGAACAAAAAGCGAGGCCCAGACCCTTCTGGATGTCGCGGTCCATGCTCCGAGCCGCTTGCCTGCCACGGGAATCCCGCGATCGGCCCTGGCAGAGCCCCTGGGGCAGAGCAGCCGGGGTGCCCAGAGCTACTCTTCATTCCCGGCTCCTTTCTCCCCTGCCAACTGGTACAAGACCCGCGTGTTCAAATGGTGTCAGTAGCTTAGGTGACGTGGGCAAAACAGTTGCAAATGCACTCAATTTTCATCCCTTCCTTCGCCTCCCAGTTTTCTGGAGAGCTGGGAGGGTGGTCTGAAACACGGGATTGAAGCTATGAGCAGATGCCTTCCAGTGACCCAGGCAGAGGCAGACCTCGCTCCTCTCAGACTTGGGGGGGGGGGGGTCTGCAGACACCGTCCCTGGCTCCCAGCACAGTCCCCGGGCCCATCCCTCCCCTGCAGGAGAAAAGTGAAGGTACCACGCCTGGCTTTTTTATCCATTTCTTTCAAGTTGTCAGAACGACCATTTTGCCCCGGACACGGTTAGAAATTGTGCCCGTGCTCATTGTTTTTGACAAGCTCTTTCCTTTGCTCGTTCATTGAAACCCGCTTGAAACACTCAAGGCGGCCTGCCAATTTCTCTAACCCTGAACAAAACAACACAAAACAAAACAAAACCAAAAACAAACCCCAGACAGACGGGCTTCAAAATGCAGTCGTTCACTTGCGCTCTGTCTCTGAATACCCGTCAGCAGAGATTTGCTGCAGATTCTGGATCAATCGTCATGAGAGCCACATCCCGCAAAGCCAGGAAACGAACGCAGATCCTTCTCCAAGGATGGGATCGTGGCTCTGGCCAAGCTCCACTCTCTGGGGTGTGTTCAACCGGGCACGGGACGCTGAACAGATACGCACGAGTGAGGGAATGGCCCTGTCCCCTCGGGGACGCTCTGTAAACGTCTGACCCTGTTGACCCAAATTTGCGAGCAGGGCGAAGGCTCACGAGCCCTGGAATCCAGGCTGGAATCAGAGATCCTCGGGGTTGAACCCCGGCTTCATCACTTACTCCCAGGCACAAATTGGCTAAGTTGTTAAATCTCTTGGCTCTTTCGATTTTCTTTAAGCTAAGCGGGAATCACAATTCTTTAAGCCTGCGGGCTGACTTCGGTGAAGAGAGGCGTAGCACCTTTACGGAGTCAGGACATGCCATGTCTTATAAGGCCTTCAATAAAGGCAAGTCAGTGTTGTTATTCCAGTGTTTTCTCTAGCATGTGGCCTTGGCCGTGTAGAGTTTGCCTGCACATCGTGCATACAAAATACCCCATATGTTTGATGTGAGCTCCGGGGTCTGCGACCAACCGTGATTTAAAAAGCAGATGTTATTAATCTTCTAAATACTGCACACCAGCCATGATGTCATTTAGGACTGACAATGGATGGGCTGCCTTGCTCCCTTTTGGAGATAATTATTTTGAAGCACTAGGAGAGGCTGTTTGTTTTTTAAGAGAGTTGGGGCCAATTTGCCTTATGAGAATCCAGTGGCAACCTGTAATGAAAACATGAAAATAAGCACGGGCCCCAAAGCTCAGCGCTGAGCAGACATTCAAGGTGGGAACGCTGTGAGTCAGAACAAAGCTGACCGCGGACCCGAGGGTACCTGCCCGTGACCTACCGGGCGGTGTGCGGAGAGGATGTTGAAACCAGGTCCCGGGGGAGTCTCGCAGTTGGAGGGGACGCTTAATAGTGCCAGAGAGAGGGGGACAGAGCCTCCCAAGCAGGCTCCACACTGACAGCTGTAAGCCCAAGGTGGGGCTCGAACTCATGAACCATGAGATCATGGCTTTACAATCCTATTGAATGATTGCCTACACTTGAGATGGAGATCGTGTTAACAATTCAGCTCAATCTTAAAGGTGTACGAGACGTGTGTCTGCCATATTGTGTAACACATAAAACATTTTGGAAAACACTTAGGAAATATTTCTCAGAATCGGAAGCAATTGTTTCCAAAAAGCACAGAAGTCACTCACACTCTTCAGGAATGAAAAAAAATCATCAAAAACCAACAGAAGCATCCCCTCTGAGTGTCCTGTGTGCGCATGTAGAAAGCCTCCAGCAGGAACTGTTATTTTCAGAACAATGGAGATAATGGGAAGATTCTTTTTGTTTTTGTTTAAAAAAAATGTGATATTCTAGTTTTTAGCCACATTGGTACTTTAAAAAAAATTGATCTGTTTAGGGGTGCCTGGGTGGTTCAGTGGGGTAAGTGCCTGACTCTTGATTTCAGCTCAGGTCACGATCTCACCGTTTTTTGAGTTCATGCCCCATGTCGGACTCTGCACTGATAGCTCAGAGCCTGCTTAGGATTCTCTCTCTCTGTCTCTCTGTCCCTCTCTCTGCCCCTTCCCTGCTTGTTCTCTCTCTCTCTATCTCCCTCTCTCTTTCTCTCTCTCTCAAAGTAAGTAAAAACAGTAAAAAAAAAATTTTTAATAAATTTATTTATTTTTTTTTTAATTCAAGTTAGTATTGGTTTCAGGAGTAGAATTTAGTGATTCATCACTTAATACAACACCCAGTGCTCATCCCAACCGGTGCCCTCCTTAATGCCCATCGTCCATTTAGCCCATTCCCCCACTCAATACCCCACCAGTAACCCTCAGTTCTCTGTATTTAAGAGAGTCTAATGTTTGCCTCCCTCTGTGTTTTTATCTTATTTTTCCTTCCCTTCCCCTATGTTCATCTGTTGTGTGTCTTAAATTCCACAAATGAGTGAAATCATATGATATTTGTCTTTCTCTGACTGACTTATTTCGCTTAGCTTAATACCCTCCACATTGTTGCAAATGGCAATATTTCATTCTTTCTGGTCACCGAGAAATAGTCCATTACACCAATACAGCACATCTTCTTTATCCATTCATCCGACCATCAGTCCATGGGCTTTTGGGCTCTTTCCATACTTCGGCTATTGTCGATAGTGCTGCTACAAACATTGGGGTGCATGTACCCCTTCAAATCAAGAATCTAAACACATCCAAAGAGCAAGAACGAGAAGGCGGCAGTCACCTCATGGGGACGCCATGAGGCATGGGCTTCTCAACAGCCACCCTGGGATGGAGAACTTGGTAGATCAACATCTATAGAATTCCAAGGGCAGGGTAGTCGACCCAGAATTCCGTACCTGGATGCCAAACCACAAACCAAGTGGGAAGGTTGGATGAGAATATTTTGAGAAATGTCCTCTCTGCCCTTTTTTCTAGGAATGACTGGAGAGTGTGTGCTCTAAACGAGACCAAGAAAGCCAAGAGTCAGGGAAGCCTGGGCAACTGAAGAAGGGGAACGCAAAACAGGGGAGCCGTGCAGGGAAATCCCGGGGGGGGGGAGCTGTAGGGTGACATCCGTGTGGTTTACAGAAGATAAGGTCGAGACCAACACAGGGGCACAGAAAGTTGCAGAAAAGTTATTTCCTAGAACAAAATAGAACAGAGATGCCCGCCTTCTCTGACTGAATCAGAGGTGTATGTATAGGAGAAATTCTGGGGCTGAACTGATGCTAAGTATACAAAACCAAAGAAATAAGCTTCAATAGATGAAGTCATGCTTTACTCAGTGGGACGGCAGGAGGAGGGGGCCACGACCACCACCATCACTGCACACCTGGTGGCTCTGGGAGACTATCACTGACACAGTCATCATGACACCGTGTTAAATACTGCTTCAAACCAGACCTGAGCAGCACTTTGGGTATGGAGACACATGAAATGTGTGCATTCGTGAGTGTGCACAGAGACTATTCAAAGGCACAGAGTTCATTTTACATGGTAGGAGGTTCACAGGTAAAGCCTGAGATGCATATAACATGTAGCTCTCTTAGCAGGTTATCATAAACATAGAGAGACAAGTAACAGACAAAACAGCTAAATATTTTTAAATGTTGGGCATTGGGTGTGGAGAGGGGTGGGGCAGAGGTTTGCTTTCTCTATCAAAATGCCTCTAGTCCTATCTGAATGTTAAATCATGTATGTGGATGGATGGATGGATGGATGGATGGATGGATGGATGGGTGAATGGGTGGATGGGTGGATGGATGGGTAGGGTGGATGGATGGATGGATAGATGGATGGATGGATGGATGGATGGATGGGTGAATGGGTGGATGGGTGGATGGATGGGTAGGGTGGATGAATGGATGGATGGATGGATGGATGGATGGATGGGTGGATGGATGGGTAGGGTAGATGGATGGATGGATGGATGGATGGATGGATGGGTGAATGGATGGGTAGGGTGGATGGATGGATGGATGGATGGATGGATGGATGAATGAATGGATGGATGGGTGGATGGATGGATAGGTGGATGGATGGGTAGGGTGGATGGATGGATGGATGGATGGATGGATGGATGGATGGAAGGATGGATGGATGAATGTTCAGACAGATTGGGGGTTGGCAGACGGGTGGGTGGATGGATGGATGGATGGATGGATAGATACATTGATACATAGACACATAGATACATAGATAGATGATAGATGGATAGATATTTGATTTTTCAAACTCTTATATATGCAAAGTTCAAAGTAACATGGAACCATCTCCAGGTAACCAAACCCCAAGCCCTGAGCTTAGAGAAAGAAGCTCTGAAAAGGTCCTTTGCCTAGGCCAGGACTGACAAGTGACTGAAAGGTGTTGGGTGGCACAGGCAGGAAGGGAAGGTGCAGAGAAAGTCAGGGTGAGAAAGACAGAGACGATGCTACAAACAGAAGGAGTCTATTCTGTGGCCACAGTGTTGTCATTCCATGGAGAAAGTAATCCAGAGGAGGGGTGCCCCCTTAGAAATTTATTTCATGGAGACCGTCCTCTCTGTGTGAAATGAAGAACTCCAAAGAAGGAGAATTCTCAGTACTGATGCCCAAAGCCCTGGGACACCAAAACCGTTGTCCAAGGAGGGATCCAGCACAGCATCAGCAAACCTCGCAGAACGTGGACAGCACAGGGATATCCAGACAGAGCCAGAAAAGAGACATCCTCCTGAGTGACACCCACCAGGAGGTTTCCCAGATGCTCATGAAGAGAGATCAGAGCTCGATGCAAACCCACAATGTGTCATCATGTTATGCAATTTCGTCTCATGGTCATGCACATCTGTGCTATAGAAGCATCAGTCTGTGGGTGTGGCCATCATTTCCAAATCACCCCTTGGTGGCTAGGTGGTGGGAATTTTACCCAGTTACTGCGATGCCAGATCAAGCAATCCCCACCCTACCCCCACTACCTCAGCCCCAGGTGAGGGTCAGAGGGCCTGATACTGTGTACCTTTCCGTGGTAGGCAGCATGCTAGAGAGGTTACGTATATTGTGTATCATATGCGTAACAGTACCTCCGGGTGGTGATGATCGTGCCCATTTTACAGATGTGGAAACTGAGATTCAGCGACCCAAAGTGACTCCCAAAGGAGTGAAGCCAGGGCCTCCTGACTCCTTGTCAAGCTCTATATCTGAGGTGGTTCTTTGAGGCCCCTGCCTCTCTGCTAGTGTCCTTCGTGCCCCCATAATTCACATCTCCCATATCTGCACATAACTGAACCGATTCTCCTACAAGGACCTCTTTCCACCACCTTCCCTTATTGTCTACCTCGGTCACAGATGCTCCGAATCTTTTTTTTTTTTTTTTAAGTTTTTTAAACAAATGTTTGTGTATTTATTTATCTTGAGAGGTGGGGAGAGGGGCAGTGAGAGGGAGAGAGAATCCCGAGCAGGCTCTGCACTGCCAGCTCACAGCCCGTGGTGGGACTCAAAGTCATGAAACCATGAGATCGTGACCTGAGCCGAGATCAGGAATCGGATGCTTCACCGACTGAGCCACGCAGGTGCCCCTAGATGCTAAGACGCTTAAGCCAGCTGAAGGTCGGCCATGTGAGATCCTGGGCTGCAGAGTGGTCTGGGGAGGAGTAGGAGAGGGTGATGGAGTGGGGGGGGAGGTCATCGAGAAGGGATGCACCTCACACATTCCTGGTAAGCGGGCGCTCCCCTACAAATGGAGTCCAGCGTGGCTCAGGTGAACACCTGTGCAGAGTGGCAATGGCCCAGTTCCCAGGTTAGATGTAGGGACAAGGAGGTTAAGATTTATGGCACATGTGGTGGCTGGCCCTCAAATCGATTAGACAGGTAGATCCCCCTGTGTGACCACATGTCAATCTTGCAGTAACTCTGTTGGGTGGTTTCACTTTCTTTCGGGAGAAAAAAATCGAAGACCAAAAAAGTTAGGTAAACTGCCCTTTGTTGGCTGAGCTTCGATTTGAATCTGACCCGATGAATTGTTCTCTCCATATTCCAAAAGTTTCAAACCTTTTTCTTGCTCTTCCCCCGGTAAGTGTTTAGGTTCAACTGAGGTTTCTAAAATCGATTTAGAAATAGAGCTCAAAATGCATAAGCAAGGACTATGGACCAGGCACCATGGTAACTCATCCAATCTTCACACAGAACCAGAGTATCGATATCGTTATTATTCCTACTCCTCATTTAGGGGAACTGAGGCACAGAGGGGCTGGGTACCTTGCACAAGGTCATACAACTTGTTAGCGGCACAGCTGGAACTTGAACCCAGGCAGCGTGATTCCCAAGCACCGCACAAGGCTAGTCAGCAAATTGGAATCTGATACAGCACCCTCTCCATCCGCCCCACTCCCAGAAAGGAATCGTTTTTAGGATCGTAAACTCTGCTGTGCCTCACTTATGCCATTTCCTGAGCTAAGGCACAGAACGCATGATAATGTAGCTGTATCTGCTTCCTATGGCTGCTGTAACAAATCATGACCTTGGTGGCTTAAACAATAAAAACGTATTATCTTACAGCTATAGATTAGAAGCCTAACATTTCGCTAGGCTAAGATCAGGAAGTAGGGCTGACTTGGGGGGGGGGGGTGGAAATTGAGGGTAGAATTTGTTTCTCTGCATTTTCCCGCTCCTAGAGGACGTCTGTGTTCCCGGCTCATGACCCTTGCCTTCATCGTCAAAGCCAGCGGCACAACATGGCTCTCATCCGTGTTCACATCTATCTCTCTGTTCAAACTGGGAAAGGTTCTCCTCTTTTCGAGATTCATGTGATTAGGTTGGGTCCGCCTGGATAATCCAGGATCATCTTGGGTCCATATCCTACATCACACCTACAAATTCCCTTTCGCCATTGAAGGTAACATAGTCATGAGAGCCAGGGCTTGGACATGGACATGTTTGGAGTCTGCTGTGTTTCCGTGCATTCGTTTTAACTTTGGGTTAAGGCAACTCTCCCAGGATCTAGATGTGAGAACTAAGCCATCGATAATGAATACTTTTATGTTCATCAACTCAACAAACATTTGAATACCTGGTCCATCAGGGTTATTACTGTCATCACTACTATTCATGGGACATGATTATCAGCATTAATATGAGCATCATATTAACTAGCACCTGAACATCAACGCCAAAAAGCTTCTCGCGTTCATCATCCAATTGCATACAGTGAGGTCAAATTTGGATAGGACTTTATAAGCCCTAAATTTCTGTGCAAATACGGAGCAAGTCATGGCCTCGCTGCTGGAAGGACAGGAGAAAGGTCTTGGTGCCAAGAGTTGCCCATAAGTATGTGTGGAACTGCAAAGAAAGCATCCCTTTTGCTATTACTTAAATGGAACAGAAGAATCTGAACTTAATTTAAGCTTAAGAAAAGTTGATGATTTTATTGCTTTCCAGATTTATGAAGCTACTGGAGATTCTTGAAGAATGAATTACTGAGGGTGAAACTGTAGCCCAAGCACAGCGGAGCAATGAACACTCCACTGGGGTAGGGAAGCCTTCCTCACTCCAGGGCAGACGAGGCCGCTTGGAGCAGCCTTGAACTCCATGTGCACGTTTGACCCTGTACGCAGCACTGAACACACGAGGGCAAGGGAAAGTTTTCTGTGGTAAGAAAGACCAGAGAGCATAGCAATCTGGCCTAACTTCACAACGAGATTGGAGGAAGCTCTCCTTCCCTGGACCGTGAGACTTCACGGGCTTCGCTGTACTTCCCTGGGCCTCAGTCTTCCCATCTATCCAGTGGGCCAAGTGCACAAGAGGGGATTCGAGGGGCCTTGTATCCTGAATCCACATCACTGTCTCTCAGTTAACAAGCACCTACAAGGATGTCTGGGTGGTTCAGTCGATTAGCGTCCGCCTCTTGATTTGGGCTCAGGTCATGATCTCACCGTTTGTGAGTTCAAGCCCCGCATCAGGCTCTGCACTGACAGTGCAGAGCCTGCTTAGGACTCGCTCTCCCTCTGCCTCTCTCTCTACTCCTTACCTGCTCGAGCTCCCTCTCTCTAAATAAATAAGTAAACTTAAAAAAAAAAAAAACAAAAACCGAGCACCTGCAGAGAAGCTGGATTTTCCTCTTTGTTCCACTGGCTGCTCTGGTTGATTCTGCTAAATCAATAAGTGATTCTATTGTCATAAGGATAAGTGCTTCTCTCAGTTTGATGTTCTATGAATCTCTAGAGGATCTTGTGAAAATGCAGAGTCTATAGTACGTCTGGGGCTCTGTGTTTCTGTTAAGTTCCTAAGCGATGCTGATACCGGTGACTTCTGGAGGACTCTGAGTAGGGATGAGTTCTGCCCTGCTGGGTTCTACGGTTCTGTCCACGCACCTGACCCCCTCGCCCCTCCCGTCCCATGCCCCCGGGTCAGCCCGGTGAACGAAGGCTGACGGACTCCTACAATTGAGAACAATTTTAGTTGCTAGTGATGGGAATACAGTGAGAATTAGCCTGAGCGAAGAGGGGGCCGTGCCCTGGCTCACATCCCAAGGCAAAGCTACGGAGCAGCTGGGAAGGCTGGAGTCGGGGGACTCGTGCAAAGCGCCAGACCTCCTGCCTCTTGCCCCTCCGCTTTCCCTTTACCGGCTGCACTGGCTGGTCCTGAAATAGCAGCTAGGTCACCAGGACAGCCCCGGGCTCACAGTCCCCCGGCCCCAGGTGAGAAATCCCGAGTGAGGTTCCTAGCTGGCCTGAGTGAGATCACGGGCCTGGAGCAGTCATTTGGGAGGTAGGCGTGTGAGGATGGGGGGCGGGCGTGTTAGGTCAATCCCTGTGACAAGCCGGCTCATAAGGCCGAGGCTCAGGGAGAGGAGAGCTCCTCAAAGAAGGAGAGAAGCAGGGACGTGACCACGGGGATTTCTGTGCACTGTCCAGCCTCTGCCTCCTACTTGGGGTCTGTTACAAACTCTGAGAACCGGCGTCCCGGAGCTGTTTTCATGGGAGGCGAACGCTGGTGATTCCGGGCCAAGTGTCGTTCGGGTCCATCCATTTCCCTGGAATGGAGGTCTGCCCCTCTGCTAAGTGGGGTGATGGGGCCCCACGTTCCCAGCGGCAGGGCTGGCACATATGTGGACAACTCTGACTTGCCTCTGCTGTCCTCATCCGATTATCCCCGGCGCGGCCTTTCACCACCCCCACGCCCATCACCACCTCCGCCCAGGGCTTCCACTTGGTTGGAAGTTCACCATCACGTGGCTGGCGGGCACCAGGTTCTCAGGAAGTGACTCCTTGGAGAAGCCTGGGTTTTGGAATCACACCGGGTTGCCGCGAGACCCTGGCAAGGACAACCAGGCAACTTCCAAAGTCTCAGTGCCCCCCGCTCCACAGCCTGAGCTGAGGGCAGGATGAAACGAGAGCTGGGAAGTTCCACGGTTGGCCAAAGGTCAGGTACAGGAGTGACACCTCTTTCCTGTTTTCCAGAAGTTTTCATGTTGACCCCGGCCTCCTGTCACCGAACTTGAACTCCAGTGAGCCAGGGGAAGCTCATATTATCTCCGGTTCCTCCCTATCAGCTCTGTGGCTGAAAGACCTTAGTCCTCGGGCTACATTGGGGCGACGTTCCCATTTAAAATCAGAAAATTTGGACCGTCTTTGTTGTTGCTATTATAAATCCTATTGGATTCACATCAAATGGGACAAATTTCAAATTTCACCCATGAGACCTTTATCGGGTTTGCCTCCCATTCAGAGGCCCGCGGTGGAAAATGGATTTCAAAAGTGTGTGCACTGCATTTTGAGGCCGAATATTTTAAAACCCGAATGCCTAACCAAACACTGGCACGGGGCGAATAAACCGTACTGACCCGTATCTATGAATGATATCAACTCCACTTCGGCCCAGAGTGAGTGGAATTGCTTATCAAACACATCACTTATTACAACACCATAAATTACATAATAAATTACAACACCAGAGAGAAGAGATCGGATGCCTTCTTTCTGTTTCTTCCTGTATCTGCTCTGCGCGGCTTTCTCGCACCATAGCCTACTAAATAAGATGACAGGACTTTGTAACTCATTAGGAACTTACAAGCCATACGTGTGTGACCTGAACACTGGTAAATTAGAGAACATGGCATCGTTTTAAATCTACAAGTTTTGAAATGGACGCCATCAGGTCAGGTTTAAAACGGGTAATAATGCATACCTGCTGACTCAAACCTACGGATGCTCTTTCCACAGCTGACAAGGTTCCCGTAACACTAGAAACATCGCGAACACTCTGGCACGTGGACTCATCACCATGCATGCCTTTAACATTCTGCAGGATTGCTGAACCTCGTTTTTGTTCAAACTTACCGTACTGTCAATTTCCTAATCTAATTCCTAATGTGGAAAACGCGCCTCTGATTTCTAGGTCACCCGAGCCAGTAATAAGATACTGTTTTTCCTGTTTTAGCATCGATTTTCCGCAGTTATCACGATGTCGTCATTTATTACTGTTTATAGTCTCTAATATACATCTCGATATCCAGGGCATGTATTGTCCAACTCAGTGAAAACACGCTGACGATTTATAGGGGCTGGAGGGGGTGGGGGCGATGCTCTCATCATGCGTCATTTCTTCCTAAAGCATGGAGAGCCTATGGTGATGCGGGAGTCTGTTCCTTCCGGTATTTCTCATTCAACAGCTCTGTGACAGTGTGTGTCCCAGGTTCCAAAGGTGCAGGGAGGAAGGCCACCCACTCCTCACCTCAGAGCTGGAAGTCTCGGGGGAGGCAGACGTATGAACAGACAAGAGCCGCACCGAGTGATGGAGGCTCATCCTTACGATTGTCTACCTCTTTGGAGGAGACAAAAGGCTTTCACATTTATGATCTCCTATGATTTTTTACAGGAGCTCTGGGAGATAAGAAAGGCAATCATTATGAACTCTATTTATCAGGCAAGGAAGCTGTTAGGCATCAAGGCGGCATTTTGTAGTATTTGAGGATGTTCAGACCGGGCTCCCGTTAATGATGGACTTCTAGCAGAGGGGTTACAGGTCCCTCTGGCAGATACAGATGCAGAATGAAAGGCTGGCTGGGGCACCTGCAGGGGGGGCTGGGGTGAAGGTCTCAGCCGAGCTCTGGATGGGGCCAGGCAGAGCTGGTGGCCAAGGCGGGCATCCTCCAGTCCTAGGCATCTAAGTCTTGAACTCCTTCATCCCAACCAGGCCACGTGGATAAAGAATGTGCAAGAAGCAGGGAGCTGACCCAGCCCTTCATGGAGCTCCCATTATGGGCCAGGCTTCTGCCAGCCCATAGTGGCTGTGTCTGTTCTTGTCCTTTGTGTGGTTGAAATCACACAGCCTGTGCTCTGTTGTGTCTGGCTTCTTTCACTCAAGACCCTGTTTGTGAGATTCAACCCCATTTATGCGTTTTTTTCTGGAGGACTCAAATGAGCTAACCCACAAGTTTAGTTAAGTGAGCTTTTCACTTGAGAGAGGCTTCCCGGTCTGCATCCGTGCCCTGATGCGTCATGAGACATAACTCGTACGGAAACATTAGAAGGTACAGGGTACGAGTTAACGGAGGGGTTTGTATCCGGATCAGTAACTGGCCGTGCGGTTTTAGATAAATTCCTTAACCTCTCTGTGCCCAGAATCTAAGTTTCTCTCCCTTATCCCTCTGATTCGGTATTTCTGGATTCGGGGTCCTCCAGGAAGGAATCAGGACATCTCTCCAGAGCCATCAGTGTTTACTTCATGCGGTTCTCTCTTTAGACTTGGGAGCTTTGCTCAGACATGTTTAGTAACTTGTTGACGTTTCTGTTCAACACCCTCCTGTCAAATTAGGAACTCCTTCTGGCAAGTTCCTTCCCCTGGACTAGTGTGACAACACCCTCGTTGGTTGCTCCGCTGCTGGCACCTTTCCTTCCAGGCCCTTCTCCACAGGACAGGATGCGCAGTGATCTTTCTAAAACCAAAGCTAACCATGGCATTCCCCTGTAGAATGCTCTCCATCAGCTCCCAATGTTTGATGGCTAGACTCGTAATTATTTAGCATGACAGTCAAAGTCCTTGGAAATGTGTCCTAACCTACACAAGGACCTCATATCCAACCATTCTCCAAACGAGCCCTCCCATCAGGCGCCAGAGCACAGACTCTGCTTCATCCCAGTGGCTGTTTTGCTCTGTGCTTGAGAGATCCTCCCTGAGACCAAGGGGAGACCACATCTCAGCTACAGTACGATGACCAGGGAACCGAGGTTGCCAGGGCCAAGTCCGGCCCGCTGTCTGGGTGTGCAGCCCATGAGAAGACAGCTGGCGAATGGGTCACTCCCACTCTCTTTTAGTTGAGTTTGTGTTTGTTGAGGGAGAGAACGAAAGAGAGGGTATTCTTGTCGGTAGGCAGACGTGGAGGCAGCCGTTGAATTTCAGAAGTGGAAGAATACTTTGGGACCAAGACATGTGGCCCGCTTGCTTGGCCATTCTTGAGCCAACTCTTCGACTTCACTCACCTCGATTTTCACAGACGGGAAGTGGGCTTGAGGGTAAAACAGATCAAGCCTGAAGTCCCTTTTCGGCTCTCATCTTACCGATGTATTTTGTTGTTGTTGTTATTTTACGATTTTCTTTAACTTTTTGATAGCTGCCTTTGTAACCAAAGACATCCAAGCATCTGACTTGCTTAAATATGTATGCATATATCTATTCTAAAGGCATTATTCAGAGGCTCTTCATCATTAAACCCAAGATCTTAAAAAGTACTAGAACGCACAAACATAAAGACTCTCCATATCAACGAGAAGATAAGGCTGTATTCCGAAGTTCATTTTTTTAATTACCAAATCACTTCAAACAGTTTCCAAACGTAATAGGAACAATATGGTGTGACTCTTGATGTTGGCTTCTACAATTAGTGTGTTATTAATTAAACTCTTGAGTAATATAATAACTTGACGGTTAAAGCTCCTCTTTGCATTTAAAGTGCATTCAAACTGTGGCTCCAATTATAAATAAACTCTACGGCTATGGGCTTAAAACAGCGAATTTAATTATTGTTCAATCGCTGCTCCGTTCTGGAGAAATGGGGTTGCCGAATATTCTAGTGGGCCAGCATGAATACGTGTCTAAGGTAGAGCTCCATACAACAGGCCTCCTGGTGCGTCCCTTTGCCCACCGCCCCCATCGTCCCCATCCTCTCTGCTCCTGCTCCAGATTGGAAATCCAAGCGGGTTCTCCCAGCCTCCTGGCTCATCCCCACCCCCAACCCACCACCTCTCACTCCACGGCTGCTGGAATAAACTTGCCACGCTGACCGTGATCTGAGCATGCCCTTCCGTCGCTGAAACATCACCAGGGGATTCCGGCAAGGTTTGGAATGAGGATTCAACACCATAGCTTCACCTACTGTCCCTGTGAGGGTACACCCCACCCCTTCTTGTTCGACCCTCAACTTTTTGCTCTACGGCGCTGAAAGTGTCCACACTCCTTCAATGAGCAAAACCGCCTCATGTCTCCGCTCCTTTGCACATGCAGGTCCTTTGCCCTACAATGTCTTTCCCTCTGGGGTGAACGATGGTTTGTGCCGTGATCCTCAGCTCTGCTCACTTTCGCCAGTCATGCTGGAGCGGGCGTGCTTCCTGGAGGCCAGTCTGCATCAGAGCGCTGAGTGGTCCTTAGCGGGAAGTCGTGAAGACTTTCGGGACCATCCCAGAAAAGGACAGAAGAAACTCAGGTGAGGCCAGGGATTCTCACTTAGCGAGTCCAGGAACTTAGTCACTTCCCCAAGGCTTTGGTGGCTTCTCTTTGCTTCCCCGCAAAGACCAACTTCAGTCCAGAGCAAGCCCTCTGACAAGCATCTGAGGTCCCAGTTGTCTGTCCATCTAGAGACCTTTAGAAGACAATCTCTCTAGCCCAGAAGTGATGGCACTGACTCACTCTGGTGCACATGTAAGAAAATAAGGCTGCTGGTTACAGGACTTCCCTCAAGAAGACTGTCAAAGAAAATGAGGAACACACAGAGAGAACCTGAAAACAGGCAAAGCCGTTCGGTTGCCCTGCAAATGGTACAGATAAATGGTTCTGGAGACTTCATAAAGATGATGACCAGCCCTGGTTAGGGGAAATTTCAAAGCCTTCATGGAGGAAATGGTGTGTCCTTGTATTAAGGACATAGAGACCAGGGGCACCTGAGTGGGTCGGTGGTTAAGCGTCCGACTCTTGATTTCGGCTCATGTCATGATCTCACAGTTCGTGGGTTTGAGCCCCACATCATGCTCTGCGCTGACAGTGTGAAGTCTGCTTGAGATCCTCTTTCTCTCCCTCCCTCTCTGCCCTTCTCTGCTAACACACTGTCTCTCAAAATAAATGAATAAACTTTTAAAGAAGGACATGGAGAACAGTTAGACTGATCAGGACTTACAAATATCATGCATTAATCTCCCCACATCAGGTAGGACTCACAGGTGGCCCGGTCTGTGACTCTCTACCTTTTATTCTTATCAAAGACTTGGGGGCCTTTTTTGGTTTGTTGGAGAGGGTACCTTGATACAAAGCAGTGATTTCCAAACTTCTATCCCCAAACTAGATGACTTTCATGACTTTTGCTATGTCTCATCTATCATTTATATTATTGTCTCATCATTGTTCCCTTTAATAGAATACAGTTTTCTTTACTGGATGAATTTTTTGCACACGCTCTATGTTGCATTTTTTTAAGGGGACACAGTGTCCCATGTCATACGTTAGAGAAGAAGGTAAAATGAAGACAACAAGAATGAAACATCGCTATGAAATTCTAGCACGATGCTGTTGCTTGCCAAGGCTTGGGTCTATGGCTTGCTACCTCTCTATTAAGGAGGGGTCCTCGAAATCTGTGTAGAAAGATGTTAATAATATATATGTACATGGGCCCCCATCTGAAGCTTTCTCCTTGAAGCAACTGAAATAAAGTTGGAAACGACAGACATTTTTCATGACGAGATTTGATGCTCTCTGATGCCATTGTCACTCGCTGCCTGAAGCCATCTTGGGTCCCGTCTTGTACGGCCCTACACTTGGAGAAGCGTGGAGCGGAAGCGAAGAAAGAGCACTGGGCCCACATTCAGGGATCTGATTCTATCGCCAGGCCAGCCATACACGTCCTTCGGCAAGGAACTGGAACACTGACCAGCGGTGTCCATGCATCTACCATGAGGATGATAACACACATTATATTTATTTCCACGGCGTCTCTCATCCACCACCTTGACTATACCCGTGCACCTACTACGTGATAGGCCTTTTCCTAGGCTCCGGGCTGTTTTGCAAAGAACAGATGAGCTGTTGGATGTGCAAGCACGTTGGGAATAGGTGAACAGTCATTATCATTACCGTGATGATAAGCTTTGCAAATATGTCCTTCCTTTCCCGGTAGCATGCCCGGCTGCCTCACATCATGCCTGGGGAAGTGCCTTCTTCGCCCAGAAGTCTGGGAAAGCTGGGGCTAGATCCTCTACGGATTCCCTGAAGCCTGGCCCTGAAGCCCGTGATGTGGTGTTGCCCGGGATACACTGGTCTGTACGTCAGGGCAGGTACTGTCCCTTTAAATCTGTGCCCACTGCAATTTAAATGCCAGCAAGATAAGATCAGAAGCTGGTGAGAACAGCTAAAGGGCAGTCAAAATATTTTAATAGTGTAACCATGCTTCAAATTTTAATTTGGTCTTACTTTGCGTGCTTTATTATCTGAATGGGACAAATGGAAATGCAATAAACTTCAGAAGCCTGATTGGCTTGAACCTTAAAACCCTTGATGATACTGAGGATAAGGTTCCCCGATGCTCTGGGCTCTTTTGAAGCAAGGGGAGTGGTGGAGAGCTCTGGATTTAGGGATAAAGGGCTTGGGTCTGCCGTTCCCTCTGACCGATGCAAGTGCCCTGGGACAGCCACCGCCCTGCTCTCAGCCTGTCCCCTCCTCCATCAGACGTGGGCCGTGCTCTCCCCCTGCTCTACATCCTGGGAGCCTCACGAGGCTCCAGCGAGTAGATCTCAGACCTGGACAGTGTTGAGAGAAGACAAGCAAGCCCAGCATCCTGAGTATTCTGGAATTTTGCACCAACTCGTCTTCCTAATAGATGATCTTTCTCCTTGGTTTGGCTCTTTCCAAAAGGAAAGACTACGCTGATGCCTGCATAACTGCAAGCTTACCGCCGTATGTCCCAATCTGACTTGCCTTATAAGGTGTCAAAATCCATCTACGTTCTATGGCCGTTCCAAGTTCTACAGCTAGAAATGATCTCTCCCCTCTCCCCGCCCCCCAACCGCTAACCCCCCACGGGCACATTCACAGAATAGACAGCATCATCTCCCCCGGAGAGAGAGCTTAGCTGTTCATCATTTCGTCTTCTTCCTGTGCACACAGCCAGGCTGTGTTACCCAGATCCCTTGCAGCGGGCCGGGACTGAGTTCTAGAACATAGGATGCCAAAGAAGGAATGAGCTCCTTTCTAGACCTGGTCCGGGAACACCTTCCACACACGATTTCTCTTGCTCCTTCCTTTTTTCTGGCTCAATGCAGGTGTGTCTGGAGGTCTAGGAGACCATGTTTTCAAGGGGATGAAGTCAGAGGGTTCGAGTCAAGAGCCTGAATCATCCCTTGCAGTGGAGAAACTCGCCAGTGGGAATGTCTGCTTTGGACTTTCCATGAGTGAGAGTTACAGGTTCCCCATGTTGGAGCCATCATTCCTCACCGTTCCTCACTGCTCCTCACTCCCTCCTTTCCTGCCCCTTGAGTGGTTGCTACACACGGAGGCTTCCTCGGAGAAATTCCCCGAGTCACACAGGCAGGGCTGGATCTCCTCCTCTGCTTCCCCAGCTGCCCACCCCCTCCCCCCGTTGCCCTTGGATGTCCTTGCACATCAACCTTCACGGTCTCTGACCTAGACTATGAACTTCTTATGCACAGAGCCCACCCTCCTCCCTTTTGCCTGGCCCAGCATTGGGCACATAGTAAGTTGCTCATCGAATCTCATTGAGGGAATGGTTGTAAGAATGACTCAGACACACTCCCTGGATCTTGAGCTCCCCGGAGTCACGTGGAGAAGAGAGGAAGCTCCTGAACTGCTGACAACAGTCTTGGCATGGACAGGGCTCTGACAGAGGCAGGAAGGGAATGCCCCAGGAGCGGGTTACTGATAACTGAGGCCGGGAAGGAAGGAAGAGCTGGGCAAGAAGGGTCCTTAGCTGCATACCAGAGAAGTGCTCCTGGAAGTCTCTGGGGGGCAGAACCAGCCTTTCCTCCAGCCCTAGCAGAGCATGGTCCTGATGTGCAGGCTGCACACAGCTCTCACCATGTGAGTTCAATGCCCAGTGCAGCCCCACTGGGCCCCAAGCTCCAAGGAGCCCAGCCCTCGGTGTTATCTCTGTGGCCACCATCTTGAAATTCTTGGTTTTGAAACCACCCCCCCTCCCCCTCCCTGCCAGTGTTCACCTTGAGCTAACCACACATCCTGTATACCAAGTCTTGTCAGGCCGCCGAATCACACTGGATAGCCGAGCTGGGTCAAATTGCTAGAAACGTTTCTAAATGCTTCCCCTCAATTTCTGCATGTATGTCCTCCTGGGTTAGTAGCAGTTTCGAATGGACTGGAGGCCACACGTGGAGTTGCACCCCCCCCCCCAAAAAAGATGGAGAAATTGGAAAAGCCAGATGTCCAGGCAGAGGCACAGGGCACAGCATCTCACAACTATTTAGTTTACCATCTATGCACACACAGGAGAGAGGGGAGGAGGAAGAGACAAGGTGACAGAGGGCCAGGACCTCTTCCCGCCTCCCCGCCATGCACCTGGTCTGGGAGTGACACTGTGTTATGTGAACAATGGATGCTGAGTCTGTATCGGGTTCCCTAGAGAACAAGAGACATGGCTTCCTTGTGACACTCAGGAATCCAACACAAGGACATTTACAACCAGATGTGCGTCTTCCTGCCAGTTCACAGACTCGTCCATTTCCATCCCCGTGCTCCTTATGATCCTTCCAGAAATGTGGGTGTGAGTCAGATATTCCTCTGTTCCATTCCCCAGTTAAGAAACTGAGCCCCAGTGGGGCGCCTGGGTGGCTCAGTCGGTTAAGTGTCCGACTTCGGCTCAGGTCACGATCTCATGGTCTGTGAGTTTGAGCCCCGCGTCGGGCTCTGTGCTGACAGCTCAAAGCCTGGAGACTGCTTCCCATTCTGTGTCTCCCTCTCTCTCTCTGCCCCTCCCCCACTCACACTCTGTCTCTCGCTCTCAAAAATAAGTAAACATTAAAAAAAAATTTTTAAAAAAAGAAACTGAGCCCCAGAAAGCTTACTGAGCTGTCCTAGGCCCGGAAACTTGTCCCCTCTGTGTCCCACGGCTGCACCCGGCCCAGTTTCTGTTTGTTGAATGAGTGCACACACTGGAAAGGGGCCTTCCGTTTCCGAACTTGGCAAACGTATTTTTTTCCTCCCTTTTCTTTCTGTAAGTAAGCAAACTGTCATTTTAGCAGCAGCCAGAAAGGTGAATAGTTTTGTGAAACTATTTCTATAAAGAATGTTTGAAGATGAGGGCTCTGAGGGCCAAGCCTGTGTGTGCACAGGAGTCAGGAAGGGCTCAGGAATGTGCAGGCAGCCCCCTCTCCCCAGCCTGCTGTCTGTTTACCTGGGATTTGACCCCCAGCAAGAGGCCTCGTGCCTGGGGAGAGAGTAAAGAGGCTTCCTCCTTCTCAGCCTTTAATGTCGAGCTCCTTTCCAACAAGCACCTTGTGCAAGGTTAGGCTCTCCTGCACGGTCGTCTGAGGCCCAGGGCTGGCTTTGGGAGTCTGGCCTCCAACAGGGAGTTCGTTTCTGCTTCGAGGCTCCCCTTGAACCCAGGCCTTAACAGGGCAAAATGTACTCCAACCCTCACTGCTTTAGCTAAACGCACTCAGCCCAATAAACGTCACTCCTGCCGCAGATGAGCCGCGAGGGAACCGAGTGCCAAAGGGGACTCTAATTAAAAGCCAACGATTCCCACGTCCGGAGTCGGCACACGGAGCCAGCCGGAGTCTGGAGGTGAGATCCCTGCTGTCGGCCTCGCGCATGACGCTTGTGCGGTAGAAGCCGGGGCAAGAAGGTGTCCTTTGAACAGGCGCCCAGAGCGCAGATGCTGCTTCAGTGCCGGGAAAAGAGCGCGGGAGGAAGGATCCTCCTGCTTTGAAGGGTTGCTCCCTGTATCAGCAAAAGGCTGTTGTTCCTTTCAGAGCAAACTTTGCCAAGAACTGCTCTATCCATCAGGCACTGGATGAGTGCGCCACGTGGGGACAAGGAAACACAGGCTCCTGGCATTCGCTCATTCATCCACTCATTCAGTCAACACTTAATTGGCCACGACCATGAGCAGCGCTGTGCCCAGAGTGTCTTACCAGGGGTCACTTTGCATCATCATCACTGTGTCCCCCCCACCCCCAGATATGTTGAAGTCCTGATGCCAGTACCTATGAATATGACCGTATTTGGAAATAAGGGCTTTGCAGGTGATTAAGTTAAGTTGAGGCCATCAGCCTAGGTGCCAATCCAATATGAAGTGTGTCTTTCTAAAAAGGGTAAGTTTGGCCACAGATGCCCACTCAGGGACACCGTCACATGAAGAGGAAGGCAGAAATCGGAGTGATGCTTGTACAGGCCAATGAGCACTAAAGATCGCCAGAACTCCCCCAGAAGTTAGGGAGAGGCAGGAGCAGATTCTCCCCCGCCAGCCTCAGAAGGAATCAACCCTGCCCACACCTGGACGTCAAACTTCCGGCCTCCAGATCTGCAAGAATAAATTCCTGTTGTTCAAAGCCACCCAGTGTGAGGGACTTTGCTACGGCATTCCTAGCAAATGGATGGGTCAGTCTGGTGAAGGGCAGGGGGAGCCCATTGTGTCAATTGCACAATAGAAGTATGCAGGGAAAGCCTCAGGTGCAGGATGGGGGACAACTTGCTCTGTGTGGGGACACTGGGAGGGCCTCACAGGGAGAGGGACAAGGACCTCTCCACTCTCCCTTAACATCTGGGAAGATGGTGGCCATCCAGCAGGTGCACCCAGACTGCGAGTAAGGACAAGGAGAAGGACCTGAGAAGAGTGGGTACATGAGGACCAGGGTCCCCCTTTGACCTGTATCCCCAGCAGCGGGAGTGCCAGCAGAGAGAAAAGTCAGCCAAAATGGCCTCTTCTCAAGGGACAAGAATGGAGGCATCTTGTAGGATACACAAGCTCAGAATCTTTCTAACCTGACCCACCTTCCCCCAAGTTTTTTTCAGTAGGCCTTTCCAAAATCGTGGTTACCTTTCTTATTAGTTTCATTAAAGTCACTAATTTCAAGCTCCCTTAAATCCAATACGTGCTTTCATTTTTCTTTCCTTTTCTTTTTCTTCGAGAAAGAGTGAGAGCGGGAGAGGGGCAGAGGGAGAGAAAGGGAATCTCAAGAAGTCTCTACTCCCCGTGCAGAGCCTGATGCAGGGATTGATCCCGCAGCCCTGGGATCAAGACCTGAGCCAAAATTAAGAGTCAGACACTCAGCTGACTAAGCCACCCAGGCAGGCACTTTCATCTTTGAAAGGCAACGTCCGGGATCATAATGACACCGGTGGAACCTGGGTCCGAGGGCAGAGTTAGGATCTGTCAAGAGAAGGGCAAGAATGTAGCTTTTCTTGTAGGTTCCATGTGACTGGTAGATAGACAGTGAAACTGACTTGTTTTTGTGGCGGCAGAACCTAGCAAAGGAAAAGGAAACATACTTGGCCATTGTCTCCTGAGCTCACCAGTGTGTCTGAGGTCAAGCAGCAATTCCAGGTCGGCGTCACGTGTGGGGTCTGTGTCCTCTGCAGCCTGGGATATTTTATTGCTCAGGAAATTTTTGTCCAGCCAGGCTAGATATCTGAGGTGACACCCAGGATTGTGTACACTCTCTATGCACAGTTGCACACAGCTGTGGGTCTGTCTTGTTGCTGAAGTTGAAAAGTCGGGGTCACCGTCAGCTGCAGGGGCAGTGGTGGCTGGCATTCATCGCCAAACCCATGGTCATTGGTTTTAGATTTTATGGGTCGCCAGCCTTGAGTCCTTAGGACCCAGCTGGGATCCTGGGAGGCTTCGCCTTCCCGCCCTCTCCTCCTGGAATCTTGAAAGATTGCTTCCGTTTCTATTTTAGTACTCATGTAATCAGGTGCTTACCATATTTGTTATTGAAAAATAACTAATACTTATCAAATATGTATTATGTGTTGGAAATTCTGAGCGTTTTATACACAATTATTTGTAAAAATTGCCATTTACTGACCACAGTCCCACACACCAAGCTCGCGTTGGTCAAGAGCCCTGGCCTGTAGGGACAATTCCTCATGTGATTCATCTAACAATCCCATAACAGATATCACCCCTTTCTATGGATGAGAAAATTGATCTTCAAAGGGGCTCACTAGCTTGGCCTCATAGCGGAGCCTCAAAGCCACTGCAGTCTGGTCCACACGCGTGCTACCTGTCGCTGTGCCCTTCTTTTTTTCTCTAGGAGGCTGCCTTGGGTGACGCTGCTTAGGCATGCTATGGCCACAAGCGGATTTCCAAACTCAGGCCCCAAGAGGAGAAGGGGACTGGGCCATAGCAGCATTCACTAGGGGTCGAGGCAGTCGAAGAACTCTCCAGTATTTTTGAGGATAAGAATTAGGAAATGGTGATATGGGGTTTGCACACCCCAGTCACCTCTCTGACCCTCTGTTCATGGTGAGCCAAGACTTTGGGGAAGAAAAATCTCACCCACAACAGCTAACGTACAGCCCTGGGGATGATTCCAGAAAACAACTGCTTGAATAATCTCTGGACACACTGCAGGAACCTTCCGTGTGTGTCTAATTTCCATACACCGCTGATTTCTAGCCAGCCCATGTGGGCAGCCCAGCAATGTAAGCTTTGCTGTGTGCTTGCTATTTAATACCTAGCCTTGTTCCCAGCTGTGTTCTGCAGACCTGCAAACATTGAGCAAAATTCCAGGAATGTAGACAAGGAGAAAGCATCCAGCCCTGCTGTGTCGTAAGCATGCCTGTTGCAGCAATGGGATAAGAGCTGGAGAACTGGGTTTGACCCATGGTTCGGTCACACACCAGCTCTGGGATCTTGGAGAATGGCTTTATCTTCCCCGAGTCTCGACTTCTTAATTTACCAAAGGGACATTTACCACACAAGAGTCCCGTAAGGGTTAAATAAGGCAGTGGGTGTGAAATCCAGGCTTCCAAGCTTCGGTGACATTTCTCGGGCACGTATAGCTAACCACCCTTCTTGGCTTCCTCTCTGTCTTGCGCAAGTTTCTCAGGGCTCTATTTGGGCACATAGCACAGCAGTTGGCAGTGACCTGTTTCCCAAGATCCTCTGTTCCTGCTGCTGGCACGTGGGCAATCAACTGCCAAGATAAATAGGTAGGCGTCCCCCAAAGGTGCTCCGACGTAACATGAGAAATAGATGTACACATAGATATTATCAGTGTAAGCGTCGATGCTGGGAGTTGTCATAGATGAAGGAACAGTGACTGGGAAAAGCCAAGAATAGGAAATGATTCCCTCTGTCTAAGAAAGTCCGGGAAATTATCTCACAATGCTGACACGTCTAAAATAAGAGAAATGTGAACTGGGCCCCGAGGGGTGAGCTGAATGCGATAGTCTGAGAAATATAACAAAGGGTCCTGCCCAAGCCACTAAAGGACAGAAAGAAGGAGCACAGAGGAAGGAGGAGCCATCTTGAATTCATCACAAGGAGGTGCGTTGGAGTTAAGCCTTGGAGGGTTAAGGGGCCTCATGTTGGGAAGTGAAACACTGCGTTTCTCACCAAAGACTGAAAAACAGTGGTCATTAGAGTCCTTGATGGTCCAGATCACAGAGATGTGAAGGGCACTGAGAATCTTGGACTTCTTTCTGGAGAATGTGTTCTTGTTCAAGGGGAGAAAAGGAAAGTAGGTTGGGCTCTCGCAGGGAGACCAGACAAAAAATGATGGCGCCTCACCCTACGGCATGCCGAGTAACAAATAATCCTCATTCATGTTTGCTGCACAGAAGGATAAAGAAGGCGTGTGTGTGTGTGTGTGTGTGTGCACGCACGCACGCATGTGTGTGTGATGGAATATTACTCAGCCATAAAAAAAGGAGAGTCTGCCATTTGTGACAACATGGAAAAAACTGGAAGGCATCAAGCCAAGTGAAATAATCCAGACAGGAAAAAAAGAAAAACAAATATTGTATGATCTCACTTAAATGTGAAATTGAAAAAAAAGAAAGAAAGAAAGAAAAAAGAATAATTTGAACTCACAGAAACAGAGTAGAATAGCGGTTGCCAAGGTCTGGGGGTGGGGAAAAATGAGTAGATGTTGGTCATCTTGTAATCTTCCATTTGCAAGATGAATAAATTCTGGGCTTCTGGGCATCTGATATGCATCTTGATAATTATAGTTAATGATACTCTATCGTATATTTGAAATTTTCTGAGAGAGTACATCTCAAGCCTTCACACACACACACACACACACACACACAAAATAACCGTGTGAAGAGACGGCTAGTTAATTAACTCGATTGCGGTAATCATTTCACAATGTATATGCATATCAAATCATTTAGTATTCACTTTAAATATACACAATTTTATTTGTCAATTATACCTCAGCAAAATTGGGTGGGGTAGGGAGAGTCAATTGTAATCAATCATGGAAACTCTGTTCTTCTGGCAGGTGATTGGTGAGAAGGGTCTCTGTGACCTAATATTGGCCAATGACCTGTGAGAACAGTACTTGTTATTTCTTTTTATTAAGTTTATTTCTTTATTTTGAGAGAGAGAGAAAGAGAGAAAGAGAGAGAGACAGCAGGGGAAGGGGCAGAAGGGGGGGGGGAGAGAATCCCAAGCAGGCTCTATGCTGCCAGTGCAGAGCTTGATGTGGGGCTTGAACTCATGAACTGCAAGATTGTGACCTGAGCCGACATCATGTCGGACGCCTAACCAACTGAGCCACCCAGGCGCCCCAGTATTTGTTATTTCTAAGAAATATTTCCTCTCTTCTTAAAAGTGACACAGATAAAAAATGTTGAAAAAAAATTAAAAAAAAAAAAAAAAAAGGGGCGCCTGGGTGGCGCAGTCGGTTAAGCGTCCGACTTCAGCCAGGTCACGATCTCGTGGTCCGTGAGTTCGAGCCCCGCGTCAGGCTCTGGGCTGATGGCTCGGAGCCTGGAGCCTGTTTCCGATTCTGTGTCTCCCTCTCTCTCTGCCCCTCCCCCGTTCATGCTCTGTCTCTCTCTGTCCCAAAAATAAAATAAAAAATGTTGAAAAAAAATTTTTAAAAAAAAAAAAATAAAAGTGACACAGAGAGGAGATACCCCTTGCTATGGGTTGAATTGTGTCCTCAAAACAATACATTGAAGTGCTGACTCCCAGTACCTCAGTGTGTTGCCTTATTTGGAAATAGTGCCATTTTGCAGATGTAATTCATTAAGTTAAGATGAGGTCATTCTGGAGTAGAGGGGGACATCTAATCCGATATTTCTGGTGCTCGCATTAAGAGAGGAGGAGAGACACTGAGAGGAGACGGCCATCAAAGACAGAGATGCATAGTGACCAGATAGCCGTGTGGTGACGGGGGTCGGCTGGAGTGAGGCAGCTGTAAGCCAAAGAATGCCCAAGACTGTTGGCAAACCCCAGACAGGAGAAGAGGCGAGGGGGGATTCTTTGCTACAGGTTTCAGGGGGGCTATAAGTCCTAGAACTATGAGGCCATAAATGTCTGCTCTTCTAAACTACCCCATGGATCGTCCTATGTTCTAGCAAATCCACGACACTGGCCCATCCCTCATTGTCGGGTCTGCGTGTGAGGCGGGCTTTGAAGCAGGTATGTTAAACCTGGAGGGAGACTGGCCTGGGGCATTCTACATATGATAACGGAAGCAGCCTGCATCCTTGGTTCTTTCACTGGGTTGATTTACCTGAAGCGTCTCTCCCACTGGGCTCCTTGGGGTGTGATGCAATATATCACCTGGTCCAGTGGAGTTGGGCTTCCTATTATTTTCTGGTGAAAACACCCTGATACAGTCATGTTGAAGTTGCCTGGCCCAGTGAGCTGTGTGTCACACGGTCAGGAGGGACTTCCTCACCTGGTACTCTGTGGAGACAAGCAAAGAGGGTGTGGGGAATGACATATGCTCTCATTACGAGGATTTCGTGTGGTTTCTCAATGTGCTGATACATCACGAGTTCAATGTCACTCTCCATTTCCCCTCCTAAAATAACATGGGCTGCCAGGGATTTGTGTCCGTGCTGAGCCACTCCGCCTTCTCCACTGTCTTCTGGTCTGTCCTGTCCCCTTACCGTGGAGCTGGGCTAAAAAGGGCACTCTTGCTTCAGTGCCCCCATTTGTATTAAGCCACATTCTCTACTCAACACTTGGCTAAAAGGAAGGCGTTAATAAAGCGAATTTCTACATACAGCCTCACGTTCCTCCTTTATCCTCTGCAAACGGCCAGCCCTCTGCTTGACGTGTTGAGAACAAAGGTCCTAGGAGAAACTCAGCACCCACGTGGCTGTGGTGGCACCATTGTCTTGAGGTGGCAGGGTAACTGGAAGGGCAGTATTAGCCCCTCTGGAAGGGAAGGAGCATCTCTCGCTTGGAGCTATAGTGGAAAATGGATTCTCCATTGAGCAAATCAGTAGCACTGCCTGGGTCACACTAGTGACCCGCTGTGTGCCAGCACCAACTACTATAACACAGAAGTGACTCAGACATGTGAATGTTTCGCCCTTTTGTGTGCAATCTTATGTGGGTACACACAACAGAGTGCAGCGAGGGTATCGATACTTGTTGAATGTGAACGTGGCATGTGCTTCTTGCTAAGGAACTTACACAAGTAACAGAAAAGAAAATACCATTACAATAGAAAAAAAATAAGGTAGGCACCATCCGTATCCACAATTCACAAGTGGCAAGCCTGAGGCATAGATATGTTGCCCAAGATTGCACAGCTGGCATATGGTTGAACCCCGTGTTCGTATCTCTTGGGTATGTATTTTAGGTAAGTTGGACCAGAGGAAGCAGAGGTGATGGAAGGCTAGGGAGGGAGGGAGGGAAGCCATTGTAGGCCAGGAGCTCCGGATGGAGTGTAAGGAGGAGAGAAAGCTGGGATTTCTATTTCTCTCATGAGATGAAGACTCACTTTATTCATAAATTAAAGGGCAGGAATAAACTGGGGCCCTGGGGATCCCAGGGGTCCAAGTTTCACAAACCTGATCAATGTTAATGGGAAGTAAGAAATGCCCACTGTGTCAGAGAGCACTCTGGGTGTCCTGTGAACATAACCTCATTTCTCCCCCACCTAACCTATCTCAGGCAGAGAGGTGAGGGCACAAGAGGGTCCAGAGAGTTGCTCCAAGTGTCAGAGGCAGGAAAGCACAAAGAGGGGGCTAAAACCCAGGCTGGCCTGATGCCAGGGTGGGACCTGTCCCCACTCACCCAATCACCGACCAGGGAAGTGTTTGCCATGGCTCAGAGGCTGCACCCAGCTGCCTGGCCATGACTTATCTAGGGGCCTGCCTGCTGAGGGCAACGACTTCCAGAAAGAGACTTTGGCTCCCCATGGGGAGCTCTTAAACCCCAAGTTCTTCCTGGTGCCCATTTTCTCTGGAGAGTGACTGCAATGTGGGTCCCAGGGTCCGTGTGTGTGTGGGAAGATCCAGGCAATCTCGGCATCCAGACAAGTGGTCAGGGTCCACAGTGTGGGGAAAAGCACACTCACCCAGTGTCACTGGCAAACACTAGGGTGCCTCTGCATGGGCTCTTTGTGTCCAAGGAGAAGATGCACCACTCTTTCTCTCGCTCTGACTTCTCCTTCTTACTGTCTCAACCTCCCTCTCTCTTTACCTCCACACTCAGGAGACTCTGGAGAAAAACATGCCTTCTCTAGGGGCACCTGGGTAGCTTAGTAGGTTAAGCGTCAGACATCAGCTCAGGTCATGATCCTACGGTCCGTGAGTTCGAGCCCCGCGTCGGGCTCTGTGCTGACAGCTCGGAGCCTGGAGCCTGTTTCCGATTCTGTGTCTCCCTCTCTCTCTGCCCCTCCCCTGCTCATGCTCTGTCTCTCTTTGTCTCAAAAATAAATAAACATTAAAAAAAAAATTTTAAATAAATTAAAAAATAAAAACCTGCTTTCTCTCTTTCCATTTCTTTTCTTTTTTTTTTTAATTGTTCTTTGTGTTTATGACATATGCTGAGGACATTAGAGGAGAAAAACACTGTCCAGCTTCCTACAAACCTGCCAGGAAGGCGGGTAGATGGACAGATAGAGATACGGGTGCTTGTATCTCTCTGCCTCACTCTGTCTCTGTCTCTCTCTCCCCTCTCTGTCACCATCTGGTATCCCGCAAGCATCTATCCTCAACAAAGGAGGGAACATCTGAGAGTCACCTTTGTCACATGACCCGCTTCTCCGCGTGCGGGTCAAGCTGAACCCCAGAAGGTCTCCGTCCCCGTGAAAACTCTGTGGGGCGCAACCCTCACTGGGCCCAGCGAAAGTGTTCTCACCGGGCCGCTCATCATTACTTTTATTTTTGTGAGGCCGAGTTCCACACTGTTGGTGGCACCAAAAGAAACCCCTGCCACCAGTTGAAAAGTTAATTATGGATTACCCCTTGAAATCAAACATAAGTTTTATTGGAAGTGGAGGGCTAAATCAAAACAGCTGGAAGGGTATGGCACGAAGCTGCTATAAGAAAGCCCACGATGTTCCACTTACAGTAAACATTCCTTTTATTTCTCTCTCTCTCTCTCTTTTTTTTTTTAAAGCCCGAAGTCTGCTGCGTAAAAGTCATCATCCCTTTCATGTGGGACAAAAGAGGATTTGGAAAGGGACTTTTCTTAAATCTGTGCATGGAAAACGCAGCTTATGGGAGGCTAAGAAATTACATTTTGCCTTTTCTTACAGTGGGCTCCTCTTAATTGTGACTTTTATAAACCCCTTCTGTAGCCATCATAACCATTCAATTAACTAACTTCATTTTTGGATGATGAAAAGAGCCTTTCTCCCTGAACATACGGCAATTATTAGACTGTCTCTAAAGTCTTTTTTTGTAGTGATATGAGAGTCTTCTAGATAAAATAAGGTTTGATTTATAAAACCCAAAACTATATGTGAAGGTGAGATCTATAAATAAACACTCTATAGTAGATGCAAAATCTCATTATAAATAACAATTTTATTAGCATATCCATTGAGCAAAGGGCCTTATGATGTTAATGTTAACAAAATTAAACCCTGGCCGTTTTATTCAATGAATAACTCCTGAGCTCTAAGGGCCAGGCACCGCGCTAGGTACTGAGGCTGTACCCACACCTTTCAGTATGCCGGCTTCTATTCCAGGCGTTTTGCATGTAGATCACCGCATTGTATCAATTTACATCTATGATTGTCACCAGGTGAGCACTGGTGTCTTTCCTCGGTAGCTGAGCTCGGAAAGCGGGCAGGGAAAGACCGTCCACGTTCACCTAGAGAGAACCCGGGTAGCTGGGTGGACAGTAACGCACATGGATCAAAACATCCAGTACACATGAACTAAGGGACATTGACGGAGGTGTCCAATCCGTCATGTAAAAAGCCACTGATTGTATTTTGAAGGACCGAGAAACCCTTCCCTGAAGAGGAAACTCTCAAACAGGCCCCTGAGAAGATAAAGTTGGAGGGAGGAAAGTGTTCCGGGGAAAAGAAACGAAGACCAGAGTTTGCCAGAAGACAAGCGCTGGAGTGTTTTTTGTTTTTTGTTTTTGTTTTTGTTTTTTTTTTATAAAATCAACAGCGACAGCAATGTAAGAGCCTCAACCACAATGACAGGTGAATGGCAAATTCTTCTGTAGTCACAGTGGACGGTTGGTCATAAAAAGTTGGGTTTTAAAATGATGTGAACACTTGCATAAATGTCTGCAACACAAAACTGAGTGGGAAAAGCCCACATAAAAGTTGATATTCAGTACAGTCTCTATAATGTAAACAAACACAAGCACACACAGAGAACTCTAAAGGACAAATAGTATGTTCTCATACTTGTGAGATTATGGGTGATTTGTATTTTCATCTCTTTATTGTTCTGAAGCCCAAGTTTTTTTTTTTTTCCATAATAGTCAAATAGTGCTTTTGTAATTCGAACACTCATGAAAATTCACAGTTAGTGAACAATCTATAGACCGTGTCTATTTTGCCATTCTTTTCCTGGCTTTGACACCCAAGAACCTTACACCATTCAGAAAATATGTATTCTGTAGCCAGAGCACGGGCTTGGGCACAAAGGATCAGTCCGACTCATAAAATGAGCTTCCCTTAGCCATGGACAGATTACAGTCCAGTTGTCTGTAGAATGTGAATTGCAAATATCATGTGACCCAGTACGCCCACTATTGAGTAATTCAAAAAGATACACGCATTGCCATTTGAAAAGATATATGCATTCCTATGTTTATTGCAACATTATTAATAATAGCCAAGATACGGAAGCAACCCTAGTGTCCACTGATAAATGAATGGATAAGGAAGAAGTGGTATATATACAATGAAATATTACTCAACCATGCAAAAGGATGAGATCTTGCCTTCTGGACAACATGGATGGGCCTAGGGGGCATTACACTAAGTGAAATAAATCGGGCAGAGAAAGACAAAGACCGTATGATTTCACGTCCACATGGAAACTAAACAACAGAACAAAATGAATAAATAAACAAAAAGCAGAATCAGACCTATAGATACAGAGATCAAACTGAAGGTTGCCAGAGGAGAGAGAGGTGGGGAGATAGACCAAATGGATGTAGGGGTGAAGGAGATACAGTCTCCCAATTATGGAACGACTGAGTCATGGGAATAAAAGACACACATAGAGAATACAGCCAATGGTGTTGCAATAATGTTGCATGGTGACAAAGAGGCTAACCTTGTGGTGAGTGTAGCATAATGTACACAGTTGTTGAGTCCCTAAGTTGTACACCTGAAACGAATGTAACATCGTGTGTCAACTACACTCAAATTAGAAAAAAAAAAAAAAGAGTAAATTAAAGCTGTTTTCTGCCTGCGGTGTTTCAGTGGGTGGAGATGACTAGGCAGGTATATTGAATGTGACTGTGACTGTAACCACACGTCAGTAGAACAGAGCTCTGGAAGGGGGTGGGGAAAATGGGACATTCCATAGGT
This sequence comes from Neofelis nebulosa, assembly GCF_028018385.1. Classification (NCBI taxonomy): domain Eukaryota; kingdom Metazoa; phylum Chordata; class Mammalia; order Carnivora; family Felidae; genus Neofelis; species Neofelis nebulosa. Next base: position 141,773,738 of record NC_080788.1, read on the forward strand.
TCCCATGGCTGGTAGGATATTAGCATGTGATTACGGAGTTTACAATAGGACCTGGAAGCAGAGATAGGACTTTGAGCCAGGTAGATTACCTGAATTACTTAGGCTTTCACTCACCACCCACTTTCCCTCCTCCCTCCCCCTCCCTTCCCAGGACCAGGTCCTTCCCCCTCCCTCCCCTTTTCCTTCTCTCCCTCTTCCCCTCCCTGCCCCCTTACTTCCCCTCTCCTTCCCTCTCTCTTCCTCCCCATCTCCCTCCCCCCTCCCATCCATCCATCCTAAGATGACTTTCTGTTGGTCAGAGATTTGTCGCAAATCACACAGCCAGTTAGCGGGTAGTCTGGCCTCTGTTTCTTCTCCTGTTTGTGCTTTCTACACTCCACAGATGATCCTGGCAACCCCCTTCTTCCTTTGTAGCATTTCTTTTTATTCTTCCCTTGCTTTTAATCCATTCATGTCCTAGAGCGCGTATGCTCTTTCGGAGCTCAGTTTCTGCACCATTTTTCAAATTGCGCGGAACACCTTTTTCCCAGGAATACAAGGCATCCCTGAGTAATGAGTGAGAACAACTTTCCTGAGTCTATTTTTCCAATTAAATAGAAGTTAGGCCATGCAAACAATAATGACTTATCTGAAACCAATTCTTGCCCGTTTGGGGAAGACTCCAGAGAGAATTGTATCCAATACCTGGAACTGAATTCGGTGTTAAGACAAGCAGGCAGAGCACTTGGTAATTTAAAATCCAGCCTCATATTCAAAATTCACTATCACTAGAGGATTTTTTTTTACTCTTTCTACAAGTGTACAGTCTGAACCAGTGTTAAAACATCAGCATAACAGAAAAGGTGAATAGTAACCTGGCAGAGAAAAGACAAACCACCAACCAGAACAGACGTAAAGCAAAAAAAAAAAAAAAAAAAAAAAATTAATTTATATGAATTCCAGATTACATTAATTATAATAGTAGCAGTTTATTCTTGGTGATAATCATAAATTTCTTGGACATTTTCAGACAGCAATCAAATGATCAAGGTTAAAAAAAACACAAATCTATACTATGCCTATATTGTACATTACAATTCTCAAAACACTTCAGTTTTTGTAAATTAATTCTTTCCTCAAATTAAAATATGAGAGAGTATAAAATTAATGCTTAGATTCACATTTAACCAAAGGGGACGTAGGTTATAAAAATAGGAAATATAGTGAGCTCAGATAAGTTGGATAATTAGCTAATTTCTAAGGCTTTGCCTTTTCATAAATTCCATCCAACCATCCATCCATCCATCCATCCATCCATCCATCTTTCCATACATCCATATATCCATTTTTTCCTGTGTCTGTGTAACTGTATATCTTTTCTCTCTCTGAATAAAAGCGCCTATACATGTGTATGTGATTTTGAATATGCATGTATAAAAAATACTAGTTCACTGTACAAACAAGTGAGGTCTTGCCCTCATGGATCGTGATCTAATGATCTAGCGGTGGGATCATGCTAAGATGAACTTGAATGTGGGTATCGCTGTGTTCTTCTCCTGGTGTTATGGTCTTCTTTCAATAATGCAGGCTTCAACCTGATAGCTGTAATCTTGTGACGGTCTCACAGGGAATTGCATGCAGAGGACGAGGTCAGCCCAGTGTGGATACCTAGGTGAGAAAGACAACAGTCCCGGTTCGGAAGGAAAAAGCACCGACAGAGGTTAAACATCAACAAAGAACTACCAGTCTCTTGAGAGACAGAGAGACACAGAGCGTGAACAGGGGAGGGGTAGACAGAGGGGAAGACACAGAATCCAAAGCAGGCTCCAGGCTCCGAGCTGTCAGCACAGAGCCCGAAGCCGGGCTCGAACTCACGAACTGTGAGATCATGACCTGAGCGGAAGTTGGACTTGACCTGAGCTGAAGTCAGTCACTTCACAGATTGAGACCCCCAGTCTCCCACCCTGTGGTTTTCAATAGAACAATCTATTATCCCTTTTCACAGAACTGAACCTGTGTCTCTATCTGTCCATCTACCCACCTTCCTGGCAGGTTTGCAGGGAGCTGGATGGTGTTTTTCTCTTCTAATGTCCTCAGCATCTGTCATAAACACGAAGAACAATTAAAAAAAGAAAGAAAGAAAAGAAATGGAAAGAGAGAAACAGGGTTTTTTTTTAATTTATGTTTTTTCATAATTTATGTTTTCATAACACTTTTTCAAAACACTTTCTCAGCCATTATTCATTCAATCAGTGAGTTACTTGGTGAGGACTTGTAGAATGCACGTACCGTGTACAATGATCGGGGTTTGCCTTGTCCCTGCCTCGCAGAACTGAGTTCAAAGTTGGGTGAAGTCTGGGGCACCTGGATGGCTCAGTCGGTTAAGCGTCCAAGTCTCGGTTTTGGCTCAGGTCATGATCTCATGGGTCATGAGCTTGAGCCCCACATCATGTTCTTAGCACGAAGCCCGCCTGGGATTTTCTCTATCTCCCTCTCTCTCTGCCCCTCCTCTGCTCTCTCTGTCTCTCCAAATAAACAAACTTAAAAACACAAAAAGGAGAGTGAAGTGAAGGTTCCACCTGTGTTGTTGGTGGAGAAACAGGAGGAAAGTATCATGATGCTGGATTTGGGGCACAGGACCACTGGTGCTCAGGCTGAGGCCCCACAGTCACAGGTGGTGAGAACCAAGAGTGACCTTGGCCCTCTCGCTGGGTCCTCAGGCACCTGGAGCCCTGTGGGGAAGCACTCTGATGTTAGTAGAGACAGAGAAGGGTTAGAACATCCCTTTCACGTTCAACGCCTGGATTCATCTAGCCTTGGATGAGTTAGAACACAGACTCTGGATAGACAGAGCTGTGTGACTCCTCCCACGCGCACACACGATGGAGTATTACTCAGCCACAAAAAGAATGAAATCTTGCCATTTGCAACGACACGGAGGGAGCTGGGGTGTATTATGCGAAGCAAAATAAGTCCGTGAGAGAAAGGCAAGTACCATATGATCTCACTCATGTGTGAAACTTAAGAAACGAAACAAGTGAGCGAAGGGGAAAAAAGAGAGAGGGAGGCAAACCAAGAAGCAGACGCTTCATTATGGAGAACAGACTGATGGTCACCAGAGGGAAGGTGGGGGAGGGGGTGGATGAAACAGGTGATGGGGATTAAGGAGGACGCATGTCGGAATGAGCCCGGGGTGTTGTATGGAACTGTTGGATCACTATATTGTATACCTACAACTAACATTGCACTGTATGTTAAATAACCGGAATTCTAATCAAAACAACAACAAGAAAAGAAAAACGTCTCCGCGGACCAGGGCTTGGCAAACCATGGCCCTTGGGCCAACCTGGCCCACAAAATATCTACGTCAATAATGCTTTATTGGAACGCGTCCATTCGTATGTTCTCTATGGCTGGTTTTCTTCAGGCAGGAGGGGCCTCTGGCCTGGAAAACCAAACGTATTTACTGTATAGCCCTTTATGGAAAAAGTTTGCCCATCCCTGAAGAGGAACAATTACCCAGGTAGGCGTCTCAGCTTGGTAGATACCTTCATGTGTCAAGTTCTGAAGGGACACTAGACCCGGTTAGTCTGCCAAATAAATAAAATATTACAGACCTTCCCAGTCAAAGGCAAAGAGTACAAGCAAGAAAGAAAAATAATAATAAAGGTAATCCCATGAGATTGATCGTTTCAGCCCTGAAGCAAACCAAGTACATCTGAAGAGCCCTTTCTCATATGAGCAGTGAGACGGTTGGGGACAGTAACCCACCCGAGCTGACAGGTAAGCCAATTGGGATGCAAGCAGCCGGGGACTCCGGAGAGGGGACCCTGGGACACACAGGCTCGGCCTCTTCCAGGTGAATGTCAGGAGGGAGACCCTGGCTCTCTGAAGACGGGCCTTCATTTGTGAGTGCTTTCTGGATCCCCAAACCCCACTTAAATCTGACGTGGGGGGGGCTCCCTGCTCCAGAAGGATTTGCAATTGAAATATGATCGATGCATTATTAATGCCAAGAGCCATTCTGGGGCAATTTTATTTACTCTCACGCGGTCGGAAGGTTCTACAAGAGAAAGGGCAAAAGGAAAAAGAGAGGACAGGGAAATGGTAGAAAAGAACGCAGGAAGGAAGAGGGAGAGAGGCCAACAGGAAGCAAAAGTGGGAAAGAAAAGAGAGGCTTGCTTTCTTTCTCTTTTCTTTCTTTCTTTTTTTTTCTTTCTTTTTTTCTTTCTCTCTCTCTTTCTTTCTCTTTTGATGTGTTGGCCTTCGCGACTTCGAAGTTCTTGCTAATTCCATCTGTCCACAACAGAGCCATCCACGGCGAGAAAAAGCATTTCCTTATGTGCAAATTAGCATCGGCCTCCCTTCATGCCCTGGTCCTCTGAAGTCAATGGTGAGCACCACTGCCAGACCCACTAATGGCATCTGAATAGAGGCGTTATTGGCTTGAGCCGCTGTGGGCTGCTCTCCCCTCCAACTCCGAACCGGCCCTTCTCTCTAATTTCCACTCTGTTCTGACGGCGTCACTTTGCTCGACTTCCAGTAAACACGAGGCTGCCAGATCGCCACTCCCTTAAAGAAGGTCCACTTCCCTCCAGACCTGCCCGCCTCCCTTCTGAGGAGAGCAGGCCCCACAGAAGCAGGGGCATCCCCGGGTTCCACGGGGGCACCCGCCGGCTTGGCCACGCGGAGCCCGTCCCGGATCACAGGGAGCCGGGGACCCCGGCATCCACGGCGGCCGCGGGCCCCGCACCTCTGCTCTGGCTCCTCGTCCAGGTCTCAGCCTGATCCCTCTCCCCCCGCCCCCTCCTGCTTCTTGGCAGTTCGTCCCTGTGCTCATTTACTCAACATGTATTTGCTGGATTCTCACGAGGCGTGAGGAGACCGCAGAAGGTAGACCGGAGTCCTTTTCTCTTGCGGATTTAGCAGATGGAAAAGAGCTGTCAGAAGCTGGGTGCGGGGAGGGGAGCATTACAAAGCAGCTGTGCCACCACCCCCCCCCGAGGTAGGATTGTGGTTTCCTAGCTTTGATGGAGCCTGTTCTTTCACCCACCTTCTCAGGCCCCCCTGGGTGGGTGGTGGCCCCTGTCCCAGCTCTGAGCCCCAGGAACCCATTCCCAGCACGGCCGTCTCCGCAGGCTCCCAGCGAAATGCTCCCGTCCCGGGTGCTGTCATTCCCTGCAAACCCCTTTGGTGAATGTCCTTCTGGCCATCTACTGTGGAGTGCGTGGGGCAGGTGGAACAAATGGAAGGGACGGGCCCTTAAGGTCACGGATCTGACAACCTCCTCCCCCCCCCCACCATGACCACAAGATTCGTCTCTGCAGCAGGTGGGGGCTCCCCACTGCTGTTGGGTTTCTGCCACTGTTTTTGTTGCAAAAGCGCCCAGGGTGCATCGCCGTGGAAAGTAAAACATCCCCAGGGCGCCTGGGGGGCTCAGTCAGTTGAGCGTCCGACTTCCGCTCAGCTCATGATCTCACAGTTCTTGGGTTTGAGCCCCGCGTCAGGCTCTGTGCTGACAGCTCAGAGGCTGGAGCCTGCTTCAGATTCTATGTCTCCCTCTCTGCCTCTCCCCCGCTTATGCATTCTCAATCTCTCTCTCTCTCTCTCTCTCTCTCTCTCACACACACACACACACACACACACACACAGTTCATGAGTTTGATCCCCACATCGGGCTCTCTGCTGTCAGCACAGAGCCTGCTTCAGATCCTCTATCCCGCTCTCTCTCTGCCCCTCACCTACTTGTGCTCTCTCTCTCTCTCTCTCTCTCTCTCTCAAACATAAAGAAACATTAGGGGCGCCTGGGTGGCTCAGTCAGGTGAGTGTCCGACTTGAGCTCATGTCATGATCTCACAGTTTGTGAGTTCAAGCCCCACGTCGGGCTCTGTGCTGACAGCTCAGAGCTGGGAGCCTGCTTCACATTCTGTGTCCCTTTCCCTCTGCCCCTCCCCTGCTCGTGCTCTGTCTCTGTGTCTCTCTAAAAAATAAATAAACATTTAAAAAAATTAATAAACACTCATTTAGTAAATATAGTTAGGAGAAGATTCTACATTCAAAACAACTATCTTCTCAAACCCTCATTCCCAAGTACCCTCCCCACACCTTGCAATACTCAAACTGATCTGCAAATTGTGTCACCTTTCTTGTCTTCTTGACTAGACCACGAACAGAGATTTTGAGGGCAGGACTGGGACTTATATACCTTAAAGAGCTTTGTCCCTGGCACAGTGTAGATGTTAAGGAAAGGGAAGGGAAAGGAAAGGAAAGGGAGAGGGAAGGGAAGGGGAGGGGAGGGGAGGGGAGGGGAGGGGCGGGAAGGGAAGGAAGGAAGAGAAGAAGGGACGGAGGGAGGGAGGGAGAGAGAGAGAAAGAAAAGGAAAGAAAGAAAGAAAGAAAGAAAGAAAGAAAGAAAGAAAGAAAGAAAAGGGAAAGGGAAAGGAAGGGAAGGGAAGGGAAGGGAAGGGAAGGGAAGGGAAGGGAAGGAAAGGAAAGGAAAGGAAAGGAAAGGAAAGGAAAGGAAAGGAAAGGAAAAGAAAATAAAAGAAAAAAGAAAAGACCAAACTTACTAGAAACCTATTGCCTTAGGATATCTACCTTTTTTTCTCTCCCATTGCCCACAAGACTTTGGCCCCTGGTCCCAGGAGGTAAGCACACTTGGTGACCTGGCCAGCTCAGATGTGAGAAGGTCGCTGGGGTTGCTAATCTTGCCTTGCCTCGTGGTGCCGGCAACAAAACCACAGCCTGGTGAGCGTAGCAGATTCCATATGCTAACCCCTAGTCTGCTAAATCACCAGCCAGCCTAAATTTGAAACATTTCTAAAGTGTTATACAATGTGGCAATAATGTTTTTACAAAACAAAGGCTGAGTTACTGGAAGCCATTTTCGACCAATCAGCATCTTATTGAAAGAGGCGCCCTGATGGTACCATTGGTGACACAGGGTAAAAAAAAATACATACACGTGTCACAGTCAAGGCTCAGCCTGGACACATCTGCTTTGGAAGTAGGGGAGGCGTAGTGAGGGGCTGTGGCTGAAATGGAGCAAGGGAGGGGACAAGGAATGTGGGTGGAAATCGGTTCTAAGCCAGGAAGTTGAAAGCATGTCTGAGTCAAGTAAGGCTCCAGTCTTGGGTCCTAGGGACCAACTGTACGGAGACAAGATAGTAGACAAGACCCAGTTGCGAGTTAGGAATATTACTTGGTATCTTAGTTCACATTTAGAGTCTATTCCCACAGTATTCGCACGGCTCGCAGCACTTTGTGTTCTCGGGCTATATTAACAGAGATAGCGTCTCCAGAAAGGGAGGTGACAGCTGTGCTCTAGCCTGGGCCAGCCCGGGCCCACTTGGAATTTTGTACTGCATTCTGAACACCGAGCTTCACAGAGGACACGCAGGAGAGAATCCTCAAGAGGAGTGACGAGCTGCAGACAGCCTGAAAACTCAGGGCATGTAAAGGACAAAAACAAAAAAACGAAGAATATAAAAGTCAACTCAGAAAGAAAACACTTACTTTTGGGGATATGGGTTATCTTCAAATAGATAATGGGGGACCTGAATTTTATTTGCATAACATTTCTTTTCATGGGGATTCCAATTGAAGCTTCAAATACTCATGTTTAAATAGGTAACTGTAATCAACAGTTAATACGGCAGTGATACCTCGCTGCCCTCGATTTCTGTAGCTCTTTGCAACTAGATGGAAACCAGGCATGAGGGTGTGCACACATATGTTTTTTGAGTTATTTTTACACAGGTGGGAACGTACCAGGCACCTGTACCCCTGAACTAATCTCGAATCCACTTTCCTTTTTTTTTTTTTTTTTAATGTTTATTTATTGTTGAGAGAGGGAGAGACAGAGACCGAGCGTGAGTGGTGGGGGGGGGGGGTGGGCAGAGAGACAGAGGGAGACACAGAATCGGAAGCAGGCTCCAGGCTCCCAGCGGTCAGCACAGAGCCGGACACGGGGCTCGAACCCATGAACCGTGAGATCGTGACCTGAGCCGAAGTCGGATGCTTAACCAGCTGAGCCCCCCAGGCGCCACTAGTCTACTTTTCAACAGGTGGAACATTCCATTTCGGCCTGCTGTGAGTGTCTGTGTGGCTATATACGTGCACACGTATAGACTTAGGCTGTGTAAACATACACGCATATACTTGCATATGGAAGGAAAGACAGGTATATGTGATATGTATGTGTCTGTACACAGAGAAGCCACGAAGACTGAAATACTCATGTCTTCATTCTTTTTAAAACCTGTCCACTATTCGGTGTGTGTGTACATACGTGTCTAACACGATCCCACTCGTGAGTATCTGGGGCATTTGCTGCGGTTTGATTCGACACTCAGCTGGCTTCACACTCACCTTTACGCCACAACATCGCTGCGACAAGTGTGAGCGTTGGTGTTGCACGCGCTGCCCCGGTGGCCCGCCCGTCCCCTGTGCTCCCCGGGGGTGATGAAATCCTGCCCGCAGCTCCCACCTTCTGCCTGTGCCGTGTTTCATGAGACCCCTCGGTCTCTGCCCACCCGACGGATGAAAATATCTCACAAGAGCGGCGATTTGCACTTCTCTCATGGCGAATAAAGTCTGCGTGTCTCCCGACGCTTAAAAGACATCCATAAACCACCTGCTCGCAGCCTCTGCCCGTTTCTCTCCTAAGCTCTTTGCGATTCCTTAAGTGACCAAGTGCCGGAGAATCTGGCCAAGCCTCTTGCTCCCGCCCTTTAGACGGTGAAACAATCTGGGATGTGTGCAAATGTGAGACCACGCCTGCCTCTTCTCTTTGCCGTGGACGCACTCCCAGGAGGGGATCGTGTGCTTGTCCTCTCATCTGCACCCCAGATCTGGGCTGGGACTGAATCAGGCCACGGCCACTCTGGGGCTCCCCCCACCCCCACCAACCCAGGATGGCCACTGCCAGTGGCAGCGTGGCTAGCCTCTCGTGACTGCTGGGGAGACTCTCAGGGGAGGGTGGGTGTGCATGGGAATGTTTGCGCACTGTAGCCCCGAGGGTGCTTCTGGGCTGAAGCTTGGCCGGTTGGAGGCAGGGGCAGAACGGAAGGTGCTTCACCTATTTCCATTCCTTCGGTGCTCATCAGTTGCCTCCCAGACGTCTGACGACAAAGGTCCCGGAAAAGGCAAAGGCCTTGACTTCCAGACACCAGCCGGACAGTTGCACGGGCCAAATCCTTTGCTCCAACATGCATCTCTCAGAGCCGGTGGCCCACGGGCGGGGTGGTGACGGGACCCGTTCAGTAGCCCTCACCCCACCCCTCCCTGGCCTCACCCCTGAGTCTGACCCCTCGAGCCCCAGTCTCCTAGGAATATTGTTTAAACCCACCAACGCGAAGTTGGTTACCTGATTACCCCAGGCCTCCCTCACTGGGCGCCGGTGGGCTCGGAAGGGAACAGCCAGTCGTGGCCTGAGTCTGAATCTTCGTTCCAGCTTTCCCTGTTTCAGGACTTATGAATTATTAACGAGCCCTCTGTTTGTAATGCCGGGCTCTCCGCTTCCTCCAAATTAAATTACCGAGGGATATATTTGATTATAAACATACTTAGTAAATGTTTTCATTGTTGCTTTCTGTAGCTTCCTTTGTACAAAAGTGTTATAATGTCAAAAAGTCAACCGCAAACATCTACAGCCTGCCGTTGCAAACCAGTTAAAGCCAACGCTGGGCAAATTAAGTAATCAGAAATGAAAACCACTTTAGGACAATAGTGAATATAATTTTTCATCTCTCAAAAACGGGGTCGGCGGGGGGGGGGGCCTTCTTCCAGCAGCTGAACGCTTCTGGAAAGAGGGCTGAAACTGACATACGAAACTGGAGGCAGGGTCCACAGCGTTTCCTCTGTCTACGTTTGTGACCTTCAACAAGGAGGGCCCCTCTTGACTCATCTCCTAAGTGGGGACAATAGGGTGGCCATACCCACTCCATGAAGTCTCTAAGAAAAGCAGTTCTGCTAACTGGAAATGATCACCAGTGATGAGTGCTAAGGTTAACTGCGGAAAGCTGGAAAGATGCAGTGGGCCAGGGGACAATGACTCTGTGCTAATGGGGTAAGGGCTTCATAGGTTCCACGGATGAATATCACATGCCCCCCGTCTTCTTGAAGCTACCGCCTCACGGAGAAGCACACACATAAAACGATCATCGGCATTCAATTGGGAAAGTCTCGCCGCGTATATACAACCAAGCATCCTGAGCAAAGCAGATGGTGTTACATTAATTATGCTGGAGACGTGCCTCTGGGACAGGGCTCCACCCCCCGAGTTGATGGTGAAGAGAAAGATAAGGATGCTCTTGGGTGGAGAAGGAAGGCGCCAGAGTGGCAGGATGGGAGAGCAGTACGTGCACAAGCCCAAGGGTCCAGGAGAGGCCGGAGCGGAAGCCCGACTGGCACGGCAGCAATGTGCGAGGGTGGTGTGGAGAAGGCAGACCTGAGCGAGACCACCGGGCGCTGACTGTGAGGGCCTTGAATGCCAACCCCAAGTTTGGATCGTCTTCTGCAGCTGATGGGAGCCACTGGGATCTTTAAGGAACAGATTGTCTTCCCAGCTCCGTCTCTTAGAAACACGGCCCGGCGAGAGGTAGCAGCCGAGAGAGGGAAGAGAATGGGTTTGAGAGTGGGCGAGACCGGAGTTTAACCTCGTAGCAGGTGTGAGGCCTGGGTGGAGCCACTCCGTGTGTCCCTTTGTTCATCTGTGCCCTGGAAAGATGGTGCCACCCTTCTGAGTTATTGCGGGGATAAATGAGACCACGTGTGTCAAATTTCTAGCCCTGCGCCTCGCACGGAAATAGATGACTCTGCCTCGCGTCTTCCTTTCCCTGTGGAAATTCCGATCTTTTGTTCCCTGTCAAAGCAGAGGAGGAAAAAAACAAAAACAAAAAAACAAAACTGAGAACAGACAGGAATAGGGTGGGACTGTGTGGCCACACATAAATCACGTTTACTCTCTCAGCCTCAGTTTCCCCACATGTAAAATGAGAGGTTTGGAGCTGATTCATCTGAAGGGCCCATCTAGCTTGAATTGCCTGTCATGACAGCACACGGACATGTGGGGGGCAGAGTTTGTTTCATGGGACCAGAGTCCGGGGGCCCTTCTAAGACCATAGCGTGACAAATGGCATTTAATACAGGCTACAAAGACACCAGATGCAGACTTTAATGAAAAGGAAATGGTGTCTCCGTATCATTACAAATTAACTCCGTCTATCTGCACAGCCCGTGGTGCTGAAGTCATAGTTTGAAATTCAGTGACACTTATGGTTAACACATGCTGTGTTATTCATTTTTTTTCTTCATCAAACATTTACTGAGCACCTACTAATGCCAGGAGCCATCCTGATCCCCGGGAATCCCAGGATAAAGAGCTTGTCCCTTTTTTTGTAGTTTATTTGCTTATGTTGAGAGAAAGTGTGCAAGCTCCCACAAGTGGGGGAGGGGCAGAGAGAGAGGGAGAGAGAGAATCCCAAGCAGGCTCTGCACTGTCAGCACAGGGGGCTCCAACTCACAAACCGTGAGATCATGACCTGAGCCTGATGCTTAAGTGACTGAGCCACCCAGACACCCCGAAAGACGCTGTGTTTTTCTTTAATTTTTTTTTTAATTTATTTTTGAGACAGAGACAGAGCATGAGCAGGGGAGGGGAAGAGGGAGAGGGAGACACAGAATCCGAAGCAGGCTCCGGGATCCGAGCTGTCGGCACAGAGCCCGACGTGGGGCTCGAACCCACAAACCTGAGATGGTGAGCCGAAGTCGGACGCTTAACTGACTGAGCCACCCAGGCACCTCGTTGAGTGTCTACTTCCTAAGTCAAAGTAGCGGGTACAGACTAGAAAGGGTAGGAGGAAGTTTCTAGTGCAAGCCCATTTAGACACAGGTGACATTGGAGCGGGTTCCTTTATCTCTGAAGAGCCTCAAGGTTTTCTTCCACAGAATGGGGGTAAGAGGCCTACTGCCTAGGGCATTTCAAAGCTTCAATATAATGTTGTATATACAGCCCCAAGCCGTCTGACACAGAGAGGGTGGACACTCAGCGAGGTTTTCCGACTTCTTCCCCATCCCTCACTGGATCACTTTAGTCTTTAGCTCACCCATTTGGAAAACTGGCGAACCGTTACTAGAAAGAGGTTCCTCTTCCAGCTCAGGAGTAGAGATACCAAATGGACCAGGAAAATCTAAACTTTCCATGTTTGCTACCTTCTTACCCTCTCTCTCTCTCTCTCTCTCTCTCTGTCTGGCTGGCTGTCACCCTCCGCCCTGATGCTATGTCCTGCATAGCTGTGGGGACCAGAGCATCATTTCTCTCTGCCACTCATGATGTGAAGGCAGTGAGGGGGTGGTGCCGATTGCCAGGGTCAGAGGAGAAGGGGAGATGGGCTTACCTGGTGGGAAGAGTTGAGACTCAGAATGCATTTGTCCTTTTTCCCCAGGGAAACCATATTGTAAGTGATAGCGAGAGTCCCAGGATCGCCCCCTAAGGCCGCTGTCATCCACCGAGTCACCAAGTCCCCGAGATACAATGTAAACAAGACTGTTCGTTTAATCTAACAAGTGCTGAATCCAGGTTGATTTAAATAAAATAAAATAAAATAAAATAAAATAAGATAAGATAAAATAAAATAAAACAAAATTAAATTAAATTAAAAAAGGACCTTTTACCCCTACAAGTGATTGCAATGCTGTATAACACGCATCACAACAGAAAGAGTGGTCATGGTAAGAGAGGAACCTGAATGTAGGGGTGATTTTAGGGTGTGGGAGCTTCCAAGATGCAATTGTATCTGATAAGGGTTTTAAATGTTGAGGGCAGGTGTGGGGAGGAGTGATCTCCATGCTTGTAACAAAAGCAGTCAGTGTGGAAGGTCTGAGCACATCCTGGGAAGGAGAACAGAGCTGAGTGAGGAAGGAAGCATGAGCCGAGTAGGGATGTGGGAGGGAGTCAAGGCGAAGGCACCGCTGGGTCAGGTCATGGGAGACTTTGGATTCCGTGCAAGATGCATGAGCATTTTGTTCAGGAAGCACATTTCACGGAGATGGTCTGCAGATCGTTTACACCTAAGAAAGCTTTCTGGACATGCAGAGCCATGGCCTCCCCAACCTTCCAGATCAATCTTGTGTGAGGGCAGAAGGAAATCATATTTCTGGGCCACCGCAACTCTCACAGACCCTAACTGGATGGGCCTGCCTTCTGAACAATGGTGAGCCTTCGGAGGCCATTAGGCAGGGGAACCACAAGGTCGGAGGTAATTTACAGTAATTCAGCTCAAACTCATTTACACGGCACAATGATCTTTTAAGAGTCTTCTGAGACAACACCCAGAGAATGGCCTTGGGGTTAAGATTTGAGTTGAAACATCCTTTAATTCTTATAGGAATCTGGGGTGCCTGGGTGGCTCAGCTGGTTGAGCATCTAATTCTTGGCTTCGAGTCAGGTCATGATCTCGCGGTTCGCGAGTTCAAGCCCTATGTCGGGCTCTGAGCTGACAGTGCGGAGCATGCGTGGGATTCTCTCTCTGCCCCTCTCTCTGCCCCTCCCCCACTTTCTCCCTCTCCCTCTCTCAAAATAAATAGATAAACTTAAAAAAGTCCTTATAAGAATCTACTGAGGGAGGAATTCTAATTTCCATGTTACAAAGGCAGAAAGCCGGGTCCAGTATTCAGGGTCTGATCAAGGCTAAGCCTCATGAGGAGAAAAGCCAGAGTCCATGAGCAAAAGTCACCTAGTGAGTCATTGGCAGACACAGAACCAATCCCCACGCCCCTTTGCTCCCTGCCCTCTGTTCCTCCACTCTCCATGGCTGCCTCTCTGGGGCGTCTCCTCTGCTTCAGGGGGAGACTTCCCTTCTACCACTGCCTGCTGACGGAGTAGCAACATGCCTGGTGACAGAAGCTGATCACGGTTAGTTCATCCTCATGGTCTCAGACAGCAGGAGAAAAACAAAACCCAAAACCAAAACACGAACAAATGAAGAAAAATCATGGCGTCTACAGTCCCTGTCATTCTTCTCTTTGACTTGGTGTCTTGGGTTTCAGGATGAGAGGATATACTTTGACCAGACTTCTAAAATGAACATGGTTAACTGTAAACCCATGGATGCTCGTAAAATGTGTCATTTAAAGATGTTTTGGCTGGCACTTGGAACTATGAAGGCATACCCCCCAAAACAATGTAATTACAAGTAGAGAAAGCTAAGAAAGACAACGACAACAGCAACAAACTCAGATAAAGCAGCTTCACTCAAGCCTCCGAGTGAAGAAAAGAAGCATGATGATCGTGTGGCTTCATGGAAACCACAAGGGGTCTTTCACCCCAGTGCCATTTAGCTCCTGCTTCTGATGTGTGAGAACCCGCCTTCCAAACTCTTGGGTAAACAATGCCTGTTTTCAATTTGGATGAATGTGCCCGTCCGGCCCCTACAACTGATCAGCCTGTCAGGGAAACATGATGCATTTCAATAAACCCAATATTTGGCCAAATACAGCAAAATCCCATAATAACATTTTTTTTTCCCAGAGAGTGGGGAAATGAAAATACATTAAGCGGGAAATATCGTGTGTGTGACCACCCAACCATGTCTCGAAGAGATAAATGTTACATACGGGAAAAGATTATAAGTGTAATAATTAAATGTGGACGCCCACATGAGAGCCCCTTGGAGGAGGAGGAGAAGGGCGGGCACTAATCCATGCCTCTCTCCATGCCTGTGACAGTCCTGATGATTTTATTAGTGCCAAAGACAGTCAAGGCATTTGGAAGTGAGTGGTAGGGTGAGGTAGGGGTGCCCAGTGCCTAATCAGCCATTTCTCAAGCCCTGTCACCGTGGACGTGTCATCTGAGGTCCCCGAGCTTCCTTGGCACACACGTAAAGGGGTCTAAAATACCCCACTTTCTGGAAACAAACCGTACCCCCAAAAACAGATTGTCTGTCATTTACCGAAGATACCTAGATATAAACAGCGAGATGCATTTGTGAGTAAGCTTGCTCTATTCTTCCCTCCAGGAACAGTTGGTACTTAAGTATTACCATGTAAATGTGCTTTGCTAGTATTTACTGGGCAGCATGAAGAAGTCACAGGTGACTTTACTTTGTGGCAGAGGAAGGCATTTGAGAAAGGTGGCTGCTAGAAAGACTGTCAGGACACTGGTGCATGGGAACAAACTAGGTCTATGAACTTAGCTGCAGGCTTACCCTGGCATCTGGGACAGCAGACTGCCGTTAAATCCACAGGCTTTGGGTCCTGAACCCACATCACACAGGAGCCTGCCCCCCTGTCAGTCTGGAGTTAGCCGATGCTGCTTCCAGAACACGCCGTGCCTCTTGTCTCCTAAGAGCCACATCACTGACCTCTCAGAAACCAGTTCTGCGCATCCTTCTTGCCCCCGTGCTCAGAAAGGTTTGGTAGGTTCAGGCCAAAATGGAGACCCACTTTCACTCTGACACAGTCCCTGGTAACCAGCCCGTGTGGGAGGAGAAGCAGCGCCCGCCTCCCTGGGATCATCGGAGCCTGCTGATATTTACCAGAAGAAACCAGGAACAAGGGAGGGGCCAAAAAGTCTCAGTGCCGTTCGCACATCCTTGCCATCGTGCCTGGGTTACCGGCTCCCTTCTCCAAAACTGCTCTCTGGTCCCCTGTCTCTCTGGCTCAGTAAAGACCACGTGAAGCCCCTGGGCTTGTCGTTCAGGACTTTGGTGCCACAGACAGCATCTGGTACTCCCCCACATTAAAGGATTGCTGTTGATATGGAGGGACAGTAATTTTGAAAGTCCATGTCTGAAGTCACTAGCCATCTGCATATAAGGGCAGGAAGTCCTAACAGGGGTGCATTTGGCAATTTCTAGAAATGTTTTTTTGTTGCCACGCCTTTGTGTGGAGGGGGGGGGCGGGAGGGTGGGGAACGGTATTGGCATTAGAGGCCAGGGATGGTGCTGGCCATCCGTCAATGCCCAGAATAGCCCCCCATGACTCCAAAAATTATTCACCCCTTACACATATTGCCAAGGTTGAAAAACTAGGTCTAAATGAACGATTACTTTTTCCCCCAAATGCTTAAAAACTATTTTATCAAACAAACAAAAACTTAGAATTTATACAAAAATGAACCAAAGTGATTTTTTCTTACTCTGTGTGTGCTATATTCGTTATAATATAATATGTGTACTATCATTGTATGTATTTTATGCTATAAAAACGTATTGTGTGTTATACATATATGCTTTATGTATACTTAGGAATGTAATTATTAATATCATATATTATAATACAATTATATAAATAATAATAAAATGATACCATGAGATATAATGATTATATATACACCTAAATGGAGTAAGGAAGACATGGGATGTAAAGGGTTAATAGATTGTTCTATTGAAAACCACAAGGTGAGGGGCACCTGGGTGGCTCAGTCGGTTAAGCGTCCGACTTCGGCTCAGGTCACAATCTCATGGTCCGTGAGTTCGAGCCCCGCGTCGGGCTCTGTGCTGACAGCTCAGAGCCTGGAGCCTGCTGCGGATTCTGTGTCTCCCTCTCTCTCTACCCCTCCCCCGCTCATGCTCTGTCTCTCTCTGTCTCAAAAATAAATAAACATTAAAAAAAAAAAAAGAAAAAGAAAAGAAAACCACAGGGTGGGAGCCTGGGTGGCTCAGTCTGTTAAGTGGCTGACTTCAGCTTAGGTCAAGTCCAACTTCAGCTCAGGTCACCATCTCATGGTTCATGGGTTTGAGCCCCACGTCGGGTTCTGTGCTGACAGCTCAGAGCCGGGAGCCTGCTTTGGATTCTGTGTCTCCCTCTCTCTCTGCCCCTCCCCTGCTTGTTCTCTCTCTCTCTCTCAAAAATAAATAAACGGAAAGGAAAGGAAAGGAAAGGAAAGGAAAGGAAAGGAAAGGAAGGAAAGGAAAGGAAAGGAAAGGAAAGGAAAGGAAAGGAAAGGAAGGAAAGGAAAGGAAAGGAAAGGAAAGGAAAGGAAAGGAAAAGAAGGAAAGGAAAGGAAACGAAAGGAAACGAAAGGAAACGAAAGGAAAGGGAAAGGAAAAGAAGGAAAGGAAAGGAAACGAAAGAAAAGAAAAGAAAAGAAAAGAAAAGAAAAGAAAAGAAAAGAAAAGAAAAGAAAAAAGAAAGGGAAAGGAAAAGAAGGAAAGGAAAGGAAAGGAAAGGAAAGGAAAGGAAAGGAAAGGAAAGGAAAGGAAAGGAAAGGGAAGGGAAGGGAAGGGAAGAAAAAAATAGAAGAAAAGAAAACTACAGGGTGATCGCACAGGCTATACCTGCAGGGGAGAGTAAGCATCCTTCCTGGTGGCCATGACTGTCCAACTACCTGTAGTTTTTCCTGCCCATAGGAATCGCCTAGACCAATTCCTGGTCCCCACCCAGACCCGCCGAATTGAATCACTGGGGCTGGAGTCCCAGATTCTGAAGAAATTCTTCAGTAAATTGTTATATACCCCAAAGCCTGAGAACCATAGGACCAGCCCTTCAAGAAATAAAACATCTTTGTGTCTATAATCCCAGCTGATGCCAGACCCAGCTCTGAGCAGTCGGCAGAGAAGGTCCAATGATCAGGTGCATGGATCTCACTCACCAGGATTAAACAGTATTAAACGGGTGCTCCACCAAGGACCCGTGCCCATTGTGTTGCCCTCTTTTGCCACAGAGCCTCCCGTCTGAAAGATCATGAGGTGGCACCCTACACCTCACCCAAATGTGGCCGCCATCTTCCAAGAAGACACACAGTTGAGTATTTGCCTATTGAAAGATGGCCATATGGGGTCTTAGGCTATGGATGGATCAGGCAGCCTTAACTCTCTCCACTTCTGACTGGAGTACAAAAATCAAATCAATTACTCATAAACACTTGTGATAAGATTAATTTAATTTTTTTCTTAAACAAAGAGGGTAAATTAAAAGAATCAGCTTGCCTCTTCCCACACTGTAGTGACAAGATTAAAAATTAAATTTATACATATTTCATTTCTACATAATAAAGCCTTTTTGCAAAAAGAAAAAAAAATACCACAGTTCATCTAATTAAATCAAAGAAAATTGCCTGCAGGGATGTTACAGTATTACAATTAAGCCACTGCCAAAACCAGCCCTCAGAATTCTTAAACACTACTCTGGGTTTAAAATCCAAATCAGCTTTTGGTCTGAGTGTGTGTGTATGTGTGTGTGTGTGTGTGTGTGTGTGTGTGTGTGGATTTTGGGGGTGACTTCAGGGAAATGTGGAGTCTTTTCCTGTGTCGGTACATAAGGGTGGAAAAGGGATTTTCAAGCTATCCTGAAGTAACTGACACATGGAAGAAAGCAGGAAGGTCTAATTTGGATTAAAAAAAAAAAAAAAAAAAAAACTCAGCCTGAAGTTTGGGAAAAGAAACAAATCAAGAGTTCTCACCCTTTTTTTTTTCACCTCCCAAATACTAAAACCATTAAAAAATTGAAATATGCTTCCAATAAAATCCCTGAAGTGGTATGATTTCGCGAAGTCTGCAAAGATGGAGACGTGGACCGTGTGTGGTCCCAGCTTGTTCAAGAACCACAACAGCCGACGACCATTAGGACCGACTCGCTCCACCACTTTGGCTCAGCCTGGGGTCTGATAAGAGCTCGCTCACACCCCTCTCACACGGACACATTATCAGGAGGCTAGACAGACTGGTGGCAGTGGCCGTGGCCGTGGCCCCTACAGGGACAAAGACGCCTGGCGCATGACCCCCCACCTTCCTGAAACAATATGGTCTTCAGGAAGTTCCTGATTTGGTTTCTGACATTCCGGCAGGATTGAACTTTGTCCTTGGAAATCAGGCCCCGGAATGAGGAGAGGCTCACGCAAGTAATGGCCTGAATCCTGGTTTCGGCGAATCATTCAGGCCTTCTTTGAGGTCAGAAGGATGTTCCATGACAGGTGCTGAGCAAATGTTTACTGAATAGACGTTTCTTTCAGCGACAGCTTGGCAGGCAGTGTCATGGGCCCGGAGTAGCTTGTGGGGGTCACCACATTCTTGGTTCCTTCTGCCTGGTGGAGGGCAAGTGTCTGGGCTTGAGGACCACGTGTTTACTTGGAGGCCAGGCCGATAGTTCACTGTCAGGTAGAGCAGGAGCGAGCTACCACAGGGCTTTTCCTTCTTTTTTTTTTTTTTTTAAGTATGTCCCTCAAGCACCTTAATCTTTGATCCTGGCAACGTCCCTCGGGATGTGCAAAAAGTCCACGACCGTTTATCTGAGATCTTCAAATCCAGAAAACTCTGAAAGCCAGATGTTTGTTCATAAACGTGGCATAAACTAACGAGGCAGCAAAGTCTGAACTGAACAAATGTGATATTATTTATGACCTTCAGTACATCCCACAGAATGAAACAAGCATAGATATGGGTGTAGAATATGGATGAGTTTAATGATGGGGGGCTCTCCCAGACCCCGCTGGAAGATGGCACATAATATATTGCATCATATATGCACATGTTACCTGCATTAGTTATCGGTCGCTATATAACAAAGTGGCCCAAAGCTTAGCAATTAAAATGGCTTGCACTCATCATCCTAGTCCGCGAGGGGCAAAGGGTCTGCATGACTTCTCTGGGTGAGACCTCTGCCCAGGTCTCTTAAGAGGCTGCAGTCATGGCATCTACCCAGGGTTTTGCACACGGCTGCAAGGAAGTTCCCCCGGGGGCGGGGGAGTCACGGACATCTTTGACTGGGACTGGATCCTCTTCCAAGGTGCCCCACGTGGTGATGGCAAGATTCAGTCCTCAGGTGCTGGACTGGGGGGCCTCAGCTACCGTCTGGCTGTTGGCCAATTCCTTCCCAGGTGGCCTTCTCCATCAGAACACGCGTGGAAGACAAACCAGAGAGAGAAATACCAGGAAGACAGGAGTCACAGTCTTTTGTGACCTAATCTCAGAAGTGACGGTTCTTCTCCTCTCCGTAACTTTTTTTTCATTAGATAAGAGTCCTAGGTCTAGCCCACACCCAAAAGGAGATGACTTCACAAGGATGTGAACACCAGGGGTGGGGGACTGGGGGAGTCAGGTCACAACCTGCTGACCACATTGCTTTTGAAAATATGATCTTCTCAGGCCCCGAGCGACCCGCATTATCATACCCCGCTTCACAAGGGGAGATAAGTTTTGAGCAGCTCATGTTCTAGGTCTTACGACCGCTGAGGCATTAGGGCACCTGAGTGGTTCAGCTGGTTAAGCGTCCGACGTCAGCTCAGGTCATGATTTCATGATTCATGGGTTTGAGCCCATGTCAGGCTCTGTGCTGACAGCTTGGAGCCTACTTCGGATTCTCTGTCTCCGTTCTCTTTCTGTTTCTTTGCCCCTCCTCTGCTCTCTCTCTCTCTCTCTCTCTCAAAAATAAATAAGTAAACATACAATGAAAACACTGATGAGGGGTGAGTAAATTCTTGAACTGGAGTCCTCCCAGGCTGACCTTTTCCTCTCCTCGTGTGACAGGCTCTAACTCCTTCCTCCGTGTGGTGAAAGACAGCCTAGGAGAAAAGGACCCACCACGGAGTTCCCATAAACCTTGGCTTGACCCTGGGTTCCATCAACCACAAGCTGTGTGACCTTGGACAAGTCGCTCAGACCCTCTGAGTTGCAGTGTCTCCATCTGTAGAATTAAAGATTCTGCTACTTTCCTGGCAGTGTTGTTGGGGGCGGGGGGTACGTGAGCACGCGTGTGGGGGTGCCGCGTGTCCCTGTGGGTGGCAGGTGCTCCGTAAGTGGAGACTCCTTCACCTGTGCGGTCCCCCTAACCCTTGCTCTCTGTTTCCTGCGACCATCTTGAGACTGGCAGGGAAGCATCATCACCCCATTCTACACACGGGGCACTGGAGGCTCAGAGGACGTTAAGTGGCCCATGAAATACCACGTGTCCTGGCCACTACTTGATGATATTTTACAAATCTGGTTGTGAACTTATTTAGCGTTTCCACGACTGGAATATGGGCTCCACGAGAGAAGGGACCTCATTGTCCCCTTTACTGCTTCTCTCCCAGCACCCTAATTCCTAGCTGCACAGAGTCACTGCTTTGTGAAATCAGTGCATGAGCCAAACTTTCCTTCCCAGACCCATTCCTCAGACAGGACCCAGGCTGCTAATCAGCGGTAGACACTGAAGCCTGCAACACTTAGTGGCCTTCCTCCCTGACCTGGTCGCCTGTTGCCAGCCCTTGTCACCCTCTTGGGCCTGCTGCCTGCACACAGGTTCCTTCGGGGACCTTAATTTGGTTCCAAAGTCGGAAGCCATACTAATAGGCGATTCCCAGGCAACCTGTCCCCTGGGCCAGGCGGTTCAGATGTGGGAAGGAAGTGCCCGTCACTCTCAGGCCTTTGGTCCAGGGGCCTTAGGGCAGGGTTGCGGGCAGCCACCCAGCTCCCACCCCCACTAACCGGAAACGACTCAGGCAAAGCATCCAGCACCAATTTTTATGATTATTAAAAACAATAAGGGCTAAATTGTGAGTGTTTAACATGGGGCTACGTGCTTTTTTCCCATGACCTCAATACTCCAATCAACCATCATTAAATCTGGGGCACGTGGGTGCCTCCATCAGTCAAGCATCTGATTCTTGGTTTCAGCTCAGGTCATGATCTCACTGTCTGTGAGTTCGAGCCCCGCATTGGGCTCTGTGCTGTCAGCCCAGCTTGGGATTCTGTCTCCGCTCCCCACCCCCACCTCTCTCTCTCTCTGCCCCTCCCCTGCTCACTCTATCTGTCTCTCAAAATAAATAGATAAACAAACAAACAATAAATAAATGAAAATAAAAATCATTCAATTTCATATTGTTGGCATTGCTAACCTATCGATAAGAAAATCAGCTTCAGGAACTTTTCCAAAATCAACAAAGGCAGTAAGGATCAGAACCTAAAACGTGGGCGTTATGATTTTAGATCCGTGTGTGTTTTTAAGCACACTGTTAGCCTTGTCTTTCTTCTTTAGAGGGTCCGTGGTCTATTGATAGAAACATTCCATGAGCAGAGACAACTATGTTATAAAACACAAAGTTTTGAATGCCACAGGAAAGGGCAAAAAAAAAAAAAAAAAAAGAAAGAAAGAAAAAGAAGAAAACCTTTTGTCAGGATTCACAGGACACAAGAGGAACTTCTGGCTGGGAATCGAGGAAGGCTCTCTGGTTGATGGGGCATCAGCTCTAAAAATCTGTAACATAGTAGCTTGAACACCTGGGCCCTGCAGTATCCCCAGCTCCCTCCTTCTCCTCCTCCTCCCCCAACCCCATTTCACCCATATTTTTTTGTCAAACAAAGATCTTATATTGGAAGTCCTTCGAAAAAATGCAAGAATTTCTGCATAGAGGTAGGTCCATGTGTTTTGAAATATTATTAGAAGCCACACCTGTCCAGGGGCGCCTGGGTGGCGCAGTCGGTTAAGCGTCCGACTTCAGCCAGGTCACGATCTCGCGGTCCGTGAGTTCGAGCCCCGCGTCGGGCTCTGGGCTGATGGCTCGGAGCCTGGAGCCTGTTTCCGATTCTGTGTCTCCCTCTCTCTCTGACCCTCCCCCGTTCATGCTCTGTCTCTCTCTGTCCCAAAAAAAAAAAAAAAAACGTTGAAAAAAAAAGAAGCCACACCTGTCCATCTGGAAGCGTGTGGTTACAGTCCACGGAGGCATCACAGAGAACAGAAAGATGTAGACGGCCAGCGGGCTGGTGCCTTGGAGGGGTGCCCGTGGGTAAAGGCCTAAACGATTCTCTGGACAGCAAGAAGAAAAATAAAATGAAAGAGGCAGGCATGCGGACAGGTCATCAGTGACGGCTGGTCCCTGCACGAGTTGGGGATGAAACCTGGGGAAGTCGCCCTCCACCCCCTGGGTGAGGCCATGGACGGCTGCCGGGATCACCATATTCTACAAGCATAGCACGCTGCGTATCGCCTTCCTTGCGAAACTCCGTGTGGTCAGTTACACTCTAAATTCTTTCCATTTAAGATGATTTTGCGACGTTCCATCCGACAATGAAGTCTGTTCTGGAGCAAGAAGGTCGGTGGCCTGCTTCAGCTATGCTTAGGAGCCCGGGTGCCTGAGTCAAGGAACCTCGGGTGCACAGACCCAGATGCGATACAACAGGATCTCAGGCTCGAGTGTGTGGTGATTATACTTAAAATTGTCTGATGATATGTTTTTCCCCTTCGAAGCCTTCATCAGGTCATTCGTTCACTGGGTCCCGGAATGGGATTATTTGACAGTCAATGCCAAGAGGAAGAATTGGCCCTCGGAAACCAGAACTAGGAATAGTTACCCATTGTTATCAGCTCCAGAGAGAGGATGAAAAAAAATACAGCTTTAGAGACGCAGAGGCCTCTGCTCAAACTTGAGGGTTTCTTGCAGGCTGGAGCAGAGAGACAGAACAATCCACCCAAACTCCCACCTGGGAAGTCTCTGGAGCAGCTGGCTCGTGTTGGAGACACAACTGTCTTTTCACTATGAAAACTGAACTGTTCATTCACAAAGAGGCGAGAGAATAGGAAAAGAGTTCCAATGGCTATTTGACCACACTATCTAGCTAAGGGAGGCACAGCGATCCAACTCATTTCCCCCACCCAGGTCATGCCACTAAAATAGAACATTCTGGCCAACTTGCTAAAGCAAATCACAGCAATGAGTTTCGGAACTTTGCTGCCCCAAAATGGCTAGCTGCAATCGTGATCCCTGCTTAACTGATTTAATTTTCTAATGAACGTAATTGTGAGGCCATTTTGCCCAACATTACCAAGATACGCATGGGGAAACTGAGGCCTGGGAAAGGAAGAGCCTTGACTGAGATCCCAGGGGCCGGTCAGTGGCCCGCGTTGTCACAATCACCTGCGCTGTATGTTTCCCTAAAGGGGATGATTGGTTGTGAGTCACTGAGCAGAGTGACAGTTGCCAAAATGGCCCAGGCAGGACGTAGACAGACAGGGGCTGGAAACCACTTGAGGAAGCCATGCGTGGCATAGAAGAAACCAAGACAAGGACCGGCAACAAGAGGCCCGAGACACAGCTTTCTGGACTTGATTTACCACGAGAAGGTGCACTAGGTATTAGGAGATACCACACAAATTATCATTGTGTTTCACGGTTTTGCACAAACTACTGTCTATGGAACTAAGGACATGGTTTTCTTCACTTGCCAGCAAGTTAGGAGTACTTGCTTCCAATTTGTGGTTGAGTGTCGGGGTTCTTAGGGGTAAAGTGACCTTCTGTGACCACTGAGCATGACGTTGGCAGGGCCAGCATTCAGACCCAGGCTATTGGGCGCTTTCCACCACTCTTCCCATGCTGCCACACGGCTTCCTTCACCGACGTCGACACATGCACAACTCGAAGGTCATGAGAAAGGAAGTATGACGCTTTGTGAAAATTTGGGGACCAGAACAATTTAGCTTCTTCAGAGAGTGACAATTTGCTGGAGATAAATGAAGACTGAAAAACCCAGACAGCTTGAATATTTCTCATATAGGAATAGGTCACCCAGTAGTTTGGCTATGAGAAGTGTTCATTCGGTACTCAGACCCTTGCCGAGTACTTATTGTACATTAACCACATCGCTAGACCATAGAGAGGTCAGAGGGGGATTGTTCCCCTGTTCTGCTTCCCAGGAGCTCATGACCAGGTATAGAAGACATGTTGATCATAAAATCGTTCTTGAAGATTCCGTCATACATCCCGGCTCATTGCCACGTGGCTTGCTTCCTCCCCCTGTGGAAGCTGGGTAGTCCTTACCTCATTGATTCTGGGCTGGCTCAGTAGGATCTGTGAGACATACAGGACATTATGGCCAAGCCAAAGCTTTAAAATGCATTCCACGTCTTCCTCCACCCCTCTTCTGCCCTCTGCCGTGACGACAGTAGTTCCCAGAGAAGTGTTGCTCTGCGAGCCTGGGATCCAGAATGGGAAGACATATGGAGTAGGGCTTCACCTCACAAAGCTGCATCCTGAAGCAAAGTCAACAAACATCCTACACAGGACACAAGTGAGAAATGAACATTGCTCTCTGTCGCTGAGACGTTGGGGCTGTTTGTTACAGAAGCCAAGCTGACAGTGAGGACGTGAAACCCTATACACACAACCTTCTAATACAAGGTGGATGCTGACGAGGTCTAAGAGAAACACAAACACCCTTTTTGAGTCTCTAGACAGAAATAGGTTGGGTTGTTTCCATTGATAAAATTAAGGGACGCCTCGTGGCAATGGTGGCACGTGGTACATAAGGCGGACACTGAACATGGGAACGGAACATGGAAATAAGGCGGAGGAGCTTCTAACTCTCGCATTATTTGGGGCTGGGCAGGCAGTTGGGGAGGAGGCAGCAGGGCTAGAATACTGGAGAAAAACCTTTTATTTCTGTTATCTTGGGAATCTTTTAGGGCTGTACTCATGGTGGTGAACTACTGTCCATGTGTGGAATCTCAGGAACACTAACCATAATCGACTAGCCTCCCCCCGTCCCCCCAAGACAGTCCAGCGACTGGAGTGCACAGTGTGATACACATTTGATGGAGATCGCGGGTGGGGCACTGCAGATTTAGAACTGAAAAAAAAAAAAAACAACACTATGACTCAAGACATCAGAATAGCTGGATTTATTGCTGTTCTTGAGGTTAAAAGGCTTTGTGAGCCGGGATTATGTTCTCCCCCTACCTGACCTCAATTCACCCCCCTCCGCTTACCAAGGGGACAGAATAAGAATCTCTAACGACTCTTTCAACTCTCAAAAATCTGAGCCGCGAAGGATTCATTTTCATGAAAGACGCCAGTGTTAGCTTTGATTTCAGCTGCCAATTAAGTGTCACATCACACACACATGCAAGGTGGCTGTGTTGACCCAGACAATGGAAAACATCAGCTCCGTCTACGATAAAGGTCTCGCAGTTCATCGCCAGTCTCCTCACTCCCCTGGGTCTTCGTCTTTCTCGTTCATGTTAACCTTACATTTCCCTCTGTCTAGAAAGATTTTCTTTCACTCTCTCATTCTAAATCTTAACTGATTATAAACAAATGCCGAATCCCACATTCAAGTTCGTCCATTTCCTCCCTCTCTTTCTCCCTCCAATTCTAATAAAACCTTAAGTTCCTCATTCTGGGACTTTTTCTGAGATGTTCAAGCCGAAAGCCTGAGCTAGTCCTGTCTTTTATTGCTAAAATTTAAGAAAATCCTGTTTGGGGCCCTATGTTAAAAGTACAGCCAAAATCTGGGGTACCTGGGTGGCTCAGTTGGTTAAGCATCGGACTTAGGCTCAGGTCTGCTGTCAGCACAGCGTCTGCTTGGGATCCTCTGTTCCCCTCTGTCTCTCTCTCTGCCTTCCCCCACTCTCCCTCTGTGTCTCTCACAAAATAAATAAATAAACAAAAAATTGAGTTAACAATTATGGGGTATTAAGAATGTCCTATCAAGAAACGGGAACCCTCTTGCACTGTTGATGGGAATGCAAACTGGTGCAGCCGCTCTGGAAAAGTGTGGAGGTTCCCCCCCAAATTAAAAATAGACCTACCCTATGACCCAGTAATAGCACTGCTAGGAATTTACCCAAGGGATACAGGAGTGCTGAGACATAGGGGCACTTGTACCCCAACATTTATAGCAGTGCTTTCAACAATAGCCAAATGATGGAAAGAGCCTAAATGTCCATCAACTGATGAATGGATAAAGAAACTGTGGTTTATATACACAATGGAATACTACTTGGCAATGAGAAAGAAGGAAATCTGGTCTTTTGTAGCAACGTGGATGGAACTGGAGAGTGTTATGCTAAGTGAAGTAAGTCATACAGAGAAAGACAGATACCATATGTTTTCACTCTTATGTGGATCCTGAGACACTTAACAGAAGACCATGGGGGAAGGGAAGGAAAAAAAAAGTTAGAGAGGGAGGGAGCCAAACCATAAGAGACTCTTAAAAACTGAGAACAAACTGAGGGTTGATGGGGGGTGGGAGGGAGGGGAAAGTGGGTGATGGGCGCTGAGGAGGGCACCTGTTGGAATGAGCACTGGGTGTTGTATGGAAACCAATTTGACAATAAATTTCATATTAACAAAAAAGAAATGTTATTAAATTATCAGAAGCAGTTTTGCCATATAGAAATCAAGGATTTCTTGTGTCCTAATGCAAGATTCTGTGATACGGGATTTGCCTGTTTAAAATATTAAAATATAAAGAGGGGCCCCTGGGTGGCTCAGTCAGTTGAATGTCTGACTCCGGCTCAGGTCATGATCTCACGGTTGGTGAGTTTGAGCCCCACGTCGGGCTCTGTGCTGACAGTTTGGAGCCTGGAGCCTGCTTCAGATTCCATGGCTCACTCTCTCTGTCTTTGTCTTTGTCTCTGTCTCTCTCTGCCCCTCTCCAACTCACACTGTCTCTCTCTGTCTCTCAAAAATAAATAAACATTTACAAGATTAAAAAAAAAAAAATATATATATATAGTCAAAATTTGAGTTCTTCTCACCAACTCTAACACGATCACTGTACCCTGTCATCAGTAATGACTGTAGCATAATGGGCATCCCTACTGGCCCCTGTGTCTGCTACAAGTAAATTTGATTTTGTGGCCACGAAAATGTGCTGTTCAGGTGTTCTGCTACAGGGAGCAGAGTTGATGGAGAATTCCAGCTGTTGTCCCTTCAGATCCACCACCATTTCTGTGCCAAGGCCGTGCTTCTCAAGGGCTGTCCCCAGCCAATGACCAAGCATGGCGGAGGGACTAATGCAGGACCACTCCAACAAGGTGTGGGACTCCACTGACGGGCCACTGGTTTGGCCAAACTTTTTTTAGAGTAGCCCAAGTCTCTTCCTATCCAAACCTCCCTCCTTCTCCTCCTTCTCCTTCTCTACCTACTCCACCTTTTTATGGAAACTAGATCTGCATTGAGCACCAAATATTCTCCTCACCTACATGGGCCTCCTCAGGCGTGTCCGTCACATTTCTAAATGGACTCCAGTGGGCCTCATTGAAGACATCCATTCTCAGACACATCAAAATCAAACTGTTGAAAATGTACGACAAAGAAAAAGTTCTGAAGGCAGCCAGAGAAACATGGCACGTGGCTTCCAAAAGAACAATCCTGTGGAAGATGGGAAGTTTGGCACAGGAAGTGGGCAATATTTTTACATTTGTTTTTAATGTTTATTTATTTTTGAGAGACAGAGGGTGAGCGGGGGAGGGGCAGAGAGAGAGAGAAAGACACAGAATCTGAAGCAGGTTCCAGGCTCTGAGCTGTCAGCACAGAACCCAACGCAGGGCTCGAACTCACAAGCCGTGAGATCGTGACCTGAGCCGAAGTCCAACTGGGCCACCCAGGTGCCCCAACGTGGGCAATATTTTTAAAGTGCTGAAGGAAAATAGTGGTCAGCCCAGGAATCTATAGTCAGGGGAAAATACCTTTCAGGAATGAAGGTAAAATAAAGACATTCTCAGAGGAAAGAACACTAAGTGAATGTGCCAACAGCTGACTGTCTTTAAAAATAACATACTAAAGTAAGTTCTTCAAATGGCAGGAAAGTGATCCTAGAGAAAAACCTGGAACATGGCGAATGAAGGAAGAGCGACAAAAATAGCAAGACTTTGGGCAAATAGATTAAAAATTTCCTCTTAAGATCTTTAAAATGTATATGGCAAATGAGTGCAAAACATATAACATTACCTGATGGGGTTTCTCAATGTTTTCAGATACAATGTATACGCCAGCAACAAGAGGAAGGGGAGAGTCATAAGAGAACTCACATGATGGTAGGTTTTTGGCATTCCGGGTGAAATGGTAAACCATTAATTCTAAGTTGACAGTGAAATGTTAAGTATGAATATTGAAATCCCCTGGGCAATCACTATCAACCCATAACAGTGATACAGTCAAACACTCAGTAGATGGTTAGAATGTGGTAAAATATTATTTAACTTATCCAAAATGGGGCACAACAGGGGGGAAAAAGAATAAAAAAGGTAACACATGATAACTAATAAAATGGCAGACTTGAGTCTAAAACAAACAAATAAAAACCCCAGATAATGGCTTTAAATGTAAATGATTTAGGCAAGATAATTATAGGAAACTGTCAAATTTGACAGTAAAAAAGTAAGACTAAGACGTGCCTATCTACAAGATATCTACCTTCTGGCCACAATAATCTCACTTTAAATATAAAAACATAAGTAATTTAAAAGTAAAAGAATGAAAAAAGATATACCTTGATAACCCTCATCAAAAGAAAACTGGAATGGCTATATTAATATCAAACAAAATAGACTTAAAATCAAGGAAAATTGCCAGATATAAAGAGGGACGTACATAATGATAAAAGGATCAAGTTTCTATAAGACACAACAGGCCTCAATGTGCATATACCTAGTAACAGATACAAACATATAAAAGCAAACAAACAAACAAACAAACAAGCAAAACAGAGCTAATAGAATGGAAAACAGAAGAGCAAAATAAATGAAATCACAAAGTAGTTCTTGAAAAATTATGATAAACCTCCAGCCAGGCAAATAAGAGTAGAAAAAATAAATAAATAAATAAATAAATAAATAAACACAAGTTACTGACATCAGGGGGGAAAAAGGACATTATTATGGACTCCACAGTTTTTATTGAAGTATAATTGACGTACAGCATTGCATTAGTTTTAGGCATACAACATAATGATTTGATACATGTATATATTTTGAAATGAGACTCCATAGATATTAATAATAGATTATTATGACTAATTCCACATGCAGAAATTTCGACCATTTAAATGTAATGGTCCAATTTCTTCAAAGAAACCACAAACTTCAGCGAACCATAAAAGCTTCCCCAAACTGAAATTCACAACTTAAATAGTCCTTCTGTTAAAGTACTTTATATGATAGTTAGAAACCTTCTGGGAGAAAAGAAAAAAAAAAAAAGCAAAAACAAACAAACAGACAAAAAGAAACCCTCCAGGCCAAAAGATTTCACTGGAAAATTCTGCCAAACATTTAAAGAAGAAATTAAAATTTCTCTACAACCTATTTCAGAAAGTAGAAGACAAGAAACACTTCCCAACTAATTTTATGAGTCCAGCATTAACCCACTGCCAAAAGCAGAAACTACAGAACAACATCGTTCATAAATATAGAACCAAATCTCTGCAACAAAATGTTAGCAAATCAAATCCAGAAATGTGTGCAAATGTACAAATATGTACACCCTGATTGATTCCACCACTTTAATATAGGCAAAAAAAAAAAAAAACCCTACATGAACGTATTAATTTATACTGAAAACAGCATTGGACAAATTTCAACACTGATTCATAATTTTTTTTAAAAAGCTCAGCAAACTAGGAGTAGAAGGAATGCTCCTTAATCTGAAAAAGAGAATATAGAAAAAAAAAAGCCTGCAGCTAACTTCACACTTAATGGTGCAAGATGGAATTCTTACCCCACTGATAGGAAGCAAGGCAAGGACGTCCACTCACCACTCTGTTCAACAACATACCGGAAGCCTACCCAGTGCAATAAAGCAAGAAGAAATAAAGAGGACACAGCTTGGAAAGGAAGAAATGACAGTTTTCTTTGCAGCAAAATCCAACAGAATCTACAAAAAGCTCTTCGAGGTATTATCAAAATTATAAAGGCATTTCAATGGACAAAGTATAGTCTGTTCAATAAATAATTTTGGAAATATTGTACATCCACATGCCAAAAAAAATTTTTGACCTAACCCTCACCCCTTTCACAAAAATTAACTCTAACTAGATCAAAGTTCTCAATGAGGGGCACCTGGGTGGCTCAGTCGGTTAAGCGTCCGACTTCGGCTCAGGTCATGATCTCGCGGTCCGTGACTTTGAGCCCCGCGTTGGACTCTGTGCTCATATCTCAGAGCCTGGAGCCTGCTTCAGTTTATGTGTCTCCCTCTCTCTCTGCCCCTCCCCTGCTCGCACTCTGTCTCTCTGTCTCCCAAAAATAAATAACTATTAAAATTTTTTTAATAAAAAAAGATCTAAATGAAAAACTTAAAATGATCAGAAGAAATTATAGGAAGGACACCTGGGTGGCTCAGTCTTCTAAGCATCCCACTCCTGATCTCGGCTCAGGTCATGATCTCATGGTCATGAGATCAAGCCCTGCATCAGACTCTGCACAGAGCGTGCTTATGATTTTCTCTCTCTCCCTCTCTCTCTCTGCCCCTCCCCTGCTCATTCTCTAAATAAATAAATAAATAAATAAATAAATAAATAAATAAATTTTTAAAAAGAGGAAATCACAGGATTAATTCTTATGACATTAGGCATAATCATAAAATCATGATCTATAAAAGGAAAAAGGATAAATTGGAATTCATCAAAAATAAATGTTAAGAGAATGAAAACACAAAAAAATAGGCCGAGAGAGATACTTGGAAATGGGGTAAAATAAAAACAAGACTTGTATTCACAATATGTAAAGATTTCTCAAAACTCAACAGTAAGAAGATAAACAATCCTGTTTAAAAATAGGCAACAGACGGGACAGTCACACAACAGGACACTCCAATGACAAATAAGCCCATGAAGCTATGCTCGACACCATTAACCAGCAGACAAATGTAAATTAAGACCACGTGAGACCCTACCACACGCTTTCCAGAATTAGAACAATACCAACCACTGGGGGGATATACATTACAACTGGGACTTTCCCACATTGCTGGGGAGAAGGCAAAAGGCTGCGGTCATTTTGGAAAACACTGAGGATCCCCTATACAGTTTTATATGTACTCGCCATGTGACCCAGCAACCCCACCCTGAAGTATGAATCCTAGAGAAATCAAAACATCTACACAAAAGCCTCTATGCGAATGTTTTCAACAGATCTGCTCGTAATTAGCCAAACTGGAAACTACCCAAGTGTCCTTCAATGGGTGAATGCAGAAGCAAACTGGTAAATGCATTCATAGTGGGATTCCACTTGGCAATAAAAAGGAGTGAAACCCTGATACACACAACACCAGTGTATCTCCAAGGCATTAGTCTGGGTGATAAAAAGTCATTCTCAAAAGGTGATACAGTAGGTGCATGAGATGTAAATAGTAAAGCTCAATACCCATACGTGATACACACACACACACACACACACACACACACAACTCTTTGCAAACAAGGAGTAGAAGGGAATTTCTTTAATGTGATGAAATATACCTACCTAAAAGTTATGGCTGATATCATGCCTCATGGTGAGCCACTAGAAGTGCCTTTCAAATTGTGAACAAAACAAGAAGGTTCACTTCCTCTCCTTCTGTTCCACGTTGCGCTGTAAATCCCAGTCGACAGAATGAGGGAAAAATTAACATATAGAAAGAAAAGAAAGGAGAAACATTACTTTATGGCCCATGATTGTCAATATCGTGAACTCTAAAGTATCTACAAATTGTTAAAAATAAGAGTTCAGGGAAATGGTTGCACACGAAATCAATATATTTTTAAATTACATTTCTAGATTCAATCTGAAAAAAACAAAGGTACTATTTATTTTCAATAGCAATAAAAGCATATGGTACATATAAATACTTCTATAAAAGATGTGCACCTGTATTAAAATAAAGCTTAACTGAAGCTTTTTTAAAGACCCAAAGAAATGGATAGCTGTAAAAATAAATACAAAACATTTTTAGCAATAGAAAGGCCTGGTATTTTAACTGTTAAATCTTCTCAAGGTAGTCTATAGATTCAGTGCGATCCAATCTAATCCCCAATAGGTCGAATTTGACAAGCTGATACTAAAATCTATATGGAAGTACGAAAGCCTGAGAATATTTAAGACACTCTGAGAAAGAGGAGGTCGGGTGGGGTAGCTTGACCCTCAAGATTTCTAGTTCTGTAGCAAAGGTATAGTAACTGAGACCTGTCGTGTCACAAGGCAGGAAAATCGTTCCATGTAACAGACGAAAGAGCCCAGATAGCGAACCTTATGTTAAGACTTGGGACTTGACAGAGAATGCACTTTGGATATGGGGGGGGAGATTTCCAAGGCATAAATCGTCTTGATTATTTGATTATTCATATGGGGGGAAACGCATCCCTACTGTACAAGAATTCTGCATGTACTGAAGACCAAAATGTAAGCAATAACATTAAAAATGTTAAAATGATGCAGAGCCTGGGTGGCTCAGTCGTTTAAGCGTCTGACTTCGGCTCAGGTCATGATCTCACAGTTCGTGGGTTGGAGCCCCGCGTCGGGCTCTGTGCTGACAGCTCGGAGCCCAGAGCCTGCTTCAGATTCTGTGTCTCCTTCTCTCTCTGCCCCTCCCCTGCTCACACTCTGTCTCCCTCTCTCTCTCAAAAACAAATAA
Organism: Neofelis nebulosa; assembly: GCF_028018385.1. NCBI lineage: Eukaryota > Metazoa > Chordata > Mammalia > Carnivora > Felidae > Neofelis > Neofelis nebulosa. Next base: position 141,807,015 of record NC_080788.1, read on the forward strand.
CCATTAAATTTTTTTAATGTTAAAATGATTTAATAACATTCAAGCAGGGAGGGGTTTTCCTACGTAAGCCTCCCCCCAGTCTCCACTAAGAAGGACATAGTGACAAAAATAAATAAATAAATGAAAAACAAACACATAAAAAAGTAAAAAAGAAAGACATAATGACATAAAGGATGCAACTTTAAATTCAATTACATGACAACCAAACACTTTTATTCATCCAAAGGCATCAAACAGGTTATGGAAAGACAAGCCTCAGACTGGAAGAGTTGAAACACAACAAACCTAACAGAAGACCCACATCCAAAATGTATTACACCTGGGACGCCTGGGTGGCTCAGTCGGTTAAGTGTCCGACTTCGGCTCAGGTCATGATCTCGTGGTTCACGAGTTCAAGCCCCACGTCGGGCTCTGTGCTGACAGCTCGGAGCCTGGAGCCTGCTTCCGATTCTGTGTCTCCCTCTCTCTCTGACCCTCCCCCCGTTCATGCTCTGTCTCCCTCTGTCTCAAAAATAAATAAATGTTAAAAAAAAATTAAACAAACAAACAAACAAACAAACAAAAAAAATGTATTACACCCGAATCCAGGTCAATAAGAAAATCTGAAAATTCAGCAGAAATATGGATGCAAGCATTGAACAGGCCTATTAAAAGGAAATACTAAATTAATTCATTCATTCATTCATTAAAATACAAAAGACCTCAATAGATTGTAGATAAATAGATACTTCCATTTAATTAGTAATATGTATAATATATCCACATATAATTATATGGATGATATATACAGTATGTCCCTCTCTATATAATTAATAACATATTATGTTAATACATAACTATATTAATAATTAATAGAGAGACCAATCTATATCTTTAGATGCTCTAATTAGACACCAGTTAAATATAAATTAGACCATTTACAACTACTAGCTGGATAAAAATTAAGATACTCAGCGATGCCAACTGTTGGTGATTACCCTCCTATCTTACCATTAGGGGCGGTACTGGCCCAACCCCTTTGGTAAGAAATCTGGCGCGATCTCATGAAACTGAATATTTCCACGTCCAAGGATACTACACGTTATTCTCAGCTATATACACTCTGGCACACGTGACCTAGGACATGTATAAGAATGTTTATTCAAGCAAGGCTCACAGAAGCAGAAAAACTGGACCCAATTCAAGTGCCCATCAACTGGAAAATAAATAAATATGTGGAGGTAGATTCACCCAATGAATTATGAAGCGCAAGTGAAAATGAATCACTGCTACACACATAGATACATCTCTTTTTATTGAAGTCGAGTTGGCATACGATATTATATTAGTTTCAGGTGTACGGAATAGTGATTCAACATTCCTATACATTATGCAATGCTCAATGCGGTAAGTGTAGCTACCATATGTCACCATACAACGTTACTACAATATTATTGGCTATATTCCCTCTGCTGTGTTTTTCATCAATGAGATTTCTTTATTTTAGAACTAGAGGTGGGTACCTCTTAATCCCTTTCACCATCTTACCAGCCCCCTCCCTTCTGGCCATGACCATTTTGTTTTCTGTATTTACGAGTCTGGTTCTATTTGTCGTTGCTGCGGTTGTTTTGTTTTGTTGGTTTTGTTATTTAGACTCCACGTATAAAGGAAATCATATATTGTCTTTCTTGGTCTGACTTATTTCACTTAGCGTAATATCCTTCAGGTCCACCCACATTGTTCCAAATGGCAAGATCTCGTCCTTCTTCATGGCTGATTAATAGTCCATTGCAGACCTATAGCACATCTTCTCTTTCCATTCATCTGTTGACAGATACTTAGGTTACTTCTAAATCTTGGCTATTGTAAATAATGCTTCAATAAATATAGAAGTGCATATATCTTTTTAGATTACTATTTTCATTTTCTTTGGGTAAACATCCAGTAGGGAAATTGCTAGATCATATCATATTTCTATTTTTAATTTTTAAGTAGCCTCGGTACCGTTTTCCATAGTGGCTGCACCATTTTACATTCCCACCAATAGTGCACGAGGGCTCCATTTTTTTCTACATCCTCACCACCACTTTTTACTTCTTGTCTTTTTGACGCCAGCCATTATGGAATGGTGTGAGGTAATAACTCTTTGTTTTGTTTTGCTTTGCATTTTTCTGATGATGAGTGATGTTGGGCATCTTTTCATTTGCCCGTTGGCCACCTGTATGTCTGCTTTTGAAACAATTTCTGTTTAGGTCCTCTCCCTTTTTTTAATTGAATTATTGGTTTCTTGTTTGTTTGTTTGTTTGTTTGTGGGTTTTTTTCAGTGTTGAGTTGTATAAGTTCTTTATATATTTTGGATATTAACCCCTTATCATATATGTCAGCTGCAAATATTTTTCTCCTATTCATTAGGTTACCTTTTTGTTGTGTTGATGGTTTCCGTCCCTTTGCAAAAGCTTTTGATTCTGGTGTAGACCCGATAGTTTATTTTTTCTTTTATTTCCCATGCATGAGGAGACAGATCCATAAATAGTTTGCTAAGGATGTCCCAGAGATTACCATCTTTTTTAAAAGATTTTTATGGTTTCAAGTCTTCCATTTAGTCTTTAATCCACTTTGAGTTTATTTTTGTGTATGGTGGGAGAAAGTGGTCCATTGTGCATCTTGCTGTCCAGTTTTCTCAACACCACTTTTGAAGACAGTGTGCCCTCTGTCTTGTGTACTCCTGCCTTTTTTGCCATAAATTAATTGACCGTATATGAGTGGGTTTAGTTCTGGGCTCTCTCTCCAGTTCGATTGATCTATGTATCTATTTTTGTGCTGTACCTTACTGTTTAGATTACCACAGCTCTGCAGTATATCTTTGTGTCTGGGATTACCTCTAGCTTTGTTCTTCTTTCTCAAGATTGCTTTGGCTATATGGCATCTCTTGTGGTTCCATACAAATTTGAGGATTATTTGTTCTAGTTCTGTGAAAAACGCTATTGACATTTTTATAGGGATTGCCTCAAATCTGTAGGTTGCTTTGGGTAGTATGGACATTTTAACAATTTGCTTTCTTCCAACCCATGAGCGTGAGATGTCTATAGCATAGGTGGATCTTAAAGCGTAAGGTGGGTTGAAAAGTGATAGGTGTAGACTATTATGGAGAGAATGATTGCATTTTCATGATATCCACAATAATTCTAAAGAAACCTTGCTTAGGAACAAATGTATATAATTTTTGAAAGAGGATAATAGATCCAAAATTCTCCTGGAGGGGTGTTCACAGGGCAACGGTGAAGTATAAATCATGGCATTGGTAATGTTCTGGCTCGGGATTGCTCATTTTTTATTATACTCCTTAACATGCATATATTAAATAAATGATTGCATCTGAGTCCAATAATATTTATTTAAAAGAATAAAAAGATGAGAGCATGGGCGGAAGACAGACCAAGTGCATAAGTGCTTGAGGTATGCAGGGCTGCTAGAACAGTGAAGAGAATGTGTGGATGATTTTATGTGAGAACATGGCCTGAGTTATTCAAGATTGGTTGGGCCGGTTGGAGGACTGTTTATCTGCTGTAGAATGATGGAAAGAAGGGGCAGAATGTGGTCTCTGCTTATCCATTGCTACATTTTTTAATGTAGCATTCCAAGAGCAGACGAGCAAACAAAAACAAACAAAAATAACAACAACATTTCAAACTCTAGTGGTTTAATCAACAATAGCTTTTATTTGGCTCACCAATCTTAGTGAGGACAGGGCTCAGTGGGTCAGTCTGTGTCTGCCCTGCTCAGGGTCAGCAGAGCCAGGTCGGTATCTGGAACCAGAATCCTTAGAAGGTTTGCTCACTTGTACATCTGGCCAGGAGACTCCAACAGCTGGTTCCTGCAAAAGATGAGGCACTTGGGGCATCCAATCCTCCCTCCACCTCTGTGTCGTCCCTCCAGCAAGTAGGCTTCATGGCAGCCAGGCTTCTTAGATGCTGACCCAGGGCTCCAAGGGTATATGTCCGAAGAGAGAGACTCAGGGGGAAACTGTCCCTCCTTTTCTACCTCGGCCTTACAACCAATGCAATAGTCCCTCTTGCCACATTGAAAGTAGCCACAAAAGCCCGCCCACTTTCAAGGGGAGGAACATATGTTTTGCACCTTTTCTTGGGGGAAATATGAAGTTTCCGGAAGCACATGTAGAACTGCAAATGTTGTGGAAATTTGGGAAAACCACAAGCTGGCCCAGTGTGCTCTGTGGTCCCCAGCGGACTGAAGGGAAAGGGGGAGGTCTAGGTAAAGAGAGGAAGGAAAATCAAGGTAGAAGGCAGCGAGAACCCTTACTGTGGACTGTGCTACTTGGGTTTACCAACAGGAGCTCAGGAGAGTCATGGAAATGCAGGGTTTAAAAGGCGAGGAGGAGAAAATACCATGGAAAAGGGATACTTTGTACCAACATGAGAAGGAGACCGGGAAGGAGAGGCTGGTGTCAGAAAGATTCAGAGGATGCCTTGCCCAGCCAGGCAGGTGTAACCGGACCTAGGGGATTATGGGGAAAAAAATCAAAGGCAAGGGCATGCAGCCCGGACACGGGATGTCTCCGAGTAAGCAGCAGTTGTCAAAAGGCTGCGAGGACTCAGGGCGGCACCTTCATCAGTAAACGTCCTCATCACAAGGAAGAAATCCTAAGATGCCAGGCCTCCGATTCTCAAAACCGTCTCACCGAGCAACCCAGCACCACTGCATTGCAGGCAGAACGTGACGTCCTGTCAGAAGGGGACCTGAATAATTTAGAGTGATGTCGCCCATAAATATTTAATCATATGAAAAAATGTTCATGAGACATTGTTAAGTAAAAGAAAGAAAGGAAAGAAAGAAGGAAAGAAAGAAAGAAAGAAAGAAAGAAAGAAAGAAAGAAAGAAAGAAAGAAAGAAAAAGAAGAAAGAAAGAAAAAGGCAGATTGCAAAATAGCATAAATGCATAGGAAGAAACAAAAGGTGCTTGCTAAAATATTAACAGAATTCATCTCTAGCTGGGGGGGGGTATCACTTAATTTTTTTTATCTTGACTTTTTTATATGTCTAAATTTCCATAATAAAAACGTGTTAGCATTTTAATAAATAAAAGATAGTAATTGTTATCATTTAAAAAAATATATCCAGTTTTACTCTAAGAAAGCCCAGAGAGAAGGTGTTTTAATGAAATGTATTCAATCAATCTTTTAGTATATAATGTTATTGCCTCTCTTAGGAGGTATCCTTACATGAAGCTGGTTCCTTAGGAGGTATCCTTACATGAAGCTGGACTATTGGGTCAACATACAGGGCGGAACTCAAAGTGTGACGCCTCCTGGCTTTGTCAGCGGCACGATTATGTTCCTGACACTAAGATGCTGTTTCTCTCTGTCACCGTATTGCAATGTGCACTGAGGTTGCGGGAGACATGGAGGGTAAAACTGCGGGTGCCGAGCTTGTTTTCCTTCAGCACATCTTTGATGAAGCTGCAAAAATTAACCGTATAGGGTCTTGACTCTCAACGAATATTCTGCGTGACAAAACGGGCGGTGTGTGTAGGGCCCTTCTGCTGCATTGCCCCATGAACTGGGGAAAGTATGGATGCAGTTGACTCACAGATCAGACCAGCTGCTTTTTCCATGGGTCACCATTTGTGATTCAGAGAATCACTGAGAAGCTACAGCTATTCAATTTGAGTATTTGGCAGCTATTTCTGTGAAAATGACCAAGGTGAGTCTTCTGCTTTTGAGCCAAGCAGCTGATAGTATTTGTTGCCAATGACAAAATTTGAACTTTTAAGGAAAAAAAAAAAAGAATTGTTTTGCACACTTGTGCCTTTTACCATGAGCTTGACAGTTTCCCGATGATTAAAGACTTGTTTTTTTTTTTTGGATGATATGAGCAGTGGCTTGATTTTAAATATTGTTTAATGAAATATGTCAACACTTAGAAGTTCTCCATAACTCAGCAAAGCAGTATTTTCCAAACAACCAATGCACGATGTTATAAGATTGTGTGTAGGTAAAATATCCAGTCAAAGTGCAAGGGGGATAATGAAACAGTATAAGAAGTTCATCAGTATGGTTTCAGAATCCACATTGCAACTTTTCAGATACTGCCACTTGCTGAGTTTTGGTGTAGTAGAAAAGAAAACTATCTAGAATCATCCGAAAAGACTACTAAAATATTTCTCCTTTACTCACTTCCATATCTGCATCAGGCCAGATTTTCTTCATATGCTTCAACCAACACAGCAATCCCATGAGTTTGCAGGCAGAAGCTGGTATGAGAATCTGGCTGTGTTCTGTTGAGCCAGATATTAAAGAGGTTTGAAATAAAGAAAGAGAGGAAGGGAAGGGAAGGGAAGGGAAGGGAAGGGAAGGGAAGGGAAGGGAAGGGAAGGGAAGGGAAGGGAGGGGAAGGGAAGGGAGGGGAAGGGAAGGGAGGGGAAGGGAAGGGAGGGGAAGGGAAGGGAGGGGAGGGGAAGGGAGGGGAGAGGAAGGGAGGGGAGGGAAGGGGAGGGGAATGAAAAAGAAAGAGGTAACGAAGGAAAGGGAGGGAGGGAGGAAGGAAGGAAGAGAGAAAAACAATACCACTTCTCACTTATTATTTATTTAAAAACAACAGTAAGAATCTATAGTTTTTGGTTTAGAAACTATGGTTGTTTGTTATTAAAATGTTACTTTCATTAATATACAGTGGGTTCACTTTTATTATTTTTAAAATAAATACCTTTAAATCATCAGTTTTAATTTCTATTGCAGTAAATTATATATATGTATGTGTGTATATATATATATATATATATGCACGTGCATGTGTGCTAATGTATATCACATAAACACACATGTGTATATAAATAACATTCTGTTAATAATAATATGTGCATAAATAAATGCACAAAATAATACGCTTTTCGGGGTCCTGGGTCCAAAACCCTTGGGAGCCACTGCATTATGGGAAGATATATGAGACATGTAGGAGGAAATCCCCTTCTCCTGGCGTCATGGTACAAGGACATGATGTGTGTAGGTGCCCTGGCGATCTTCAAGTGCAGTTGACAGATGCGGTCAACCGGCTTCAAGGGGCTGAGCAGAACCGCAGAAGAAGCCAGGCTTTTGCTGACATCATTGAGCCGCTGAGTCCATCAGTTCTATTCTCTTAGCTTTGGACTGATTACGGGAGATACTAAAGGTGTTCCGATTGTTCAGGCCACTCTTAGTTCCTCTGCTGTTTGTACTAAAGCCACCCTCACTGCCGCATGACCCAAGTCATCTCCTAAAAGGAGGGACCAGACATTTATTCAGCTATGTCTGCTGCTTTGCTGAAGGACTTTCCACGTATTAACCCACACAACCCTCCCACCCGACATGCTGACAGAGGTTGGATTTTTCCCACTGACCACACCAGGTTATCTGAGGCACAGAATAGGTCTCTCGATTACCTGAGGTCACCCAGACAAAGCTGCGGCCAAATAGTCGAAACATCATCTGGTTGTCTTCCACAGTCTGTTCTCTTTCTGTTAAAACCTTCCCCACATTTAACACCCCAAGTCTGTATTTGTGAGCGTACCCAACATAAACATCTCAGAGTGCTTTTCAAGCACTGTGCTCATCTTTCCAATTTAACAATCAAATATAACTGAGCACTCCTTGTTTTTAATTTTTGGTTTTACTTCATAATTACCCAGGCAGTTACTTTTTTTCTGGTTGCACTTGTAGAGTTGTTTCCACACTTCACACATCTTTTGCCTCTCTGTACTGCAATTGTATCTTGCCATGTCTGTGCGCCCAGTGGGTTGCCGATTCCCGCACTGGGTTTGACACATCGTGGGGGTTTCCCAACAGTAAGTGTAGTGATGATAAGTACATCGCACATTCACTAAGGACTAGGTACTTGATATATATCACACTAGTCCTGAAGCCAGCTCTTTGATGTGATTATTATTATCCCCATTTTGTGGGTGAGGAAACTGACGTTCACCAGGCTGATCGAGCCAAGGGCACATGGTTAGTGAATCTGTGAACCAGATTTCAAGCCCACCTTCTTCTGGCAACATTAAGGAGCAAAATTTGAAAAGTGATTAACCCTTCTGTCACTTAATACCCGTAGTGATTAGAGAGCTGCTCTTTCCTGGGGAATCCATTCTTTCATAGACAGGCCTAATAATGATAAAGTTGTGTCTTAGGATGACTTGCATTTCCGCACATGATTCTATGATGACGAGAATCCAGATATTCAGAGTCTACGTGACGCTAACTGAGCACCCCCCCCAGATGCAGAACAGCTACGTGTGTGTGGTTGTAGGGTCCTGAATGGAAGGAAGGGTGCCATGAGTAAGACTGAGAGTATCTGCAGCTCCTGAGTTATGGGATTTCTCTCTCTCTCTCTCTCTCTGTTTTTATCTTTCATCACATTCCTACTACCTCACATGCTGGCTCCCCAGTACACGTCCATCACTAGCCCTTTTGCATGACCCCCTCTAATTCTGCTGGGGAAGGTGAGGCACAGAGAACTGCCCCCCCTTATCCAAGTCTGCACAACTACCGAGTGGCAGAGTTCAATGCCAACAGTTCATCTTCACAGCATGTCCTTTCCCCAAACTGGACGCCAGTGTTTTTCTATGTTCCTGAAAATTCAGGGAGGGAAAAGGGGCAAATCATACAAGACCTCTCTCTCCCAGCATATTCCAATTACAGACCTAATGAGAAAGTTTAATTTTCCCTTAGGTGTTCAGACTGTCTTTGATCCTTTTAACAGATTCTGGAAAACAAGAATAAATACATCTTTAGGAAACGAATGGACTTTGATATGCATTCCTAGAAGCTTTGGCCTCCCTTATTTATTTTTTTTCCTATTCTCAGCTAATCACAGTTGAGGTGAGAGCTTAAATCATCACTGTCAACTTTTTGGGATGAGCACTGGGTGTTGTATGTAAGCGATGAACCACGGGAATCCACGCCAAAAACCAAGAGCACACTTTACATGCTGTATGTTAGCCAATTTGACAATAAATTATATTAAAAAAAAATCACTACCAACTCTGCGGTGCTTCAGCTTTAATTTGCATACAATGAGATGCACAGAAATTTATCTTATTTATCTTAAATTTATCTTAAAAGTAGAGTTGGATAAACTCAGATGAATATATATACCCATGAGACCAAAACTTCAACTGTCTTAAGTGTTCTCCAAAAATCTGCCAACAGTCTCTCCTGTCCCTGTATGTACCTGCTACCCCCTACATCGAAAGACGAACTCTATTTTCCTTCCTCTGGATCTGGATGTGATTTCGTTTGATCAGTAGAACTTGGCAGAAGTCAGGCTGTGATTGTTCCAGACCCAGCCCTCGAGGACCCTGCTTCCGTAACTGTTATGCCGGAAGAAAACAGTCCAGACATCTGGTAACCCCAGTACATGTTACAGAGTCAAAGAACCACCTTCACAAGCCCTGAAAATGTGGGCGAATTGCATCAATAGTATGCAGGCTACTCATTCCTTGGTGGCTTGTGCCCCAGCAAAAAATAACGCACCAAAGAAGATGTGGAAATTTCATCCTCGCAGAGCATTTTCTCATGATCATTTGCCGTCAGTCCCCACGTAGCCTTACAGCTAAAAGCTGCCAGGGCACCTGGGTGGCTCAGCGGCTTAAGCATCTGACTTTGGTTTGGGTCATGATCTCATGGTTCCGTGAGATTCAGGGTTCAAGCCCTGAATCGGTGTCTGCCCTGGCAGTGCTGAGCCTGCTTGGGATTCTCTCTCTCCTCACTCTCTCTACCCGTCCCCCACTTGCACACGTGTGCGCGCTCTCTCTCTCTGTCTCTCTCTCTCTCTCTCTCTCTCTCTGCCTCTCTCTCTCAAAATAAATAAACTTTAAAAAAATAAAATAAATAATAAAATAAAATAAAATAATAAAATAAAATAAAATAAAATAAAATAAAATAAAATAAAAGCTGCCCTTAGGCTTGTTCCCAAATGTAGCTGTGCCCATTCTTAAACTTTAAATGAGCTTAACCTTCAGATAAATTTTTATATGTAGGAAATGATAAGTTATTCACTTTTTCATCTCTGGCTTCTTTCACTGAATATAATGGTTTCTGATAATTACCCATAGTAGTATGTCTTTCTTCCCTTCCCTTCCCTTCCCTTCCCTTCCCTTCCCTTCCCTTCCTTTCCCTTCCCTTCCTTCTTTCTTTCTCTCTCTTCCTCCCTTCCTCCCTCCCTCCCTTCCTCTCTCCCTCTCTCTCTCTTTTTCTTTCTTTCCTTCCTTCCTTCCTTCTTCCCTTCCTTCCTCCTTCCCTCCCCCTCTTCTTTCTTTCTTTCTTTCTTTCTTTCTTTCTTTCTTTCTTTCTTTCTTTTCCTTCCTTCCTTCCTTCCTCCCTTTCTTCTTTCTTTCTTTCTTTCTTTCTTTCTTTCTTTCTTTCTTTTCCTTCCTTCCTTCCTTCCTTCCTTCCTTCCTCCCTCCCTTTCTTCTTTCTTTCTTTCTTTCTTTCTTTCTTTCTTTCTTTCTTTCTTTCCTTCTTTCTGTATTACTCTGTTATTTTTATCATCATAGCATTCTAAGAGTATACCAAAATCAGTTTATCTACTCCCCTGATGATAAACATTGGGGTTGCTTTTAGTTTTTGAGTATAATCAATAAAGCTGCTTGGAAAATGTTGATACACATCTTTTTGTAGGCATATGTTATCACTTCTCTCTCATAAACCTCTAGGAATTGTGGCTGGTTCATAGAATAGGTGAAAGCTTAACAGTCAAAGATACTATTCAACAGTTCCCCAAAATGGCTGTGCCATTTTATATTCCTCCCAAAATATACACAATCCAGTTGCTACTCATCCTCTTGCTATCTGGAGTTGTCAGTTTTATTTTATTTTATTTTATTTTATTTTATTTTATTTTATTAGTTTATTTTATTAGTTTATTTTATTAGTTTATTATTTTATTTTACTTTATATTTTATTTTTTATTTCAATTTTTCTGTTAAAGAAGAGCTTGATTTCACATTTTTTCTTTTTCTTATTTTTTATATTTGGGTTAGTTAACATACAGTGTAGTCTTGGCTTCAGGGGGAGAACACAGTGATTCATCTCTTACAATATCACACCCAGTGCTCATCCTGAAAAGTACCCTCCTTAATGCCCGTCACCCATTTAATCCATCCCCCCACTCACCTCCCCTTCAGAAACCCTCAGTTTGTTCTCTGTATTTAGGAGCCTCATATGGTTTGCCTCCCTCTCTGTTTTTATCTTATTTTTCCTCCCCTTCCCCTATGTTCATCTGTTGAGGTTCTCAAATTATGCACATGAGTGAAATCATATGATATCTGTCTTCCTCCAACTGACTTATTTCACTCAGCATAATACCCTCCAGTTCCATCCACGTTGTTGCAAATGGCAGGATTTCATTCTTTTTCATCACCAAGTAGTATTCCATTTGAGTTGTCAGTTATTTTCATTTCAGTCACTCCAGAGTGTGTGTAGAGGGTTTTATTGTGGATTTAATTTCTGTTTCTTGGGTGACAAATATTTTTGAGCACCTTTGAATGTCCTTTTTTTCATTTGCTTATCTTCTTTTGTGAAATAGATATTTGTCTCTTTCCCAATTTCTTTGGATTGTAATCTTTTTATTTTGATGTGCAGAAGTTCTTTATATATTCTGGGTATAAGTCTTTTGTCAGATATGTGTATTGAAATGTTTTATTCCCACTCCGTGGCTTGCCTTTTTATTTGCTTAGTGTCTTTTGGTGACTAGAAGTAATTCATTTAGATAAAGTCAAATTTGGTGACTTTTCCCCTCTGTTTAGTCCTTTTTGTATTCAAAGAAAGATGACAACATTGTTCTTTTGTTTTCTTCCAGAATCTTTAGAGTTTTGTCTTGCATTTAGTTCTATGGTTCATCTCAAAATAATTTTTGTGTGTGGTGTGATGTAAGATCCCTTAATCATTTCATGTAATTGTCTGATTTCTCTAGCATCATTTCTTGAAAAGACTTTCTTTATCCCACTGTATTGTGCAATGACTTGGCCAAAAATCAGTTAACCATATATTTGTGGATCTGTTTCTGGATTTCTTATTACATTCTCATAAAATATTTTTTCTGTTCTTACTCCAATAACACAATAATCAGAACACCATAGCTTAGAAAGACTTGCAATTATAGACTATGGGTTCTCTAACTTCATTCTTTTCTTTAAAGATTATTTTAATTTCCATATAAGTTTTAGAATCAGCTTATCAATTTTTATAATAAAATCATATAGAATTCTAATTGTATTAGATCAGTCAGTCAATTTGAAGAGAATTGACACATCAATGGGTCTTCCCATCCATGAGTATAGTACATCTCTCCTTTTACTTAGGTCTCTCAGTAATGTTTGTCAGTTTTCCAAGTAAAAGTCTTGCTTGTTATTGGAAAATATATTTGCATATATTTTGTATGTTGATGTTATTATAAATGGTGATTATCAAATCTTGTTTTCTAATTGTTTCTTTCAAATATATAGAAATCCAAATGTCTTAGTTTGACCTTGTACCCTGAGACTTTGCTAAATTTTCCTATTAATGCAAGTACTTTGGGGGTTCCTGGGTGACTCAGTTGGTTAAGCATCTGACTTCAGCTCGGTCATGATCTCACTGTCCGTGAGTTCGAGCCCCACATCGGGCTCTGTGCTGACAGCTCAGAGCCTGGAGCCTATTTCAGATTCTGTGTCTCCCTCTCTCTCTGCCCCTCCGCTACTCATGTGCTCTCTCTCTCTCTCTCTGTCAAAAATAAATAAACATTAAAAAATAACATTAAAAACTTTTAATGCAAGTATTTTGGGGTTTTTATTTGGTTTTAGATTTTTTAGGATTATTTATGCCAAGAATCAAGTTATCTATGAATTAAGACAATTTAACTTCTTTTGTGCTCATCTTAAAGGCACTCATTTATTTTTCAGGCCCAGTACATGCAAGGACCCACAGTATAATGTTGAAAAGGAGAGCTAAAAGTGAACATCCTTATTGTATTTCTAATCTTAATAGTAAAACAATCAATAATTCATTAAGTAAATATTACCTTAGTTATGTACTTAGTATGGAAGTATTTTCATAAAAGCCCTTTATAGATTAAGGAAGTTTCTTTGTATTTCTAATTTGTTGAAGGATTTAAAAAATTAATCATGAGTGCCTACTGAGTTTAATTAAATCCTTTGTCTTGCATGTGGTAAATTTTATTAATTGGTTCTCAAATATTAAACCAACCTTGCATTCTTAAAATAAATCCCTCTTGCTCGTGTTGTATTGCTCTTTGCTGGATTTTATTTTCAAAAAAAATTGTTATGAATTTTCGCTTCTATGCTTCTGGGTTAATCACTCTTGTTTGGTAATATTTTTGCCTGCTTCATTTATCAGATTAATTCTGAGATAATAAAGTGAATTGACAATGTTTGTTTCTCTCCTATTTTCTATTGAGTTGTTAATTGTAAACTTAATGTTTGGTAAAATTAATCAGTGCAATAGTGTCAATCCAGAATTTTCTTTGTGGAAATTTTGAAATATTTATTCAATTGATCTAGTAAATGTAGACATAGTCAAGTTTTCTGTTCCTTCTTTTGTAAGCTTTGATAGTTTTTGTCTTTCTGTTTTTCTTTTTTTTTTTTTAATTTTTTTTTTTAACGTTTATTTATTTTTGAGACAGAGAGAGACAGAGCATGAAAGGGGGAGGGTCAGAGAGAGGGAGACACAGAATCTGAAACAGGCTCCAGGCTCTGAGCTGTCAGCACAGAGCCTGACGCGGGGCTCGAACTCACGGACCCGAGATCATGACCTGAGCCGAAGTCGGCCGCTTAACCGACTGAGCCACCCAGGTGCCCCTAGTTTTTGTCTTTCAAAATACTGCCTATCTCTTCCAAATGTCAAATGAATTGTAATTAAGTTGTTCCATTTATTTTCTTATTATTCTCTTGATGCTCATAGAACTACAGGATATTTAACATTTCTTACTTTTTATTTCTGATATTGGTGTTCATATATATTTATCAGCTTTTAGTTTTTACTTCTTTGTTTTTAACATTTAGCTTTTGAGAGACAAAGAGAAAGAGAGAGAGAGAGAGAGAGAGAGAGACAGAGCATGAGTGGGGGAGGGGTAGAGAGAGAGGGAGACACAGAATCCGAAGCAGGCTCCAGGCTCTGAGCTGTCAGCACAGAGCCCGACGCGGGGCTCGAACTCACAAACTGTGAGATTGTGACCTGACCCAAAGCCAGACGCTCAACCAACTAAGCCACCTAGGCAGCCCTAGTTGTTACTTCTTACTTTGCCTTAGTTACTCTTCTTGTTCTAGTTTTTTTTTAAGATGGAAGTTTCGATCACTAATTTTATAACTCTCTTCATTTCTAGTATCAGAATTTGACCCTAAAAATTTTCCTCTGAGCACTACTTCAGCTGTCATTCACATATTTAAATATTTCTGTTTCATTTTCGTCTGTTCTCTCTATTTCCTTTTCATCTATTAGCATCTTCATATTTGAAATGTTTCTTTGTCAGTATAAAGTTGGTTTTTGTGAGAAAACCAACTATATATTTTGATGTATATTTTCTATTTTTTATCTATTATGAGAATATCTACTTTTTATTTGGTTTGTTGGTTGTATTTGTATTTATGTGTAATTATCAGCATGGTTAGATTTTTTTAATGTTTATTTATTTTTGAGAGAGAGAGAGAGAGAGAGAGGGAGAGAGAGAGAGGGAGAGAGAGAGAGATGAAGCACAAGTGGGGGAGGGGCAGAGAGAGAGACACACACACACAGAATCCGAAGCAGGCTCCAGGCTCTGAGCCGTCAGCACAGAGCCCGATGCAGGGCTTGAACTCACAGGCTGTGAGTTCATGACCTGAGCCCAAGTTGGAGGCTTCATCGAATGAGCCACCCAGTTGCCCCAGCATGATTAGATTTAAATATACTTCTATTTAGGGGCACCTGGGTGGCTCAGTCGGTTAAGTGTCTGACTTCGGCCCAGGTCATGATCTCCCGGTTCATGAGTTCAAGCCCCACGTCAGGCTCTGTGCTGATGGCTCAGAGCCTGGAGCCTGTTTCAGATTCTGTGTCTCCCTCTCTCTCTGACCCTCCCCCGTTCATGCTCTGTCTCTCTCTGTCTCAAAAATAAATAAACGTTAAAAAAAAAAATTTAAATATACTTCTATTTGTTTTCCATCTGTCTCATCTGTTTTGTTTCTCTTCCCCAGACCTGTTTTTTTAATTAATTGAATATTTGTTATTATTCCATTTTTTTAATTAGCATCTACTGACCTTATCTTTATATTTTATTTTTTATTATCTTCATTGGTCTTGCAATAACTTCCCCTGGTCTATTTTAAAATACTGTATAACTTTAAAAATAGGGTAAGAACCATATAATGCCATAGTCTGTGTTCCCTTTCTCATTCTTCTGCTGCTGTTGTCATACATTTTACTTCTGCCTGTGTTGTAAAATGTCACATTATTTATCTCATTTTTGCTTTACACATTCAATTATTTATCGAAGTTATTAAAAATTGATTTAAATTTTTCAGTTTTATTTTGCCACATATATACTAGTTCTGGCATTCTTCCTTACTTTGTGTAAATCAGAATTTCCACCTGATATTATTGTCCTCTGCCTGAGGAAATGTGTTTAGCATTTCTTATTCTGTGAGTTTGCCAGTGATGAGTTTACTCAGATTTTTTAAAAATACGAAATATCCTAAATATACTTTTATTTTTGACTGATATTTTTACTAGATATGGAAATCTGAATTGACATCTTTTTTCGGCACTTTAAAGATTCAATTTCAGAGCCTCCTGACTTCCATCATATCTAATTAAAAATTGGTCTTGATTATTGTATTTTTTCCCCTGTAATTAGTATTTATTTTCCTGTGGGCACGCTATGATTTTCTCTTTATTAATTGTTTGCAGCAGTTTGACTATGCTATCTGCTTAGGATTTCCTGAGCTTCTTGCACCTGTGAATTCATTTTTTTTCTCCAAATTTGAATATTTCTGGCCATTATTTATTTCTTCATTTATTTTTCCAACTTTCTTTCTCCTCTTCTTTTGGGACTTTAACTACATCCATAGTAGACAATTTCATATCATTTCACATGTTGCTGAATCTGTGTTTAAATATTTTAATATTTTCTTTTTTCTGGGCTTCACATTATACTGATCTGTTCACAGGTCTTTCCCTGATGTATTCAAACTGCTTTTAGGTCAGTTATTGAGCTATTGCTTTATATATTGTGTTTTTCTATTCCAAAATTTTCATTAGGTTATTTCTTATAGTTTTTATGTGTCTCCTCAGAATGCTAAAGTGTTTACTGATTCTTTTACTCTTTTCTTTTTTGTAATTTCTTTAAGATCATTGTAACATCTGTATTAAAGTCCTTCTCCATTAATCTAATACTCCAGTCATCTGTCAGTCTGCTTCTCTTGTCTATATTTTCTCTTGATTATTAACCATATTTCCCCCTTCTTGGTATATGTTCAGTGAATTTTTATTGTATACATGATATTGTGGATTCATGTAGACACTCTGGATTTTGTTATGTTCCTCATAACAATGTTGAAGTTTTTGTTGTGGTTTGGTTTGATTTGGTTTCCGTGGCAGACAATTAAATTACTAGAAGATCACCTTGGAATGGATTTATGCCTTTCTAGGGCCAGTTTATTTTTGTTGTTGGTGGTGGTGGTTTGTTTGCTTAGTCCTTAGATGTAGTCCTTGTTCTTTTGGCATAGTGCTTCTGTGTTTTCAGTAAAAAGTTCATAGCTTTTACTAAACTCTTGATCAAAGATTTGGGGCTTCCTATATTTGGGTCATTTCATTCCATTCAAATTCCCATCAATTTCCAGTCCTAAGTTCACACTTCTTTCTCTTTGGCCCAGTAGCGCTATTATTCTTTTATGTCTGAGTTTTCTTCCCCAACATCTATGCAGAAAAAGCTGGCTAAATGTAGAACTCATCTAATTTATCTCTCATTTCAAGATGCATATCTGCCTACTTTTGCTTGCTGTCCAACACTGCAAAACATTGAATTTTTTCTTCCAGAGTTGTAATTATTACTGCCATTAGGGTAAGTCCAATAAAAGTAACTCAGATATTACCAGAATTGGGCCTTTCTTCAAAATATCAATAGTAATAGAAAGTTTTGTGTGGATTTGGTCATCATAGTCTAGAAATGTTCAATTATTTTTTTACCAGAGATAAAAACTTAGCCCACACCAGATACAAGAGTAGCTTATGGTAGAAAATAACTGATATTTATCTATACTCTCTCATACCAAAGTCTTGGCAAACAATATCACCTAAGACCACATCTGTGGGTAGGTAATATTTTTTTTTTCTTACCATCATATGAAACAACTGAGTCATAAATAATTGCCTTGATTTACTCAAAGCCATAGTGTTTAGATGTGAGACAATCAGGATTCAAGTAATTATCTAATTCTAACACCTATAATCTTTCCACTGATCTTTCCATTGATCCAGACATTTCTGAAATCTCTGAGACTTCACCAAATCCAAGATGTGAAGTGCCTATCCTCCAGGCCCATCAGTAAGTACTTCAACATATATAGGAAATTTGTTGTGTGCTGGTTTGCAAGTGTCCATTGGCAGTAGTCAGTGTGGAGCTCTGTGTTAAGAGATGTTGTGGTTTCTTCAGGATTTTGTAGAAAATATTTTTGTGGAATATTAATAATGTTTACCATAGACAGGTAACTAAATGATAACTAAAAATGCTTCCTGAGAGAAAATAACTTACTAATTCAAGTAATAGAAAAGGAAGAAGACGGCAATTGTCCTGAGTGGGGGGTGATTTCCACAACAAATGTTGTTCCATTTTCTACACCTACTTTCCAGTTGGACTGAGCCAACTTTATGACCAATAAAATAAGGCAATTGAAGCACAAATGTTTTCCAAAGCAATCCCGGGACAAGTTGCATAGATTACCAGAGTGAGGAGCTTCTGCCATTTCTCAGTGCAAAGTTTCTTCCAGGCAGTCATGCTTCTAGACTACTTGACGTGGATTTGCAACTAGTGTCACATAGCTCACGCTAACTTTGACAAATCCCTGGAGGGAACTCTGGAGAACATAGGCTCAAGTGCAGCCTTTTACATGGGATTAATCCTTCCACTTACAATACCATTTTACCATGCTAAGCACCTCTGGAAGGCTTGGAAAACCGGATAGTCTTAGTCAGGGTGTATTGTAGGGACATTTATGTGTATATGTGTGTATATATGTAGTTATGCACTGAATGTTTGTGTACTCCCAAAATTCATATGTTGAATTCCTACTCCTCGGTGTGATGGTATTAGGAGATAGTTCGAGAGATAGTTCATGAGGCCGGAGCACTTGTCTGATAAAAATTAGTGCTCATATATAAACAGACAGAAGAGAGCTTCCTCTCTCTTTCTCTCTCTTCCCCACCCTCAACCCCCACCCTCTGCCATGAGAGAGCACAGCAAGAGGGCAGCCATCTGTAAGCACATAACAGGCTCCGAGAAAACACTGAGTCAGATGACAACTTGATCTTGGACATCTAGCTTTCAGAACTGGGAGAAACAAATGTCTGTTATTTAAGTGACTCAGGCTATGCTATTTTGCCATGGCATCTCAAGCGGACTAATATGTAGGTTTTGGTGTTACTAATAATTACATTAATTGCTAGGATTTTTTTTTAATTTTTTACTTATTAACTGTTATTATTTGTCATATGTCATGCAACCTTCTAAGTGTTTTTGCTTATCTCCATTATTTTACTCCAGACAACTCAACTCACAGAAATCACATGAGTTGTGTGTGTCGTCTCCATTTTACAATGAAGGGAACTGAAGCACATGATGAAGCCAATAAAATATATGCATAAGGCTCAAATTCAGATGACTCTGGAAGGAGATTTGGCTACCAACTAGCGAATGCATTGGTACAATAGGAGTTTGGGCATTGGATATGAAGTATTCCCTCTGGGCAGTGGTGTCCTTAATATTCATCCTTCTGGCTCAGAGCATAGACCTTCTGACGAGAGCATGTTCCCAGAATCTTGTCCTAATTATCAAGAGCTCTGGACACCTACCTGGCTCCTTTCAGACTTGTTCTGAGAAACATTGGTTCCTGCAACACTAGTCAAACATGGGACTCCCCAAAACAGCCAAACCACCTGCAGGTCTGACTTTGAATGTTGAGTAAGACCTGCCATCTAAAGCCTTGTGAATGCAACTCACCTGCCCAATCAGGCCTACATGCTCACACCATTGGACACCACCCTTGGCTCTGGCACTGTGGCCCACAGGGTTTGCCCACTGACAATCCCCAGCCCACACTCAGTCCCAACCGATGACACCCAGGTAATGATGATATCTTAGCAGAAAGAAACAGGTTAGGCTGTCCCATAGGACAGAAAGAAAACTTCCTCCTTCTTAAAATATTACTAGCCTCAAGTACCAAGAGGTCCAACTTCAGAACGAAATCGTAAGTCTGGAAGCTTCTTTAAAAGTCGGGCATGGAAATCTCCATTATGTTTGACTTCAGTTGAATGACTCCAGTGATCTTCTTCCTCTAATATCTGGAGGTTAGCCAACCACAAGACACTTGTTTTCTGTTCATTTGTAAATTATTATATCTGGAAGCAAAGATTGTCTCTGAAAAAAGCAGATTCGCTTTTCTCCAAACGTAATGAAATTATGTTTGAGGAAGCCTCTGTTGATGTCCAAGAATCTTTATGAGCCTTTTAAAGTCATTGTTTTCTTCTCACAAATGAGAACTTGCTGATGCCAAGGAGTAATGAACTGGAAAACCACATGGTGACAGTTGGTTCTTAAGCTGGCCCGGGTGCCTAGCAAGGCCTGCTGGGGAAGGAAGCTTGTGACTTCCTTACTTCTTGCTTGTTCTCCATCTCTTATTTTTCCCTCTTTTATTCCCCCTCCTCTCTTGCCCCCTCCCTACTTTTTCCCTTATGCGATAAATACAAGCCTTAGAATAGACCGAACTGTCAATCTAGCATTTAATCATATGGTCAATTACTATTGTATGAACATGATGTGTAATCTCACTGGGTCCCCATTTTCTCATCTGTGAAATGGTGATGATATATCCCTTCCTCGCTTCCTCCTTTCAAAAAGAACCCGTCTTTGATTCGAGTATCCAGATCTACCCCATGCAACTTCTGTAACACGAAGGGGCAGAGAAGACCCCCCCCCCCCACATACAAGAGCACTTGAGCCATCACAGTAAATAATGGTCATCTTGTCCCTGTGTAGAGCACGGAGTTCAAAAACCCAGAGCTCGAGGTAGGCAAAGGCTGGCTGTGATGTAGGGTAGTAGCCCTATCCCTTGCCTCCCCTGAAAGCCTGCTGCCTCAGAAATTCTGCAATCTATCAAATGACCAAAGACGTAGCTGCCCTGAGGATGAAGCTGTCACACCAGGTAGGGGCAAAAGAACAGGACACAGCTAAAGCTCAGTCCCTGATCATGCTCCGTACCTACCCTAAACCTGGACTCCCTGTACATGAGATAGATTCCCCTATTCGTGAAGCCGGTTTGTAGGACATTCTTTTTATTTCCAAAACCCTCCTAGCCGCATGTATGTGAAAATCAAATGTGATCATTTACACCCACAATTAATAGTATGTGCCAGGTCCTCAAGATGTTCATTAACTTCCTCCCCTCTAATTCAGATTTTCTGTCTTTATTCATTGTCTCTACTTCTGTCTGTAACCCAAACATATCTTGGTATTACCAAGCCTGAAAACCCACATAAAGCATGAAAGTGTTGTTAGGATTTCTTGGTTTTCAAGAAACAAGAGACCCTTTCAATTTACTCAAAACATGGAGGGTTTCGTGTAGAGAGACACATTATGTAAGGAAAACTGGATTCTCAGCCATTTGTACAAGCTCTGGAGGGTTTCAAAAAAAAAAAAAAAAAGCTGGAGGAACCACAGTACCTCTGGGCCTCATGACCCAATGCTTTCCAAGCACTGAAACTCTTGGGTACTCTTTTTATGCCCTCAGCAGAAGAAACTTGTACACCCACACTCTACTGGGATCTAGAAATCGCTTTTCCACAGATACTCCCTGTCAGTGGCCTCTGTCTCAGTATCTCCCATTTCAAACCAAAAGACAAAAGATGTTATGGGTACCATAGCTCCAGTGAAGCAAAGCTCTCAGGCCACCAACCACACCCTATGGATGGACTGTAAGAAGCCATGATCACTTCTTTAGCACAGTAGTCTTTGACCCGAGTCCCTGAGTCACATTGCATAGGACACAACTATCTATATACATGAGAACCACTATCATTTATCAAATAGTTAGGTAAGTACATTGTGTTAGCTACTATGCTCACAAACAAAATAAACACAAAACTTTCCAGATAAAGTCATCCTAGAAATAGGTAGATGGTGCAAATAGATATAAATCAAGTTGTAATGTGAAAAGGAAGCCAGGAGTGAGAGTGTAGGGATATGTTGTATGGGGGGAGGAGAGTATACCTGACACATGGTAGGCAGGGAATGATGCTCTGGGCCATGCTTGAGTCAAGATCTAAATACACCGTGTGAGCGAACTACTTGAATATTGGTGGGGGGAGAGTATCGGAAGGAAACTGTTTGATGCAAATGTCCCAGGTCAAGAATGTGCTTGATTTGTTGAAGGAACAGGCCAGTATGATCTCAGTGATGTGAGAACAAGGAAGGGGCGTGAGACCTGGACAGATGGTGGAGTTGGTGCCCCCCTTTCCTCAGGAGTGTTCTTCATTTAATGGGGGGCAGTTGTCCCCAGAGGGGTCCAAGCTCATGTGGGCATCCTGCTGTTTGGCTTTTCTGGCAGAGGGAATGGAGATCCAAGTCTTGGACATCCAAGTCCCACAGTGAGGTCGCTCTAGGTCCCATTAATGGATTCGGTACCTTCTCTTTCAGTTCCTGGCACTAACCTATGGCTCGTGCTCCTCTCACCCACCCTTTCCTTCTGAGATGCCTCACCCTACAGTTGGACGGATTCTCCCAAGGCAACCTGAAGACACAGCACAAGAATTGCACACCTCCTGCAGCTAGAACCCAGCTGCTGGAGGACTGGTGCTTTATCTTGTTCCCAGGTATAATCTCGCAGCTTTGACTAGCACCTGGAATATAACAGGACAATAAGCCCTCAGGAAATCTTGGAGACTGACAGTATCCCTGTGTTCACCACAATTGTGCTTCCCTCAGCTAAGCCCCTTGTTGGTTCTTGCAGCCCCAGGGTCCTGCAAATTGGAGAAGTATTTCTCCTCTGACCAGTGACACAGATTGCTCTCTGGAATCTTGGAGATTCAACCTTGTAATTCACCATGAGTTTAAATTTGTATTAGGTTCCTGTGGTATAATATATTTTTTTAATTAGTCTCTGTCCCAATATCTGATACAATAATGCTCCTAAAGCCTTCCTGAGTGATGAGAGTGCCTTTTGTATTTTATTGAGATAACTCATGGGAGGAGGGAAACTACATAGCTTTGAGACGGGGGCTGGTTGCCAGAAAGGCCAAGCTGGTATCTGAGGACTGGAATCTTCAGCCCTACTTTTTGACCTCCCCTGGAAAGGACAGAAGCTGGAGATTGAGTTAGGTCACAGTGGTCAAAGGTTCAATTAATCACGTCTCTAAAAACTTCTACAGGCTTTGAGTGTATAGATTGCCTTGGGTAGTATAGACATTTTAACAGTATTTGTTCTTCCAGTCCATGAGCATGGAACGTTTTTCCATTTATTTATGTCTTTTTTCCATTTCATTCATAAGTTTCCTATAATTTTCAACATACAGATCTTTTATCCTTTTGGTTAGGTTTGTTCCTAGGTATCTTATGGCTTTTGGAGCAAATATAAATGGGAAAGATTCCTGATTTCTCTCGCTGCTTCATTATTGGTGTATAGAAATGCAACCAATTTCTTTATGTTGATTTTATACCCTGTGACTTTGCTGAATTCATGTATCAGTTCTAGCAGATCTTTGGTGGAATCTTTCGGGTTTTCCACATGGAGTATCATGCCATCTGCGAAGAATGAAAGTGTTACTTTCTGCTTGCCAGTTTTTGCGCCTTTCATTTCTTTTTGTTGTCTGATCACTGAAGCTAGGACTTCAAGTACTATGCTGAACAACAGTGGTGAGAGTGGACATCCTCGTCGTGTCCTACCAAAATAATGCCAGCATTCTTCACCGAGCTAGGACCAACAATTCTAAAATGTGTATGGAGCCAGAGAAGACCCTAAATAGCCAAAGTGATGTTGAAAAAGAAAACCAAGGCTGGACGCATCGCAATTCCAGACCTCCAGCTGTCTTCCAAAGCTGTAATCATCAAGAAAGTATGGTGCTGACATAAAAGCTTCTGGGAAGCTTCTGTGTTGGTGAACACACGGATGTACTAGGAGAATGGAGCATCCTAAAAGGGCATTAAAACTCTATCCTGCACCCCTGCCCCAATACCTTGTCTGATGTACCTCTATCTGGCTGTCTTTATGTATGTTGTATCCTTTACAGTAAACCAGTAAACATAAATGCTTTCCTGAGTTCTGTGAGTTGTTCTAGAAGATTGTGGAACCTGAGAAGGGAGGTTGCGGGAAGCCCCACATTTGTCATTGGCTGGGACAAAGTGTGGTTAGTCTGGAGATCCTGCTTGCAGCTGGTGTCTGAAAAGAAGACAGTCTTGTGGGACTGAGCCTTTAACCTGCTGGATCTATATTAACTTTAGGTAGTTAGTGTCAGAACTGAACTGAATTATCAGGCACCCCAGTTGGTGTGGAGAATTGAAATATTGGCTGTGGTTTGTTTGGGGGAAAAAAACACATAGTTCCCGAAAGGTACTCTATTAGCTAAGAGGTCTTAACTTTCACCTTGTCAAAGATTTAAGATTCATTCTTGGGAGAGTGTTTAGATGAAAGTTGGGAGGTGTTATCTAAGAAAACCCCGTCTGTAGGGATTGGGGGCAGAGAAAAGTGGGCCAGTGGCTGGGGTTGGGCTCTGAGTTGCTGGGCCCAGTTGGGAGGCTGGTATTTGGCTCAAAGCAGCCAGAAGCCGAATAAACTAGATAGAGATTTGGGACTGAGCCAAAAGCCACATATAAAGTGATAAGAATCAAAGCCTGTGAAAACAAGAGCCAATATGCATGGCCACGGAGCCATACAACGTTGCCTCATCCAAGGGTCAGGATCTAGGCCAGGACTTGAGCCAGCAGCCACCGTCTGGGACTGGGGAGAGAGGGTCTAGGGCAGCAGTGCTGGAAGGTTCTGCGGAGTCTTCATCTACTGTTTATCTCTTCATGAAGGCAACTGATAATCACTTAAGGAAATAAGATCCTCAGACGGGTCAACCGCTGTCCTGCTCCACAGTAATGGGGAGAATTGGGATTGTTGGGGAGTAGAAGACCAAGTAAGCAGACAAACAGAAGTCATAGATTTCCTGTAGGATAAATACATCCAGCGGTTCCCGTTCTCCGAATTATGCAAACCAAACTGCAGACAATATGCCTGTGCGTTGCCCACATCTGAGAACACTTGCCATGGCTTCACTTGGGGGGTGGGGGGTGTTTCTCGGAGGAGGACCTTCCTCTTCTCCAGCCTTGAGGTGTAGAGTTATGGGAGGAAACCAGTAATGCTAAGAGTGTCTAAAGAAGCAGATCTGGAAGCAGAAAGGTTCTACCTTAAATTGTAAGGATAAGGAAGCTTTATTTGTGCTGTCAACTCTATGTGTTAATCCTACCTTTCCACCGGTGCACTGCCTCCCCTGATTCCCAAACACTATCTTTAGCTCACCGTGTCTATCGAAACAGGAGCTTTCTGTGGAGTATCTGTAACCTAAGTGTAATGCATCAGTGGATTCTTCTAAGCACTCAGAGACTAAACCTTCTCAGAAGGAGCTCAACAGTGATCTGTGTTAGTAAACAGGCGTGATAGAGAGTGGACACTCCAAAGTGTGAAGTTTTGCTTCTCTAGGGTCTGGAAACTGAACACGAGGGAAGAAAATTTGTCCAAGACACAAAGTTGGTCAGTGAGTTGGCAGACGCTGGAGGAAAAGCCAAGAATCTCAATCCACTGTTTACTTCACCTTACCAAGCTGCTTTTCTATCATCAGAGAATAAACAGAACATTTTTTTTCAAGGGAAGAGGGAAAAAAAACAACTAAAGCATTTCTGGGGTTTTTTTTGTTGTTATTCAATACTATAATTTTAGCACATAAGTATTTCAGAGAGGGGGGGGAAATGGAAAATCACATGCCACCCATCACTCACCCTCCCCTAGGTGGTATTTATATGCCCTCATCAGAGGTAAAATGTGGCCTATTGAGTCAGAGTCAGAATAAAACCCTTGCCATTCTCTCACTCGGTTGTCACGAAGGAGCCTTTCTTCAAATGCAGGTTGCATTAGGCAAAAGTGGTTGTGTGTTTGAAATTAAATCACTCAAATATGATTAAAAACAGGATGCGTAAGCTTCCATTGGGGCTCCTACTTGAATGGGGTGCCATACAAAATCAAGTTGTATTGTATTGTACGGAATGGCTTTGTATTAATGTTCAGAATAACAAGGTCCCACTGAGAACCCTTCACGTTTCTGAATGGTGCTTGGAGTTTGTCAAAATTTTTCAGGAAGGGATCTGCACCGCCCTGGCTGCATGAACCACGGTTTGGTGGGTGGGGGGGGGGGGGGGGAGAAGATTGGTGAATTAAAATGACATCTTTTTATTACTCTTAAGCTTTTGAGCTGCAGTTAAATGAGAGCCTAGGGAATCTTACTCCTGTTCATTTACCTTCTTCCTATTTGCGTGAGGGTTTTACTTAGCGGTGCAATGTAGCAGGAGGCATTTGCGCCGTGTGGCCACGGGTTGGAGGCCAGCCGTCCTGCTCACCGGCCGGAAGAGTGTCTTTATCGATAAAATTAGACATAAAATTACCAACTTGAGATGCTGTTGCGAATAACGGAGAGCCAAGTCCTGTGGAAGACCACTGGCATGTAGGAAGATAAATACTAACAGTACAGGCACTGAGCCAATGGGCAATGAGCAGGAGACAAGGCAGATAGAAGGCACTCTTCTTGTTTCAGCTTGCTAGGGTGGCCATAACAAAGTGGCACAGCCTAGGTGGCTGGAAAAACAGGAGTGCATCCTTTCATAGCTCTGGAGCCCGGAAGTCCAAGATCAAGAGGTCGATCGGTTTGGTTTCGCGAGGCTTCTCCCCTTGCAGAGGGGAGGGTCATTTTGCCCCTTCATGTGATCTCTCAGCATCGGCACATCCCTTGTGCCTCTCTGGGTCCAAATTTCCTCTCAATCCAGCCCAGCTGGATTAGGGACCACTCTAACAGTCTTATTTTAATTTATGCTCCTCTTGAAAATCTCCGCCTCCAGATACAGTCACATTCTGAGATCCCGGGTGGGGGTAAGGGCGTCAACACATGAACTTTAAGGGGACACAGCTCGACCCGTCACATCTCTGTCCTGTAATGTTTATTTTGGAGAGAGATTTTATATACTGAAAAGCAAAATTAGATCAAAACTTCTCAAAGCAATTCCGAACCATAAAATAATGATAAAAAAAAAAAATAAATCTCCCGGTGTTGGCCAAGATGGAATAAGTCAACCATAGTCTGATAGCAATTCAAATGTTTGAAGAGAATACAAAATAAAACTAGCCGAAGATTCTGGAAATTGGACAATAAGAGGTGGTTATAAACTGAAGTAACCACGTGAGTAACTTTCCATGACAGGAATGGTGTTTGCAGGTTTGGGATTATTTTCCCCCCCTCCTTCACCTCCCTGCTTTGATTCAAGGATGGGTCACATCACCAAGTGTGCAGTGGGCATGGAAAGGAAAACTTCTGTGGAAATCCTCTATTTCTAGCCCGAGGATGGAGACAGTAAATCCGTACATGTCAGAGAGTCTAGGAAAAATTTCCCCTCCCCTTTTTAGAAATCTGTTTTTCTCTCTCAGTCACATTCTGAGGGCAATCCCTGGAGCGGAACTGATATCCCACAGATATCCCAAACCCTGAGATGACACCCTGCTCTTTGCCCAGGGGGTGCCAAAAAAAGAGGTCCATGTAGTTTGGAGAAAATCCTTGGTTTCTTTTCTCGATACAATACACCGAAGGTGGCCCCAGTTACATGGAATTAGCCAATGGCCTGGCAGGGCTAATATCAATAAAGAATCCTATCTTTCTGGCCAGAGGGACTGGGAAAACCGGTCTCTGGAAGCTCGTGTTGGGAAAAGTCTGGAGAGCTGAGGTCTGAGACGGGGACACCTGGTTTCTACATATGCACTTGCATAAGTCCAAGATTCCCTCCTGGCTACTGCTTAGATGAAGCAGAGCCCAAGAAGCATAGCCCAAGCTCTCGGAACTGGCCCGTAAAATAAACCAGAGACGAAACCCCAGACTAACCCCTGGGTGATACAGGCACAGACAGACCAAACACCACGGCAAAGACTTTAAAGGCTGAAAACTTAACTGACATTAACAACACCAACCACAGAAGGTCAGATCCAACTTGCAAGGTCAGGCAAATCAGGTGATTGCCTGTTAAAACAAAATCAATATTGTCCAGGGGATATTAGCAGAATCCAGAATCTCACAAAATAAGATTCAAATATCCAGGATACCCTCCAAAAGTGCTTGATGTACAAAAACAACACACACACACACACACATCTGACCAATTTCAAAGGGCTAAGACAATCATCAGATTCTGACTCCAAAATCAGCCAGATGTTGGAATTATCAAAGTCTTTAAAGAAACTATTGTAAAACCATCCCTGAAGCAAAGATGAACACTCTTTTTTTAAAAATATTTTTAATGTCTATTTATTTTTGAGAGACAGACAGACAGAGTGTGAGCAAGGGAGGTGCAGAGAGAGAAGGAGACACAGAATCCGAAGCAGGTTCCAGGCTCCGAGCCGTCAGCACAGAGCCCGACATGGGGCTTGAACTCACAGATCGAGAGATCATGACCTGAAGCCAAAGTCGGACGCTTAACCGAATGAGCCACCTAGGCGCCCCGAAGATGAACACTCTTGAAACAAATGTAAAGATAAAAGTTCTGAGGAAGGGACGCCTGGGTGGCTCAGTCGGTTGAGCTTCTGACTTCAGATCAGGTCATGATCTCACGGTTTGTGAGTTCGAGCCCCACATTGAGCTCTGGGCTGACAGCTCGGAGCCTGGAGCCTGCTTCGGATTCTGTGTCTCCCTCTCTCTCTGCCCCTCCCCCGCTCATGCTGTCTCTCTCTCTCTCTCTCTCTGTCAAAAATGTACAAACATTATAACTTTTTTTTTTAAGTTCTGAGGAAAAAAATGAAGCAATAAAAAGGTACAAAATGGACATTTAGAACTGAGAAATTCAATACAGAAAATAAAAGAATTCACTGAACAGTCTCAGGAGCATAATGGAGACAAAATAAAAAACAATTAGTGTACTTAAAGATGACTAGAAATCACACAGTCCGAAGAACAGAGAGAAAAATTTCAAAATAAGCAGAGACTCAGGGACCCATGGAAAAGTTTTAAGGCTGTGATTTCATGCCATCGGAAGCCTAGAAGAAGAGAAATAGGTATGGAAATAAATGTTTGAAGAAACTATGGCTCTAAAGTCACGCTCAATTTTGAGACATCGATTTCTAGATTCAGGTAGTTCCGCAAAACTGAAGCAAGATAAGCGGAAAGAAAACCATGCCGAGAAATATGGCTTAAAGTGCTGAACACGGAACACAAACTCAACACCCCAAAAAACAAATAATTCAATTAAAACTAGGCAGAAAACATGAACAGACCTTTCTCCAAAGAAGACATCCAGATGGCCCATAGACATTTAAAAAAGATGCTCAGCATCACTCATCATCAGGGAAATGCAAATTAAAACTACACTGAGAAATCACCACACACCTGTCAGAATGGCCAAAATCAACAACACAGGAAACAACAGGTGCTGGCAAAGTTGTGGAGAAAGGGGAACCCTCTTACACTGTTGGTAGGAGGGCAAACTGGTACAGCCACTGTGGAAAACACTATGGCATTTCCTCAAAAAGTTATAAATAGAACTACCCTACAATCCAGCAATCACACTAGTGGGTATTTACCCCCAAAATACAAAACACTAATTCAAAGGGATGCATGCACCTATGTTTATTGCAACACATCTACAGTAGCCAAATTATGGAAACGGGCCAAATGTGTGTGCGTGTACGTGTGTGTGCTGAATCACTAAATCACCCCTGTAATTAATACTGCATTGTATGTTACCTAACCGGAATTTAAATCAAAACTTGAAAAAATCGTTAACAAAGCAAGTTCAAAAACAACAGGCCAAACAAAACAAAACAAAATGCTGAAAACTGAAGATAAATGACCAAACCAACAAACAAACAAACACAACAACAAAACTCTAGAGCAGTTAGAGAGGGAAATAAGTACATACAAAAAAAAAATTCAAGAGGACTGGATTTTCCATCGATCACGGAGCAACTTTTTTTTTAATGTTTATTTTATTATTTTTGAGACAGAGAGAGACAGAGCATGAATGGGGGAGGGGCAGAGAGAGAGGGAGACACAGAATCGGAAGCAGGCTCCAGGCTCTGAGCCATCGGCCCAGAGCCCGACGCGGGGCTCGAACTCACGGACCGTGAGATCATGACCTGAGCCGAAGTCGGACGCTTAACCGACTGAGCCACCCAGGTACCCCTCACAGAGCAACTTTCAATCTTTAATTTCAAAGGTACAAGGTTCTATATACTTCATTATGTCACACTCAGGAATTATGTTGAAGCTAGAAAGCAATACCACAACATTTCTTACGTGTTGAAAGAAAAGAACTATGTACCTAGGATTTTACATCCACCAGAAATAAAGACGAAATAGAGACATTCCCAGATAAAGGTAAACTAAGAGAAGGTGTCATTGGTAAATCTTTTAAAAGATTGCTAAAGGAAATTGTTTGTAGGAATAGCCAAAGATTGATGTTAGAGGAAAACTTGGAAGTGCAGAAATGGCAAGTATTTCGGTGTATAATACAGTGTTCTTATCCATTTAAATGACTTAAAACATGAATAAATGTTGAACACAGAAATTGTGATGTTATTTCAAGATATAGAGGTAATGCATACAGCAAGTCTAAAATAAAGTGGGGAAGGTAAAAGGTTAAATATGATCATAAGTAAAATCTCCAGGTACTTAGTAATTATGTTGCCGGTAAGCGTGTAGGACTTGTCTTTCTGAGAGTATTGTATATGTGTGATGTGAGATCAAACAAATGAATAATTATTTTGGTCTATTTGGCAAGTGGCATTTTCATCACAGGACCAACTACCAAAGGAATTCAGTAAACACCAATCTACTAAAGACCAAAAAGTAGTTGACTGATAAAAATAAAGGTTCAGGAAACAAAAATAACTAGATACACAGAAAAGAAACAGA
Organism: Neofelis nebulosa; assembly: GCF_028018385.1. Classification (NCBI taxonomy): domain Eukaryota; kingdom Metazoa; phylum Chordata; class Mammalia; order Carnivora; family Felidae; genus Neofelis; species Neofelis nebulosa. The sequence continues at coordinate 141,837,415 of NC_080788.1, forward strand.
ACATGTAAGAAGGAACCAAACATAAATTATAAAAGTAAGAATTAGAACTGTAATATTCTTCTTTTTTTTTTTTTAATTTTTTTAACGTTTATTTATTTTTGAGACAGAGAGAGACAGAGCATGAACAAGGGAGGGTCAGAGAGAGAGGGAGACACAGAATCTGAAACAGGCTCCAGGCTCTGAGCAGTCAGCACAGAGCCCGACGCAGGGCTCGAACTCACGGACTGCGAGATCATGACCTGAGCCGAAGTCAGACGCTCAACCGACAGAGCCACCCAGGTGCCCCTAGAACTGTGATATTCAAATCTCGAAGGAGAAGTCAAATAGCAGACTCAAATCAGGTGCATTGGTGAGCTGGAGGACAGATGTTATATGACCTGTGTAATTGGCAATAACAACAGTCAACTGAGTCAGAGCAGAGAACATGTCTTCAGATTGCAGGACAGAGGAAAAATCTAACAAGAATTCTATAACCAGCCAAACTGGCATGCAAGTGTGAAGGTGAAATAAATGCCTTCCAGACAAATAAGAATATACTAGAAACAGAACCTTGTTGAATGAATAACTAACAGGTGCATGTCAGAAAGGTGCATACACACACACACACACACACACCCAGAAACAATGTGGTATTGAAATTTTGAACAATAATATTTAAAATGAGGGCCTTTCCCTTAATCCAGGAGTGAGAAGAGATATTGATTTTTATTTTTGAGTGCATTTAATCAAATATAAAAGATGATATAAGCATGGCAATAGGATGGTTAAGTTATAGCTTAGAGAAAAAGGAAATGGAAAATATTTCACCGATCCAATAAAAAGACAGAAAAAAAAATATTTAAAAACCATAATAAATAGAATACATAAAGTAAGACATTATAAACAAATCTCAATATGTCAGTAGTCCTAATAAATATAAATGTTTAACTTTCCAAATTAAAAGATTAAGTTGTCAGATTGGATGAGAGAGAGAGAAATATAATCACTTATTAAAGTTGGAAGTGAAAGGTTGAGAAAATATATGTTAGGCAAAACGAACCAAAAGAAAGATGGTGTAGCTATTTTAATATTGAGAAAATAAACTGAAGTCCAAAAGCATTACAGGGAACAAGAATGCATCAAGAAGGTATTGCAATTCAGAACGTACACTTATCCAATTATATATCTTGAAATTATATAAAAGAAATGACAAAATTGCAATAAAAAGCTGAAGAATCTAACATCATACCAGGAGAAATTAATATGCCTCTCCCAGTAACTGATATCTCAGGAACAAAATAATAAAGATCTAGAATATTCAAACAACATAATTACTGAGTGTGATAGAATGAAATATATAGAACCTTGTACCCTCAAAATTAGGGAGGAAGTGTTCATTTTGAGCATGCATGAAGACGGTACAAAAATCGACCATTTCCTAGACCACAGATCCCCCGTGTTTGCCAGGATGTGGAGCCCGGGAATCTTCCATGCCCTAACAGTTCATGTCTCTATTGAAACAGCCATTTTGGAGAACAATTCGGCGATAGCTAATAAAACTAGAAAAGCATATGCCCTAGGCAGCACCACCTCTACTTTTAGAAAATTTCTATTCATTGTACAAGGATTCATACTCAAGAGTCATATTGCAGCACTGTTTGGAATTGCCAAAAATTGGAAATACCCTAAATGTCCATGAACCGGAGGCTGAATAAGTAAATCGAGCCATATTATACAGTGTAATATTACCACGCTGTTAAAGCTGTTAAAATGAATGCACTAGAGCTTTATGAATCAACATGGATTGATCACAAAAACATCCCAGTCCAAATTCCTTTTCCAAAACCTTTGGGGGCCAGATGTGTTTTAGAATTTTTTTTTTTTCCATTTCACAGAGACATAGATCTGTATTTTGATAACACCCTAGGCAGAATCTGGGCCAGCAGTATAAAACCAAACGTACTAATATTTCTGTAGGGAAAAAAAAACATGAATATTGAGTAGCTGCACATCAGTTCTGGCCATGTTTTGCCACCTCATGGGTTCAGGTGAAGACACATTTTCCTGCCAAATACGTTATGGAGAAAAACTTGGGTTTTCAAGCATTTTGATCTTTAGGCCTCCACTCTGATAACATACATATAAATTTTAAAGCATGCTTAACAACACAACTTCTATGGCAACACGCATATTTAGGCATTCATAAACATTACTCGAGGGACCGATTATCGCCATGTTGAAGAGTGTTTACTTTTGGGGAGAAAAGGAAATGAGATCAGTGAAGACGACCAGGAGAATTCAACTATATTTGTAGTGTCTTGTTGTTGTTTACACAAAAGATGGGGAGGAGGTCTTCGTACAAACCGAGTTACTAAAAGGAAAAGAAGTATTTAACCAGATGGGAAGAGTAGTAAAGGAGACTCCAGGCAGAGGGAAAAAATATGAAAGTGTAGGTGTGCAGATGTACAGAACATGACATTGTCTGAGACCACAAGATGACTCTGTGGCTGGGGAACAGGCTCCTTGTTGGGTGGGGAAGACGTAGGAGATGAAGGTGGGGAAGGACGGGTAGCCACCGCCATCCTGAAGGTGGACGGGAGCCAGGAAACGGTATGACCCAATCTGTGATTTCCAACAATCAAACTTGTAGCCAAATCACGCACGGGCTGTAGAGATACGGACTGGAGACAGTGACTGTCACTTAAGTACTTCTGGGCTGCGAACTCTTTTGATACACATCCTCCTTTGGGATCTTCCAAAACTACTCTGACATAGGCCAGAGAAAGCACTATTTCTACCTTTGGAGAGGAGAAAAATCAAATCATCAAGGTCACGTGACTTGCTCAGTGTCATAAAGGGGGAAGAACTAAATTCCCATCTTCTGAAGGGATCCTTACAATCTTCTGTTTTCTTCTCCAACGGTTGCCATTCCAACAGGAGGGCAAAGGAATAATCAGGTATGTTCTTGAAATACTTTTTTTCTGAGTGTCAAGAAACATGGTTTATTTATTTATTTATTTTGCCCAAAAAAGGGACCGACAAGGGGCACCTGGGTGGCGCAGTCGGTTAAGCGTCCGACTTCAGCCAGGTCACGATCTCGCAGTCCGTGAGTTCGAGCCCCGCGTCGGGCTCTGGGCCGATGGCTCGGAGCCTGGAGCCTGTTTCCGATTCTGTGTCTCCCTCTCTCTCTGCCCCTCCCCCATTCATGCTCTGTCTCTCTCTGTCCCAAAAATAAATAAAAAACGTTGAAAAAAAAAATTAAAAAAAAAAAGGGACCGACAAGATTCAATTGTTGAAAAGTTTGGATAAGAAACCCTTGAAAGAAACAAGCTCTTTTGGCAGAGCTTTCCCTGGTAGAAAGAGGGTGACAGTAGAGCAGCAAAGGACCCTGGGCCGACCTACTCTGAGCCCCTCATTTTTGCAAAAGGCAAAGCCAGGTGCAGGGGAAAGAAGTGAGGAGGCCAAGGTGGGTTTAGAATTGGATGTCTTTATTCCAGGTTTTGGGTTCCTTGCCAATTTTCCTCTTGGTCTATAGACAGAAGTTTTAGGAAAAGACCAAGGGTGGAAGAAATATGGATGTATGCGAGGTAAGAAAGTAACAGCAGAGACACTGGAAGAAAAGGTGGAATTAAACCTAGGGAGTAAGGACCCCTGCCCCATTTAACAGACTTAGGATCAGAGATTTATAAAACAGGTTATGTGTATGCACAAAGATGAACAGAAGCTGTGAGTGGGGTGGAGGACAGATTCAAGCCCAACACGATCCTGAAATGTATCCTCACAGACCTTCTTTATTTTTTTAAATGTGTTTTATTTATTTTTGAGAGAGAGAGAGAGAGAGAGAACAAGCAGGGCAGGGGCAGAGAGAGAGGGAGACAGAGGATCCGAAGAAGGCTCTGTGCTGTCAGCACAGAGCCCGATGCGGGGCTCGAGCTCACGAACCATGCGATGATGACCTGAGCTGAAGTCAGCCCCTCAATCGACTGAGCCACCCAGGCACCCCTCCCAGGCCTTCTCTAAAAGAAAAATACTTTGGAATGCATCTCTCCATTTAAGGATTGGAGATATCTGAAGGATAGACTATATATGTTGAGGAATAAAGGACATGCCGTTACCATTGATTAGACACAGTGATTTTAGATCAATTATGAGCAATTGACAAATTGTGAAGCTTTCATCTCAGCTGCCGGTTTTCCCTTTAAGAGCTGAGGAAGTGAGTGTAATGAACGCCCTGATGGTCAGTTCAGCGCATCGTACCGGAAACGTCCCAGGTGCCATTTTGCATCCCTCCTGAACCCCATTTTGTCAATCTGCCCGCTTAGCAATGCACCCTCAGAACTGTGCAGGGATGGATGTTAGCAGCTGATATTTTTCACCTGTTTCAGGCCAGACACTGTGAAATATACCAGGTGTCTACCAAGGAATCCTTGCCATTCATTCCTTCTTCAGCTCTCTGGAGCCTCACGCGCATCCCCTGTATTGGAGGGAACGGGGGATCAAGAGCAGTCCCAGACCACAAAGCACCCGCAGCTCATGAAGGACAAGCCAGTACACAGGAGGAGGCATAGGAGGGGCAAATGGAGGCCAACAGGTACTTACCAAGCGCCTTCTCACTGCCTGCTGATTCCCGGCTCCAGGCCAGCACCACTTTCGTTCCGTTCTTCCTTTCCTTCCTTTTCTGCACTCTCTCCCTGTCCAACCTTTGTGCCTCCTGCCCACCCCCCGCCAAGCCCGGCTGTAGTGTTGGAAGAGCACCTCAACTCCCTTCTCCTTTGTTGTCTTTAAAGGGAGCCCGGTACACTCTGCTGCTCACTTTGAAGACACCGTGAACAAAAATGGAGAAAATGAGGATGCCAGAAAATGACCCCCAAATTTCCCTCACCGCAAAAGCAACCATATTGTTCTCTTCTCTGTGAGTCAGCTGTAGTTTCAGTGACATATTCTGACATCCACGAATGTCAGAAAGACCGGCGATCTTTTTCATTCGGAGACCTGGGAGGATAATTTAAGTCACACATCCTGAATAATGAAGAGATATTAAGCCCTTCCTCTGGGGAGTATTATAAATAATATTCTTTGTTTATTCAGTTGTACCAAACATGTTCAAACTCTGAAGTTTTAATATCTGCATCGAGCAAAGGTTACTGCAGAGGCATAATATCGAGTTTATATATGAAACAGACACATTGCTAGGTGTAATCCTGTTTCCTGGTGTTGGAGACCTACTCTTTCCTGTCTCTTGCAAGACTTAATGTTTCTTCTTTACCTTCCTCTCCTTCCTTTTCCTCCTCCTCCTCCTCCTCCTCTTCCTCCTTCTCCTCCTCCTTCTTCTTCTCCTTTTCTCTTCTTCTTCTTCTTCTTCTTCTCCTCTTCCTTCCTCTCTCTTCTCCCCTTCTTCTTCCTCTCCTCCTTCCTCTTCCTCCTCCTCCCCCCTTTCTCCTTCTCCTTCCCTGATTTCACTATCCATTTCTGAGTTGTTACTGTATTAATCTACTCCCTTTAAAAAATGGTGTTGCTGAAAACTCCAGGATGATTGAGATTCTGTATGTCATGGGTTTTGAACGGGGTTGGGTATGAATGTCCTGCATATATGATATTCTGGATTTGTCCTTCTGATTTTCATATAATAACATTTTAAGATTTCTGTGAATCTTCTACTAAAAGCAACTGTGTTTAAGAACCCCACCTCTGTGGAAATGAAGACAACAGCAAAGGAAGAAAGAGTGAGGGAACAGTGGAGTTGGAGGGTTCTTTTCATTATCTGATCTTTTATCCCATTGGCAGTGTTATGGGGAAGGGCAAATCTCAGGATGCCCAGGTGTGGTTTGGAATCAGTCCCTAGACACTTTTATTTTTTGGCCTGAAGTCATTCTGAACATTGGGATGTGCCTACTTATTCTGCAATGCCTGTGCTAGCATGCACTGGGGAGACAGAGGGGGATGGGAAAGGACGAGGGGAGTCCAAGTGAGTGATAGAGCAGTGAGGTCTGGGAGAAACCAAGGAAGTCAAGGCAAGCTGTACCCACAACTGATGTACCTGACCATTACCCAAGTGTGGTTGGGGTTGGGGTCAGTGCCCCCAAGTCCCAATACGCCTGTGCCTGGACTTCCATAGGCAGAGAGAAAGCCTAGACTTCAGTGACAGAGCATGGGGCTGAAGGATCCAGCGATGAATGTACACATGGATGTCCTTTGGCCGAATTAGAGGGATAACGTAGCTTCCCCAGGACAGTGGCCAAGTGGAACCTCACATTTTTGGGCCTTGCATGAGTTACCATGGGTCTGACAAGTGAGAATCAACAAGTCTCCCTTCCGGTGGACAGAATCACACCGCCCTCCTCAAAGATATTCATGTCCCATCATGGAAATCTGTGAATATGGTACCTTACATGGCAAAGGTGACTTTGCAGATGTGGCTAGATTAATAATCTTCTAATGGGAAGAAGATTCTGGATTACCCAAGTGAGCCCGAAGTAGTGAAAAGCGTTCTTGGTAGGGAAGTAAGAGTATCAGAAGAGACAGGTGATGTGACCATGGGAGCAGAGGGGACGGAGATGTGGGAGGCAAGCAAGTCAGAGTAATGTCACTGTTGAAAGGGGCCACAGGGCCAGGAAGATGCACATCCTCCCGGAGCCCGAAAGTGGAAGGGACATCGTCTCCCTCAGGATTCCCAGAAACGGTGCTGTGCCAATGCCTTTATTTCAGGACTCCTGACCTCCAGAACTGTAAGATAATAGACGTGTGCTCTTTCGAGCTAAGTTTGTGGTAATTTGTGACCATAGTCCTAGGAAACTTACACACCCCTTCTCGGGACTTTTGTTCTGAAGGCCCCTTTCTTTGACATGATGGCTGAAAGATTTAGCGGATGCGAAGGATCGGTAGTGTTTTCCTTGACATTTCAATCTCCCTCTCCCTGAAATTGGATTGTCTTCAGGTGGCATGTCCCACATTGAAACCACCACACACAGCAGGCCTGCCTTACGCCTCTGTCAGACCTCGATTAAGATGATTAACTGGATTCCCAAAATAACACACACCTAGGAAAAGACCCTAAAAATCCTTTGCGCTCACCTCTTACAATCGTCTTGCCTTTTATATCCTTGTGGTCCTCTTCTCCCAACTCTCGGAGCATATTTGCGAAATCTGGAGCACGGAAGCATTTGCCCACCCCCCCCACCCCCCACAAGCTACAATGGGGGGCAGTATGTGAGGGGAAATAGGAGAGAAACCATCCATTTTGGCTCCGTGCTTAACTATTGGCATCTTGGCTCAAAGCCAATGCATTCAGCTTATAATAATAACTGGCAGGGATCCAGAGCCTTTTAGAAAATAAGAAAGAAAGGCAGAAAGGAATTAAGCAAAGAGGAGAGGAAAAGAAAAAAGAAATCCAAGTGGAAAGAAGAGACTTAGCAAAAGAAGGCTGGCAAAATCATTGTTGATTTTTTTCTTAAAAAAAAAAAAAGAAAAGAAAGAAAGAAAAAAACAAACACATAAGACATACTTTCTAAAACCATCTGTTTTAATCATACTCCATGGCCTGTAATTAAATTTAAGTGAACATCTTACCTTTCCTGCCTTCTGAAATCAGAATGTAAACATATTCAGCTTTATGGTGGATATCATAAAAATGAAACAACAAAGCAAAAAAAAAGAAAAAAGCACCAAATGATCTGGTCATGAGCATGAATTTTGTCGGTGTGACTCATAGACCAGGGTCATATGTCCAACCTTGCTCTTGCTAAGCTCAGAAAACATGCCACACTGATTGAGGAGCAGAGGCCGTAGGAGAGAAAGCAGTGGCCTGAGCAGTGGATGGGGGCGCAGGGCCGGGGAAGGATGGAAGGGTATATGCAAGAATTAAGCATCCCTGTCAGACACTATGCTAGGCACATGACACACACACACGGACAAATAACCCCCGTGGCCATCCTAGAGACAAGGGTTATCTCCGTCTTCCGTTTGAGGATGGTGAAGTTCAAAGGGAAGAAGGCAAGAAGGCCTTTCCCATCACGCCCAACAAATGATGGACGCAGCCCGCCTGAGCCCAGGATAAAGCCCTGACTTTTCGCCTGTCCTTCCCATCGACACTTGATACAATTTTCAGCCTCACTCTGCTTTTTAGACAAGAGGAGTCCTGCTCGGACAATCAAACAAGACCACACTCAGATGCTCTGCTGTGTCGAGAAGAACGAAAGACATGAAAATTCAAAGTCCCTATATGACTTACAGGGTTGGACATAAAAATAAAATACCCACCTCCCTTCCCCCTGGAAACCCTAAAAACTGCCGACAGCCTAGCAGTTTCCTTAACTGGCTAATGTCATCTGGCAGTGTAGGAGTGTGGCTAAAAGGAACGAGTCATTTCATCTGGAGAAAGGGAGTTAAACAGGCATACGGTGGGGGGGGGGGTGCGGAAAGAAAGGAAAAGAGAGAGAGGCAGAGCGAAACAGTGTGAGTGAAAGCTATTTGTAATAACAGCAACATGAATAACAAGACCGACAGAACCTTGCTGGAAGATTTGGAATTTCCATGTATGTAAAGGGTATCAGAGTGTCAGGTGTTTTATATGTCTATGTGATATTGTATTTGGACTTTAACTCCCTAGTTTGGTTTGGCTGGACTAGAGGAGGCAGCTCAGGACGTGGATTATTTATTTATTTATTTATTTTGCAGTGAAGGCGTGAAATTTTGTTGGGAAAGGTCACAATAAGAAACCATGGATGCTTGGAGTTGGACATCCATGGGCCATAACGGGAAGATTCCCAGTTGGGGAGCCAGGGACTTACGTCCCAGCCTGACAAGGCACAGATGCCTGGATGAGTCTGGGAAGGTCACTTCCGCTGTCTGGGCCCCATGCTCCTCACGTTCGGATGATTCACGAAGGGCTGAATGTGAATGCACAGGGGGCATGTGCTGCCCACAGAACTGGAAGAGGCGGGTACCACATCCCTCCATGCGCCTCACCCTGGAAAAGACAGGTGCCCGTGCTGAAAACGAGAACGGCCCGTCTGAAACATACAGCCTTGAGGAGAGGGTGGAACAAAGCATGACTTAGTGCCGGACCTGGGCTGGGTTCTTTCTGATCACTCACGGATTCCCACAACTGCCTTGAGAGGTGAACACTTGCCATTTTGTAAACATAAAGACCGAGGCTCAAAGGGATTAGGTGACTTGTCCAATTTCAAAGAGGCGAGATGTATCCGCGCTGAGATTCAAACCCAGACCGGAGTCTAAGGCGTCTGTTCTCTGTAACCACAAATCTTGTCTCAACCTGGAAACTAGGGCTGTCTCCACCCTGAGTTGTAGGTTTGAAGGCGAACACCCGTCAGGAAGCCGCCAGCTTCAAAGAAGGAAGGACTAGCAGTCCCGTGGACTTCGGTAGAGCCGGCCAGCCCTGAGAACAAGCGAATCCTCAGCCCAGCCAGCAGCTCCCCTGAGGCCCAGGGTCTGTGGGAGTCTCCCCTCCTTCGTGGCCTCGTCTCCGGCTCTGCTCAGGGACGCACTTGACATTGAGATGCTCTATATCCTTGGTGCTCACAGCGTGGTACTTGGGACCCTCAGCGTCAGCATCACTTGGGAGCTTTGGAGAAGTGCAGAATCCCGGGTCCCAGCCCCGACCTAGTGGAGCAGATTCTGCATTTTACCAGCATCTCAGGATAATGCCTGAGCACGTCAGGGGTTGAGAAGCTCTCTGCGCTACAGGTCCTGCCATGCCGACAGAAGCTACTGTCAGAAGGAGAAAGGGAGGGAGAGGGAGACAAGGAAAGGAAGAGGGAAACCCTGAGGAACAGTGAAGAGAGACAGATGACAGAATAAGAGACTATTCCAGAAGTTGGAAAAGCAGAGAAAGGACACAGAGCAAAAAAGCTGGAGGAGGAGGGCAAGGAGAGAGAGAGGCAGAAAAAATAGGAAGTAAAGAGAAAGACAGGGAGAGAGAAGAAGGAGGGAAGGTAATAAAGGAGGAGGAGACCCTTGCCCAGCGCCCAGCTCTCAAGCAGCTGATGTTAAGACGGGCACCTGGACGCACCGTGTGGCAGGAAGAGGTGGACAGAGACGTGCCAGAAGACGTCCCGGGCTGGTGGTCAAGTGCAGACCGCCTCCCAGCTTTTCCTCCAGTGCCCAGCTTGGTGACTTTTATGCTACTTCGGAACAGCTCATTTGTGCGGCAGATTAATCACTCAAGCAGGTTCTACTGTTAATGAGAAAAATCACCATTATCCATTCCTGCCCCATGCACGCACCCTTTTCTTGGATGTGCCCAGTTATAAATTAGCCATTTCCATTATTAATTTTTCCTGAATGACTCATGCTGCAGGAACTCAGCATCAGCCTGAGTCTGGGAGAGTTCGATTTCTGTGGTCATCTGTTGTCTTGTAGTCCGACCAAAGTTAACCCTACAGATGTGAGCTCGGGGGGCGGGTGGGGGGAGTGATGGTTCCACAAATCACCTTGGAGAAGGGCTCCTTTGTGAAGCCCAGAAAGTGCCTGGGGTGGACGGGGAAGCTGCGATGAGGTTTGAATCTATTTCTCTTCCTGGTTTTACAGGCCAGGTACACAGGTGAGGACACGGCCCCATTAAACCTTCTGGAAGCATACTGGAAAAGGGTTAGTAGACTTCCTGCTTATTCACTCACCGAACCAGGCCATCTCATTTTCCTTCCAGCTTCAGGCCCAGGAGGGACATCGGGACAAAGGAAAGGACGGGCCTCAATTCCATTCATCCACTTTGAGTCAAGAGCTTGGACAGATTGTTGATCCACTTTTCATTCAGGTGTCTGATGAGACAAGTGATACTCACCAACAACCTTGTTGCAAGAACTAGGAATAATTCAAGTTTTAACTAAATTTAAAAAAAAACCAACTTGCCAAACTGAGTTATAAAATTGAGTTAATGGAGCGCCTGGGTGGCTCAGCTGGGTGAATGTCTGACTTCAGCTCAGCTCATGATTTTGTGGGGCTCTGTGCTGTCAGAGCAGAGCCTGCTTGGGATCCTCTGTCCCCCTCTCTCTCTGCCTCTCCCCTGCTCTCTCTCTCTCTCTCTCTGTCAAAATAAATAAATAAACTTTTAAAAAAAATTGAGTTAATAACTATTGGGGTATTAAGACTGTCCTAAAAGAAATTTTATTAAAAATATTGGAAGTAGGTTTGCCATATAGAAATCAAGGGTTTCTCGTGTCCTAGTGCAAGATTCTGGGATGTGGGATCCGCCTGTTTATTTTTTTTTAATTTTTAATATATGTTTATTTATTTTTTTTTCAACGTTTTTTATTTATTTATTTATTTTTTTATTTTTTTTTTTATTTATTTTTGGGACAGACAGAGACAGAGCATGAACGGGGGAGGGGCAGAGAGAGAGGGAGACACAGAATCGGAAGCAGGCTCCAGGCTCCGAGCCATCAGCCCAGAGCCTGACGCGGGGCTCGAACTCACGGACCGCGAGATCGTGACCTGGCTGAAGTCGGACGCTTAACCGACTGCGCCACCCAGGCGCCCCTATATGTTTATTTTTGAAAGACAGAGAGAAAGAGTATGAGCAGGAGAGGGCAGGAAGAAAGGGAGACACAGAATCCGAAGCAGGATCTGGGCTCTGAGCTGTCTGCATAGAGCCTGATGTGGGGCTCGAACTCACAGACCATGAGATCGTGACCTGAGCCAAAGTCGGCTGCTTAACTGATGGAGCCACCCAGGTGCCCCTATAGGTTTGCCTGTTTAAAATATTATAATATATAGAGGGGCACCTGGGTGGCTCCGTTGGTTCAGTGTCTGACTTCAGCCCAGCTCATAATCTCATGTTCATGGGTTCGAGCCCCGCATGGGGCTCTGTGCTGACAGCTCGGAGCCGGGAGCCTGCTTCCGATTCTGTGTCTCCCTCTCTCCGACCCTCCCCAGTTCATGCTCTGTCTCTCCCTGTCTCAAAAAAAATAAATAAATGTTAAAAAAATAAAATAAAATAAAATAAATAAATAAATAAACATTAACGATTTTCTAAAAATATATGAAAATATAAAGATAGGAATAATTTAGAAAAATTTTCAAAATCCTGCTTACTTTCAGTTCTCAAGCAGTGAAGATTCCAGAAGAACTGAAGACCCGAAGGAGGCTCCCTGCGGTCTTCACTTGTGGGCCGGCTCTGCTAATGGGTTGCAAGGAGATGCAGGGCGCAGGCTTGAACCGTTCCCATTCAGATTTTAGTTCGGGTAAAGATGTGTATCTGCTGCACAAAGTATGTTGAGAATGGAGCCTTCTGGGGAAACCCTGGCCCCCTCAGTAGATCTACTTCCTACCCTTCTCTGTGAACCCACCTTCCGGCTCTCTTCCTGCACCCACATTGGTGTGGACCAAACATTCCTGCCCCTCCAAAATTCTTCCCTTGAAAATACCTCCCACCTGAGGGCCTTTGGAGGTGGAGCCTTTGGGAGGCGGTCAGGTCCTACGGGTGGAGCTCTCCTGAATGGGATCGCTGCCCTTACAGAGGGGCCCCCAGAGCCTTCCTGCCCAAGTGAAGACACAAGGAGAGGCCACCAGTCTTCCCCTTAGAAGAGGGTCCTGCCAGCAACACCAGACTGGCACCCTGACCATGAAAAAGAAGTACCCGCTGTTCACAAGCCAGCCAGGCCCTGGAGTTCTGTTTTGGTGGCCCAGAGGGGATAAGGACACAATGAGCTTATCTCTGCCTTCCAGGCCTCCTGACCTTTACAATCCTGTTTCCCACCTCGAAGTGCCTTTATCTTTTCCTACTTGGCAAACTTCAATCAGTCCATCAAGATCCAGCATAAACGTTACCTTCTCTGAATGGGGTCGGTACCTTCCACTCATACATATGAATAGGGTTCCCTGGGGCTAGGGGCTGTGCCCTTGGCTGGGGAAAGGCCAAGGTCTTTTGGCCTGGCTCAGACCACTGTGGGCATCTCTGTGCACTGAGGAAAACCCAGGGTCATTCCCCAGGGCTCTCTTTGTTTAGCTCAGATCCCTTTGAAGGGAAAACATGCCTCCTCCTATCTATTTCCTTCAGGGTCGGAATAATACAGGGCACAGTGGTCTGTATTTCTTAATACTGTGGAAATATCTGCTGTATTAACAACTTTCAAGTCAGTTGTGTCTCTTCCAACCAAGTTAGCTTGGCTTTTGTGTATTTGTTTCCTTATCTGGTTTTGTTTGTAAAGGGAAGGCTGAGCCAGGTATCGATTATAGATACCATTTCGGGGGTAAAAGGACCTTCACCCAACATTTTTAATCCCAATACTGTTGTGCGCATATTAATGTACAATCAACAGGAACAAATTTATCTGCTGTCTATGTTCTTCAAGATAACACAGATGAGGTGATTTGGAGTGGGGGGGGGGGGGAATCCTGCAAAAGAGGGTCATTCCCCCAGCTCCTCGACCTCCTGTCCATTCGATTCCAAAGGCCAAATGCTAGTCACAATTATTTGGCCATAAATTGAGAGCTCTCCCCTTGAAAGCTGTCATTCCAGCGGTGTTTTGTGCGTGTTGCATAGTGTGAGATCCCAGATAGATCACATTTTCACACTTACCCATCTGCCACCGCCTGCCTCAAAGAGCCACTCAGTCATACTCCTTAGAGTCCTGGCGGCTGCAAGAATGTATTTTGAAAATGAAGCAGGAACAAAAGATGACCGAGCCCCCTCCCCAGCCTCCCCCCAGGCAGGGTCAGAGGCAGAGCAAGGCCATGAGCTTTGGTCCCTGGCTGCCCTCCCCCTCCTCTCCATGGTACACGCCCCCCCCTCCCCCCCCCCCCCCCAGCCTGAGGATCATTTGGAAAAGTAAAAATAAAAACCCTTTGCTCCCACCCGGTTGCAGCGGAATCCATTCAGAGACTCTCAGAAAGAAGCCTGGGTGCCTCGGGTGCCTCACATGAACGTCACTTTTTTGGTTTCCATTTGGTTTCAGCAATTATGCCTGTGACACTGAAACACAGCATCTTGAAACCATGCCTGCTTTGTTCTCCGCAACAGGCAAGTGGTTCAGAGATGTTCTAGGAGGGGACCCAGGTTCCCGAGGAAGGAAAGAGGGAACACACAGCCCTCAGAAGGCAGCGGACAGGGGAAGGCAGGGGATTCAAGCCTGACGGTGACATCCAGAAACCGACGACGAGGACACAAGGATCGCTGTGACTTCTCCGAACCATCGTGCCGGAACAGGAGGCAACTGTCCTTTGTACCTTTGGCTGAAATTACCTCTTATCCTAAATCAGAATCCACAGCCTGGCTGGTTGGCGTGTCCTTTCCCTTTCTTCTTTTTTCTCTCTCCTTCGTTAGTTCAGTTAATGCTAAAGCAGATAAATAGGGAGCCGGCAAACAAGACCTCGCTGGGGCTCGCTCCCTCTTCTGTGCTGCTGTCGGAAGTTTTGGTTGATGTAGAAAGAACACAGGCTTGAGGCTCAGAGGTGGGTCCCAACCCTCACCCCGTCTTCCACAAAGAAGCTGTGTGACCCAGGGCAAGTTGACTGCCCTTCCACGGCTGCTTTTTATTTGTTCATTAGTAAAATGGAGGTAATAAAGCTGCCTTCCTAGGGTTGTTGAGCTGATTAATGAGAGATCAGTAAAGTGTGTTTAGCACGGTCCCTCTCTCGGCGTAACCCTGCAGAAAGTGGATCTTGTTTTCATCTGCATTATCTCCACTTACATAGAAAATAAAGGCCATCCTGGCTCCAGTTTCTTCAATTTATTTCATTGAACATCAAAGGAGGAAAGCGGCTAAAATACACACCCTGACTACCCACCATTATTCCTCCCTCCCAGACCGGAAGAGAACTAACAGAAGAACGGCCACCTTCTCTCAGACCACCCCTTCCTAGGCTGGCCTGGTCTGTTTTCCTGCCTCACCTGCCCTCTGGCTTCCCTGCCCACTCGGTCTGTTGGGAGACACTGTTGGAAGATCAGAGGGCGAGAGGATGGGAGGAGGGAGAGCACATCTCCCCGACCCGTCCCTCGACATCTCCAGCATTTGTGTGTCTCCTGCCGGTTCTGGTTCCAGTGGGTGGCCTTCGCTGGGCAGCCCCTGCTGTGGGTCCCCTTTGTCTAAAAGGCCTTCTCCGCTGCCCATCACGTGTGCTACAAACTGGCATATTAAACATCATCCTTGTGAGATGTCTAACGTGGGTTCTGTTTCCTTGACTAGACCTTAAATTCCACTGGAAAGAAACATGTGCGCTTGAAACTGTCACGAGCCACAGGAAACTCTACAGATGGGATGCTTCTCCCTCCTAAGCCATGTGATGTGCATTTCGGCCATATGATCATTTTTCACTTGGGTCTCCACATTGGCTTGGGACTTACCACCAGTTGAGAAATCCCAGAGTTCTAGAAAAATTCAACCTGGGGCTGGAGGTGTGTACGTGACCCAGTGGGTCTAATGAGAGTACGTACTGAATCTTTTCTTGGATCCAGTGTGACTGGGTTTGCTGAGCTCTTGGGTGGTCTGTGGGTAGGTTGCATATCTCTAGCAGAGCCCACTGTGCCTCTGGACCCTTTGTGAAAGTCTTCTATGCATGTGATAGAGTGGCAATCACACTAGGGAGTGAGGCAGAATATTTAGCCCCATGGCACAGAGTGGGAGGTTAAGCATTAGATGGACTGGATTTGGGTCCAGTTGTGCTACAACTTGTCCATTGGCCTTGGACAAGTCATTGTCCAGTTCGGAAGGAACAGATTGATAGAACAAGAAGAAGGGAAGAAACTTCAGATGCCCAAGAAGTTCCATGAATTGGTCACCGGCCCTTGTTTTGCTGTTGGATCACAGTTTTAGGATCGTGTTTGTGACTGAGATTTCTTGGGGCAACACTTCATTACCATCCTGTCCAGTTGTAGAAATCCCAGGACGTGACCAGGACATTTTTGCAGTACGTGTAGTTGTGTAGTGTCTACAAAGGTGGAGCCTGACCCTCAGAAGGGAGAGGGGACAGACTCACGGAGCCGCAGAGGAAGGAAATGAGCCCGGAGGTGTCTACCTTTGAGTGTCAGCATCTTCTTATGGCCTCAAATCCCAGCTTGCAAACAAGGACACTGCCCGGTTCCTAGAAAGTAGAAAGTATCCAGTTAATCTCTGCCAAGGGTAGGTAAAACTATTCACTGGTAAAAAAAAAAAAAAAAAAAAGCGAGAGAGAGAGAGAGAGAGAAAGAATGAGAGAAAGAAAGAGGGAAGAAGAAAGAAAGAAAGAGAAGAAAGGAAGGAAGGAGGAAGGAGGGAAGAAAGAAAGCAAGAAGGAGAAAGAAAGAAAGAAAGAAAGAAAGAAAGAAAGAAAGAAAGAAAGAAGAAAGAAAGAGAAGAAAGGAAGGAAGGAAGAAAGAAAGCAAGAAGGAGAAAGAAAGAAAGAAAGAAAGAAAGAAAGAAAGAAAGAAAGAAAGAAAGAAAGAAAGAAAGAAAGAAAGAAAAAGAAAGAGAAGAAAGGAAGGAGGGAAGAAAGAAAGCAAGAAGGAGAAAGAAAGAAAGAAAGAAAGAAAGAAAGAAAGAAAGAAAAGAAAGGAAGGAGGGAAGAAAGAAAGCAAGAAGGAGAAAAAAGAAAGAAAGAAAGAAAGAGAAAGAAAGAGAAAGAAAGAAAGAAAGAAAGAAAGAAAGAAAGAAAGAAAGAAAGAAAAGAAAGAAGGAAAAAGGTACAAGACCTTTTCATCTAAAGGTACATCTAACCCCATTGTTCTCCGGCTGAGGGAGTCCGACACCATTTGCAGGTCCCTCTTTTACTGAACACTATTTGGGGCAAGTGGTACTCCCTTGAAAGGCTAGCGGAGCCCTTAAGCATGCCAACTTTAGCTGACATGAAGGGCCGGCAGTGTGGCTTTGGGCAAATCCGTTGATTTGCACGCAGTAGAGTCTTCGACACTGTAACGTGAGCCTAGAGGGACCTGGTCAGATTTGCTGGGAACATTTAGCATCAAAGATCACGTGCTCGCTATCTTAAAGTAAATGCTAAATAAGTAATATCTTACAGTTATTTTAAAGGGTAGATATGACAAATGGAGACAGGTCACGGATATCACCCTTTTGCAATTACTGTCTGATGCAGAATCCAGTGACTAGTCCCCCAGTTTCCTCCTCCCTTCAGGAAGAGTCTTTTCCAGCTAAGAGGAAAAATGGCACGCTTACATTTCAAGGGCTGACAGATCTGAGAGAGAAAGGAAGGAAGAGAAAGAGCCACGTGGGCAGAAGACGTAAGACAAGGTACTTCTGTTTGTTGATTGCACGGAGCCGTGTTTAAAAAGAACGGCCCTGTGTGGAGCGGGAATTAGAATGGGGGTGGACACAAAGGCCCAATTGTAAGCCTTTTAGGGGACCATAACCAGATCCCTCTTCACAGATTGCAAGAAAATTGAGTACTTGATGGGAATTGTTTTTATTACTCTTGTATTTTAAACTTCTTACACATAATAGGCCTCCACGAGTGAACGATGCATGCCCAGTGCAAATAGGGTGCTAGTTATAACCCATCATTTTCATGTTTAATAATGATCATTGCACACCTTTGGTTTCGTGCCAGAGGATGGAGAACCACTTACCCCAAAGACTAGCAGTTTTTTCATTTATCTTTTGTCCAGACAGAGAACAGACAGGTCCATTGATATAAAGAGATATCCTTCCGTGGCTAGAGATTAATGGCGATGGTCTCATCCAGCCTAAAAAAGCAAACAGGGCCTTCTACTGAAGCCCCCCAACTATGGTTATGCACTGAGTGGTCCTCAGCCGGCTGGGTCAGCTTAAGGGATGGGACAGAAAAGTAGAATTTTGAAGAAATACATTTCAGTAAACAACATCTGGACAAAGCAAAGAAGAAACGGGAAGGCAGCCGGGTAACACCCATGCGGTGACAGATTGCATCTTTAATAAGCAGGCACTTAATTAGACAAGTAATTTATAAGAGACGTTAATGGTACGTGAGTATTCAACTTTGACCAATACACTTGCCTCAAAGTCTGGGCTCTGTCACATACTGAGGTTCATGTTCCAAACCTGATGATGTCCCCTGTCCATGAACAATTAGGGTGTACTCATCACTGTGTGGGTTACAAGAATAGTAGAGGATATTTGTAGGCACTTCAGCGTTTACATCTGTCCACTTTCATGTCCCCAACAGAAAGCTGATCAAGAGATGAAAACAGACCCTGGGGACTGGGGGAGGGGAGGGCTTCTCACCCACAGTCACGGTACGTGTGGTTGGGAGACACATCACAGCCTTACCCCCAAGGAATTCCTAAATGCTGCCTCAAAAGGACGCCGAGATCCCTTGTCAATCGAGGGACAACATGAATTGCCGACACGAAGGAAATGGAACAAAACCCATGCCGCGCTGAAATTAGAAGCCACAGGTGAGGACAGGAAGCTGGGTGGTGGTCAGCATTCACCGGGGACATGACTGGGGTCCACGTGGTGGAGAATGTCACCCTTGCTCTGCCCCATGGCTAGGCTAAGGCAGGGCAACTCCAGCCAAGCAGTAGTGCTCAACCTTGGTTACACAGGGCATTGTGACTTTCAAGAACACTGAGGCCAGTACCCCACCGCAGACCAAGTTGATGACAAACTCAGCCACTGCGTCCAGACTTTGTGTGTGTTTTTGTTTGTTCACTGGTTTCCCCAGGTGACTCTAAGGTGCGTGGAAGATTGAAAACCATCCAGTGAAAGTATCTAAGAGCATCTCCATGGTGCAGAGGCGGGAAAGGAACTGCAGGATCAGCCAGACCCAGTTCCATGTTCCATACTTACAGGAACTTTTTTTTTTTTCTTAATTTTGCTTGTGATACAAGGTAGAAAACTTTAGGCAAGTCTGTCTGAGCCTTATTTTCCTCATGTGTAACACTAAAATAAGATTTTCTGCTCAAGGGTTTTGCGAGGACCGATTAGATATAATATGCAAAATTCCAAGACCTGTGATGTCGCTCAATCTACCCGAGAGTGCTAGGGAGGGGCATAAGCCACCAGGTTTGTGTTAGGAAAATTGTCCAGTTGCCCCTCCTGGGAAATGGGATGGCAGGCGGAGACAGGAGAGAGTACTCACTCTGCTCTGAGAGGCGTTTGGGCTGCAGCTTGACTCAAACAATTTGCTATTTACAAAGATTGGCCTTGTATGAAAAATGAACAGTCTGGTTCACTAGACAAGGAAACTTGGGTATCTACAGAGAGGCTCCTTGAGTCAGGGGCCTCACAAACGTCATGGATAAATTCTAAGAGGTTGGAGAGAAAAGCCAGGGAGGAAGTCCCTGGTTCTAGTGCGAACGTGATGGGGTGGCATGAGCTTCCTGTGGCCGCTAACAAATCCCTGCAAACTTAGTGGCCTACAACAATGCAAATTTATTCTCTTACATTTCTGGAGGTCGCAAGTCTTAAAATCATGGTGTCACAGGACCACATTAATTCTGGAGGCTCTATTGCACAATCCATCCCCTTGACCTTTCCGACTTCTAGAGGCCGCCCATTCCTTCATGCAAGGTCCACTTCCGGAAATGGCATCGCTTTGACCTCTGACCCCTGCTTCCAATGTCTCACCACCTCTCTTGTAAGGACTGCTGTGATTACACCGGACCTACTGGATAATAAAAGGTAATCTCCCCATCTGAGTTTCCTAATTTAATCACATCTGCGCTGTTCCTTTTCCTATGTAAGGTGACATTTTTACTTACGAGCTTCAGGAATTAGGAGGTGGACACATCTGGGTAGCTTTATTGTGTTTACCTCAGTGGTGATCGTTTGAAGGCACAATCTGCAATAAAATGAAAGACAATAGGGTCAGAACGCTAAAGATTAAGAAGAAAAATTGTAAAAGGAAATGAACTCCCTTCTGTTGGCTGTGTTTGTGCCTTTCTTTTTAAAATAACTCAGTGGGAAAATGTAAGTCAAAGTCTCCTCTGCAATGACTGATGGGATGATTGTATTTCTTCTTCATTTATTTAATGTTCTAAATCCCACCTTTCCTTCCTTTCTTCCCTCCTTCCTATCCTCTTCCCTCCTCCCTTCTCTCCTTCCTTACTCCTTCCTTCGTCCATCCTCCCTCTTTCCTTCTTCCTCCCTTCTTCCCTGCTTCCTTCCTTCCTTCCTTCCTTCCTTCCTTCCTTCCTTCCTTCCTTCCTTCTTTTATGCTTTCATTGGGCTCTGATTTCAAGGCTTCCAAATAATACACCAATAGTTATGTGACAGGCCCTGAAATAACAATCTCATTTTCCAGTAACATAAATGTTTTCAAAACTCCATGAATCCTCCTTTTACTTGCATTAAACAAGAAAATAAAATTAGGAATTTTATCTTTTTTATTTCTTATCCTTCCTGGTCCCCGATTTTTGAAGTTCACTTTCATGTAGTTTTAAAGGGTTTGTTTGTGTTTTTTTTTTTCTGTTGGAAATTATCTCTCACATTTATTAAATAATTAGGAATTGCAAAATACCATTAGCTTGCTTTAGTGAGTTTGTGTACCTGTGTGCATGCATTTTGAGTCAGAAAACAATTATCTTCACACAGTACTCTGGTGAATCCCCATGGTTGAGTTTCATGTTTTTCTACTTCTAAAATAATTTACTACAGAAAATAGGACACTGTTTGTTTTTGGTTTTTTTCCTGTAATCCAAAAAAGGATGGGGGTGTGACAGTGGAGCACATCCTGTCATCTTATATCTTGTAAATTTTAAGGCAAGTATGTAGTCACTTGCATATGTACAATGTCCTCCTTTATAGCAAGACTCCTCTGAGGTGACAGTGCTTTTTGTCCGTTTGTGGGTGGCTTAGGGATTTCCATGCTTTGATTTTTTTTTTTTTGATTTTTTAAATTTTTTGATTTTTTAATTTTTTAATTTTTTAATTTTTGAGAGAGAGAGAGAGAGAGACAGAGCGTGAGCAGGGGAGGGGCAGAGAAAGAAGGAAACACAGAATTTGAAGCAGGGGCCAGGCACAGAGCCCGATGTGGGGCTTGAACTCACAGACCGCGAGATCATGACCTGAGTCAAAATCAGATGTTTAACCAACTGAGTCACCCGGGCACCCCATCCGTTCTTTTCAAGGCAGAGGGAAGGGATCCGTAGGTGCTGGGAGCACAGGGTTATTTAAACAAATGTGAGTTTCTCCATTAGGATGCACACACAGAGCGAGGGAGCCCACATTTAGCCATGGAAATGAAGGTGGTCTGGAGTCATTTATCTCGCATATGAGGTCTTACAGAATACACTACCCCCAGAATCTCACAAACAAACAAACAAACAAACAAAAAATCGAAATGAGTATGGTCTAAAAACAAGTCATGAAGTGAAATAGCAGAAGACAGGAAATAACAGAGGACAAAGGAAATAGGTGATACATTATAATTATTGGCAGAAACAAAAGAAAAATCTGGCGGAAGCTTTCGTATCTACAGATTTAAGACCTATAGGCAAATCAAAAGGGATGAACAATAATGTGACAATACCACAAGGTTTTCCTTTTATTTAAAACAAGTTTATTTTCACTTAACAACGTTACCTAAAAAAGATTCATTTGTCAACTCTTTGGGTTGAGGTTTTTTTATGTTGTGTATGCCTTGGCTGAACAGATTTCTGTATGTTATTTCTTGCACAAATCACACCTACTTTTCATTGCCAGTATTTTTTTTTTACTTTAATTTCTTTTAAGTAGAGGGAAAAATTAATTTGACAATAAAGCTGAATGTAGGATCTTCCTCCTACTTTATAAATGCTTTCATTCTTTTATATTTGTCTTACCTACACTTAATTACCTGATGGGAACAGGAGAGCAGAAGCCCACCAGGCAGGGGCTTTACTCAGCTGCACTGGTCACCAGTCTGTACATTTTACAAAAAAAAAAAAAAAAAAATTAGGGGCAACTGGGTGGCTCAGTCGGTTAAGCATGTTTGACTTAGGTCATGACCTCACGGTCCATGAGTTGGAGCCCCGCATCAGGCTCTGTGCTGACAGCTCAGAGCTTGGAACCTGCTTTGCATTCTGTGTCTCCCTCTCTCTCTGCCCCTCGCCTGCCCATGCTCTGTCCCTCCCTCTCTTTCAAAATAAATAAACAGATTCTGTGTCTCCCCCCGCCTCTTTGCCCCTCTCCCATTTGCTCTCTCTCTCTCTCAAAAATAAATAAAAACATTAAAAAAAATTTTTAAAGGATTCCTCATTTTGTTTTTTTTTTAAGAAATGTGTAATGAATTACATAGAAGTAAAAGGATATGTCAGGGGGTTGCTTTAGATCACTTCAGTTAAGCCAAGCACAGAGGACTCGATGAAGTAAATGTGGTAAAATTTTGATAACTATTGAATCTGGCTGTGGGGGCATCAAAAGTTCATTGAACTATCACCAACTATTGGTATGTTTGCATGTTTTCACAAAGAAAGGGTTGGAGGGACTCAGCTAACGTGGTGTTCAGATGGAAATGTATACCATAAAGCATTTATTAGAAAACAAGGAAGACTGAAAATAAATGAGCTGAGGGGAGGCCGGCTGGCTCAGTCGTCGGAGCATGCAACTCTTGATCTCGGGCTCGTGAGTTTGAGCCCCATGGTGGGTGTAGAGGTTACTTAAAATTAAAATCTTAAAAACATAAAAATTAAGTGAGCTGAGTGTTCAACTGCCCTAGGATTTTTGGTCAGCTTTATTAAAATTCACCATTTAAGAGTATAAATCGGTAAGCTTTAAGAAAATGCACAAAACTGAGTAACCACCGTCAAAATCGTGGCACTGAATACGGAAGATTCGATATTGAAATGTGTCAGTTGTCACCCACTTAATCTATACATTTATCGTTGAATGCAAGCCTAGTTGCATTTTTCAGGATCTTGATTTAAAACTTCATACGGATAAGCAAATGTGCAAAACAGATCACATAAATTCAGGAACTAAAAATAAATTTTAAGTATGGGCGAATTTCTCTACAAGATATCAAGATGTATTATAAGTTATGGAAATTAAAATGATAAACGCAAAACAGATCATCGGACATAACTATGAGTGTGGAAACACACAGTTGCCTCCGTGGAACTGAGCGTGTGATGGAGGAAGGATGATGGATTGGGGTATGTGGCAGGAACACTGCCAGATATTTGCCAAATCATTTACTTTTCTCCTGGTCACCCGGGAAGTCAGCATTCTCCATTACCCCTTGTGTCCCAGAATGAGTTAATGGAATATAGATGAAAGTGGAATATGGCCTTTGCAGGTCTGGTCCCTAAAATGTCCCAAGTGGTTATTCACATTTGCCTTACCCTATAGGATGGGAAGGGAAGGACTCCCAGCTGGTGGAAGCTCAAAATGGAATGAACCAGATCTCTGTGACTTTGCATAGGGAAGAGCTTCCAGGGTGAGCAAGCTGACCTATGTTGAATTGTGAGTAGAACCTGAGTTTCGTAAGTCAAAGAGGAACAAGGATTATTACAACAGTTAACATTTAACCCCTAATTAATACAGCAGGGGAAACAACCAGCAATTTAATGTATGGCTTGGGGGGAATGGTTGCCCATTATAAAGGAAACAAAAAAGTACAACATAATTAGTACTCTGCTTCCTACCAGAGAAAAAAATAAATTCCAGAAGGAATAAATACCCAATCGTTAAAAAATATACCTGAAAGTCTAATAGGAGAATGTTTCGTGACTTTGTAATTAAGACTTTCTTAAACAAAATGCACAACCAAGTAAAACAAGACTCTTAAAACTTGCGATTCAATTATGGGAAAAAAAATCCTGAAAAGAAATTTTATGCCAAAAATCGTAATGAACAGAGCGTGAGATACAATCAACACTAGACAACATTTGCCACCTAGAAAACAGTACAAAAATGAAAGCTGAAAAGTCAAACCATGGAAAGGAAAATAAGTTAAGAGCAGAAGAGGAAATTCAAACGACTGCACATTTACGAAAGGAAGCTCACCTTCTATTAACAACCAGGAAATGCAAATTAAACAACACGAGAGACCGTTTATCCTGTGTTAGATGAGCAAAGATTACACAGTCTGATCATCTCGGTGTTGGAGACATCTTGGAGTATGATTCAGCGCTCTCTGGGGGCAGTGTGCATGCATCAACGACCAGGCAATACCACCTGTAAGTGTGTAGGAGGACAGAGCTGCAGGGATGGAGTTAGGGGGATAAAAATCCCCAATGTAGTCATTTTTTATTTTTTCAGATTGGCCATTCCTTGTTCTGATCCGTGATGACATTTTTATTCTGGAATCTGAAAATTCAATACTTTCCCTGTGCTACGACATTCTGATCTGATATTCTTGCACCGCATTCTAATGAAAGGACTAGAAGACAGAAACGTGGGGTCTTCTCATCTTGTATCTGCTGCTTACTACAGACATAAGAAATTGAGCGAATCATGCAGGCGTTCTGGACCCTCGTTCTCTCGTCTCGAAAATGGGGTGATAATGCCAACTGCAAAGTTTCCGTGGGAAGATCGCATAGGGTGGCATGGTCTCTCTGTTGTCTGAGGCAGTGCTTTTCGAACTTTGAGGTGCATATGAATCCCATGGGGATCTTGTTAAAATCAACACACTGATTCGTCGTACCTGGCGTAGAACCTGGATTCGTCATACCCACGGTGCTGGGCCTCACGTAGCAAGATGTAAGATATCAAGAGGACAGTATCACATCCAGAGATATGTTTAGGAAATTCTAAGGATATACAGGTTTCTCTCTTCCCGATAGCGCCAATCTGCTCACCGTGCACGGGTACCCTTCAGGGGGATGTATAGTGTGCACAACAGAAGCCAAGAAAAATGGATGAACAGAAGAAATCCCTAGCATGGGACTTAGAGACGTCCATGATACAAATCCTTCTCACCTGGTCAGACTCTGAGAACTCAGAGCAGAGAGTAACAAATTCTCCATGCGCTGAATAGATTTTATTGTTTAATAACCAAGCACTTAATTAAAAATAAGTAATTCGTAAGAGTGATTAATATTGGGTGACGAAGTAAGTTTGCTCAGCACTCTTGGCATTTAAATAGAGGTGGAAAATCAGAATCTCTCCCTTCAAAAATATTTCTGTAAGAAATGAGTCTCATTTGAGCAAATGTATGTTTTACTTAGTTTAAAGACAAATATAATCCCCAAACTGGAAATTACGATTATTTTAGGCTACTCGTAAACACATCCTTAAACAGAATGCATCTGAGCATTTACATATTCAGTCAACAAATATTTAGGGTCTACTATGCCCCAGCCACTCTGTTGCACATGAGTTATCGTGTGGCAAAGAATAGCCATGGCACATACCACTGCCCTCAAAACGTGACAGTCTAGTGGGTCAGAGAGTCGTATTTGACTTAAGCATTAAGGAGACAAGTAGAGGAAATAAAACAGGGTAATCAAACACAGTGACAAGGGAGGAGTGGCTGCTTGATCAAGAAGGCCTGCCACAGAAGGCACTCTTCATGGGGGCCCCTGAAGAATGGGGGATAGAGCCTTCTAGATAGAAGCACATCCTGGAAAAGATCAACAAGGCCAGAACCTGCTAAGTTAGGGAAGAAAGAGGTGAGTAGCATTGCATGAATTCGGAGAAGTGCATATGCAGAGGCCAATTTCTGTATCCTATAGTTCTTGGGTACCATGGTGAGGACTCAGGATTTTATTCGATGGGAAGCCATTGGAAAGTTTTCTTTTTCTAATGATTTACAGATTTCCAATCTATCCTAGCTCTCTGAGGAGGATGGGTCAGTCAGGGGCCAATCGTGGAAGCAGAAAGACCAGCTGGTAGACTGTTGCTGGGAGCCCAGCAAGAGGTGATGGTGGTTTGGACCACAAGCCAGTGTCATGGCAGTGGAATGAGGGATGGGGGGTGGTTACTAGGGATGTAAGTGTCCTACTGGAGCCATTGGGAGCTGTCAACCAAATTCGATTGGATTAGGGTGTTGAGAGAAAGGAAGAGGTCCAGAGACTCCTAGCTTCTGGCAGTAACATGGGACAAGGGAGGCAGAGGGAAAGGAAGGGAAGGCAGTTCCCCATCCAGGAAAGACTGGGAAGAAAAATAGGTTGGGAACGAAAGGGGATTCGTTGGGAACATTGCATTTCTGAGGCGCCTATCATCCGCCCAAATGGAGAGCTTGGAAGTCTAGAGCTCATCGAGGTTCGGGCTGGTAAGCTATATTTGGGAGCTGTCAGATTTTACATGCAATGTAAATCCACAAAAAAGAGAGCAACACTGGAGAGAGAATAGAGACAGAAGACAGAAGAGGACCCAGCACTGATTGCCAAGGGCTCACCACATTTGGAAATGGAGAAGGAGTGCCCCACGGACAGGAGGAGCACCGAGATGATTACACCAAGAAAGCTCAATGAAGAGGGAGGTTCAGGGAAGGGGGACAGTTCAAGATGCTGGCTATTCAGCCAACGGGCTGAAAGGGGGGCAAGCAGACATGCATCCCACCTCTGGGCTCTGCTGAATGGCGAGCAAGAGAATGGCTTCTGCCCACAAAGGACTAACAGTCCGGAGGGGACATTCCTGTCCAACGGTGATGAGTTTACATTGGCAAAGGGCAGTGGTGAGGCATTTTCAGAGGCTACTGGCCAGCCAGCCCCCTTCCTGCTACCTCTCTGATTAGATGCCTTGTTATACATCTATTTCTTCTGGACTCGCATTTTTGCTTGTTTGTATCTCCAATGCTAGATTACAAACTCCCCGGTGCCGTCTGTAGGAACTACAACAGACCAGCCACTCAATGAATCCTCACTGAATTATGATAAAATATGTGACAACTCTCGCAAAACTTTTTTTTATTCATTTATTTTTTTTTTAATTTTTTTTTCAACATTTTTTATTTATTTTTGGGACAGAGAGAGACAGAGCATGAACGGGGGAGGGGCAGAGAGAGAGGGAGACACAGAATCGGAAACAGGCTCCAGGCTCCGAGCCATCAGCCCAGAGCCCGACGCGGGGCTCGAACTCACGGACCGCGAGATCGTGACCTGGCTGAAGTCGGACGCTTAACCGACTGCGCCACCCAGGCGCCCCGCAAAACTTTTTTTTAAACACTGTACACATCGTGTTATTTTTATTATTGTTGAGAGAACTGTAAATTATCTTCTTATTTAATTTTTTTTAATGTTTATTTATTTTTGAGAGAGACAGAGACAGAGCGTGAGCAGGGGAGGGGCAGAGAGAAAGGGAGACAGAATCCGGAACAGGCTCCAGGCTCTGAGCTGTCAGCACAGAGCCCGACGCGGGGCTCGAACTCACGGACCGTGAGACCATGACCTGAGCCGTAGTTGGACGCTTAACCGACTGAGCCACCCAGGCGCCCCGTAAATTATCTTCTTAATTGGACCTAGCGCTACATCTGAGAAAATATGACAATAGGAAGCAGGGGACAAGTACCACTCACCCTCCCCACAAATACGGGATTTGAGGTGGGAGAGGAACGACACACTGAATCTGCTTCTCATCACAGATGCATTCTGTCACTTTGGCTAATTCTCCCCCTGATCTCCCTCCCACTGTAGTCAGCCATTCCACCCTCTAGGCAGCAACTGGAGTGACCTCCGGGGATCCGAAGCTTCGGGTTGAAATCACTTACGTGGAGGAGGTTGAAATAATATATCTCACTGTGGAAGGCAAACCCAGCTACTTCTAAGGTACAGAACCAAACAGCCCTCCCCAAGGAAAATCCATCCTCCCAGTTCCAGTAGACATGAAATCTCCGGGAGCTGAAAATATATATATAATTCCAGAGACTTTAGGAGAACCGCAAACTAGCAAGATGGTGGGTGGTACAGCACCAGCAACATCACCTCCATTCCACATACTGAAAACTAACAATGAGGAATGCAGGTAAAACCCATCGGAGGCTTCCCCTGACCTGGTCTGTCCTACCCCAGCCCGTCCCGGGCTCTGGGAACACACTGTATGCTGACTTTGGGACAAGAGTGGATGAACCTCAGGGTCCCTCGTGCTGAATACCATTTCTGCAGAAACGGCACATGGAAAACACATATCCCAGGAGGAACGGCTGAATCTGAGTGGGTGAAGCAAGGAGGCTTATCAGAGATTACAGTGGAAGATGCTAAACACTAAGCAGGTGCCTTGGCAAAGTTGCTTGCTATATGCCACACTGAGTTGAGAAGGAAATGGGAGCCAAGAGGGGAGGCTTTGCACGAGCAGTCCGGTGAATTCCACCCAGCTCAGTGCCTCTGCCTAAAGACCGGGCACACACTGCTCATGAGAGCCTACAGCTTGGGGCTCCCTCAGTACTAACCTTCTAGAAGCTGGAGGAGAGTTTCCAAAGCCCTTCTTGCGTTGGCTCTTCTGCATCTTTGCTCATACTCTGCCAGTCCCTGGAATTCTGTGCCCTCTTCTCCACCTTGCTAGCGCCTTCTCTTCCTGCTCCGCCATCCAGCTCCCGTGGTGCTCCTCCAAAAGGCTGCCTGGGACGAGATGCGCTCAGCTCTTCCGTCTGTTCCCCCACATCCACCTCAAATGGCCTTTAGGTCAGCGCCCCTTCTTACCTCGGGTGGCTGCCGAGCGCCTTCGCCTTCCAGGTGGCATCCCCCTCGCTTTTGCGGCTGAGCCCAGAGCCTGGCGCGGGATGCTGCTTCAGGAATATTTCCGGGTGAGCGAACGCTTGTGATGTCCACCCAGTCTATGGGAGGTGGTAGGCCCCAGCTGGACCCTGTCGTTCTTTATGTTCTCTCTTCCTCACCACTGAAGTCAGAGGCAATAGGACAACACTGTTACAGACACAGCTTTCAGCCTCAAACACGGTTGGATTGACACCCCTATTGGAAAGCAGTTCGTTGGGACTTTGAGTTGTTTAAATGATCTAAACCTTATCTGTGATGGGACTCTTGCAAAGGGTAAATGAGGCCATGGATGTCAACCATTTATCACAGAGCTGTAGAAGTAGTAGTTACTAGCTCTACTCATAGTAGTTAACTAAAAGTAGTTAACTGGTAACTTCTAGGAGGAGTTATGGGGATAGTAGTTATGGTAGTGTTTACAGTGGTAGGAGCGAAAGTACATTTTTTAAAGGTGTTTTCTTCAGTTCATGCCAACCCCCCCCAAAAAAAAAATCGGGTCTAAAATTTAGAGAGAGTTCACAGGGTCTTCTACTCAAAAGCTCTAAGAAATATCCAAGCCACACGCCTGATATGAGCACCCGAATGTTCTGTGGCAGGAGGAGCTGGGGCAGCCGAAGGAATGGGAGGTTTGCGGCAGCTGCCCAGCTTAGGGTCGGCAAATACAGGCGACGCTGGGTCTCCTGTAGGGAACCGGTGTGTCCTCAGAGCAGGAGCTGAGAGCACTCGGATCTCAGAAAGTGCCTCTCACGCTTGGATCATGCAAACAATCTCATTAATCCCTGGTCAAGTGCAAGCATGCAAAAGCCAGATGAAGGAGTGGAAGGGAAATGAAAGTAAGGATGGGTCTTGGACCAACAGGACACGAGGATTTCCGGGACGCCTCTCCTCCAGCCTTAACACTAGCCAGAGGGTGACCGACAGAGCCGCCGAGTGTGACGTTCGCGGTCTCACTGGCCGGGCCCCCCTCCCACTGACCAGCACTTTGCGTTTAGAAAGAGCCTCTGGCGTCCTGATCTGATGTCTTTAAGAGACCTCTGCTTTTTAATGCAGAATGCACTCAAAATTGTTTGTGACAGTGGTGCCTCCACCCCTAATTATTTAATTCTTCTGGTATGCGGACAATTGGCAGGAGGCGCCGGACTGGGGTCCACAGCAAGGCAGCTCTCTTCCCCATTACACAGGACGTCTTCCTACCTGAAGTTGCGAGAAGGAGCCAAAAGTCCAAAGGAGAAGAGCTTGTTCATTCTGGTTGGAGCCGAAATCAGACCTGACTGGCATGCTAAGTGCTATAATTTCTTATGTCTACTTGGGAGACAATCAATGGACAGCTACCAAACTAAATGGGTCTGTGATCCTTTTTCTCTCTGTTTCTCTCTCCCTTTTTTTTTTTTTTATGATACTAAAACTGAAAAGCCAAATCCATTAAACAATTCATACTTTGATTTGCAAAAGAAAACAAACGTCTCCTCTGAGCAAGGGAAGCATGTCTTTTCTTGCATCTGAGTTCAGGAACACGGAGTCTTTCCATTCAGGTCCTTCAAGGTACATCAAGTTGAAGGGTGATCTAATCGGCTTTCAAGGCAAAAGGAGTGTTCATTGTCCTCATGGTTCTATTCAATAATTTTTCCTCCATTGAACACACATAAACTGATCATTTAACCTTGATTCCTACATCTGCAAAATAAAGAATTAAAAATCCTATTCATGGGGCAAATACAAGGAAACTGCATGCTCCCAGAGTAAGACTTGACCCTGGGTAGATGCTCAAAAGTGCCTGTTAAAGGAAAGAGTGAGTTTTGCTAAGAGAGCAAAACAATGAATCATAGAAGTAAGAGAGGAAAAGGAAGTAATAAGAAATACAGTTTAGCCCTCTACTTCACCAATGAAGAGCTAAACCCACCCAGGGCATGGTTACTGACCCAAGGTCATGCGACCATGTCATGGCAGAGCAAGGGTTCTCTAGAATCCTAGGCCAGTGGTTTTTAAACCACAGGTCAATGGATAATGTAGTTACTCACTAAAAAAACAATTGGAAATCCTCTTTTCTGTGTCCCTATTTTTTTAAATTTTCAGTGGTAATAGCAATAACAATATTAAAAGGGTAGTGCTCATGAATACTCCCCGTTTTCTTACAATCCTTGAGAAATAATGATGTCAATGGGACCGACGATGAGACTGGACCAGTACTGCTCAGGCTAGAGTCCGTGGACCAGCAGCTTCAGTGTCCTTAGGTGGCCCATCAAACTCCATTGCCAGAAATCTCTATTTGAACAAATTATCTGGGTGGTCCCGATATATGCCACATTTTGAGGATCACTGCTCCAGACATTTTGAGGATCACTGCCCCAGACCAAGGCAATCAGATGCCCGATGCAGGTAAACTACCCAAGGCCTTGAACGACACAGCTGGGAGTCGTGGCAGGAATTGATAGTCGACTACTTCCTTCTCTTTTGTCTGTCCTCTAGTACAGAGATTTAGAAGGTCAGGTGTCCTTTTTCCCAGTCTTGCAGTTAGAAGTGGCCATGAAACTGACTTATCACCAGTGAGATGTATGGGGAGATCTCCTGGAAGTTTGTTTCTTTTCGGATCCTAAAAAGGCACATGAGGACAAACCCCATGTCTGTGTCAGCTTCTGTTCCTGACTTTGAATGCAGTGTATGAAGATCTGATGCTTGGTGTTCTGCAGCCACCTTGCAACCAAGAGGAGAAAGTCAAGAGGACCGCAAGGCTGTCAGCAGAGAGTCGCAACATCAGTGAAATGCTGAACGACATCAGTATATCTTTCACAGGGAACAATTACATTTCTATTATTAAAGCTATTGTTTGGCCAAGAAGTTTTGTCTCCATAATAACCATGAGTAACAAGTATATAATAAAATAGAGTATTAATTTCTGCACAATTTGCACTAAAATGAAAGAAAATCAACTTGTAGATTGAATGTCGGCATGTAGAGACAATGATTATGAAGCAAAAAAGAAAAAAAAAGGAGCAAGAAAGAAGAGGAACAACAAGGCTGGTTTTGTTAAAGCCTGTTTCTTAGGGCCACTGTAACAAATTGGAACAAATTAGGAGCTTAAAACAGCAATAATGCATTCTCTCCCAATCTGGTGGCCAGAATTCCAAAATCAAGGTATCAGCAGGACTGGTTCCTTCTGAAGCCTCTGGAGGAGAATATGTTCCACGCCTATTGTTATGGGTTGAATTGCGTCCCCCTTAAAAGTTGTTAACGTTCTGGGAGCCTGGGTGGCTCAGTCGGTTAAGCAACTGGCTTTAGTTCAGGTCATGATCTCACGGTTCGTGGGTTTGAGCCCCGCATCGGGCTCTGTGCTGACAGCTCAGAGCCTGGAGCCTGCTTCGGATTCTGTGTCTCCCTCTCTCTCTGTTCCTCCCCTGCTCATTCTCTGTCTCTCAAAAATAAATAAACGTTAAAAAAAATGTAAAAAAAAAGTTGTTGAAGTCCTGACCCCTAGTACTGCAGGTGAAACCTTATTTGGAAATAGGGTTTATATAGATTATTAAACTAAAACGAGGCCAGCAGGGTAGGACCTCATCGAATGTGGCCATGTCCCTATAAAAAGGGGGAATTTGGTCACAGAGATGGACATACAGAGAAAAACATCAATGTGAAGACACTGGGAAGACAAGGGAAGGATTGGAGTCGCCAGAAGCAAGAAGTGCATAGAGCAGATTCTTCATCACAACCCCACTGTAGCTTCCGGTAGCTTCCGGTAGCTTCCAGCCATCCTTGGCATCCCTTGATTTGTAGACAATCAGTCCAGTCTCCGTCTCATCCTCGCATGGCCCACCCTTCTGTGACTCTGTGCCTCATATCTCCCTCTCTTGTTTCTTTTAAGGATGCTTGTCATTAGACCTAGGGCTCACTCTACATCCAGTATGTTTGATCTTGAGAGCCTGAATTCATCTACAAGACCCTACTTATCAAAAGGTCACATTCACAAGTACCAGACCTCAGAAATTATTTATATCTTTTGGGGAAGGTACAATCCCACCCCCTGCAAGGCATTCATGTTCTGGTGGGAAACTACGACTTGATGAATCATTTAACAAATCTGTAAGAGACACACTACATATCATACTGTATACTCCATAACCACAGCGCCAGGGACAGGGAAGGAAAGTGGACTCTGCTTTCAGTCTAGATTGCCCAGAAGGCTTCCAAAAAAAACTAGTTCTCACTTGTTAGATTTGGGAAAAGTTTTCACATCTCTGTCTCTCCTTGGCCGCTTTACGGCTTTACTTAAAGCGATAATTGGCCCCTGGGATTAGAAGGATAAAAATCAGCACAACATGTGAATTTGCTAATTATTCTTCCTTGCTGTGGACATAGCCAGTTTCAGTTTTTGGTCCCATCCTAAGTATGACATCTCAGTGACAAATTAAATCAATTAAGTTAAGAGCTCCGAGAGGGTGAGTAATAGACTAGGATAAGGACTCCGGGGTTACCAGGGAAAACTCTGCTTCTAATTAGCCATAGGAGCCCCAGCAAGACCCCCACGCTTCTGCGGGCTTCACTCCTTCATCTGTAGAAGCAGGGGCTGGCCTGGCTCATCAACTCCAAATCCTTCCACACCACGATTCTTCACACACACTCCCTTTGGAATTTGGACAGGAGCTGAGTTGTGGTTTGTTTCTTTTATGCATATGATCAGTATGGAGATTTATGGAGACGCTTGCTTCTTATACAGCTAAAGAGGGAAACGCACACACACACACACACACACACACACACACACACACACATTATACACAATAGCAGCAAGTGAACCTTTGCCAGCCTAACACACATTTATACAGCAACAGCAGACACAGTGACACCAGACTGCAAGTAGAAAAAAGTGACTCTGTCAATATTTACTGAGACGGAAATGGTAACACAGCCTGTTTTTCCTTCCTCCCCTCAACAAACACGTGCAGAGGCCTCGGTCTCAGCCCTATATGCCAGGCGCTGGGTCCAGGCACTGCAGAGAGAGCCGTGGGTAAGACCTGGCTCCTGCCTCAGAGTACTCAGGGTCCATCCGAGGGATGATGAAGGCAGGAAGAGTAAGGCAGGCAGCACGGGGGAAGCCCTCGGTGCTATGGTGGCTCCAAGAAATGGCTGCCCCAGCTCCAGCCTTGGGGGCATCAGCAAGGCCTCTACAGGGTGCTTCTGAACCACCTTCTGAAGGACGTGTGGGTAGGTGACGTGTAGATGACTCTGCTGCTACCTCAAGTGGCAAAGCGATTTGAATTCTGCAATTTTTCAACACTGATGGGAACCACGGTGCATCAGGAAGCTTCTGACGCTTTCCTGTTGGCTGGGTTAGACCTTTCTGGAGCTCTCCCAAGGTACATGATTACAAATTAATTCCACTGGGTATCTTTTAAAAAAAAAAAAAAAGTTTATTTATTTGGAGGTAGAGGGAGAGAGCATGAGAGAGGGAAGGACAGAGAGAGAGGCGGGGGGGACAGAATCCCGTGCAAGCTCCCCATTGTCAGTGCAGAGCCCGACACAGGGCTCGAACTCACGAACCACGAGATCATGACCTGAGCCAAAACCGTGGCAGACACTCAACCAACTGAGCCTCCCGCATGCCCCTCCTACTGGTTATCTTCTTAAACCACTGTTCGGATCAAGGCACATCATTCCTCCAGAATGGTCAAGGACACAACCCAGGCTGTAGACCAGCATTGTCACCTGCACCTTCCTGCTACTCAAGGCCCTCTGGTCTTCAGCTGACCTCTTTAGTCATCTCATACCACGTATCACAATAAAATATGACACGTATACCAAATGTGGAGGCAGCTTCACCTACGTTAGGAGCAGGTGATGCCACGGGTATCCTGAAATTCCTATCAATCAGCCAGATTCGTATGGTTACGAATGTTGATATCCAGGGAATCT
The DNA here is from genome assembly GCF_028018385.1 of Neofelis nebulosa. Taxonomy (NCBI): domain Eukaryota; kingdom Metazoa; phylum Chordata; class Mammalia; order Carnivora; family Felidae; genus Neofelis; species Neofelis nebulosa. The sequence goes on from NC_080788.1 coordinate 141,871,796, forward strand.
GTATGGGGATGAACCCTCATGTATGGAGTCACATGCCGTTTGTCAACACCCTGCTCTGCTAGCTGTAGACCTGGGCCAGCCTCCATTTCCCCATTCGGACGCTGGAGCTGGCAATCCCTAGCCTGGCTGCCTCCTGGGAATGAAAATCAAAGCCGCCATATAGAGTCTCGAGTATACAATCTACATAGACCCAGAGTTCCGTGTAGAGTCAAGAGGCTCAACTGTCATATCAGGAGACCTGCGTTGCAGTCTAGGGTTTCAGGAGCCTGACCTGTGCCAGCGTCTATATCCCATCTAAAACCTTGAGCAGTCTGGCTTAGATCTAGATCCTTGACAGTCTCTCAAGTTCCTGAGGCTTACTGGGGAATCCTGCGAGTTTATCCATTTCTTTGCCATTAAGTGCTAACACTTCCTCGGCGTAAGTGACTTTTGAAAGTGTGCGCACGCCGGAGAAGTCATTCATCATCCTGCCACTCGATCTGTGCCTGCCGCTGGTCCTGAAGTTCCAGTTTTCTTATGGCCCGTGTCGGGCATGGGGCTGGAAGGCTTCGTTAAATACCCAGCAGCAAGGACAGCCCCTGTCTGGGCTGACAGTATTCACATGGGTCAGTCTGCTGTGTTGTATACATTCCCCACTGCTCACGAGGGAAAATGGGCAGTCGGGGGGAGACACATCCCTGTGCTCATCTGGGACCAAACCTGGAGCCCCGGCTTCACCGAGCTGTGCCTGGACTCTCTGTTCTCTGAGATCTAGCCCCTCGCAAAGCCCATTTGTGGTGGCCTCATGGAGGCTGTCCAGCCCCCACTGTAGAAACGGAATTTCTCTCTGAACATAAGCATCCTTCTGGATCAAACATTCTGAGCAGACTAAACATCTCTGACAATGAGCCCAAAGTTTCAGAGCAAAGCAATTTCACTTGGTAATTTGTTCAGTACTAAATGCTTTTAGTTCTCTTAGTTCATCTCTCACTAAATTATTTTCCCAAGACCATTCATTTTTAACATAATAAGACTAGCGTGCCTACGCGATAATAGGACCTTTGCAACATGAGGGCATATGTTACAATGCCCTATTTTCTGTCATGGAGATTTAATCAAATTCGCTAAGTTGGAGGACTATAATAGAGATTTTCAATGATATATGTTAAAAGGGTTTTTATATGATGTCTTGCAACTTGTGAATAAAATCAGATGGCGTGTGTGTTTGGTATTCCACCAGACCCGAGGGAGCCTGGACCGTTCTCCATTGCACAGATCTTCTAAACCCGCATGGTCTGTACAGCTTTATTTGATAAAGTTTCCAAATAGAAGTACATCTTGTCACAGGGCAGAAACACACATTTGCGAAGGGTTCTCTAAAATCTAAAAAGGGACATCTGGGTGGCTTGGTTGATGAAGCATCGACTTCAGCTCAGGTCATGATCTCACCTTTCGTGAGTTCGAGCCCCACGTCCGGTTCTGTGCTGACAGCTCACGGAGTCTGGAACCTGCTTCCGATTCTGTGTCTCCCTCTCTCTCTGCCCCGCCCCCACTCACGTTCTGTCTCTCTCTCTCTCTCTCTCTCTCAAAAATAAGCATTAAAAAGCTAAAAAAAATAAAATAACTAAAAAAAATAATAAATTCTAAAAAGAACATGAAATGAACACGGATTCCAAACAAGCTCTTAACAGGCCCACGTCACTGCTTGTTGTATGCAAAGCCTGGTACCTTTCTCATCACTTTGTTCTGGTTTTTTGGCAAGCTGTCACGATAATGCATTCAGGTTTAAAATACCTAACATGTATTCCAAAGATACCCGCTGGTTGATTAAATGGGTAGAAAATGGCCTGGCTCCTGACTTTCAAATCGACATGGTCCTTTGTGCTTGTTTTCCAGAAGGGCCTGTTGGCTTTATGTGTATCATAGCCTGCAACATGCATGTTCTTGTTCTCTACCCGCCATTTCTCTTTCTGTGTGTTGCTGTGTCTTTAATATCGAAGAGATGCCAGATAATGAAACGCTTTTATCTCTCAAAGGAGCAGAAAGGGACAGGAACTCTGGAGGGATTTCCTAAAAACACAGGATAACCTAAAAAAGGTGACACTCTCTCCTCGTGTATCTCCTTACCACAGCCGGATTGAAGCACCCAAGCCATTTACAATGGGATGGGGTAGAAGTGGTCAGCAAAGCAAACGCAACATTTTTAAAGCTCAACCGCACATACGCACGTGATCCCTTTAACGAACGCAGACTGTTTTGACCTCATTGGAGCCGCCTCCCTCCAAGTACCTAAAAGCACCGTATTGCTGTTTGTTCTTCATTGAAACCTTTTAATTACTGGCCTTTAAATTGCCTTTATCCCCTCGTATTATTATTTTAAAGACTCAAAGAATTATGGACATTCTGATTATCTTACCGCTTCCTTGCAGTCATTTATTAAATATTGACCGGATTTATTCTCTGGGCCAGGTGTATCCCTCAGTTTCCAACACATCAAATTTGAATTACGACTATAGGTTCCTTGAGGGCAATGATTCCTTCCTTTCCTGTCGGTCCTTGTGCCCAATGGGGCTAAGGCTATGTGAAGAAAACTCTAACAAGACCTGTAAACATCATCCTGGTTCTGCTTCTGGCTGGTTTTGCTTTCTGGAACAACACTTGTTTTTTTGTTTTTTTGGTTTTTTGGTTTTTGGGGGTTTTTTTTACAAAATAGTGAATTGAACTCAGTGACACTCAGTGCTCTCACCTGTGCACTGGAATACATAATAATTCACACACCACTGGGACGCCTGGGGGGCTCAGTCGGTTGAGCAACCGACTTTGGCTCAGGTCATGACTTCCCGGCTTGTGAGTTTCAGCCCCGCGTCGGGCTCTGTGCTGACAGCTCGGAGCCTGGAGCCTGCTTCAGATTCTGTGTCTCCCTCTCTCTCTCCCCTGCTCCCCTGCTTGCACTCTATCTCTCTTAAAAATATAAATAAACATAAAAAAAAATAATTCACACATCACCTAAACAAAGAAGAAACTAAGCTGGATGGCATGGGGGACATTTAAAGTGTTATGCAAAACATGAAATGCCGTGGTAATGACTTATCAGCTGGCCCAGTTGATGGGTGTAGACCCAGAAAACTGCAGTTTATGGAGAGAATAATGGGAATAAGAGACTTTATTGCATCGACAAAGAAAAATTAATCTCTGGCACCAAGAAGCAGCCTGTTTTGAAGGAGAGACACAAACTATGCCTTCATTAAACCAATGGCCACAAACTCAACTCAGCCATTCTACTAGTGTGTTGATGGTAATAGGAGACAGGAGACTCCTTGCCCTCAAGGGATTTGCCATTTAGGAAAAGAGTCCAAGAAGACGTTCATCCCCAACCAACCCCAGGTGGTTCATTCATTCAATCAATATTTATAAAAGATTTAGAAAGTGCCGGGGACTGACTGTTCTAAGCCTTAAAGAGAGAGTAAAAGTAAGTCAAAGGCTATACTTGTATTTGTCCAGTGACAGAAAATCAACAAACGCACTCATAAATAAACTTAACAGTGTCAGGAAGGTCACAGCTAAGAGGCCATAAAGCATGGGGACGGGTGTTAGAGACTGATGGCGTTCATGGAGGGTTTATGTGGAATGGCTTGGAGAGGTTTCTTCGTGGAGGTGATGATTCCACTGACACCCAAGTGATGAGAAGCAGCAGGGGTCCAGGGCAAGTGGCGGGTGATGGTGGGGTGTATATTGACCAGCACAGTGGGAAATCAGTGCTCTGGTGCAGCAGAGAGATGGGCATGTTGGAAGAATTAAAAAAAAACAAAAACAAAAACAAAACCCGGTTTCGTTGCAGCTTAGAAAATGAGCAACCACTCACAGAAGATGATATTGAGGCATTTGGAAGGAACTGGCTGAGTAGGGCCCCTTTGGTAAACAGTTACTGTCAAATATAATTTCAAACATAATGTTTGAATTTCAAAAATAATTTGAGAATTTCCCAAAGCCAAAAGCGATCTCAAGATGGACAGATAGCTCCACGGATGAGACGCGGGTTCAGCCAGGTCTTTCTGGCTGGAATGCTCGTAGGTGGAGTCGTTCGTCTTGCAAACCTGCTTACTGTGAGTGCATCAGGTGTGTTTGAGAACCACACGTGACTTTACACCAAAGTAATCAGCTACTCCATTCTCCACCCCCCACCCCCCCCCCCCCGGTGTTGACCTGGAAAGGTGCTTTTCCATGTGCACACATGGTAAGTTATTAAGAACCTCGAAACACTCACCCTTCCAACAAACACGGGATGTTCTTGGAATAAATACAGCAGCTCTAGCACAAGGCCACGGACTTCAGGATCAGGACACCCTGCGTTCAAATCCCAAGTTCTCCCCCTTGCGATATAAACGTGCAAACTTAACGCAACTCTTGCCAACCTTGGTGTGCTCCTTCCTGAAATGGAGCTAAAACTTTCCCATTAAGGTCAGCCTTACCTCTCTCCCTTCACTTGGCTAACCCCTACTCATCTTTTAGACCGGACCCAAAGGAAGGGCCCCTACCACTCTGACTCGCCTCACACCCTCCCCTTGCCCCCCACAATAACAGTCTTTCCCAAGCTGCACTAAGTTTCCATGCCCAAGCTCGTATTGATTTGGGGGGTTACTGTTATCGGTGTAACACATATTTCATTAGTAGGCCATTATCCATATGAATTTTCCGTGGCTGTAAAGTATCTTCTTCAGCGTGGCGATTCCCCGGCATAACATAAGCACGAAGTATGTTGGCTCAACCAAACTGCGCTCAGTTTAGGAAATCTCCACCCGCACATGCCTTCAAAAACTGCAATTTGTAGTTAAATCTAGTACAGATTTAAACTGTATGACAACATAGTCATCTTGACTAGGTATCGTGGATATAACCACTTCTTTGGAATATGGTCTTTAAATATATGCAAGTATTTTAATGATGAGGAATTAAATGCACATGGAGGTTTTAGTGGGCTTCATTTCATTAATAAAAAAAAGTACTTAGGATTAAATTGTATAGCTTGTACTTTTATTTCTCTAGAATAGATTTATAGATAGCTGCTCTGGTGTTTCTATTGTTGAGAATTTTTAATTCATCATGTCTGGGTGCACGAAAAAAAAAAATCTGTAGTAAATATCTTGTTTGATTATATCTCCTTAATTGCATGAGATAATTCCTGCCTGGAACTCTAGGGATTTGTTGGAAAGAAGGCGGATCTTCAGCGTCATTAATGGATTTAATGTAGTAAGGGATTTCTCTGTCTGTGAAAAAAAAATTGTCCTCAGAATAGAGCCCAACAGTCTTAATGTGGGTTTGTGTTTCTCAGACGTGAGCACCTGTGTGAGGTCCCCAGTGGGCCCCCACCAAGGGCACGAGGGTTCACCGATGATTTGCACAGCAGAAAGAGATGAAATGAATAAAATCACTCAAGGGGAACGTGGGTCCCCGAAAATGGGAGTGTAAATCGGAACCCTCTCAGCACTGCCTTGCTCAGTGCCTTAGTCGTAGTAAAATCTTGCCAGATATTTGTTAAAATAAACAGAAAGCACCGAAGCACTGGACCGTGGGGTCATCCGGGGCGGAGGCAAATATTCTCCCACTGCGCAAACAGCCCCCATCTCACTTCAGCCAACGCCAAAATTTCTTGTCATCAGCCATGACTTAGAGACACGGTATCAGTTATCTGTTGCCAATTGTGACAAATCGCCACAAACTCCCAGGGGCGGACGTACAACAATAAGCAGCAGTGAGTGTTTTTCAGGAGTCTACAGGTCTTGGGGAGGTCTGGGCATCGGGCTGGCCTGGGCTGGGCTGGTTCCCCTCAGGTGGGCTTGAGCTGGGTAGGTCATGCGCTGGCTACTAGAGATGTCTCAGCTAGGACCGTCTCTGTACTTCGTGTGGTGTCTCACACTTGAGAAGGCTAAGCTGACCTTGTCCTCTTGGCGAAGGTGAGTGTCAGAGGCAGCAAGAAAGTCCACGAAGCCTCTTAAAGTCCAGGCTCAGACTGGCAAGTAGTCACTTTTGCTGTCTCTGAGGTCCAGGCACAGGCCATTCGAGGTCAAGGGGTTGGGAAGCGGATGCCATCTCATGACAGGAAGATATGCAGTCGTGTTGCAGAGGGCGTGGCCTGAGCAAGGACAAGGAATCAGGCATTTTTTGCCATCTAGAGTGGTCACAAAGAAAAGCTTGGCTTATATTCTCCATTCCATCTTTCAAGAGAAACAGGGAGGTTTTTAAAATATTTTAGATGGGGCGCCTGGGTGGCTCAGTCGGTTAAGCATCCAACTTCGGCTCAGGTCATGATCTCGCAGTTTGTGGGCTCGAGCCCCACATCGGGCTCTGTGCTGACAGCTCAGGGCCTGGAGCCTGCTTCGGATTCTGTGTCTCCCCCTCTCTCTGCCCGTCCCCCACTCGTGCTCTGCCTCTCTCTGTCTCAAAAATAAATAAAACATTTAAAATTTTTTAAATTAAAAAAAAAATAATAGTTCAGAGAGATTTTCATACAGATTGATGAAACAGTTCAGCATCTAAGCATGGGCTCTCCTGAAAATTCAAGCTGTGGAACAAGAAAGTATATTTTTAATGTAACCAGAGTAATGGATATTTTCTGTATCAAATTTGAAAATTCCTAAGAGGCACAAAGAAGGAAATGAAAACCAGCCAGTTCCCACTTCTCAGAGAGTAGGGTGCTCACACCTTAGTTAATCGTGAAAATTTCCAAACATGCACCAAAGCACCCACATGCCCTTTGTCCAGCTTCAACAGTGATAGACAATTTTTCCTCCCTGTTCTGTTCCCCTTACTCTCATTTTTTTTCTCATGTTAGAATATTCTCTTTTTTTAATGTTTATTTAAAAAAATTTTTTTAATGTTTATTTATTCTGGAGAGAGAGAGAGAGAGAGAGCATGAGTGAGGGAAGGGCAGAGAAAGAGGGAGACACAGAATCCAAAGCAGGCTCCAGCCTCCGAGCTGTCAACACAGAGCTGGATGCGGGGCTCAAACTCACAGACCGAGAGATAGTGACCTGAGCTCAAGTCGGACACTCAACTGCCTGAGCCACACAGGTGCCCCTAATGTTTCTTTATTTTTGAGAGAGAGAGAGAGCACAAGTAGGTGAGGGGCAGAAAGAGAGAGGGGAACAGGGGATCTGAAGCAGGCTCTGTGCTGACAGCGGAGAGCCCAATGAGGGGATCAAACTCATGAACTGTGAGATAATGACCTGAACCGAAGTCAGACGCTTAACAGACGGAAGCCACCCAGACGCCCCTGTCGCGTTGAAATATTCTAAAGCGCATCTCAGATGTCATGCCGTGTCACCTGAAATATTTCTTACAAGTAAAGATAGAGCATATTAAGCACACAGATACACACATTCTGTAGTATCACCCTTAACAAATGAACACGAATGCCTTCGTATCCTTGAATGGCTAAGGCATGCGATAGTTAACCCGTGTTCAGTCGTGGGGTCTCGTCTCAAGCACACGCATTTTCACAGTCGATTTGTCCGAACTAGGAGCCCAGAAAAACTCACGCGATGAATGTGTCGCAGCAGCAGAAGTATCAAGGCACAAACAGCAAGCGTTTACTCTCGTGGATCTACAGATTGGCGGAAGGTGGGCAAGGCGGCTGGGCCCGGCCGGGCAGCCAGGGCACTCACGCATCCCCCTCAAGGCCATGGTCAGCGGCGGGGTGGCTGACCTCTAGAAAGCAGGTCTGACTCATCTAGATCAGGACAGAGCACAGCTCCGGAGTGAATTAGCAGAGTGACTTTAGACAGCAATCGACCCTCGTTCGCTAGACCTTCAGCAGACTGACTGGAACAGCAGCCACGCGGTGGGGTTGTGCTGAGGTCCACGCGAAAGGGCACGTGAGGTGTCTGGGTCCGCGCAGCCGGGTCTCTCTTCCACCTGCAGGGCGATGCCGGAGGCAGCGCTTGACCTCTGGGCTGGGCGCTCAGCTCGACTCAACACAGGGTACGGGGACTCGGGGGGAAAGCGGGGTGGCCTGCGAGGCCTTCCCCCCATCTGCTATCTCGCTGGCAAGTCGGCTGGAGAAGCTCGATTCCGCCACTCCCTGGCGCAGGCTGGCCTCCAGGTTTCGAGCCCCGGGGGCTTGGATGCGGCGTCCCAAATGGCTCTCTTCCTCAGAAGGGAGCCCAGGTTTCACGGGGCAAAGTCCAAGCTCCAACTGACGCAAGGAATTTGCCCCGAAGGAAGGGCTCTGGGGTGGCTCTTAGACTCTCCCCCTTGCAGCCCTGCTCCTCGGCTCTAGCTGATGAGACGTGCCTGAGAGATGATTTGTGCACAGGCCCAGTTTATGAGTCTAATGAGTAAAATAAGGCAGAGGTACATCCTGCCAGTTCCCTGCTTCCTGGCATCCTGAGGGTACAAGCACCCGCCCCCCCGCGGGCACGTAGGCAGTGCCTCTCTGTCCACACCTTTGACGGCCCTGACGTTCTCTGTGGGGCTGCCAAAGAATGTTGCCGTGTAATTAGTTCTCTTGACAGGACCTGCGTCCCGGGCTTCTGCGCCTGCCTTCTCTTGGCAGCTTGGAGCTTCCCCAGGTTAAAACGGGCCACTGGGAGACCGGGCTCACAAAAGCTCCTTCGCTGGGGAGGAGAGTGGACCCACGGGTGGTAGATGGTTTGGGTCCTTCCGTGACAAAAAGCGCTCCCTGGTGCCTTAATCTCCTGCTTATCAGGGATTTAAAAGCTGGATGTCCTGTTCTATCTTTTAATCTCCTCTTGAGTAGGCTCACAAGAGACTCAACTAATCTATTTATTTACTACAAATGTGCTGCACACCATCTTCCAAGATGTGGGACTAAGAGCCTGAGGTAACCTCAGCCTCCAGGAGCTCCCCAACGGTGGCGAGGGAGGGAAGCCATACATTCCTACAGAAGACAGTAACAACCGGGACGTAAGTTTTTACAGCGTGGCCTTTGGGAACAGAGGAGGGACAAAACCCCCAATGGGAGACGCAGAGGAGGCATCCCAGAGGAGAGGAATCCTCACTTGAATTTTAAGAATAAAGAAAAGAGGGGCGCCTGGGTGGCTCAGCCAGTAAAGCATCTGACTTTGGCTCAGGTCGTGATCCCACGGTTCCTGGGTTTGAGCCCCGCATCAGGCTCTGTGCTGGCAGCTCGGGGCCTGGAGCCTGGTTCGGATTCTGTGTCTCCTTCTTTCTCTGCCCCTCCCCTGCTCATGCTCTCTCTCTCTGTCTCAAAAATAAATAAACATTAAATAATTAAAAAAAAGATTGAAGAAAAGTTATTGAAGCAAAGAAAGGAGAGGACAGCAGGGTGGTTCAGAGCAAGGGCAAGGTTCAGCGTGTGTGGAGGCTGTGAGGGATGGAGAAATAAACCACCCTCTTGCCAGCATGGAGAACAGTTCGTCAATGATGCATCATGTGGAGGGGGAGTTTCCAACACTTAGTCTGGAGATGTAGGGTGAGGACAGTCCATGAAAACATCTGTCCTCACACCAAGTTTGGACTCTAGGTCTGTGGGCAAAGAGTCTAGCACACAGAGGAAAGAACCAGATCTTCTATGTAAAGCGGGTTCCCTGTTCGATAGATGGGAAATGGACAAGCAGAGAGCTGGAATGACTTTTGGTGTCAAGGTGATGTTAAGTATGAAAGTCAGGATTTGAATACGGATAACCTCAAACGCAGACGATTACGTAATTAGAACCTTACTGACAATTACTGAAAATTCAACTGGGTAACCACCCAGTGGCGGAGGAAAGATCAAATTCATTCATCAGCAACAAGGGGAAATCGAAACAAGGAGCCTCTAGTTAAACCTGTGAAATTAACACGTAAAGCAATAGGACTCAGAGAATCAAACACTTTGGTACACAAGGGATGGCAATATACTAGGTGCCACCCTCCTGGACAAGAGTTTGGCAAAAGCATTAAGAGTCGTAATACACATATTCGTTGACTCTTAAGAAAATCGTGTAAGATGGGGAGGAGAGGAAAAAACAATCTCTGAGCTTAGAAGGCTCATTGCAATGTGATTTAGAGCATAAAGTTGGAAGACAAATATTTTTAAATACAGGCTAGATGAAGAAAGAGCCGTGAGGGGCATCTGGGTGGCTCAGTTGGTTGAGCATCTGACTCTTGATTTCAGCTCAGGTCATGATCCCAGGGTCTTTGGATTAAGCTCTGCACTATGCTCTGCACTGAGTGTGGAGTCTGCTTAAGATTCTTGCTCTCTTTCCCTCTGGCCCTCTCCCCTACTCTTGCTCTCTTAAATAAAAAATAAAATAACAATGGGGCGCCTGGGCGGCTCAGTCTGTTGAGTGTCTGACTTCAACTCAGGTCATGATCTCACAGTTATTGGGTTGGAACCCCTCATCGGGCTCTATGCTGACAGCTCAGAGCCTGGAGCCTGCTTTGGATTCTGTGTGTCTCTCTCTCTGCTCCTCCCTCTCTCATGCTCTGTCTCTATCTCAAAACTGAGTAAAAATTTAATAAAAATAAAATAAAATAATAAAAGAAAGGAAAGCAAAGGAAGAGAAAAGGAAGGGAAGGGAAAGGAAGGAAAGGAAAGGAAAGGAAAGGAAAGGAAAGGAAAGGAAAGGAAAGGAAAGGAAAGGAAAGGAAAGGAAAAGAAAGGAAGGAAAGGAAAGGAAAGAAAGGAAAGGAAAGGAAGAGAAAAGGAAGGGAAGGGAAAGGAAGGGAAGGAAAGAAAAAGGAAAGGAAAGGAAAGGAAAGGAAAGGAAAGGAAAGGAAAGGAAAGGAAGGAAAGGAAAGAAAGGAAAGGAAAGGAAAGAAAAGAAAATAAAAGAAAAGAAAGGAAAGGAAAGGAAAAGAAAAGAGGGAAAAAAAAAGAAAAGAAAAAGAAGACAAGGCAAGACAAGACCCATGAGACGGAAGTGTCTCCAGCTAACTTTGGTTGTGAACAGCTTCAATAGAGTAATATGGCAATGGGCTTAAGGTATAATACAGATGACAAACGCAAGATATAAAATTAGATATAAAAGAAGTTAGATATAAAAGAAGTTCAAGGTTGTCCCAGGATGGAGGGGAACTGGAAGTAAGCCATTTAAATACTCTATTTTAAAGCGAAAAATGAAATGTTTAGCGTTATTAATGGAGCAAAATAGATTCCATTAGCAATTTATCTTGAAAGATGAAAATATCATTATGAAAATGAACGTATTATGTGTGATACATATGATACAAATAGTTCACAATTGTAAACCCATGTATGGTTGTAAGTGAACAAAAAGTGAAACAAAGCTTATTTGTTTTGCAACATTTTTTATGTAATGTTGATTGATAGCAGGAGGCCAGTAAGCTTCACATGGTACTTAACCTTTTGTTAGAAGTTTATAGGGGTGCCTGGGTGGCTCAGTCAGTTGAGCATCTGACTTCGGCTCAGGTCATGATCTCACAGTTTGTGAGTTCAAGCCCCGCCTCGGGCTCTGTGCTGACAGCTCAGAGCCTGGAGCCCGCTTCAGATTCTGTGTGTGTCTCTCTCTCTGCCTCTCCCTCACTCATGCTCTGTCTACCCTTTCTCTCAAAAATAAATAAACATTAAGAAAAAACAGAAGTTTATAAAGAGGGTTTTTTCAAAAAAAAATGTTTAAGGTTTATATCAATTTTGCCAAGGACTTCTCTTAGCACTTTTTTATTCAAACTTTACTCTTTGGAAGCATGTGTCTTTAGTTACTCATTCACCAGGTATCTGTCGAGTGACTATTGTGTATCAGCCCTTTTCCTGTGAGCTGGGGTGAAGACTTGAGTAGAAACAGAGACCGCAGCAAACAGACTTTGCTCTCACCCTTGGCAATAGTCTAGATGGGAAAGGAAGACATTAATTTATTGAATAAACACTGATTGAACATCTACTATGTTCTGGGGCATGCTGTTAGGTGCTTGGAATGCATCAGAGAGCAAGAAAGACAAAAAAATGTCTGCTATCATGGGATGTTCGTATTTGTAGGGTTAAAACACATAAAGAAATATAGCAGAATGGACAGTTATGGGGAAAATTAGAGTGGGAGAAGGCAGTAATGGGGTTGTTGACTAATCTTCAGATTCCACACATGACTTCGGCAATTCTACGGTTTCATTAACTTGAGGAATCCTTCTCCAAGACTTGCAAGTAATATGCGTCTTTTTTTTTCTTGTTTTGAATTGATAGATTATTCCAGAATTTCTCAGTTGGTGAGTCATATGAGTCTGATCAACAAGGACAGTGGCTAGTCATTGTCAAACTCTTAAGTGGGAGGCATGCTTCAGTGAGATTACACTTTGATAAGTAATCATTCCATTGGTTAAACATTTTTACTTCAATGATGGTTTTGTTTTCTGGGAGACCTAGCAGGCGTAGGAAATAACATTATGAATATTCCTATGGGGATCTTCTGTGTATGTGCACGGAGAAAACACGACCACGCAAATAATAACTATGTGCCTCATGGATAGAAAGACTAAGGAAAATTGTATTCCATTGAGCTGGGGTTTTTCACCATAAGTGTATCACATACAGTTAAGATATTCAGTGGTAGATAGATAAGAGAACTCTCGCTAGCCTTCTAGGGAAACTCTCCAAAATGCATTGGCTTCCTTCACAGAGTCTTGATTTGGAGGAAGAAAGGCTGACCTTCTAATCTCTTAAAAGGGAGTTCCAAAAAGTTAAAAGGCTTCTGTTCCCGAAGTATGATGACACGTGAGTACCATCTTCAAAAAGACATTCTGTTCGATCAATGCAGAAGGGAAGCAGACCCAAACACCTCTCTTCTTGGGGCCTCAGTGTGTCTTAATAGGACGGCTACATTTTCCATGCCCCTTCCGGGTGGATACTTCAGCATTTCTGTGAAGCCTCGGGGATTGTTTTTCAAAGTCTGTATTTCTTTTCTGGGGATTGAGAGGGAAAACATTACAAGATGTCTTAACCGGAGTCTTAAATATGAAGGAAAAGTAGAATATCCCAATATGACATCTTCTTGTCAACTTTAGGCAACTGCTACTATTTATTTTCATTAGTAGTTCCGATCTTTAGACAAGTGTCTACTGCCCTGAAGAAAGTCCGTTCAAGATGGAACTCTGTCCTGACCTTGCACATGGACCCCTTCCCACCAGCCCCCCATTCTGTCTGTGCTCTCACATCTGGTCCCTCTATCTGGGACCCCACCCCCCATAGCAGTCTGTGTGCATGTAAGCTCCTCTCTCTCCTCGTGATCCATTCAAATGCCATTTCGATGTCAACCTCCCATGTTTGTCCATCTAAAAATTCCCACCGGGACCCTCCTCTCTGCGTCCAGGAAGCTCCTGGACTCTGGGACTAACTTGTGCACTCAGACCCCAGCTGCAGACCCAAACGTCCTATGTAGCCTGGGGCAAATTTACTTAAACTCTCTGTACCCCAACATCCTCACCTGTAAAAGGCAGGCAATGATCGTTTATATCTGATTGGATTGTGGGTGCGAATATAAAACGCATTGATATGTGTAATGTGCTTAATACAATGCCTGGCCCAAAATAAGTCCTATGCAAGTGTTTGATTTTAAAAATAAATAAGGGGCGGGGCGCCTGGGTGGCGCAGTCGGTTAAGCGTCCGACTTCAGCCAGGTCACGATCTCGCGGTCCGTGAGTTCGAGCCCCGCGTCAGGCTCTGGGCTGATGGCTCGGAGCCTGGAGCCTGTTTCTGTGTCTCCCTCTCTCTCTGCCCCTCCCCCGTTCATGCTCTGTCTCTCTCTGTCCCAAAAATAAATTAAAAAAATAAATAAATAAATAAATAAATAAATAAATAAATAAAAATAAATAAGGGGCTAACCCACATTATTTCGAATGGACTTTTTTTTTTTATTTGCATGTACATAAGGAAGGAAACAGTAACCCTCAGTAGAAGTCCCACTTTTGAACGTGACTCCCAAAAGTACAGGGATGCTAACAGCCTATAGGTACACGTGTGTGAAGTGCTGTTGTAGCTAAAACAGTGAAAGACGGAAACTCTTTCTAGCTCAGACCCCCATCACGAAATGACTCTTCTCATCCATTTGAGAAGATCAAAACCAGACCGTTGCAGCAACACATGAGCCCTGGGGCTCCCCTTCGGAGAGAACCCAATCGGCAAACAGAGCTGATGCTCCAAGAGAAAACGCAGGGCTCTCATTCATCAGAGGGAAGCAAACCTCATTGTTGTCCCCTTTCAGGGCACACCCAAGGTCCAGCAGGTGTACGATTTCAACCCGTGAACGTCAGCAGATCAATGCCTCTGACACCTGCGTTCACATGGACAAAAAGCTGGTGAGTGTACCCAGTGACGACAGGGGCGGAAGACAGGAAGTGGTGACTGTATGAGATAATTGCCTGATGACGCGACACCCATGGCTTCTGACATGATCAACAGTTTTGGAAAATGTAGAAATGGCTCAGCTGTACGTGTGACCCTGAAACAACATGGCGGTGGTGGGGGTGGGGGGAATGCCAACAAGACATTGGAGTGGAGGCCGCGGGAGACAGGCAGAGGGCAGGGAAGAAAGAGAAGAGCTTTGAGGGGGGAGAGGAGGGAAATCCTGTAGGGTACATCAGGTGTGATCATGGAAATAAGAAACATAAGGCGCTGATGAGAAAGACCGTGACTTGAGCGAGAAATGGAAGCCCTTTGGCGCTCAAGGAGACTGCTGCACAGGGTGCTTCTGATCCCCTCTGATAGCGATATGCCATTTATACTCACGAGAAGCCAATTTCCCTTCATTTGGCATCTACGGTGATCTCCAGGAAGCCCCAGCGGCCTCTGCTCAGGCCTCCTGAAACCCATGTTTTATCATAGGCAAAAGGTTGCTGTCCCGGGAGGTCAACCGTTACACTAACAATTGCACGTGAGGAGAAGCAGCACATCCCTTGTTTTTGTAGTGAAATATATGCAAAAATAAATAAAATGCATTAATATTTTATTAACAACTATTAAGATCTACTAGAATAGACTATATTGCACTGGTAATAAAAGCGATCATAACATTAAGAGAGCAATGATAAAAGCAATTGCTGTCATACATTGCCGGGTTTCTCCGTGTCGGGTGCTGTGACGGCCACCTGTTAACCAGCACGTGGGGGAGGTGTTCAGTGCCTTTTAGACACGCTTGACATTTGGAGAGTTATCTCTGGACGCCTCCTACCCTTTTGCCGATGGGAGAACTCAGTATATTCACTTCTCGGCGTTTGCTGCCCTGGGTTCCTCCTGATGTACCCATGGGGTATAGTGATGGTTGATTTTATGTATCAACTCGACCGGATGACAGGATGCTCAGGTATTTGTCTACAGATTATTTCTGGGTGCGTCTCTGCGTTTCCATAGGAAATTGCAATTTGAATCAGTGGACCAGTTAGACCTCTCGCCCTCCTCAGTGTGGGTGGGCCTCACCCAATCTGTTGAGGGCCTGAATAGATCAAAACGGCGGAGGGAGAAAGAATTCTCTCTTTTGCTGTCCGGTGATTTGAGCTGAGGTATTGAACTTCTCTCGCCCTTAGCGATCCTGAGTCTCAAGCCTTGGACCCACACTGCCTCAAACCACCAGCTTTCCTGGGTCTCCGGCTTATAGACAGAAGATCGTGGGACTTCTTCGCTACCTTCGTTGCATAAGCAAATTTCTCATAATAAATATCCTTTTATACAAGAAAGCTAATGGTTCTGTTTCTCTGGGGAACCCTAGCTAACACAGATGCTGAGATGGAACTAAGAGACTTGCAGAAGACAGCATTGTACCCACCACATTTTGCTTGCAAGGTTGCTGGCCGGGACTAGGCTTCCCGGGAAAGACCGCTGTTCCAAGGGTGGCTGTCTGCTGGGGAAGGGACCTCTTGCGGGCTGTACTAGCAAATGCCACGGGGCTAGGTTCCTGGTCACCATGCAGCATGCCTCCAGAGCTGGCAGGGACCTTTATCCATCAGGACAGTACAGGGAACTTATCATGGAACCTGGTTCTGCAGACTTTTCAAACTGTTCAGCAAGGTACGCAATAGCCTTTCTCTTGTTTGTATTTTTCAACTGTGGCAAAATACTGGTGAAATTTCAATTTGCCACCTTCACCATTTTTAAGCGCACAACTCAGTGACACTAAGCACATACATGTCGTGGTACGACTGTCACGAGTCCACACACACAACTCTTCATCCTGCTATATTGAAACTCTGTCCCCATTAAACACTAAGTCCCATTCACCTTCCCCACCACCCCAGGCACCCAGAATTCTTTCCGTCCCTATGAATCTGACCCCCCTAAGGACCTCATGTAAATGAAATCATATAGTCTTTGTCTTTATGTGACTAGCTTATGTCACTTAGCCTAATATCCTCAAGGCTCATCCATGTTGTAATGTGTCAGAATTTCCAAATTCTGTTCCATGGTATGGATATACCATATTTTGTTTACTCATTCGCCTAGTGACTGCATTTTGCTTTATAGCATATGTGCATAACAATGATAAAGGCTCCCATAGTAGAAAATATTTATGATGGTTAATTTTAGGTGTCAGCTTGACTGAGCCACAGCACCCAGGTATCTGGGCACATTTTATACTGGGTGTTCCTGGGAGGGTGTTTTTGGATGAAATTAACATTTATTTGTTTTATTTTATTTTATTTTTTTAATGTTTATTATTTGTTTTTTGAAAGAGGGAGACAGAGCTAGAGATAGAGTGCAAGCAGGGGAGGGGCAGAGAGAGAGGGAGAAACAGAATCCAAAGCAGGCTGCAGGCTCTGAGCTGTCAGTACTTACCCCGATACGGGGCTCAAACTCACGAACTATGAGATCATGACCTGAGCTGAAGTCAGATGCTTAACCGACTGAGCCACCCAGGCACCCCAGATGAGATTCATATTTAAACTGGTAGACTGACTAAAGCAAAATGCCCTCTCGACTGTGGGTGGGCCGTGTCCAATCAGTTGAAGGTCTGCCCAGAACAAAAAGTTTGAACCTACCCCAAATAAAAGAGGATTCCTCCTACCTTTGAGCTGGGACATTGATTTTCTTTTTCCTGCCTTTAGATTCAAAGTGAAACATTCAGTTCTTCCTGTGTCACAAACCTTCTGGCCTTTGCACAGGAACGTTGATACTGACTCTTCTGGTTCTTAGCTTGACAAATTCAGACCGCAACTAACTGCCCCATCTGCTTTCCTGGGTTTCTAACTTGGGTCTTACCCTGCAGATCTCAGGACTCACCCACCTCCATAATCATGTAAGCCAATTCTGCATATAGACACGCATATAAAAATTATATAATATATAATTGTAATTATTTTATTAGCATATGTAATATAGTATGTGTCAGTGTGTGTGTGTGTGTGTGTGTGTGTGTGTGCGCGTGCATATTGGTCCTGTCCATATTGGTTCTGTTTCTCTGGGCAACTCTAATACAGCACTCCCCTATGTGGTTCAGGCATAATGTGTTGTTAGCCTAATAAAGTCCTGAGGTACAGAACCAGGAGGTGAGGGAATCAGAGGCAGACATCTAGAAATGTACCGTTTTCCACAGCGGTGCTGCCACGATTCGGGGGAGTAACTCCCCTTAAGAACTCTTGTCGTGGTGTCTTCGTCTGCTAAAGCCGTCATAACAGAGTCCCACAGACGGAATGAATTAAACAGAAATGCAGGGTCTTACAGCTCTGGGGGCCAGAAGTCAGAAATCAAGGTGTCCCCAGGGATTCCTCCTGGGGGGGGGGGGCGCTCTGGGGGAGAATCTTCTCAAGCCTGCCTCCTAGGTTCTGGTGTTTCGCCAGCAACCTGCAGCGTTCCTCGGCCTGCAGAAACCTTACTCTGATCTCCGCCTTCATTTTTATGCCTTCTCCCTGCATGCTTCTCTGTGCCCAAATGTCTCCCTCTTATAAGGACACCAGTCATATTAGATGAGGGTCCACTTCAGTCCGGGAGGACTCATCCTAACTTAACTAATTACGCCTGCAAGGACCCTACTTCCAAACAAGGTCAGGTTCTGAGGTGCAAAGGGTTAGGACCTCCGTGTATGGATTTGTAGGGGGACACAATTCAACCCACAAGACCTTGATGAGTGTTGTTTGTCTCCGAGCATGTGACACTTAGCTATCTGGGCACACCCGTACCCATTTGCACTCAACGATCTCCTTTCCACCTGCCAAACGCAGACGTGACCTTGGCAAGGCCTGAAAGTAACACAAGCTCCGCCCCCCCCCCATTCCCTTTCCTGGCCTGGGGTGGATACGATGCTGCACATGCATTATTGATAGACCCCAAGCTTGCCAAGCATTCTGGGTGTGTGTGTGTGCGTGTGTGTGGCAGAGAGAGAAGGCCAGACAAAAGATGTCAACAAGGACGGCACCTGGCACCCCTGGGGGTTCTGCTCTCCTTAAGAACATGCTTTGCCGGTTTTCCAAGGGCCCCCTCGACAGTGGTCAGGAAGCAGTGAGGGGTGGAGGGGGCTTGGAACCCCAGCTACGTGCAAAATGAAGAGTGCTCGTTCACTTGCTGATCTGCTTTCAAAGACCCACTTTGGCAACACCCTTCGCACCCCCTAGCGTGGCTCCACGTCACCTGGACACGGCTTGGTGAGTCTGTGTCTTCACATCCCTCTCTCCCTTCCTCTGACCCACCCACCCAGCCCCTGCTTTCTTCCCCTTAATGCTCACGGGTCCTCCTGGAAGACTCAACCACTTACAGTTGTTGAGTGATTAAATATTTATAATCAGGGCAATGAGTGAGGTGTTGAATAATAAATGCTAAGGTTGAAGCGGCCTTCGATAATTTCTGCAGATTTCTTCATCCATGGCCACTTTGATTCTAAGGCAAAAAAAAAATCCTTTAATTAACTTTTTTTTTGGGTGCAGCTGTGACAGTCGATAGGCCTTTATCACCATGTTGCTTATGAACCACTGCCCTGCCATAGGGCTCACTCTACTGTCAAATCCCCAGCCCCCCCCCCCTCGACCCCGGCCATGTAGGTACCACATGGTGAGGTGGACCTTCCCTCATCTGTTTCTGAACACCCAAGGGGAATACATTTTTTGAAACTCAAATCCCCAGACCGCCAATTCGCTGCGTCCATAGCTGGATGTGGAACAGTTTTGAGGCTCGCTCACGACAGGAGTGGACCTTCCCTTTCCCAGAGCCACAGCAAGCGGTTCCTCTAACATTTGACGCACTGTTGCATTTAATTTCTACCGCACCTCAATGTGGAAGCTGCTGGCATCATTCTGGTTTGGGCCGCCAAGGAAAAGCCAAGGCACAATGAGTCTAAGCCGTTTGCTCAAGGCCCAGAGCTGGTAGACAGTTGGATCGCAGATTGGGGCGAGCATCCTTCCAAGGAAGAGGGATACAAACAGGAAGGGGATCTCTCAGAGCCTGAGGGCGGAAATGGCTGAGTGCACAGCAAGCCCAAGGAGCCACTATGACAAAGGTCAACAGAAGCAAAACGGGTGTTGTGTAAAAGTTTGCCTGAGGATGAGTTTGGGACGTACCGCCTTTCCCATCTTTTGAATGGTTCCAACCTGTCCATTTGAAATCCCTTCAGAGAGAACATGACAAAGGATGTCAGGGTCAAACCATCGTTTCCTGTCTCGATCCACGTTCTGGTACTATATTCGAAAAGCACAGGATCAGAAGGTATTTGAAGATGGCTGACACGTCTGCATTTCGACATGCAGAAAACTTGTAGTGCCGGCTGTAGACTGATTGCTCGTGTCTTCCCAAAGTATATATGCTGGGTCCAAAGCCCTAGTGTAATAGTTTTAGGAGGTGGGGACTTTGAGAGATGACTAGGTTATGAGGTTAAGGCCCTCACAAAGAGGATCAAAGAGACACTTATTTCTTATCCAAGAGACACTAGAGACCCCCCCTTGTCCTTTCTTCCACTTGAGGACACAGCGGAGGATGATAGTCTGTGAACCAGGAAGCAGGATCTCAGCAGACACTAAATTGGCCAGTACCTTGATCTCACACTTCCAGCCTCCAGAATTACGTGAGATAAATTCCTATTGTTTATAAGTCATTTAGTCTAGCCCATTTTGTTACAGCCTCACAGGTGGACGAAGACATTACCTAACCTCTCTAGTGACAATATCAGAAATAATTTACATTCTTTTCCAAAATCAGGGACATTCTCCCTACAGCAAACAATGCTGGGAGAAAAAATCATGTGGCTCTGTAATGCAAAGGGAAAATGAAAATCACAGAGGAGCCAAAGACATAAATACGTGTATTTTCTTCTGTGTCTCTTCTGATATAAAGTCCGAAACAATAGCATGAAGCCAGGATTTACCACGTTTGTAAATGGGCCCATAATCTACCACCTGCCATATCCTAAGAGGGTTTCAATAATCTTATGTGTGTGTGTTTTCCCATCTCCCCTTGGGGTTATTGGCTCATTTTGGGGGGAAGCTGAGATGTTATCCTGAGTAACAGATAGGAAGACAGCCTTCAGGGACACAGACTTCTATATCCTCAACATTTTCCTTCTTGTTGGGACTAGGAAGTTACTCCTTCAGACATTACAAAAATCTTTTCTTCCAGTGCCCTTGATGCAGAACATTGAAAAGTTACATTCTTGAATGTCATTGATGATTTTCTAAGCCGAGGGATATCATAAATTCACGTGCAAATCTTATTTATTGAGGGCTTCTCTGGGTAAAATCCTTTTTCAGAAGCGTCTTATCCATTCTGGTACTCAAAATTTTATAGGTAAAAAATCTGGATCTCAGAAAAAGCTCAGTGACAAGCCCAAGGTCACAAGAGTGGAAACGAGAAAGTCAAGATTTAACCCCAGGTTTCTGAGTCCAAATGTACCCCAGATTCTCAGAGCCTTCTTATGCTAATGATGCATTTATGTAAATGTAAGACATGATAGGGTCAATGGGAACTTGAATATGTTTCTTTTCAAAAGTCGAAGTACAGAAATGCCCATTTCTCTAGGGCGACATTTCCCTACACTTACCCTTGTGAAGTATTCATTCTGCAATGAACTCATGAAATAAAGCGTTCTCTCCAAAAAGTTTTGGAAGTGTTGACTTAAACAAAGATAAGTCCATCTCTTTCCTGCTGGCAGCCAGAGAGCTTTCAGAGCATTGACGTGTATCGTGGATTTCCAGGTGCATTTTCAGTGTTAGGTTTGTTCGGCAAATACACGGGACTTCCGGGACAGTGATGGGGACCCTGGCACGAAACGGTAACTATGGTAGACACTGTGTCCTATCCCCCCAAATGTGTACCGGGTCAGAGAAGAGCTGAAGTAGTAATTACACATCAGCTCCTTTCTGGTAGCTGTTCTAACTGCCTTTTACTCCTCCCTTAATAGATTTCTGTCCCAGAGCAGCTATGGGCACGCAGGTCACTAACAAAAAATAATAATTACTAAGACTTTAACCTCTTTGAGGCCAAGTGAGCACTTTTTCACACCTGTTCAACTCCTAAGTACCTATCACGTACAACATGTAGACTACCCATTAAATTCATTGGGTAACAATTCAAAGCAGCAGTTAAGAACACAGGTTTGAGTACTTGGTCGTATTCAATACAAGGTGCTGCCACCCGCTCGTGACATCGGGCACATTACTGAAATTTTTTGAGCCTCAGCTTCTACTCCTGTAAAATGTGGTTTAAAAATAGACATTCGATAGTGCTGTCGGGAGTGCCCAGCAGGTGCCTGATAGGCAGCTGGCAAAGGTCTCCTTCATGAGGCTTCCTGGACCTCCCAGCCTGAAATGACAGCCTCCGTACACCCCCACTTCCAAAAACCCAGTGCCGCTCTAGTTTTGGATTACAACTCTTATCGCCTCCTAACATACGACATCGTTTATTCCCTTATTAGGTCTATTGTTCGCTGTCTGCCCCCCTCCATTAGCACGTTAGCAACAAGAAACAGAAGCTTCTGCCTGTTCCGTTCATTGATGTGTCCCATGGATCAAGGCAAGGAGCAGGCATAGAGGTGATGCTCAAAGATAGGTGCTGAATTAACCCATGCAAGTAGTAATTGTTCATCAAAGGTAAGGTGAGCCCTTACCTCCTAGGCATCCTAGCCCTTACCTCCTACCTGGCATCCGGGATGAGTAAACAAAGACTAGGGTAGAGCAGAACTGTGAAGAAACATCCCCAGAGCCCTCCGGAGCCTCTTAGAGGAAGAACTGAGAGCACTTGCTATCCGATAGATAGATACCATCGGACTTCACACAGGCTCTTGGTATTTGGCTGTTTAAGTTAACCCGTAAGAGATAACAAACCCAAGACATCATACATCAAAAATCAATACTCAGGTCAGTGCTGCAGCGGGCTAGGGAAGAGCCATCCTTTTCAAGCACAGCTTGCCAGCCGCACACTACTGTTTCTGAAGCCTTGCTCTTGGCCGTGTGTGCCCAGAGCCGCAGCCCACACTCCCAGCACCCCGCGAGGCAGGTTGCACCTGCGAAAGGACTCTGCGTTCCCGAGGTCTCTGTTTTACCCTCTTGCCGATGAGGGAAAGAGAGCCATCGCTAAGTCACGGAAGGCTGCGGAGATTTATCACCAGTGGCCAAAGCTGGCTGATAAGTTCAAGACACCCTGATCCTAACAGAGGCCACTGCAGAGCATTAAGCAGGAAGCCCAGGAAGGTGGGGGTGAGTGCAGGGCGGGAGCCGGCACCAGGTAAAGACGAAGAATGCCTCTCTGGGAGATTAATCCTTCCTGTAGTCCACTGTTAACGTAATAAAAGGTTTATGATTCATTTCTTCCTTGATAATGGAGGAGACAATTAGTAATTACTGGATTTATGGTATTTGTTGTGTTAACTCAACCAATAAAGTATCCAGCAAAATTGTGCTCTGAAGCACTTTTGTTGTAGAATAATAGGACGAAAGCTTTTTTTAAAAAGCAGCAAACAGCCATACCGTGTGTCATCTACGAGTTTAATTAACGTTTACATTGCCAAGTTCTAAGTGTTGTCGCCCCTTTCCCCATTTCCCCCATTTTGTTCGCCCCAGAATGAATTCGAGGAAGTAAGATCCAGCATCCAGGGCTAAAGTACTACCTGAATCTACTCTCTCAGGGACACCTCCCCCCCTCACCCTCAGCACCATGGGCCACTCCCAGCATCCGCAGAATTTGCGACTGGCCCTCCTACTCTCCCCGTCTCCCAGCACTGAGCACCTGGGGAGGCACATTGATGCCGATCAGGGATGTCTGTGGAATACAATGCATGTCTCAAAAAGACTCAGTGGGCAAACATTCTACCTTCATGGTGAGGGAAGGATCCACATCATCAGAAATATTCAGGATGAATGCTTAAATCCGATGAGCATGACCATGGGTGTTTAGGCACATGGGCGTATGACCATGGATGCATGACCATGTGGTTTAGGAAAACTGTCTGTATATGTGATAGTAGAATTGTTTAGACAGATCACGGTGAGTGTCAGGCTACATTAAAAATGTAATATACAGGGGCGCCTGGGTGGCTCAGTCGGTTAAGTGTCCGACTTCAGTTCAGGTCATGATCTCGTGGTTTGTGGGTCCAAGCCCCGCGTCGGGCTCTGTGCTGACAGCTCGGAGCCTGGAGCCTGCTTCCGATTCTGTGTCTCCCTCTCTCTCTGCCCCTCCCCCAATTGTGCTCTGTCTCTCTCTTTCTATCAAAAATAAATAAATGTAAAAAAAATAATAAAAATAAAAAAATAAAAATGTAATATACAGACACTGTGGACATACAGTCAAATTCTTACAAACTATATTGAATGATTAAGATTTATAGATAACAGAAACATCTATTTGGAATCTGCACACTCATGGGTTAAAACCGAATGCCTAGGCCAAGTGCTTCTATTACAGAAGATACTTAATATTTCTGGAATGAATGTAAAAAATACAGAAAAATGAAAATTGGTAGTACGATGGCAAACTGCACATGTGTGTGAGTTTAATGAGCATTTATATTGTAAAGATACGTTCAGTAAAATAAAATGCTCAAATGATTGGCATTTAAGTTTAATGTTTCATTATCTGTCTCCCATTTTTTACAGCTGTAGTTAAGTACGGGGCTCCCTTATAGGAGAAGGTGAACTTACATAATTCAGTAGAAGGAAACTGAAAATGCCTGCCCCTTATCCTGTACTTCCATTCCTGGAACTTCACAGTTTCAGCCACATCACTGTCCCCACAAGGAGAAGGTCATCTCACATAATGTCACATCCTTATTTTCTTCCCCGTGTTGCAGCACACTGGGCCTCAAGAGCCCCCTAAGTTTTAGTGTGCATGTATAACCCAACATCCAAAATTTCAGGTCCCTCTCTCAAGCCCCAAGTGATCAATGTAAACTCAACTTGTGAGTTTAGTAACTCTCCCAAGGTCAAGCTGTCATAACGACACTCTTCGGGCATACACATTTGGCCTTCATTGGCCCAGGACATTCCAAATTTTTCAAAGTCGGGCTGAAGTATCGCTGTGGAGGATTGGAGGATTGGAGCACTATGCCCTTGCCAGCCAAAATCGTGAACGTTATCTTTGAAAACTCATGAGAAGGGACACTGGGAGATAGACAAGGAACTTAAGCTGATTTATTGAATGTCAAACTAACCCAAAATGATGGTACTATCGTCCCCATCCTGCGTTACATGGCTAAGGGTTGCTGGTGAAACAGTCAATGCCCAGGGGCCTGGCTGCAGGTCCTCTGAGGCCCATGGATTCGCTGTTGAAGTCGTTATGCGCTAACTGTGGCCCATAGGGTAAGTCACATTGGGCAACAATAGGGAACCACAATAACAAATGTGTCCAGCAAATAGCTAGAGTTGGGGCACCTGCATGGCTCAGATGGTTAAGCTTCCGACTTCAGCTCAGGTCGTGATCTCACTGTTTGTGAGTTTGAGCCCGACATCAGGCTCTGTGCTGACAGCTCAGGGCCTGGGGCCTGCTTCAGATTCTGTGTCTCCCTCTCTCTGCCCCTCCCCACCACCACTTACCCTCCCTCTCTCTCTCTTTCTCTCTCTCTCTCTTAAAAATAAATCAACATTTTAAGAAAAGTAAGTCATTATGCACTAACTGTCAAAAATAGGGAAACACAATAACAAACGTGTCTATCAAATTACTAGAGTCAGGGCATCTGGGTGACTTAGTTGGTTAAGTGTCCAACTCTTGATCTCAGCTCAGGCCTTGATCTCAGGGCTGTGAGTTCAAGGCCCTAGCTTTAAGCTCTGCCCTGGCTGTGAAGCCTACTTAAGAAAGAAAAGAAAAGAAAAGAAAAGAAAAGAAAAGAAAAGAAAAGAAAAGAAAAGAAAAGAAAAGAAAGAAAAGGAAAGAAAGAAAGCAAATAAAGAAAGAAAAGAAAAAGAAAGGAAGGAAGGAAGGAAGGAAGGAAGAAAGAAAAGAAAAAGAAAGGAAGGAAGAAAGAAAGAAAGAAAAGAAAGCAAGCAAATAAAGAAAGAAAAGAAAAAGAAAGGAAGGAAGGAAGGAAGGAAGGAAGAAAGCAAGCAAATAAAGAAAGAAAAGAGGGGCGCCTGGGTGGCGCAGTCGGTTAGGCGTCCGACTTCAGCCAGGTCACGATCTCGCGGTCCATGAGTTCGAGCCCCGCGTCAGGCTCTGGGCTGATGGCTCGGAGCCTGGAGCCTGTTTCCGATTCTGTGTCTCCCTCTCTCTCTGCCCCTCCCCCGTTCATGCTCTGTCTCTCTCTGTCCCAAAAATAAATTAAAAAAAAAAAAAAACGTTGAAAAAAAAATTAAAAAAAAAAAAAGAAAGAAAAGAAAAAGAAAGGAAGGAAGGAAGAAAGAAAGAAAAGAAAGCAAGCAAATAAAGAAAGAAAAGAAAAAGACAGGAAGGAAGAAAGAAAGAGAAGAAAGCAAGCAAATAAAGAAAGAAAAGAAAAAGACAGGAAGGAAGGAAGAAAGAAAGAAAAGAAAGCAAGCAAATAAAGAAAGAAAAGAAAAAGACAGGAAGGAAGGAAGGAAGAAAAGAAAAAGAAAGGAAGGAAGAAAGAAAGAAAAGAAAGAAAGAAAGAAAGAAAGAAAGAAAGAAAGAAAGAAAGAAAGAAGAAAGAAAGAAAGAAAGAAAAGAAAAAGAAAGGAAGGAAGAAAGAAAAGAAAGACAAAGAAAGAGGGAGGGAGGGAGGAAGGAAGGAAGGAAGGAAGGAAGAAGCTAGAGTCTAATCAGAACTCTCAGAACTAAAGCATCAGTAAAATATTGATGTTAGCAGGTTGCCACTCAGAAGACATAGGTTTTATATATTAAGAGGCTTTACTCCTTCATAGCCATGTGGCTTTAGGGCTCATTGTTTTGCATCTGTACGTCTCTGTTTCCTCATCATTAAATGAAAATACTGTTGACATCTGCTTTGTCAGTGGTGTAAATGGGGACTGTGAGCCTTTCCCAGTCCGGTAACTCCGCTTCCGGGTATTTATGCAAAGGACATGAAATGACTACTATTCTCGAAAAGATTTCTGTGCCCGCTCTTTCGTTGCAGAACTTGCTATTACCAGCCAGGAAATGGAAACCATCCAGACGCCATAGAGGGACCGATGGATAAAGACATTGCGAGATGCACACACATGCGCACACACACCCTGGAATATCATTCAGCCAGGACGAAGGAGGAAGTCCTGCCTTTTGCAACAACAAGGATGCTTTGAAGACATCATCCAGAATGAAATCAGACAGAGAAAGACAAATCCCATATGATGTCACGCACTTGTGGACTCTACAAACAGAAATCAAAACTCACAGATAAGTTGGTGGTCGCTAGAGGCAGGTGTAAGGGGTGGTGGGAGAAATGGGTGAAGGTTGACGCAGAAGTTACAAAAAGAAACGAAAAAGCGTGGAAAGTGCTTTCAATGGTCCCAACACATAGTTTTTATGTTTTTTTTTTATTTTTCTTTTTTTTCCCACTACCATCATTTTATTTTATTATTTTTTTTTAATTCAAATTCAGGTTAGTTAACACACAGTGTAGTCTTGGGTTCAGGAGTAGAACCCAGTGATTTATTTCTTACATGTGACCCCCAGTGTTCATCCCAACAAGTCCCCTCCTTAACGCCCAGTATTTACATTTTAATCTAATATTAGAGATGACATTAAACACTGAATCTTTAACTTTTCTAAAGCTTCAGAGGCTTGAATTGAATACAGTGCTTTTCTTTTGTACCTGAATCACTAGGGTCGGTAAACATACCTGTGTCTTATCAATAGTGTTCAGTTGAAGAAACACAGCACAAAATGTCCAGGTTACTTTGCAAAGTGTCTCTTTGCAAATAGAAACAGAAGGGGTTTTGCAGCCAGCTCCAGACATCCTGAGATCCTGGAGCTGACTGAGGCCAGCATGAGTCTTGGAGGCTTGAGGAACTCCCTCCAGACCGGTAGTGTTTGCCCCTTGCCCTTAGCGTCCTTGGCGGTACTGTTCGATGCTGTCTGACCCCAGGCCCCAATCACTTTGCTTTGCGGGTATAAACACGGTTCCCAGCAAACTACAGTGATGGCTACAGAAGTTGCTAAGGGAAAAAGTTAAAAGCCAATTCTTTCTCTTTTGAAATTTTAATGTGCTGAAATGTGAAATTCACTGTCAGAAAAGTAACACTTTTATGGGACCTCCAGCACCAAAACATCCTAAAAATAATCCAGGGCAGGTAAGTGTGAATGCCCCTCCAGCGGGTCTCCAACACCTTCATGCAAAAACTCCATGTGTCCCTGAGTTCAAGCGCACTCCCTGCCCCTCAGGAAGAGGGACGAGGGCCATGCTGGCTTATTTCTCATGCAGAGTTGGGGACCAGCTGACCCCAAAATGCCAGCGTGTTGCCAGAGGGCCAGGAAGTGGGCTCTAGGAAGCCTATGTCAGGTTGCCACCTCTGACTTCATAAAAATAACTCCCTCCCTTGAGCCTCGTATGTGAGGAAAGTAGTTCAAATGATGAATTTTCATGCCATTTTTAAATCCAAATGAGAAAAACATCCCAGGTCTGGGCCAGGGTCTCCCTGTCATGCAGCAATTTAACAGATGAGGATTTTCTCCGATCACAAAAGTGGAAAATGATAAAATCAGGAATAAAATCAAATTACAACTTGCAAGCCCAGTTGTATATGACCCAAAGCTCTGTGCTGTTGTCATTATGCCATTGCTGTCTGCTTTGAACCACGACATGTTAGAGGTACAAGGGGTGCATCACAAGAGTCTCCTGGTCCAGCTCGGCAGAAATGCCCTTTCCAGTGTGGCTCTAGAGACATAGTGCAGACAAGAAGAGATGGTCCCTGTTTTGTGGGCTTTAATCATCCAATATTTCAAGATATATCTAGTGACCAGAGCACAGACTCAAGTCTACCAGATGAGACGGGGGTCTATTCCCCCGACAGGGAGGCCTATACGGTGAGGGCCAGTCTCCAAATTAAGGACAATCTCATTTGTTGGGATGTTTCGTCAAAGTTGTCCATGGGCTGAGCTAGATTTTCTGAAATGTCACCAATTTAGATGAAGCTTGACTACAGCCCTGCGGAGAGATTGAGACTGAGACCCAGGGAGATTATGTGCATCTCCCTTCAGAGGGAGGGAGAGGAGTGGAGGCTGAGAGCCAAATCCGCCTTGGCAGAGTCCTTTCTGCTCATTGAGCCGTTCTCCCCATTGCCTGTTCTCCCTTTGCTCCAGTTCAGGGTTGGGATGTGCCACCCTGTCTTGGAGTGCTGTGGAAAGATCGAGGTTATGCGCATTGGATCTGGATCTTGGCTGTCATCTTGGAGTGCAGCCACTTAGTCTTGACCCTGCTACTCCCCCACCTCCAACAAAGGCCCATAAACCAATCTTTTCTTGACATCTGGCTACGCTGTAGAGACTCTTACTTCCCTCTAGAGGGTCCCCGTAGAATGGACCAGAATGCCGAGTCTTCATTCAGATGGTCTTGCCATGGATCCTCCACCAGTGGGCAGAGGGCTTGGCCACCTCTGATGCCCCTCAGGGTAAAAAGAGATTCATTGTTTTAAGTGATTAGGCTCAATTAAACAACTAAGCAACTAAGAGCACCAGGGATTTCTACTGCTGACTGAGGAACAGCCTTTCTCCTGTTGAGGAGAGATCAGAGAAGAAAAATGTTTCCTTTAGCCTCGGGAAGCACAGGAATGTACCCCCAGAATCCATAAATGTAACCCCTTGGGAGGTGGAGTGGGAGGTGACCACCTGCCTCTTGACCAGTTTTGACCTTCCTTGTGCTGTTGCCCCAATGTCTCCCAATCGGTGCCTCCTCTGCACCCCTCCCCACGTCCACAGTCTCTCAGCATCTCCTCCTTGGGCTGTGTGGATAGTCTCAAAGCAGTGCCCCTCTTTCAGACTCCGAAACTCTCCCCAGCTCTATCGCCCACTTACCAGTGGTGTCACATACTCACCGGCTGTGTTGCACACTCAACCAACGATATTGCACGCTCACCGGTGGTGTCACAAGTCGTCAGCTATATTGCACACGCATCACCTGTGTGGTATACTTACCACCCGTGTTGTACGCTCACTAACTGCATCACATGCTCGCCCGCCAACTGCGCTGAATATCACCATCTGTACGGAATCAACCTTAAGCCGCACCACCGCCTAATTGCAACCCTGGCCCATAGCCCTCAGGGTCCCTTGAATTAATTATGAATGGGCACTTAACTCAAGAGTATAATTTTTTTGACGTTTACACTTACCGTACTCTGGGGGGTGGGGTGCGGGGGGGGGGTAGGGTTTTCAACATGGCCACAGGTCCAAGATGAGATTCCAAAACGTGGACTGCATTGTCTTCAGTGGATAAGGAAGACAATGCAGGGAGAGATAACTCACAGGCCCCATTGGGTCAAATGGAGATAAATCCAGTGGGGACCATGAAGGAGCATGGGCCCGTGCTGCCAGCTGGAGAGGACAGGCTCAGCCCTCATGCCCTCGGAGGTAGCACCACACAGAAGGAAGGGCACTGCGTTCCCAAGCCAATGCATCTGAGTTAGAGCTCTAATCCCTCCATATCATAGCTGCGAAACCTCACCTAATTCATGCTCACTTTTCTCATTTCCGCTGTCTGTGAGATGACCAGCCCACACCGATTGCTTCCCCAGAGTTGCTGAGAAGAGGAAATAAGGCGATGTCCATAAAAGCTAGCTCTGTGTTGTCCGTGGAAAATGCCTAGAGAGGGGCGCCTGGGTGGCGCAGTCGGTTAAGCGTCCGACTTCAGCCAGGTCACGATCTCGCGGTCCGTGAGTCCGAGCCCCACGTCGGGCTCTGGGCTGATGGCTCGGAGCCTGGAGCCCGTTTCCGATTCTGTGTCTCCCTCTCTCTCTGCCCCTCCCCCGTTCATGCTCTGTCTCTCTCTGTCCCAAAAATAAAAAAAAAAACAAAAAAAAAACAAAAAACAAAAAACAAAAAAACGCCTAGAGACAGTGATACCCAGCGGCAGTGAGTGCTCCTGGAACACAAATTTTGGTTTCTAGATACCATCTCCAGTAAAAGGAATCAGCGTGGAGAAATGGCTGATCTCAGGACTAGTACCAGGGAAGTACAAGATGAGCCCAGATCATCTTGTGGGGACTCTGAATGGACACAGGAGCCACCTTGAGCTTTGCCCTGATGGCCAAATCTGAGACAAATGAAACAATGAGATACATAATAAGGATGCACTCTAGCCACAGCCCACACTGATATAAAAGCTGCAATAAATAAACAAATGGAGGGGAAGGGAAAGCTCTTCCCTGAGGATGAATCCCAATTTAGAAACGTACAAACAGTAGCGTGAAACTTTTTAAAGTCACCTTTTGGCAAACACCACAGTAAAAATTGTTTTGATCAAGAATCCTCAATGGATGCTAAAATTAGTGGGTGAGAGATTGGTAAGAAGCAACATATTTACACAGTCTCAAAATCTGGTACCATAAGACCTTCACTGATGATAAAGGAAAAATAATAGCAACTTTCTGGTCGAGATACCCAACAGACACCGCCTCCTCTCCGTCACCTTGTGGACCTTGGGGGACCCTTGACACTGAGGACAACATTGAATCACTTCTGTGATGTGTCTGCAAACCATGCCGAACTTTAATCTAATCATCAGAGAACATCAGACACACCTACACTTAGGGGTATTCTGCAAAATAACCGACCAGGACTCTTCAAAAGTATCAAGCTCGTGAAAAACAGTCGAAGACTGAGGGACAGTTCCAGGTTAATGAAGACAGCGAGATGGCAACAAAATGCAGTCGGTGGTCCAGAACCGGACTCGGGACCAGAGATACAGGGAGATGAGTAGGCTTGGAATGAGTGAGGTCTGCACATCCATCGACAGGAACCTGTGGATGGGGTGCCTGGTCATGATCTCACGGTTCGTGAGTTCGAGCCCCGCGTCAGGCTCTGTGCTGACCGCTCAGAGCCTGGAGCCTGCTTCCTATTCTGTGTCTCCCTCTCTCTCTGTCCCTTCCCTGCTCTCTCTCTCTCTCGCTCTCTCTCTCTCTTCCTCTTTCTTTCTCTCTCAAAGTAAATACACATTTTTAAATAGCAATATGCAGATCTCGACCTGAGGTCTTTGATCATGACCCTATGGCTACCGGGTGAGACGTGCAGGAGAATTCTGTACGCGTGTTTGCACCTCTGCCGTAAATCTAACTTCCTTCAGAATGAAAAGTTTAATGTTTTTAATTTAAAAGAGAAACACGCTAGCTTGGTATCCGGCATATAAAAAGGCCCTCGACAGATGACATTTATCATTATTTTTAGTGGGAAGAATGGATTGCGCAGGAATTTTTATTTAACCTATTCTCCCTGAGAAAGCAAGCCTTGGCCCCACAAGGGCAGAGCGAGGAGGCAAAGCCGGTTTCGAAACTGCTGCGAACTTCAAGGTTGCCGGGGGACTGTGCGGAGGAGAAAAATGTGCTGGATTCTGGGAAGAATGGTCCCTTTTCTTTTCGCAGAAAAGAAAAAAGTACGCGCAACAAAATTCAGGGAGACAATGAGTGTTCAGCAGTCTGTTGCTCTCAGCCAAGCCATTGTTAAGGCCCGAGGGCTCAGGGCCACAGCCTGAAAAGAGATGCGACTTCCTCACTCCCTGGGCAATGTGCTTGGCATCGCACGGTCTCTGTGAAAAGAAAAACCGGGAGAGCAGACCTGGCCTGCAGAGGGGTACTCACAAGACAGGCACCTGCACCCTGCCAGCCAGTGGCAGAAGCCACCGCTTACCTCTTGGGACTCCAAGTGCATGGGATGACCTTCCCTTGGTTAAAAACCAGAGTGGACTCCAAGAATGCCATCCTGATGCGATCATGCATTTGGGAGTGGGATTCTACGCCAAAAAGCATAAGGGAAGCATGGATTCGTGTATTTCCGGGACCACCTTGGATTTTTGTCTCCTGCCCTGTTAGAGACTATTGATGCTTCCCATGGCCCACCTCGAGCAGTTGATCATCTCCTGGGAGGTCTCAGAACAAATTCTAAAGGACTTAGTGTGGCTCACAGGCACTTCTGGTCCAGCCTCACCTCTGTCCTTCCCTCCTTCAACGCTACGACCCAGGAGTAAGAAACTGCTTACAGTTTCACGAGCACATCTTAAAATCCCATGGCCCCGTGACATTGCCGTTCAGAGAGCACCTCTTCCTAGAAGCCTCTCGCAGTCCCTCATTGCAGCCACGCGGATGAGCATAAATCATTCCCTCCTCTGGGGGCACCTCCCTTTTTGAGGATAAGGCTCTGCAGTTTATCCTCTGCTCGTCTTGTCTGTCTTCACTCCAGACTGTGAGGTCCTTGAAGGAAAGGACCTGGACCAAGTCTGCCCTTTTGTCCCCAGGATCAAGAATAACCCCGGGGGGCGACGAATGTTTTCTAATTTGAATTGAAAAATGCACGACTACGGAATACCCTGGAACATCGTGAACAGCAATTTTTTGTTGTTTGTGTGGTTTTCGTGTGGGCACACACATAAGGAGTTAAAATGCATGTATTAATAAACCGTAAATTAATCTTTCGCCATTCCTTAAGTGATGAAGCGTTTGATGACGAAATGTGTATAAGACGTAACGAAAATATGACACACCATAAAGAAATGCTTAATAAAGGGAAATATTTCACGTTTAAAGATATCACTGATTACCTCCCATAAGCCTATATCTGCACAAATTAATTTTTCACTCTCACTGAACGTCTTGCTAGATGCAACAGACTGCAATTTGATGTAATATTCTTACATCACAGATGGGCAGGGTGGGTATTACTGATTTTCTAGGCTCTCTCCTCCATAAAGGAAGAGTAAGCTTTAATCAATATGACACTCGGTGGGTGTCAATGATTTGAATTATACATCTTTTAATTGTATCATATATTCACGTGGTTGAGAAAGCTGAGGCTTTGCCTTTGCAAGCCAAATTACAAGTCTCCGTGAAATTCTCGTGTCACAAACATATTGTGCCCAAAGAATTGTATTCAGTCCACTTTATTTCGTGTGCAAAGCAAAATCGGCGTATTGTCAGATACACAAGGTCTCAGAACGAAAATAAGCCTCAACCTAATCCAAGCCAAAAGAACTTCAGATTATGATAAGCAAAATCAACCAATTACAATAGAAGCTCACAGGCCACAGAAGCCTATGCAAGTCCTCTGAAAGAGTAGAATGCACGTACCATTTATTACCAAACAAACAAACAAACAAAATACATAAAGCCAACTATCAATCTAATAATATGACTATGGCTTTTAAAACACATGACAAAAATAGTTCTGGAAAGAGTCCTTAGGCAATTTAAGACAATTTCCCATCCAATTAAATGGTCTTTTGTCTGCAGTAGAGTGCTGGAAGGCACTCCCCCCAAGATACCCTACTATTCATCCAGTCTTGCCCATGTTATGTCCCATTTATCTTTTTTATCCATCAACTTCCTTCTATCCCCCCTGTCCTTTCACCGGGACACGACTGTGTCTTTGGTGGACATCGACAGCTTTGCCAGGTCTCTCTGCAGGGGCTCGTTCCCACGCTCACTCCCCGTGGCCGGACTGCTCTTTCCAAAGCAAATCTGTGACTCCCTCCTGTAGGCCGTTCAGTGGCATCACCCCACCCTTGGAGAAAGCTCCACATTTTTGCCTGATCAACCCCTGGCCTCCTACTCCTGCATTCATCCACCCATCCATTCATTCATTCACTCATTCTTTGATCAACTCGACCGATGTGCATGCGATATTGTTTGTGTGCCAGAAGCTATACCAGGCACTGAGGCTTAGATGAGAGAAATTAAAATAGGCTCCTGCACTTGGCCATGACAGTCTCATGGGGGGCCCAGACCTGCAGGGACGTAGTTATTGATTTGATTAATACTATAACATACACTCATGCTTTGGACCGTGGTAATGTGAGAAGCGTGTAGTCTGGGAAGTTTTCTCTACAGAGATGGACAATGGCCAAGGCTTTGGAGAACTAGGAACCCTGTGTACTTGCAAAGTAAGGTCGACACAGTGAGGTGAATGACAGAGACAGACTGGCACCAGCTTAAGATACAAAATTACACGCTGGAAGGTGTGAACGTTTTCTTGTCAACAGTGATCCACCAGAAGTTTGGAATCAAGGGACCTATCATAATCAATTTACTTTCGAGCAACCCATAATTTCAAGGTCCTTTTTGTCAGTCACTTGCTAAAACCTCTTCAGTGAAACTGAAATTTGTCTCTTTCACTAAAATAATTTTGTGCTTAATCCTTGTTGACTTCCAGAAGATTTTGAAGGTGCTCACCACGAAATTAGTAAGGGCTGAAATAGTCCAGGGACAGTTAAACGAAACTGGGAGGTGGTGCTATCCCAAAGTCACCTCGTCAGTAGATCGTGTGCAAGGTGATCGGGAGAGTCCAGTAGAAATCCAAGCACTAAATTAGACTTGAAAAGGATTTTAGTGCTTCGAAAGGGATTTTAGTGCTTCTCTTTTAGGGGAACTATGGCCGCATGCCTTGGTTGACCTAACATGTCACCAGCTGGTGCCACTTCCATGGTGAAGAAGGGACATTGCTGCGATGTTTGATAACTGATCTAATAGAGGGTCCAACATTCCACTGTTGCCCTGGGTTCATTATGCTCTATCACCTTAATAAACGCCCTCATCCTCTGCTTCTTCAACCGTGGCCTGGTTCTCTGACTTGAATTGTTTGGGACAGCTGGGTCTCTCGGGAGTGACTGGTCGAGTTGTATTACGGTACCTGACCTACTTTGTGCAGGTCTCAGACTGCAGTGCAAGCAGTACAAGCCCCATAAATGTCCTTTGGACCTCTGGCTAGACATAGCATGGACTCAGAGTCCCAAGAGAGACCTTTAGGACCCAGTTCCCTAGCGCTACCCTTCTCCACCTTCAGTGCACAACACCCAGCTGTCCTGTCATTGAAGAGTGGCCAGCGAGCCAACGCCCACCCATCCCTGATAACAGGAAACTTCCAGTCTTCCACTCAACAGATACTTATTGTCGCTGGGTCTGCGTCAAACCCCGCCTTAGGTACTGGTGCTATAATAGGATAAGACAGACGTCCCTGCCGGTCCAAGCGGCACTCAAGGTAGTGCATCACACAGTTGTGTGATCGAGCTTTAAGGGGACAGTGTGGAGTATAATGGTGGTGTGGACAGAGGGACTATAGTTGGCCTGGGACATCAGGAGATGCTTTCTTGGGGTGGAGACATTAAAACCAGAAGGAGGGGGATAAGACGGACTTAAGTAACAGGCTGGCGGGTTGGGATATGCAGCAGAGGTAGTCAACGGGCAAATTCAGCGTGAATGAGGAAAACTTTTAGGTCCAGCATGGTTGGATCAAAACGTAAGAAAGTTGTGTGATGTGGAGCCTACAGGGTCCGTTAGGAACCTTGGTCGTTTTGTCAGTTCTTAGGTCTAATGGTTAGGCTCTACAGTTTTTGTGTTCCTTACTATTGCATGGACATAATGGTGTTTGGGGTCACGCGCTGCTACATCTGAACCCTAACTTGGTCTCGTGATAGGCGAATGATCTGGGGCATTTTTCCTACCATTGCAGAGCCTTGTTTTTCCTAACCATCAGTTTACCAATCTACCTTCCTCTGGCTGAGCGAATCATCGTTCAGGTGGGTCAAAACCTGTACAGCCAGCGTTTTCCAAAGTTCTACTGGGAAAGTTCACTTGGATCCAACCCCAAACAACACCTGAACTCCTACTCTGCACCAAGCCCCAGGGATGGAAAACGAATAACACATCAGCTCTGCCCCCAGGACCTCCCAGACAGACGTCACCTAGATCCACAAGCAGAGGTGTTCTGTTTGGCTGGCTCAGTGCTTGGCCAAAAGGATGCAGTGAATGCGAATTCCTTTAACAGGAGACAAGGTGCCTAGATCCTCACAGGTCCCCACGCCTACTGTCATCATCTTTCCCAGATTGATTCCACAGGTTTGTCACCTTTCTGGCCCAGGGAGGCGTTTGAGTCTATGACATGGTGCGCAGAGCATTCACATAGAAGGAAGCATAGGTTTCTCTGCAAGCAGATGAGAGAGGAAGAGAAAAAGTGTAGAAGAAAATAAAGCAAGAACATACTCAAAGAATTTGGATCTGCAAATGCATGGCTGTTGTAAATTCACTAAGAGTCACAGTAGTGCGATGCCCAAGCTTGGCCTTAGGTCAACGGTGGGCGGGGGTTGGGGGGGGAGGGAGCGGCACACAAAAGAGGAAGCAGACACCCCTGGGTATAGTATAGTTCAGGCCAGGGGAAAAAACTGCATTGTGTAAAAGTGCTGAGGAGTCAAGGACAAAGTATGGGCGTGCCTCAGTTCAAAGTGCAAACTCAAGGTTTACACTTGAATGTTTTCTTTGTTTCAAGTTTTTATTTCAATTCTGGCTAGTTAACATATAGTGTAATATTGGTTTCAGGAATAGAAATTAGTGATTCATCACTTATATGCAACACCCAGTGCTCATCCCAACAAGTGCCCTCCTTAACGCCCATCACCCATCTAGGTTATCCCCCTCCAACCTCCCTCCATCAACCCTCAGTCTGTTCTCTATTGTTAAGAATCTCTTGTAGTTTCCTTTCCTCTCTCTTTCCCCCCTCCCCTTATATATTCATCTGTTTTGTTTCTTAAATCCCACATATAAGCGAAGTCATACGGTATTTGCCTTTCTCTGACTGACTTATTGTGCTTAGCATACTATACTCCAGTTCCATCCACATTGTTGCAAATGGCAAGATTTCATTCTTTTTGATCACTGAATAATATTCCATTGTACACACACACACACACACACACACACACACACACACACATCTTCTTTATCCATTCATCAGTTGATGGACATTTGGGCTCTTTCCATAATTTGGCTATTGTTGATAGCACTGCTGTAAACATCAGGGTACCTGTGGCCCTTCGAATTGGTATTTTTGTATCCTTTGGGTAAATACCTGGTTGTGCAATTGCTAGATCATAGGGTAATTCTATTTTTAACTTTTTGAGGACCCCCCATACTGTCTTCCACAGTGGCTACCCCGGTTTGCATTCCCACCAAGTGCACAAGGGTTCCCTTCTCTCCGCATCCTCGCCAACACCTGTTGTTTCCTGTGTTGTTAATTTTAGCCATTCTGACAGGTACGAGATGCTGTCTCACTGTGGTTTTGATTTGTGTCGAGTTTGATAAGTTCTTTGTAGATTTTGGATATAACCCTGTATCAGATATTTCATTTGCGAATATCTTCTCTGCTTCTGTAGGCTGCCTTTTAGTTTTGTTGATGGTTTCCTTCCCTGGGCAGAAGCTTTTTATCTTGATGAAGTCCCAATAGTCCATTTTGCTTGTGCTTCCTTTGCTTCCAGAGAGAGAAAACCATCTCAATCCTAGAGGAGAACACAGGCAGCAAGCTCCTTGACATTGGCCACAGCGTTATACTTGATTGTAACCACCCCCAGCCACCTTTGTCTCCGCCTCCTTATCTAGTTCTCCAGATCTCAGCCTAGACTTAGACAGCATCCCATCTGGGTTGACTCAGATGGGCTTGAGGTTCTGCATTCTGTCTTCTCAGGTCTGAATGCTTGCTCATGCATTTCCCATGGCCCGTTTAGGCCTCTGTCTTCCTCAGCAGACACCGCTCATGGAGAGCAGGGACAAAGTTGTTTTTGTTGCCATTGTTCCTTTCACTGCTCAGCAAAGTGAGAATCACTATTATGTGTACATAACACATAAATAATGCGATGAAAGGACACAGTGGATGAATGGCCCCGCCAATGCTTGTTATGATGTAGGGCTATCACTTTGTGGAATAAAAGCTGAAAAGGACCCTCCTTTAACAAGATAATCTTGAATGAGCTTAAAATCAGATTCGTTAATTGGCTTGTTCAACAAATATTTACTGATCGAGGTTTGCACTTAAGAACATGCCATGGGAATACAAAAAGAGGTCATGCAGGCCAGGCCAGTGGGATGCGGGGGAGGTGGACAATGCAAGAAACATGGGAACATGGGAAGTCTACCCACAGAACACGACCATATGGTTGAACCTGGTAATACCAACAGAAGCTGTATATTAAAAGCATTTCTTTTTTTTTCAATATATGAAATTTATTGTCAAATTGGTTTCCATACAACACCCAATGCTCATCCCAAAAGGTGCCCTCCTCAATACCCATCACCCACCCTCCCCCCCCTCACCCCCCATCAACCCTCAGTTTGTTCTCAGTTTTTAAGAGTCTCTTATGCTTTGGCTCTCTCCCACCCTAACCTCTTTTTTTTTTCCTTCCCCTCCCCCATGGGTTTCTGTTAATTTTCTCAGGATCCACATAAGAGTGAAAACATATGGTATCTGTCTTTCTCTGTATGGCTTATTTCACTTAGGAGACTATAGATGCTGGAGAGGATGTGGAGAAATGGGAACCCTCTTGCACTGTTGGTGGGAATGCAAATTGGTGCAGCCACTCTGGAAAACAGTGTGGAGGTTCCTCAAAAAATTAAAAATAGACCTACCCTATGACCCAGCAATAGCACTGCTAGGAATTTACCCAAGGGATACAGGAGGGCTGATGCATAGGGGCACTTGTACCCCAACGTTTATAGCAGCACTCTCAACAATAAGCAAATTGTGGAAAGAGCCTAAATGTCCATCCACTGATGAATGGATAAAGAAATTGTGGTTTATATACACAATGAAGTACTACGTGGCGATGAGAAAGAATGAAATATGGCCCTTTGTAAAAGCATTTCTTAAAGAGAAAACCAATACTGCAATTCACATTACCGTGTGAGGTAGTAAGCTGGCCACATGCATACAAGTAATTCCCTTGTGAGACAGGTACTGTGCAAGCCTCGCATCCCACAATATTTCTGCAAAAAAGAATTTAGAAGACAACATGCGTGCAAATCGTTTTGGGTGCTTGTTAAAAATGCGGATTCCTGGGCCCCGCCCATAGGGCTTCTTATGCAGAGTACCCGAATCAGGCTCAGGACATGCCTCCAGGGGGGCCACTGGAACTCACTTATGGAAACACAGCCTTCAAGAAAATGAAGTCGAGCTTCCTCATTGCAGAAACGAGAAAACTGCGGCTTGTGGCCTGTCTCAGTCTGTTGGGGCTGCCACCACAAAAATGTCATAGGCCAGGTGGCTCCTAAACAGCAGAAACTTATTCCTCACAGTTCTAGGGGCTGGAAAGCCAAGATGAGGGTGCCAGCAAGGTCAGATTCTGGTGAGGGCCTGCTTCCTAATTTCAGGGCGGAAAATTTATCCTTGTACTCTCAGAGAGCAGAGGGCGGACAGGGAAAGAAAGCTCTCCCATCACTCCCATAAGGGCTAATTCCATCATGAAGACTCTATCCTCCTGCCCTCATCCAATCCTAGTTACTTCCCAAAGGTCCCATCTCCTTGAATCCTCACATGGCAGGTAGGGCTTCAACATATGAATTTGGGGGGGCACACACATTTAGTCCATAATGGTGGGGGGTGATATTTGTATATGAGTGGCATGAACAAACAAAGAATTCAGAGGAATCAATGAATTTCTGACCAATGAGAAGTTTCAGGGACCTAAGCTTGTGTTAGCTGAGCTGGAAGAGAAAAATCAGACAATCATTTATGTCTGCTCTCAAGGATTGGAAAGACCTGTGCTACACAAGACCCACCAATGTGATCAGGTAATTGCAAATATCAAGGAAATGATCTTCCTCAAGCATAGAATATATAGAACTTGGAATCTCACTAATTTTTTAAAAATGTTTATTTATTTGAGGGGGGGCGGTAGGGACAGAGAGAGAGGGAGACAGAAGATCCAAAGAGGGCTCTGTGCTGGCAGCAGAGAGCCCAATGCAGGGCTCAAAACTCAAGAACTGCGAGATCATGCCCTGAGCCCAAGTTGGACTGAGCCACCCAGGCACCCCTGGAATCATACTGATTGAATGGTGAAGTTACTGGACATAATGGTCAAAGAAAGCGAGATGGCAAAGTATTCTATGGGCAGGCAAAAGCAAATGACACAGAGTGAAGGTAGATAGATGATAGATATATGATAGATGATAGATAGATAGATAGATAGATAGATGATAGATTCTACTAGAAATTTGCAAAGAAGATATCACTTCTTTTGCTTCTATTTCCAGAATACAGAATATAGGCAAACAGTATTCTCTGATTATAGTAATAAAATGACCTTAAAATGTTATTTTTAAAAGAATGTCACAGGGGTGCCTGGGTGGCTCAGTCGGTTAAGCGGCCGACTTCGGCTCAGGTCATGATCTCGCGGTCTGTGGGTTCAAGCCCCGCGTCGGGCTCTGTGCTGACAGCTTGGAGCCCGGAGCCTGTTTCAGATTCTGTGTCTCCCTCTCTCTGACCCTCCCCCATTCATGCTCTGTCTCTCTCTGTCTCAAAAATAAATAAACGTTAAAAAAAATTAAAAGAATGTCACAAACAATTTCTTTTCTGGTTGGAAAATAATAATAATTATTGTTATTATCATTATTACTCTTCTAGAAACAATAATAATCATGAAAGCATAGAAAATGACGAGTATGTGTTTTGAGCCCAGCATAATATTGAAGACGATACATGCCTGACTTCATTTGATCCTTCTGACCCTGCCAAATAGGTATCAACCACCCCCTTTCATTTGTTTCCTGCACCCTCAGCTAAACTACATTTCCCAGATTCCCCTGCAGTTAGGTTTGGCCATGAGATCAATTGCTAGCCTTTGGCCATGAATATGGCTGAGAGCGACATGTACTGTCCCAGACTTGGGTTCTAAAACCAGGGTTGTGATCCTCTGTGCACTCTCACTTTTCACACCAGCCGGCCAGGTGGGGAGGACACAGGGGAGGACTCGGAGACTGTCCAGCAGGACAGAGCCACCAGGTGAGAACCCAGGTCACTGGACAGCTCCATGGAGCCACATGTCTCCTCTTCACTTCGTGCTCTGCTCACCCTCCTCTGGCTGTGACGTGAACAAGAAACAAAATTAGTGTCATTAAGCCGGTGAGACCTGGGGCTCTGATACACCAGTGGCAGCAAGTATCATTTCCCTGAATAGCAGAGTATTATTAACCCTGTTTCCCCAGCAAGGACCCTAATTTGTTCAAGATCTTGCAGCCCGTAGGTGCAGAACCGAGGTCTGAGGGGCTCCACACCTGTGCTCCTCCCAACACATCGGGTGGTACCACTCTCTACCTGTGCCGCCTGCTTGTCACAGATAAAATGACGGCCGGGATAAAATTTTGCCATCCCTACTATGGGTCCCCCTGGAATTCACAATGGCACAAAGGGAAGGGACTGACGTAAGCGTTGTTGGATTCCTATGTGGCCAAGGATTGTTATGAGCCAGCCCATTACCAGAATCCCCTTTCCCTGGCTTCCAGGCCAGGTAGTGGATTGGTGAGTCCCAGCTGGATGCCAGCCACAGAGCATTCCAGTGGCATTGGACGTGGCTCAGGGAAAGTCAGATGCCTGGCAAGGAGATGTCACTGGGAACCACACAGACCGATTTCTTGGAAAGACGTGCTGTGTTGTTATTCCAGGGACAGAAAAGGCTATTTGCGTGTGTAACACCAGTGTGTGTGTGTGTGTGTATTTGTGTGTGTGAGAGAGATAGATGTGTGTGTGTATGTATGTATATATATATATATATATATATATATATATATATGTATGTATCAGCATGTATACACACACACACACACACACACACACACACAGTCAGCCTGGCCCATAAGCATCATCATACATTTATATACGAATGTGTGTGTGTGTGTAAATATTACATCCATGTCAGTTTGTAAATAAAACAGCTTCACTGTGTGTGTACGCACATATTTATACTGTAGCCATGATGCTCAGCATACACATACACAAGTGCATAAAATAATGTACGCCTGCATATCTTTGCATGCTCGCGTGTATATATGTTTTCTCTCAATGTGTACATCCAAACTATTAAATCCTCCTCCAAGCAAATGGAAACATGTCTGATTTCTCTCATGGTTTTGAGAACCACCAGGAATCCACATGAGGGTAGAGATTGGGGCATTCAAATAAACACAAATGTGCTGTTAATGCAGCCCCTGGTGTGAGAATTATTTAAAAACCCAGTGACTCAACAGTATCTCCCCTTAACAGGGGCGAAGCGGGCAGGGGGTCTCTGTGGCCACCAGGAACGGCAGGCTGCACCCGGCCAGCATTCCCTGACCACCCAAGCCTGCTCTCTGTGCAACTGACAGATATGTTTTGACAAGTTCTATTAAGTACAAAGACGGCCACCAGGGCAACATGTGGAGTTGATATAGCGAGAGGCAGAAAGGCAGATCGCAGTGTGAGGCCCGCCGATGTTGACAGAATTTGCCGGAACAAAGTGAGTCCGTGCTCCCCGTCATCTATTAGCAAACTTCAGTAAGGTCTTTGGCACCCACAATGCTTAGGAGGCAAGCCCCTCTCCTCCTCCGTCTCCTATTGCTGTCTCCGGGTTGCCAGCAAATGGAGGACTTCTCAGAACTCCGATTGGGTGTCTTTTCTTTCTGCTGAGTCGTCAGGGATGCCAAGGCGAGAGGCGCGGAGTGGCTGAGGCTGGTACCAGCAGTGTGGAGCTCAGTGCCTTCCCAGCTCCTGCAGCCCCTCCCCGTACCTGTTTCTAGAAGCTTCCTGGGGAGCAGAGTTGGCAAGCGCACCTGGGCTGATTACCGGTGCCTCTCTCACCATCTTGAGTACGGCATCGTCATCCTCCAGAGCCCTCCTAAGCAGGGTTTGGCAACGGCAAAAACAAACACTATTTTACAACATCCTTGGATGCACTTCCAAAATGCGAAAGCAATTAATCAGTAGTCTCCCTGAGACTCTGCTCAATGTGGCTGCCTTTGACACAGAGCTCAGCTTTGATGGGGGCCTGAGAAGCATGTGAGAGAGCCTAAAACGTGGGAATGGGCTTCAATTATTTATTTGTTTAGAAGACTGGGGAGAAGAACTTAAGCGGCGAGCACACAGATAATCCATCTAAGGCCCTCCCGGCAGTGAAGTCTTTTACTCCCTGCCTGAGCATTCTACTTGGAAAGGGATGGGTAGTTTCACCAGGTCTGGCATAGATCCAAAGGTTTCCTGCGTGTGTGTGTGTGTGTGTGTGTGTGCGTGCGTGCATGTGCATGTATGAGTGTGTGCGTTTGCAGATTTAGGCAAGCTATACTTGGGTATCTGAACATCCCTGGGCCTTGTATAAAGACTGCTGTTTCTAATTACTGAACATCCATGCGGCCCCATGAGTTTCTAATGGGTAAGTGGATTTTCATGTCATTCTATGGAAAATCAAGACTGTTACGTTCTCTGAGAGATTCTGTCATTTACAAATGTATTCTGAGGACATGGTGTAATCATCTTAATAATTGATTGCGGGGAAGGAAGTCACCAGTAGCCTAAGTTATTCTCAGCCTTGAACTTTGTCCTCCGTAGTTTATTATACACGTGGAAACATCTTGGTGGATCCATCATCCCAGGAAATTTATAGCAGCAGTCACCCTGCCCTTTATAATCCACGGGCTGACAATTTCAGCGATGGTAGGCGCATAAAAGTACTGATGAATGACGGGAAATGTAACTGTCCAACTCCACACGGGATTTCCCTAAGAAATAGACTTTGTTCAGTTAAAAGAGTGGGATCTTTTGACCCAAGTTCGCATAGATCCCTATAACTACCTCTCTTTCCCCTAAGACCTTTTTCCTATGTTTATATATTTCGAGATTCTGTTCAAAAATCTTTCACAACACCATATATATACATATATATGTATGTATATGTTTCTTTTTGGATGTGGTCCCCTCTTTCCCAGAGATCCCTCTATACCTGGCTTGTGGCCATCTTATCT
The DNA here is from genome assembly GCF_028018385.1 of Neofelis nebulosa. Lineage (NCBI taxonomy): Eukaryota > Metazoa > Chordata > Mammalia > Carnivora > Felidae > Neofelis > Neofelis nebulosa. The sequence continues at coordinate 141,915,983 of NC_080788.1, forward strand.
TCAAGTACTTTTTACTTGTTTTCCTTTCTTAACACTTGTTCGGAACTGTAAGTACTTTGAGAGGAAGGTCGTGGTGTTGCTGATGCTATGGTCACTTAGTACAGATTCCTGCTCAGCAATTGTTTGTTGGATGACAAGATGGATGGATAAATTCATAAGTAAAAACTTTTCTCTTTTGCCATCCTACATATATACCAACATCCCAGAACAGTAACCTGATGTGATCTGCATTTTGGTATCTGTCTGTGCTGTGTTGAATAGTCCCTACTCAAAATTCATGTACATCCGGAACCTCACAGTGTGACCTTATTTGGAAATAGTGTTTTTGCAAATGTAATTAAGATGAGGTTATCCTGGAGCAGGGTGGCCCCTGTAGTCAACAGGACTGGTGTCCTTATAAGAAGAGGAGAGGATACACGAAGACATAATATGATGTGAGTATAGCGGCAAAGACTGGAGTGAAGGAACACCAAGGGTTGCCAGCAACCACCAAGAGGTGGGAGCACAGCCTTCCAGCGCCTTGCTTTTGGACTTTCAACCTCCAGACCTGGGAAAAAATAGACTTCTGATCTTTGGGTCATCAAGTTTGTGCTACTTTGTTCCAATAGCTCTTAGGAAATGAACACTCAGCTCAAGAAAGTGCACTGCAGAGAAGAGACTAACTGTGTCCTGCTGAACTTTAACCAAGCCCCCCCCCCCCCAAACCAAAGCAGATTCCCCATAGCGGGGGAAGCCTACTATTGTAGTAAAGCAGGACTCACAGAGATTTGCAGTAACACTGAACAGCTGATCTCCTGCTTCCAAGGAGGGAAAGGCAGTGGTGGGGTGGAGGGGGGGGAGACATGTTTGGGGCTGAGGTTCACGTCCCAAGTCACAAGCCGGGGACCACAGCGATCGGCTGAGGTCATGCTGGCCGGACTCCACGGGCAGGGAATGGACAGGACGAGTCCCATGAGTGCTTTGGATGCAGCAAGTTCTGCCTCTCGCTGTAGTTATTGGCTGGGCATAAGCCATGGGTGGGGTAGCCTTGATTAACGGGCCAAAGAGGAAGTGGGGAGAATCTTAAAACTGCCTAAAAGTCAAATTCCATCTCAGCATTTTCCTTTCTACGTACTTGGCCATCTCGTGTTTGTTCCCTGTTGTACTTACTTTCCAATAAAAGCTCCGTCAAGGCTACAAAGCGAGTCCTTCCACATAATCCTTAAGTGATGTACGATTTGGGAAAATGCCATCGTGGGATTCACATTCCTTCGATTTGTAAGTTCTGGGCGACGGGAAGAAGACATTAAAGCACAGTGACCGCAAAACCTCACTAATTCAGGCAAATTATCTGGAGGACCTTCCGACTGAATGGTGAGAGATTGGATCTCAAAAACATTGTTTTGAAGAAATCTCGTTTTATTGCCTTCAAGGACAAGCACTAACCAGAAGGAGTCTAGCATGCAGTGAAGGAGGGGCCCTCAGAGGATGAGGTTTAATGAACAGATAAGAATGGTTTATAATTAGTCCATCATGTGTTTGTATGGCAAAGGGTGCTTGGGAGGTGCTTGAAGATGCTTGAAAACAGTATGTGCTCTTAAGTACTTGGAGCATTTCCCCAGAAATTTGTTTAGACAACTAATTTGTTTAGTGCAGCCATTGCTTGAGCCGTTGGTCTACTTATCCCAATTTCCACATGAGAGATGGGCGCGGTAATGAGGTCTCACTCAGTTTATAAATCAGGATGAGAAGACACAGAGGGATATGCTTCCCAGGGAGGAGCTCACACAGTTCTGCCCGAGAGGCTGGGGAGTGGGGTGCTGGCCTCCCACGGACCCAGAGCCGCTCAGTGAACTGACCACCAGACCTCACGCTGGCTTGTGTCGCTCACAGGCACACGTATTTAATCTTCCTCATCCAAGCACCACTATCCTCTCCAAAAACGGCTGTCCTTTCTGCTTTTATCCTGTGAAAAATGAATGTGGAATTAGAAGTGGGAAGAATCCGTCTTGGAGGTTTTTTTTTTTTTTTAAGTTTATTTATTTAGTTTTCAGAAAGAGAGCAAGCAGGAGAGGGGCAGAGAGAGAGGGAGACAGAGAATCCTAAGCGGGCTCCGTGCTGCCAGCGCAGAGTCAGACTCAGGACTTGAACTCACAAACTGTGAGATCTTGACGTGATATGAAATCAAGAGCCCGATGCTCGACCAATTGAGCCGTCCAGGCTCCCCACACAGTCTTGTTTTAATCCCACTATCAACTGTATGTCTCTCGGTGTACCATTACAAGTTTTTTAATGTTTATTTTACTTTTGAGAGAGAGAGAAAGACAGAATGTGAGTAGGGGATGGGCGGAGAGAGAGGGAGACACAGAATCTGAAGCAGGTTCTAGGCTCCCAGCTATCAGCACAGAATCTGATGCAGGGTTCAAACTCATGAACTGCGAGAGCATGACCTGAGCTGAAGTCGGAAGCTTAACTGACTGAGCCACCCAGGGACCCTCTTGGCCTATCATTTGAATCCTCTCTTCATTTCATTATCTAAACAGGAATATTCAACAAGATAATACATATGTTCTCTGGAAACCGTAAATCGTACGCAAATGCGAGAGACTACTTACGATCTATTCATTAACAAGCAGACCCAGTAGATGCAGCGTTTCAGTGATTCCAGGTTGAAGACTCGTGTTTTTAGTTCCAAAGTCCAAGGAGCAGTGTTTGTTTTATGGGTCAGACAGACCTGGTTTGAGTCCCAGTTTTATGTCCTGTTAATGGTGTTTTGGCCATGATGTTGAGCTTCTTGACTTGTAAATTACATACAGGTCAGGTGGAAATGGAAAATGTGCTTAAAAGAGGTGTATGGTGCTTCATACAGTGCCTGGCACATAATAAGTGCTTAATAAATGCTAGTGGACAGATTATAGCCCAAATAAATTCTTGAAGCCCATAAGGGGACGGGGACAAAGATGTCTACTGCAACATTATTGGCGGTGGTAAAGTGTTGGAGGCAATCTGGTGTCCATTACTGGTAAAATGGCCAGTCAATGGGGGCGCATAGACATGCAGCGGTTAAAGTCGACGGGTCAGATGTACACATGAAGGCACATCTTGAAACATTGGAGAAAAGAGTAAAAAAGGACAGAATATGATTTAAGACACAACATATAGAGGGTTGATGGGGGGTGGGAGGGAGGGGAAAATGGGTGATGGGCACAGAGGAGGGCACCTGTGGGGATGAGCCCTGGGTGTTGTATGGAAACCTATTTGACAATAAATTTCATATTAAAAAATAATAATAAATAAAACACAACGTATATGTAAGTTAAAATACATGCATAAAAAAATAATGATACCCATGTTGCAATAACTCATTGAATTCATAATGATTATAGACGGAGAGGAATGAGAATGGAATATGAGTTGGAAGAGAAAGAATGAATGAACGAATGGATGGATGAATGATAAGGGGCAATGGTGTGCCGTAAACACATTGTAAAGATTGATTGACATGGTCTCCCACCCTCAAAGCGCAACTAGAAACTAAAATAAATGTGGTAAAGAGAGCCCAGTGCCTATTATCCTTATAACACTGGCTGAGTCCAGCTTCCAAGAAATACAAAAATAACAACAAAGCCACTCCCTGTGTCAACTTCCAGAGGCCGCTGCAGGAACTCACAAATGAGCTTCTTGGAACTACAGACGCGTATTCTCACAGTTCTGAAGGCGGAAAGTCAGAAATCAGGTGTTAGGGGCTGTGCTCCCTCTGGAGGCTCTAGGACAGCATCCGGTCTTCGCGTCGTCCAGCTCCTGGTTACTCCGGGCACTTCCCCACTTATGGCCAAGTCGCTCCAAACTCCGCCTCCTTCTCTGGCTGAAATATCCTGGGCCTTTCTCTTCTAAGCACCCGTGTTGGGATTCCGGGGACGCCTAGATAATTCAGGATCATTTTCTCATCTCAAAATCTGTAAATCACATCTGCAAAGATATTTTGTTTTGGAAGAAGGTCATATTCACATATTTTGTTTTGAAAGAAGGTCATATTCACATATTTTGTTTTGAAAGAAGGTTCTTAGAATAAGGATTTGGGCATATATTTGGGGGGCTGTCATTTAGCTCTCTACACTCCCTAACTGGGCCTCAGAAGGTAACAAATCAAGCCCACTCTACACTGGAAGGAGATCCTATGTCTCCTTCCCATTTGGGGCACTCGTCAACAGAATGTTCAGGAAACACCCAGAGGTGCTCATTCAGCCCTCATAGCCAGGCCAGACTCCTCCCCTCCTGCTCCCGAAGCAGGACAATCCGGGAATCCCTGTCTGTGCCCCAGTGTGCTGCCTGTATGCCCACAGGGAAACCCAGGCCCTCCCGATTCACTGAGGCCCCAGCGAAGGCCACAGCACCTGCTGTCACCCAAATGACCTGAGAAGTCCTTAAAATACTCGTATCCCCACGTTGTTCCTGGCACAATTGCCACTCTTCTCGGGGAATCTTTTCTTGATCTTTACATTCGGGCCACCCTCCACTGTATCTCATCCCAGGCCCATGCATGTCCCTCCACAGCAATTAATACACACACACACACACACACACACACACACACACACACACATATTTAACGTGTGATCATCGGATATAAACTCCATGAGAACGAAGATAATGTCTGCTTTGCTCAAGATTGCATTAGCAGCTACTAGCACCCCGCCTGGCACAAGGTTGGATTGATGGGATTCCTGGAGGGTATGTAACCTTCCAACATTGTGACATTCAACCAGCTCAGCTCTTCCCGCACAGCGACTTCACATGTGAGTTGCACCCTCTACACCAGGGGTAACGGTGACTTCGCACTGCCCACTTCACATACTCTGTCATAGTAGGATCAGGCTTTGTAGCAAAGCTCTGGACTGGTCTGGGTTTGAATCTTGCCCCTGCCTTCATCTACGTTGTTCTGCTGAGCAAGTGCTTAAATCCTCTCAGCTACTAAACTTACCCCTAAACCTCTTACATTCTGGGAGAAAGGCAAATAGTAACTACATATTAAAGTCTCTGAGGTTGATTGTGAATGAAGCATTTAGCATAATCAATTACCATCGACAGTCAATATTAACTCTTTATCATCATGTACACACTGACATGTAATGTATTTTACAACAACAACAACAAAATAATGGGTACCAGTCTCTAGTACTAGAGAGCTCATTAATTTAAAAACTTAAGTGACTGGACAAATTATTTAACTTGTTTCCTCATCTGCAAAATGAGGTAATTTGACTAGATCAGAGGGTGTCAATCACCAGGATGATCAATTGCCTGCCCAAAGTGCATCATGCCTCCATTTCAATATATATCTTCTTATGCCTTCTGGGGGACTCATTACTATTTCCAAATGTCTTCTATTAATCTCATTGATCCAGTCTTGAAAGAAGGTAGATTTTGCCAAGCACTGAGACACGGACAGTTAGCAAGTTGTTGTTTCCCACGTGACGCCATCCAGAGGAATAATACAATTCACTTCTACAACAGCTATAGATCCTTCAGCCAAAGTTAGGATCTCAACTCACTAAGCAACTCAGTAAGCGCACCTGCCAGTATAACCTTTCAAGCTGCAAGTGAACTTGGTGGAGAATGGCCTACATGGGAGAGGAGTTCAAGGCTGCTGATCAGTTAAGAGGCTGCTCAGGTTTGCGTTATGCCACAATCTCTCCATGGAAATCCCTGAAGAGAAGATCAATACCCTTGCATGGTAACGTGGTAATTATTGCATTCACACGGACTCCCTGGTGTGAGTCCTACAAAGCTCCGACATTTGTATATAATACAGAAATATGGTAACTCTACAATGTGTTTGTAGGGATTTCATATTTCAATTTTTTTTTAACATTTATTTATTTTTGAGACAGAGAGAGACAGAGCATGAATGGGGAAGGGTCAGAGAGAGAGGGAGACACAGAATCTGAAACGGGCTCCAGGCTCTGAGCAGTCAGCACAGAGCCCGACGCGGGGCTTGAACTCACGGACCACGAGATCGTGACCTGAGCCGAAGTCGGACGCTTAACCGACTGAGCCACCCAGGCGCCCCGGGATTTCATATTTCAAGAGCAGAGTAAATGAATGAATCAATAACTACATTACAGCAGTTTTCAGTAATACCCACTAATGTTTACAGAATTTGTACTGAGTTCACTGGTGCATTACCACATGGGAGCTTCCGCATGGCAGTGTGGAGGGCGCAAGGCACAGGGGAGAGGAGAAGAAACCTGGCCAGGTGAAGGAGGGCAGTGCACAGATGGCTAGCAGAAGACGTGGGGCATCAACCACGGCCTCCTGACTTCTTCTAGATCTGGGCTCTTTTAATTTACACATTACGATTTGCAAAGGCCAATTCAATGCATTTTACTTAATCTTTTGATCATATTATTGCATATGTATATATATATATACACTTATTATATTGTATAATAAGTATATTATTATATAGTATCTACTTTATTGAAAGGCAATTATTGGGGCACCTGGTTGGCTCAGTCGGTTGGGCGTCCGACTTCGGCTCAGGTCATGATCTCGTGGTCCGTGAGTTCGAGCCCCGCGTCGGGCTCTGTGCTGACAGCTCAGAGCCTGGAGCCTGTTTCAGATTCTGTGTCTCTCTCTCTCTCTGACCCTGTCCTGCTCATGCTCTGTCTCTCTCTGTTTCAAAAATAAATAAATGTTTTAAAAAATTTAAAAAAAAAAGAAAGACAATTATTCACAATGTTTCACTATATTTTTATTTCTATAAGGTCTTTAGTAATGTCCCCACTTTTATTCCTAAATTTAGTAATTTGAGTATTCTGTCTTTTATTTTTGGTCCTGATAGCTGAAGGTTTGTTAATCTTTTCAAAGATTATGTGTATCTTTTTAATCTCTGTTTCCTTGATTTCTGCCTTAATCTTTATTTTCCTTCCTTCAATATACTTTTCATTTAATTTGCTCTTTTTAAAATAGTCTCTTAATGTGAAAGTTTGATTGATACATTTCTTTTTTTTTAATATAGCCATTTGTCACTATAAATTTTCCTGTAAGTAGTGCTTTAGTTGCATCCTATAAGTTTTTGCATTTTATCTTTTTGTATTTATTCACCTCAAAGTATTTTCTAATGAACTTTGTGATTTCTCCTTTGTTTTTATTTTTTATCTGTTATTAAAAAAATTTTAATGTTTATTTATTTCTGAGACAGAGAGAGACAGAGCATGAGTGGGAGAAGGACAGAGAGAGAGGGAGACACAGAATCCGAAGCAGGCTCCAGGCTCCGAGCTGTCAGCACAGAGCCTGACAGGAGGCTCGAACTCACAAACTGTGAGTTCATGACCTGAGCCGAAGTCGGACGCTTAACCGGCTGAGCCACCCAGGCACCCCTTATTTGTTATTTAAAAAAAATTTTTAATATTTATTTACTTTTGAGAGACAGAGAGAGACAGAGCTTGAGCGGGGGAGGGGCAGAGCGAGAGGGAGACACAGAATCCAAAGCAGGCTCCAGGCTCTGAGCTGTCAGCACAGAGCCCGACGTGGGGCTCGATCTCATAAACCCACAAGATCATGACCTGAGCCGAAGTCGGACGCTAAACTGACTGAGCCCCCCACATGCCCCTGTGATTTCTCCTTTGAATGATCTGGGGGTTAATTTGTACTATATGTGCTTTCCAAATTTCCTTCTGTTGATGATTCCTAATTGCATTCCATTTTAGTCAGAGAACATTCTTTGTATTATTTCAATTTATATAAGTTTATTGAGGTTGATTTAATGGCCTAAGGTAGAGTCTATCTTGCAGAATGCTGTATGTATGCTCGAGAAGAATAGGTATGTGCTGTTGTCGAGTGTTTAGTTCTAGTCCATTTACAAGGTGGTTCAAGTCTTCTGTCCCCTGATGACTTTCTGCTCAGTTTGATACACTATAGAAAGTGGGGTATGGGGGCGCCTGGGTGGCGCAGTCGGTTAAGCGTCCGACTTCAGCCAGGTCACGATCTCGCGGTCCGTGAGTTCGAGCCCCGCGTCGGGCTCTGGGCTGATGGCTCGGAGCCTGGAGCCTGTTTCTGATTCTGTGTCTCCCTCTCTCTCTGCCCCTCCCCTGCTCATGCTCTGTCTCTCTCTGTCCCAAAAAAAAAAGTGAAAGTCAGTGATTTCGGGGCGCCTGGGTGGCGCAGTCGGTTAAGCGTCCGACTTCAGCCAGGTCACGATCTCGTGGTCTGTGAGTTCGAGCCCCGCGTCGGGCTCTGGGCCGACGGCTCGGAGCCTGGAGCCTGTTTCCGATTCTGTGTCTCCCTCTCTCTCTGCCCCTCCCCCGCTCTATTATCAAATTATCTATTTCTCCCTTCTAATTGTGTCAGTGTCGCTTCATGTATCATGAGGCTCTATTTGTTCAATGAGTATATGTTTGTAACAGTTATGTCTTCCTGATGGTTTGACCCTATTTCCATTGCAGAATGTTTTCCTTTGACTCTAGTAATATATGCCTTATGGTCTCTTCGGTCTGATATTCACAGTCATTGCCGATCTCTTGGTTATTGTTTACATTGCTTATCTTTTTCAACCCTTTTACTTTCACACTATTTGTGTCTTTGTGTCTTAGGTATGTCTGTTCCAGACTTTTGAAGAATCTTGAACTTTATTTTCCAACCCTTTTATTCAAATATTATTTTTTATATATTTCAATATTTAAAATCTCCCTATTTTTGAATATTTTTCGAGACACAATCATTTCTCTTAGGAAATTAATTGTACTTTTATTTATAATGTGTATGGTTTTCTTCTGCTCTTTGTGTTTGCTCTCTTTCTTCCATGTTTCTTGTCCTTTAAGTTTGTTTTTTCTCTGCTTTTAACATTACAGCATTTCTTAAAATGATTGGAAACCCTTGATTGTTCATTTATATTTGGGAATGTGGCCGTGAAAGATTCATTGAAACCTTTTATGTGTGAAGCAGGGTTTATCAACTCTGGGCCTTCCTAGAGGGTAATTGGGGAATTTCAAACATACTTCCGAGGATCCTTCAACTGTATCCTCTCCAACTGATTGCTTTTCCAAAGATCAATCCTCAAATTTCCTCCCTAGGGTAGAGAAGTAGGCTTTCAGTGCTCTGGGAACCGAGAGGGAAACTATCACCCGGGGTATCGTAGTTCTGTGGGCAGTCTTGCACTTAGGACCTTCCCCCTTTCTTTTTGTCATGGCCCTTGATCCCTGTGTCTGGGATTCCAGAATCCCATACGCCATAATCAATTTCATAATCCCAGAAGTCCCTGACTTCTTCCCAGGAGTCCCCAGACTCCTCTGGTTCCAACTTTCTAAAGAATAGACTCGACTTTTCCAAGCACTGGTTGGAGAGACTGGACCGGTTAGTGGAGAAGAAGCAGATCTAGGCAGCTTGCTACTATTCACTCGGTTAGAACCTCACTCCAACTTTCAGAGCACTCCACGCTCACATTCAGAGTTCCTTACACTAGCTCCTCACATTTTTTTTTTCCCATTTCCTTCTCTTGCAGGAAGAATAGGCTGGCTTCTTACAGTCATCTCCCTGCAGAAAGTGGGGTTATGCCCCTCTCTGCCCTATCACAACAGTGGCCAGCTTTTCATTTATCAGCCATCCTCCATTTTTGAATACAGCTCATTTGCTACGATTGACTTCCTAATTCTTTTCATCCTCTGCGTTTATATTTTTAATGTTATTTTTTTTCTCTTATTTTATTGTTCTTTGGGGGAAAAAAGCAAAGAGGAAGTGTATGGTTTTAACCTACCATGTTTAAACAGATTTCAGGAACAAACTCTGTACGGTCAACATCTCCATTTTTTTGGTCATGGAAGGAATGAAGAAACAGGAGCACCCGGGTGGCTCAGTTGGTTGCACGTCCGACTTCGGCTCAGGTCAGGATCTCACGGTTCATGAGTTCGAGCCCTGCGTCGGGCTCTGTGCTGCCAGCTCAGAGCCTGGAGCCTGCTTCCGATTCTGTGTCTCCCTCACTCTCTGCCCCTCCCCTGCTTGTGCTCTGTCTCTCCCTCTCTCCCTCAAAAATGAGTAAATATTTTTAAAAAAGAAACAGAATTATTATGATAAGAGTCCCAGGTAGCAAACCACATAGTAGATCACAAAGAACTTCACCAGGGTTTAGAACAATATTCATTAAATATTTTTCAGTTTCTGAAGTCAAAGAAACATGCTTGTTATACTAGTTTTTCAGAAACTATTAAGTGTTTTTTTTATTCACAACAGCCAAGATATAGAAACAGCATAAAGGTCATTGACGGATAACTGGATAAAGAAGATGTGGTGGACACATATAATGGAATATTATTCAGTCTTAAAAACAAAGAACCCTACAGTTTGGGACCACATGTACCTGGAGGACATTCTCCTAGGTGAAATAAGCCAGGCACAGACACACAAATACTACATGATCCCACTTTTATGAGAAATCTAAAGTAGTCAAACTCATAGAACCAGCGAGTAGAGGAGTGGTTTCCAGGGCTCGGAGATGGGGAGGGGACAGTCAAAAGAATAAAATCTCAGGTTTGCAAGATCAATGTGTTCTGAGTCTAACGTAGAGCATGAGGTCTATACTGGACGATGCTGTCTTGCATACTTAAATATTTACTAAGAGGGTAAATGCTATATTAAGTGTTCTTGCTATACAAAGTAAGAAATAATAGCAGAAAGTAAATTAATTGTTATTTATTTATTTATTTTTAAATATTTATTTAAGTGCATGAACCAAACTGAACAGGAGAGTGGCAGAGACAGAGAAACAAAGAGAGAGAGAGAGCGAGAATTGCAAGTGGGCTCCATGGTGTCAGTGCAGGGCCCAATATAGGGCTCGATCTCACGAACCACAAGATCATGACCTGAGCTGAAATCAAGAGTCGGACGCTTAACCGCCTGAGCCACCCAGGCTTCCCAAAGTAAATTCCTTTTTAAAAAGAAGGGGATGGGAGGAACTTTCTAGAGGCGATGGATACATGTATAACTTTGTTTGAAGCAGTGTTTCATGGGTATACGCTTCTCTCCAAACTCATCAAGCTGTATACATTCAATATGTACAGCTTTGTGTATGTCAATCCTATTCTTAAAAAGTGGTTAAAATAAAGAGAATAGGTGCTCTGTTTAATAAATTAAGAAACGCATCTTACCTCTCAAGTTATCTTGGGTAATTTTGTTACCATGAGTCATCTCCATTCACCATGTGGACATGGCTGCCGAAAAAGCGGTGTAAACATATATGTATCTCTGTCTATCTATCCATCTGTCTCCATCCATCCATCTATCCATCTATCCGTGTATGTGTATGCAGATATGTGTGTACATATATGTGCATATGTGTTATATGTGTGTGTGTTCATGTGTATACCTATGTATGTGTATATATACATGCATACAAGTGTATGTATGTGTGTATAAATACGTATGTTTATATTTGTATTTATATTTATGGATTTTTTTTTCTGCTTGTTTTATGGAAAGGAAATGTCAAGAACCAACCCTTTCATGAAATCAGTTTTATGAAATTTTTGTTCTGCTTCCTTAAAGTTAGTCCTAAAAGGGCAGAAGATTTATGTGCAACATGGGTTTACTCAGTTACGGTCTCACCCCCCCACCTTAGGTGTGCAGAGACATTTCGTACCTCGCCACTCACATGCGAGATCTTTTAGAAATGGAACCAGTGGATGTTGAGCAAGTTCGCAGGCCCTCTCTTACTGGCACGTAATGAGTAACAGGATTCCTTGACAGCTCTTTAGTGTTTGGCCACTGAAGTCACTTGATGACAGAGTCCATTTCCAGAGGCTGACAGTGGAGCGAACTGCTAAGTGTCTCTTTTCTGCCACAGCCTCTTTGTTCCCTTGAGACTCACATAACAGCATGAGGGCTTCCGAGTTCCATTTCAAGTCACTGTTTAATGAATCCATTTTAGTGAACTTCTTATCCATTTTCCCATTTTATGCATTCATTCTTGCATGGCAACCCATAGCATCCCTTTTTAGCTGAGCCATTTTACTGATGAGGAACTAGTATTAAAAACAAAACAAAACAAAACAAAACAAAACAGGGGCGCCTGGGTGGCTCAGTCGGTTGAGCGTCCGACTTCGGCTCAGGTCACGATCTCGCGGTCCGTGAGTTCGAGCCCCGCGTCGGGCTCTGGGATGACAGCTCAGAGCCTGGAGCCTGCTTCGGATTCTGTGTCTCCCTCTCTCTCTGCCCCTCTCGTGCTCATGCTCTGTGTCTCTCTGTCTCTCAGTAATAAATAAACGTTAAAAATAATTTAAAAAAAAAAAAAGAACAAGGTGATCAGCTCAAAACTTACACTTGATCAGAGATGAGCTATCCCACAGCAGCATTTCAAATACCTAACCTGGTCATCTGGTAACTTTTTAGCCAGCATAGTCTTGTTCAAAGCAAGGAGTCCTCTCCCACTCTCTTCCTCTCTCTCTCATACACACCTATGATGCAAAATTTAAGTAGATAGGGATAGATATAAAGATAAAAGGAAAGAGATGTGTAGCTATAAAATAAAAATTTTAAATGCCTTCAAAATGAAAAATCCCACTTTTTATTCTCGGCTTGGAAAAAAAATATATCTATCTGCCCTAATTTCAACAGCCGATTCTCTTTCTGGATATTAGAGGTCTATAGGTGCACTGATTTCATTAGAAGAAGGTGTTTCCATGATCCTTTAATAAAAAGATTTGGTCTAGCATAATAACTACCCAGCATTTTATTTAAGTTGCTGGGTATGGTGTTTCTCAGTAGGAACAGCAATAATGATCATGTGTTCCTACGAGGGAACTCGTTCTGACATGTCTTGTTAGCTGACAGCTATGGGGCACTTGGCTCCCAGCTTTGGGACTGGTTTCAAACGCAGCCTTTGTGAAAGCGAAGGAAATCCTCGTCACCCCATCCAGTGACAAGTAGCGGGAATGGGGTCAGACTGGGGATGTGTACTGCGAGGTGAAGATGGGGCTGTGACGGGGCTGTCACGAGGAGGCAGACTGAGCGTCCATTACATCCTGCCTCTGCCCCGCCTCCCCTCTCAAATCACCTTCTTTGCAACCCCTGTAGGACCCACTCCCGGCCAATGAGATGGGCCACCTGGTCCCTGGCTTTGGATCCATCACCTCGTTCTCCCAGAAGAAATGGTGGAAAATTCATCCCGTGACATCACTCTTGAAGACAGATCCCAGAGATCTTCACACTGGGGATTTTATCAAAGGGACTATTGGGGCGCCTGGGTGTCTCAGTCTGTCGAGCGTCCGACTTCGGCTCAGGTCATGATCTCGCGGTCCATGGGTTGGAGCCCCGCGTCGGGCTCTGGGCTGACAGCTCGGAGCCTGGAGCCTGCTTCCGATCCTGTGTCTCCCTCTCTCTCTGCCCCTCCCCACTCTCACTTGGTCTCACTCTGTCTCTCAAAAATAAATAAATGTAAAAAAAAATTTTTTTAAAAGGGACTACCTACATACACAAGCTGAATTCACGAGACTTTAAACAAATCGCAAACACTCTAAGATTGCATTTGAAATGAGGTGATCACACGAAGATTTATTGGAAGATTTTAGTCAAATAAATTGTGGTATATCTATTCGGGGGACCACGATTTATTTAACTAAAATCTTCCGATAAATATTCGTGTGATCACCTTCATTCACTGTCATGGAGAGGACTGGTATGTTTACATTGACACTGAGGATTTTGATGATTAATCTTGAAGGACAAAGCTGGTTATAAACTGTCAATTAAAAATACTGGGGCTCAGTCACTTTAGCATCTGACTCTTGATTTTCGTCTCAGGTCATGATCTCACAGTTTGTGATATTGAGCCCCTAGTCGGGCTCTGTGCTGACAGTATGGAGACTGCTTGGGATTCTCTCTCTCTCTGTCTCTCTCTGTCTCTGTCTCTGTGTCTCTCTCAAAATAAATAAATAAATAAATAAATAAATAAACACACATTTAAAAATAAAAAAAAAATTGGTATGATTTCATTTATATAAGCAGAGAGACCAAAAAATATGCCTGATAATATGTTCAAAATGCTAAGGGTGCACGTTTGGTTTGTGGCTTTGCGGGTGAATTCACCTTCTGTTTTTCCATATATTTGCTTTTTGATATTAATATGTATTCACTTTCCAATCAGACAAAGGAAAAAACAAAAGCTACCTTTTGTATGGAAATAGAAAATATGGCATTAATTTGAGACTCAGAGGCAACAATTTTACCAGTTAAGGTCCAACCTGAAAGGCCCCATTCTAAGAACCTTCATTTTGCTAACATCTGCTAACTGGAACTAACGGCCTGTCTCTCAATGACAAATATACAGTTGGAAAGCATTTGTGAAAACAGGAGGGGCAAAATAATGACGTGGTAACAAGTATAGGCTCCAGAGCCAGCCTCCCTGGAAAGGAATACCGGGCGACCGCATCCTGGCTGTGTGACCTTAGGCAACTTACTTATCCTCTCTGAGTGATCAGTCTCCGAGTCTACAAATGACGTAATGTGCCCACCTCATGGCTGTGTCAGGAAGACGAATTCAGCAACATTTGTAAAGCATCTGCAACAGTGCCGGCTACATAACAAACATTATATGCATTTTTGATAAATAAGTACAATGCTATGTGGTACACTCAGCTGTAGAATTTAGTTTTCAAACGGCCACAGCAAAACCTTCTTTAAAGTGTATGATCCCGGAATCATGTGCTTTACATAGTCCTCTCTGTTCTGTCTTGTATACATGTGTGAGCAATACGGCAAAGGCAGCAATGAGGCCAAGGATGTAAAACTCATCTTGAAAAATAATGAGTGCAAAGCAAGAGTGGAGGCAATTGCTTTGTTCTCTCTCTTTTTCAGACTATTCTAAGTAGGTCTGCTCAAATCAGTGTTGTAGTTCGAATAATTTTTCTGAACAAGGACAGAGTTCTATGTGAAGTATCTGGCATGTTAATTGAAAGGTCCTTACGACTGGATGTCCATTCCAGTTAGGGGCCATCTTTTAAACTAAGATGGCTGCCAGTTAAATCAAGAATCAATTAAGCGCATTAATAAAACAACCCTGTCAACTCCCATTAGACCTGGCCCAGACCTTCTTCTTCTCTATTAAGCAAGCAATTGTTAATCACAATTTTTATCAATATCTCAGAAACATGATCTGTAATTTGCCTCCAGTAAATGAATAATACCAATTGGTTACCGACTCTAAGTGGAAAGGACTCTCCCAAGGGAGAAGGGAAGTCCATATTCTGTCAGTTCCTGTTTGTAACGGGGAAGAAGCCTTGGCGAGTTGGAAGAAGACACACGCAAACATGGTTTTCCAAGGCATAGAATACGCCCTAAGAAGTGAAAGAGAAAATGATGAGAGACATTTGAGAGGAACACTGGTAGCGTAAGTGAAAGAAGGGTAAGAAGAGGCAGAATCTGCACATTGTCATCTCCGTTAAGAAGTTGAGCTTGGCCAAACCAGGGTTTACTCAGGACATCCTCCCTATGGAGTGGTAGAGAATCATCATGTGAGACAGCAGGCCACTGCTATCTGGGACCTTACGGTCCTCGACAGTCAAAGATATTTGACACAGTAGTTACGTCAAGTGTGGTCGTGTGCTTTAGAAGATCCACCTGCAGAGGTCAGTGGGTATGAAGAGAGTAAACAATGAAGTTCAGCCTGGGGAGAATTAATATGACAAAGATTCATTGTTCCACTCTCTTTTTTCTGTTTGAAGTCGACAGGGGGGTGCTGGATGGGCAGAATCTTTGGTCTTAGAGGGCTGGGTCACAGTTAGAAACAGGATAGCAGGTTATTTGGTCCAAACCTCTACTCTTTCTGGCTAAAATCCTCCAGTGACCCAGAGCACCCAACTTTGAGAAGCAACCCAAGCCTGCCTGGGTGTTCCAATTCTTGCAGGATTCTTCTGTTGATTCAGAAAACATCTCTCATGCTTGTTTCCGTGGTTCTAACATCAGCCATGTCATGGGGTCTGGTCAGTTTGCTAACGTGGAAATGAGTCCGGAGTACAAAACCAGGGTGAATCTTAGCTCCACCACCAAGAATGCCATGACTCACGGTGTCACCCTTCCTTCACTGGAGAATTCTCACTGCAAAAAATAATAACCGTATCACCTTTTATCTCCCACAGGGAAGCCATAATAGTCTTATTAGAGTGAGAGAAGGTATATGAAAAGAACTGTTTCATATTGTCAAGGCTCTTGTTACCATCCCTTTCTCTTCAATGCAGATTCAGTTGGTTCTTCTCAGCTCTCTTCTCAGGTCTCAATTTCTCTCCACTGCTCCCGAATGACGGCCAACTGCCTCACTTAGTTTAGACATTTGTCTGTAAACTTTTTGTCTCAAACGAGCAGACCCCAAAGCAAACATACATCTGGTTCGCGCAGTTGTGGTTTGGATTGTCTACCAGTTTTGTCTAAGAAGTACAATGCAAGAAAATGGAATAAATGGTCCACTGCCAGAATCCGTGGCCCAGTGACCCCAAACCATGATTTTGTATTTTAAAAAAGGGGGTAAATCTTATCTCTGAGGAAGAGGCAAAATGGGGTGGTGGAAAGAAAATGCTCCTAAGAACCAGTGCAATGAATTAATTCTGAAAATCAGAGCTGGGAGGAGCCTTGGACATCATCTAGGAAGACCAATGGTTTCATCTCGCATAAGGGGAGAGACTTTACAACTTGCTTAAGACTCGGTGATAGGGGGTACCAGGCTACCCCTCATTAGTATAGGACGAATGCCTCCAAGATAAGGAATGAGTTTTGAACAAGGATTTTGACAATGGAAAGGAATGATTATGGTGGGATGGCCAAATAAAAATACAAGACACCCACTTAAGTTTGAATTTCATATAAATAATAAATAAATAGCAGAAGTATGTCCCGTGTGATATTTGGGAGATATTTATGCTGAAAACATATGATTGGTGAGTCAGAGGGCACGTGCGTTGTTAAATTTGATAGACATTGCTAATTTTACCCAAAGGGTTTATACCTGTTTACCCTTCATACTAGCCACACATGAGGACATGTTAGCCGAAAATCAGAATTTTTGCCAATCTGAAGGGTACAAAGTGATATCATAGTATTGTTTCCATCTTTTTTCTCTAGTTATGAGTGACTTGGGAATTTTGTCATGTGTTTAAGAGCCATTAAATTTCTTTTACTGAGAGCTTTCTATTCTTTTTCTTCCTACCTCTCTTTCTTCATTGTTTTAATTATGTTGTTACTCTAATTTACAAGTTTTTGGGGAACGGAAATTAGCTCTTTATCTGTAATATGTGTTGTAAATTTCTTTTTCAATTTTGTTACTTATGTTCTGAATTTCCTCTGATATTTTTGGGCATGGACGAATATTTTATTTTATTTCCAATGTGGTCAAGTTTATTAATTTTTGTGTGTGCTTGGTTTGTGGATTTTGAGTCACGAGGTGGGGGGGGGGGAGATTTTCCAGACACCAAAGTTATAAAGGAATCCATTTCTTTTCCCTTGCAGTTTTAGAGTTTTATTTTTATACTTTTAAATCTTTCATGCATTTGGAATTTTTTTCAGTATAAGGAGTGAGGTACAGATTCAATTTGTTTTCTGGACTAGTACTCTGAAGTTCCAACAAGTTATTATTTCCTTATTCATTTGAAATTCCAACTTTGTTATATGCTAAATTTCTGAATTTACCTGTGCCATTTCTGGTCCTTCAAATCTTTTCTTTTAGTCAGTCTATCCACTGATACACTAAAGCCATACACTGTCATTTTCTTTAAACTACAATTTTATGTCTCATGCGGCAAATCATGATACACGCTTTCCTTTTTTAAATTTTATTTATTTTGGAGAGGAGAGTGAGTGACAGAGAGGACACAAGGAGAGAGAGGGAGAGAGTGATAATCTTAAACCTAACCTGTGACTTGATCCCAGGACCCAAGAATCATGACCTGAGCCAAAATCGAGTCAGACACTCAACGTACTGAGCCACCCATGTGCCCCTTTGCTTTCCTTTTTCAAACACACTTTTTCTTGATTTTTTTTGCATATGAACTTTAGTCTAGTTCCAAAAACAAAATGAGCAAAATAAATTGTAGTATTTTAAATTGGAATCCTGTTAGATGTATAAACAAAATAAGGGAAACTTCATACCTTTATTACATTGAGTTTTCTTTTCCAAATACAGGCACATTTTTCTATGTTTTCAGTACTTAACTGTGCTCCTAAATAGTATTTTAAAATTGCGTTCATAAAAGTTTGCATATCTCTCATTCAGTTTGTTTCTAGGCATTTTATCTTTTTTTTGGTGCTATTATAGTAAGAGTCTTTCCATCCAATATCTTTTCTAGTTATTCATTGTTTGTATATATTGACGTACGCTTATTAAGTTTTGTTTAACTTTATTTTGAGAGACAGAGAAAGATGGAGTGTGCATGTACTTGAGTAGGGAAGGGGCAGACAGATGGAGAGAGAGAATCCCAAGCAGGCTCCATGATGTCATGAACATTGAAGTCACGACCTGAGCCGAAATTAAGAGTCAGATGCCTGACTGAGCCTCCCAGGTGCCCCTGTTTATTAAGCTTAATACCTATTATATGACCGATGTTTTTATACAATTTATTATTTGTAGCCAATTTCTGCATTTAATTTTCTTATATTATCTAGTATCTATTATCTAGATATTAACATATCTAGTATATTATCTAGAAAATATATTTCTTATGTTAGTCTAATATCTTAATTATATCCTTTGACGGTCGTCAAGAAAGTATTTTCTTCCCTTCCATTTTTTGTACCTTTAATTCTTACTCCAGTACAATGTTTAACAATAATGGTGTCAGTGGGCATCCTTGTCCAGATTTTAGTGATGTGGCTTTCGTGCCTCCCCAGTCAGCTGATGCTGGCTTTTGGGAGGATATGTATGTGTGTATACTTATAATTCTACCTGTATATCTAAATTTGTATCTATATAATTATCTATACACTTACTATATTTATGCTTACTTCTATATCTATAGCCTCTATATTCATATCTATCTATAATTATATGTATCTACAGTATCTCCATTCAGCATAAGCATATGGAAGAAGGATGTATCCATTACAATAATATTGAGAGTATTAAGTTTTTGTACTTCATAGAGATCCAACTGATGTGTGATGAACTGCACATATTTAAAGTATACCATTTGATAAATGTTGATATACGAGTATGCTATAAACACATTAGCCCCATAAGATAGTAAACCTATCCATCACTCTTAAATGTTTACTCAAGCACCTTGGTAATCCCTCCTTGTCAAAATCCTTCCCTAAGCAGTTAGTGCTTTCTGTCATTTAGGTTTATTTGCATCTTACGGAACTTTATAGGAAAAGAATCTTACAGTATATACTCTCATTTTTGGAGAAGTGGGGGTTCTGGATTTTCTTACTCAGCATAATGACTCTGAGACTCACCCATGTTGTCGTGCTGTGTGTATCTGCAGTTTATGCCTTTTGATTGCTGAGTAGTATGCCACGGTAGGACTACAGCATTATTGGTTTGTCCATCCGAGTCTTGATGGACAGGTGGAAGCCCAGAAATAGACCCGTAGAAATACGGTCAATAGACCTTGGACAAAGGAGCAAAGGCAAGACGATGCAACAAGGATGATCTTTGCCAAATGGCGCCGGAACAACTGGACAGTCACATGCTACAAAGCTGACTCTAGACGCAGACCTTACATCCTTCCCTAAAATTAACTCAAAATGGATCACAGACCTGCAAGTAAAACACAAAGCTATAATATTCTCAGGGGCACCTGGCTGGCTCAGCCAGTAGAGCATGCAACTCTTGATCTCAGGGTCATGAGTTCAAGCCTCACATTGGGCATGGAGCCTACTTAAAAACAACAACAACCATAAAACTCCTAGAAGATAAGACAGGAGAAAACCTAGATGGTATTGGGTTTTGCAATGACTTCTCGACACAACAGCAAAGGCACGATCCATGAAAGAAATTATTTTAATGCTGGAAGTCATTAAAGCATACAAACTTCTGCTCTGCAAAAGACAATGCCAGGAGAATGAGAATGAGCTGAGCTATAGACTAAGAATATATTAGTAAAACACATATCTAATGAAGGACTGTTACTTAAATCTCAACAGTAAGAACACACACAACCCAGTGAAGAAATGGGCCAAAGACCTTAACAGATATTTCACCAAAGAAGTTACACAGAAGGCAAATAAGTATATGAAAATATGCGGCACACCATGCGTCATCGGGGAATTTAAAATTAATACAATAAGATGCACTTACATACCTGTTAGAATGGCCCAGGTCCAGGATTCTGAGAACTCTGATTGCTGGTGAGAGCGCGGAGCCACTGAAACTCTCATTGTTGGTGGGAATACGAAATGACATGGTCACATTGGAAGACAGTTTGGCACTTTCTATAAAGACTAAACATGCTTTTCCATATGATCCAGCTATCACATTTCTTGGCATTCACCCAAAGAAATTGAACACTTACGTCCACACAAAAACTTGCACAGATGCTTATGCTTATATCAGCTTGATCATAATTGCTAAGACCTGGGGACCAACTAAGATGTCCTGTGGTACATGCAGACAATGGAATATTTAGCACTAAAAAGAAAGGACTATCAAATCATGAAAAGACACGGACAAAAGTTAAATGCATATTACTAAGTGAAAGAAGCTGCTCCGAAAATATAATCTATTATATTAATCCAGGTATAAGACATTCCAGAAAAAGCCAGACTCTGGAAACAGTAAAAAGATCAATGGTTGCCAGAGTTTAGGAGTGGAAAGGATAAATAGGCAGAAAACTTTTAAGCCAGTGAAACTACTCTGTATGATATAATAGTGATGAGATACGTGTCATCATACATTTGTCCAAACCCATAGAATGTACATCAAAAGTGAATCCTAATGCAAACTATGGGCTTTGGGTGATTACGATGTGTTCATCGGTTGTAACGAATGTTGATACCTGGTGAAGGATGTTGGTGAGGGGGAGGCTGTGCAGTTGTGGAGGCAGCGTGTGTTCGTGAAATCTTTACCCTTTCTCCTCAATTTTGCTACGAACCTAAAACTCTTCTAAAACAATAAATTCTTTTTTAATGTTTATTCATTTATTTTTGAGAGAGAGAGAGAAGAGTGGGGGAGGGCAGACAGAGAGGCAGACATAGAATCCCAGAGCCTGATGTGGGGCTTAAACTCCAGAACCACAAGATAAGGACCTGAGCTGAAATCAAGAGTCAGACGCGCCATCGACTGTACCCGCCCCCCCCCCGCCGCCGGGGTCCCTAAAATAATAAATTCTTAATAAAGTAATTTCTATTCATATGTTCAACCTTATTCAAGAAGGAATTATTAATTACCTACAGGTGACAAGGGACTATGATAAAATAAGAAATGCTCTGCTGCAGTTACAGATGGTAACTCAAAAACAAAGGAAAAATCATCAATCCCTTCCCTTCCCAGTTGGGCATCCAATTATGATACTTTCCTGTCTGCAATGACTATTGCAGCTGACGACAGAACTAGACTATTTTTTCGGGGATGGGTGGTCCCTCTGACCACGCTGGCGTTTCAAACCCTCAGCTCATTCCCTCTACTACAGTGACACTGAGGTGATAGGTAACATGACACAACGAAAACCAGCCAGATTAGTTGAATGCCAACTAATTGCCAGACTATGCTTCTCGGCATTAAAAATAATTAACACATTTTATCTTTACAACTACCTTATAAGGGAGGAAATGTTATTCTCCCATTTATACACGAAGAAATTGAAGCTCAGAGCTAGGATGAGTGTTAAGAATTGTGAAGTTTCCTGGGGCGCCTGGGTGGCTCAGTCAGCTGAGTGTCCGACTTCAACTCAGGTCATGATCTCCCAGTTCGTAGGTTCCAGCCCTGCATCGGTTTCTGTGTTGACAGCTCAGAGCCTGGAGCCTGCCTCAGATTCTGGGTCTCCCTCTCTCTCTGCCCCTCCCCTGCTCATGCTCTGTCCCTCTCTCTCTCAAAAATAAACATTATATTTAAACAAACAAAAAAAAAAGAATTGAGATTTTGTTACCTACAAATTAATGAGCCGGCCTGTCACAGTGTCATAGATGCTGGTGGAAAACATGAGATACCCTAGGTCAAAGATAAAGGACAGTTTTGAAATCACAGTTACAGTAATAGAGTATGAGCATTTCGTACACCTGCTCCCAGAGCCTCAATTCCCCCACGGTGACACACAGTGGGCCAAGTGACACCTGCACTTGCACTGAGTTCTTACACAAGAGGACTCCCAGGCTAGGGAACCCGAATCTCTTATAATGGGCAGTAAGCCTGCCAGCCCTTTCCTCTGGAGGGGGAATACCATTTCTATCTTCCAAGGCTTTCTGTTAGTCCAGAACAAAGAAAAGTCAGTACCTCGCCCATATGATGCACAGAAACACAGGAAACTCATGAAGAGTTGACTCCCAACATAATGCATTTACCCAAGGTCATGGGTGAAACAGCTTGGATTCAAACCGGGGCACTCCAGAGCCGCCTTGCCTACCCACTAGACTCTGCTTCCTCCCTAAGCTATCAGAGCATCTGAAAAATGTGAATGGTTGAGTTGGCAGGGAAGTGCTTTGGAGGTCGGGAGGTCTAACCCAAACCAGGGAAGCTCTCTAGGGCCATGGTGTCTTGGGCCACGTATCTAATCTGGAGCTCATTACCTGAGGGGAAATAAGAAGGGGTAGGGGTCAGCTGCCAGCGGAGGAGTCTGGAAATGAGCCGGAATATGAAGAAATAGAAATTGAGATGTAGGAAGATGAATGCAAAGAATTGTGTCGGGGGAGGGAGAGAGGGCATGAGGGCAGAGCTGGGCAAAGGCTTTGGCTGGAGTCCCTGACCCCGTGGCTCATCCTGACCCTCCTGAATGGTGTGACCCTTGTATTATAAGGGTCAAATCTGGCATGGCCACTATGAATAAAGCACACGGCTGTTTAAAGGTGAAAACTTTCCTGCAGAAGTCCTCAGAGTAGAGGATCAGCGGGCTTGGGAATTGAGGTCACAACCAACCCCTTGCTGACAGTCCCCTCCCTCAGTGAAACCCCAACCACAGTGACACTTGGTCGGGGCACCACTCAGGGGGTGGTTTCAATGGCAGGGGCTCCGTGTGTGACAAAGTTCTAATCTAGGTTAGGGCTCAATGCCGAGGGCTCTTTGGAGTAAAATCATCTCTTTATTAATGAGATCCAACCCCATCTCTCTGATAGAAATGATGGGAAAAGCTGTCCCTTTGGTGTTATTCAAATGAACGGGAGAGAACAGTGGGTGTTTTTAAAACTCTCTCCCTATCATACGAGGATGGAGCTCATTAGTGAGGGGAATGATTTTGCTGGGGAAAGGCTGTTATAATAAGAAAACATAACCTACTCAAGATGAACCAGATCCAAGTCAATTAGGCTGGGAAAAAAAGAGAGAGAGAGAGAGAGAGAGAGGAAGCAAGCTTCAAAAATACCACCTCTTTCCTTCCATTCATTTGAATAACAGCAAGGAGACATTTTAGATTTTTAATCATTTTTTTTTTTACTTGAATCAGTCTGGATCTCATTAATATAGGAATGATCTCACTTAAAAGACTTAGTGTTAAACTCCTGTTCAACTGAGATTAACCAAATCAAACATGATTTGACCAAAAAAAAAAAAAAAAAAAGAAAGAAAAGTCTAAAGTATTATACCTATTTCTAATACGTCGCAATCTGCCTTTAAAAATAAAAAAGGGTACACATGATATTTCTTATTCTGCTTCTTCTGATGCATCTGGAATACATCTTCCTAGGTAAACTGGTATTGAAATTGCAGAGAAATGTGGTTAGCCACATGAAGTGACTGAAAAAGAGTGGATTCAAATAATTTGCATGTGTATGAGGAAGAGGGTCTGGCAGGCAACGTCGCCTGTGCAGGGAAATGTATCTTCCGGGGGCGGGGGGGGGGGCGGATATATTTCCCTAGGATCTTCTAGGGAGCCTCACTGTATTAATCTCTCCAGGCTGCAGTTTTCTGCATGTTGTCAGGTAAACACATTTAATGTGAAGGCTTCTCAAACTCAGCGCTATTGACTTTGGGGACCCAAATGTGCGGGGTCCTTTGTTCTGAGGCTGTCCAGCGCATTCCGGGATGTTTAGTGGTACCATTGGCATCCGGGGCAAGATACCAGTAACCCCTTCCCACCTAAGTATGACAACCAGAAATGTCTCCACACATTGCCCAGTGCCCCATTGGGGCACAAAACTGTATTCTTGGCTCTGCTGTTCCTTAGGTATAAAGTCTTTGAAAAATATTCAAACCCTCCAACGGTAGATGAGAACACTAGTGGAGATATTCCCATGGCAGAGAGTCGGAGAGAGAAAGGAAGAGAAATGCCTTGGTTTCTCCCTTGCATCTGCCTGCAGTCCTCTTGCTTGGGTCCTGGGTGGCCACACCTAGACAGAAGCCAGCTGACAGGGGAGCAGGTAGAGAGGCGAGCCCTTCAGGAGAGAGAGCCAAATAGGCCCGAGTGAGGAGTGGGTCTGGCGTTAAGTTGGCTTACGACCGACACACATACCCAACAGCATGGATAAGTTCACTGTAGGTTAATTGCTTCTTTATACGGTGGTTCTCCTGTTTTTTCTGAGTTGGAAACCACTTGACAGTTCAGTAAAATATATATTCAGGAACAAGCTTTGGCAGTCACTAGCATTATTTCTCACCGGCCTAAGTCATCCAGAACCAGAACCAGATACGAGAGAGCCTCCTCTTAACGCCTCTGTAGAAAGAACTTCCTGCAACGGGGAAGGAAACTTCTTGACACGAAGCTCTAGGACAGGGCGGTAGCTAACTTTCTCTGTGCCAGGCCAGCTAGTAAATATCTTATACGTTGCAGGCGATACCGTGTTGGAAGGTTTGCAACCAGTACTCGGTGCTACTGTTAGAGTTCAAAAACAGCCGTAGACAATCTGTAACCAAATGGCCGGAGCTGTGTTCCAATAAAACTTTATTTACAAAAGCACTGGGCTAGACTCGATACACAGGCTGTAGCTTGCCAACCCCTACTTGTAGGGCTAACCAATTCATCCCCATCTCTCCAAGGACAGTAGCTCTCGGACTGCCCCGCATGCATGAATTCATCAGTTTGCAACCATTATTTGGGCAGGGGGGGATCATTTCAAGTAATGAGGTGCTTTTTTTTTTTTCTGGTCAAATGGTTCATGTTCAATATAAACATAAGGGTTACGTTAATCACACTTAAAAATATACCATTGGTCAGGAGATTAAAACTTATTTAAAAACAAGAGGCAGTCCTCATTGCAAAGGAAGAAAATAATTTTCCACAGGGTCTGTGTTTCTTCTCTTGCAGAAAAGCGCATCAGTTTCCTTGGCAGATTCACAGCCCAGCTTTCTCCCACTCTTAGTACTCGTGCATGCTCCTAATGGATTTACAATTGCAAATCAGCCTTGTCCTGGAGCTGGCGATATTTTAGACTGTGTTTATTATGTCTCTGGTGTGCCTGCACACACGTGTGATGATCGCTGTTTCTTCTCCCAGAACAATTAGCAGCGGGCCGGCCTCCCATTGTTGCCATTAGTATAGGATCTCTGAGGTGGAGAAGGAAATGGGCTCGCGCCTCACTCTCCCTTCACAGTGTCCCTTGTCTTCACAGCAAGGAAGCAGCTTTGTCTCACGGGAATACACGAGGTGCAGTTTTCAGTTGTGTCTGTCTCCGCTCAGGACGGTTAAGGAAACCTGACACATGCCCGCAACGCTCACCAGCTGGCCTGGAAAGGTGAGAGGAGTCCACAGACACGCCCGGGGTAATGCCCGTCCTGTTCCTACTTCACACAGCCCTGGTTGGCTCCCAGCTCTGGGGGACCTTGACTTCCTGTCCTTAAGCCTTCTGGGGAGCCCCCCCCTCAGCTTCTCCTCCAAGCCCCCAGTCTGGATGGCCACCCTGATGGTGCCTTCCCGAGACGGGGCAACGCGGTTTGGAGCTGGCGACTGTGAGCGTCAGCCTCAGACAGATCTCAACCCTGCACTGACTCATCGTGAGACCTCAGGTGAATCCCTGAGCCTCAGTGCCTCAGTTTCCTCATCGGTACAATGGAAGTAATGACACCTCGTATGGACTGAATTGTATGCCCCTCAAAATGTTATCAGTTCGAACCCTACCCACCGGGACCTCAGACTGTAAGAGTTCTGGAGCTAGGACCTTGCAGTAGGTTATTGGGTGACAACGAGGCCACTAGGGTAGGCTGTAATTCAATATGGCTGGCGTACCTCTAAGAAGAGATTGGGACACAGCCACGTGCAGAGGGAGGACCATGAGAGCCCCCAGGGGAGAAGGCGGCCATCTGCAAGCCAAAGGAGAGAGGCCTCAGGAGGAGCCAGTGCTGCCCACACCTTGATCTCAGCCTTCCAGCCTCCGGACCGTGAGGAAATAGGTTCCTGTTTTCTAAGCTGCTCCATGTGCTACTAGGACAGCTCTAGTGAGTTAAGGCAACGCTCAGCTTACAGCCCTGCTCCAAAGACCACAGCAGGCAAGGCACACACATATGTCCCTGCTTCCCTTTCGTCTGTTCTTCGTGTGAAGACTCCACGGTTTGAGAACTTCCCGCTAAGGTGAGTCTTCGTGGGCCCAAGACCCAGCGGAGGGTCAGGCCCTTTCTGACAAACGTCTCCAGAGCCAGCACACTCACTTCCGGGAGCACGCTCTTCTGGGTTGAGCGTACGCCAGGAGCAGGGCTCCTCATTAGGCCAGAAGTGCGCTGACTTGTGTGCCTCTCTTCGACTCGCCCCCATTTAACCTTCAGGAAGTTATAAGACCAGTGAGATGGCTGACCACAACCGATGTGTGTGCCCGAGCTTACTTTCTTGAAGCTGACGGAGGCGCCATGTTGAACCGATGGTCACGTGACGGGCGCCACAGGCCTCCGGCTCTCCCCGTCCCCTCTGAGGGATGCAGCTTTCTCTGCTGAGCAGCCTATGCGCTGTGGGTCCCAGCGTCTACCCTTCATGCTCACAGACGACTATTTTGGTGGTTTTTTTGCACTTACGTACCAGACCTCGCGAGGTACATCAAGATAGAAAAGATATTCTTTAATTAGGTTACTATTTTATTTATGTTGCTTTCACCCCCTGGTCATGTCTAACAGAGGTTCTATTTACAATCTTGCCAAATACCACAGAATCAATCAACAGGACCTGAATTTACTTTTCCAAAAGATGCTATTTGAAGGAGATTTACATTTGAAAGTTTGTGTTTGCTTTTCCTTGCAGGCTCCCTCCCTGAATCATTCTCTCCAGACAACCCTCAACAAGAATATCAGCTTACACAAGCTTCCCAGAGGTTCCAGGATGTTACTTTCTCTGCCCCCCTCTGCACAGATTAATAGTCTTTAAAAAAAAAAAAAAAAAAAAAAAACAACGAGGCGCAGTGTGCCAGGGAAAAGGATTGAACTAGAAGTCAGACGACTCATTATCGCAAGAGTACAGCGACATGTCCTAAAGCTGACAATGAGAAAGCCTGAAGGAGAGCCAGCGTTTCTGAAGGCCCTACTAAGTGTCAGGAGCTGTGAATCCCTTCCCGGTTCTTAGCTGTCAGCACAAAACGGCCTCATGAGGGTAATATGACAGTCCGCTCTGTTATCAAGCAAATTCCTGCAGCAGGAATTTGCTCCCCTCATATAAGTAAATAGGGAATAGTGTCTGCATGCATAATGCAGAAGAGGGGTCTGGTTCCTATGATTCTTTCCCCCATGTATTAAATTTCACACCGTCAAGTGGATCACAGCAAAACCGGTGGGGAAAAAAGAGTCCTGCATCACTAATATCTGTTCTCCCCTCTGTTCTTGGTTTTGACTCAGTTTCTCCACCTGCCCTTCCTTGAAAGTGCTTCCTTTGTGCTCCCCCCAGTCTGGAGACAGGCTGCCCTCAACCTGCCCCCACACCCTCCACCCCATCCAGGCGGAAATTTTACCTTCTATTACAGGTAAAGGGCTAGCGTTACGATGGCATGTTTTTACCTATTAGAACTTAACACGCCTCTTGTAAGAGCATTAACACTTTCACTCATATATTTTTGGGGTCTGGTTGCAAAGTTACATACCTTTTGAGTTGTTAGCTCTTCACGCTATTTCTGCCATAAGGCTTGTTATTTTTAGTGTGTGATTTTGCAGAATGCAAGGTCTTTCCAGAGCACGTATATCGCACTATAGCAGGAAGCTATTTGAAAGGCTAGAAAGCTGATGTGTGTGGCAGTCAGGTAACATTCGCAGAGCCTCACGGCTGGGAGGGTGATGGGCTTGATTTCAGCCAGGTACCCCTGTCTCCCCTGTACCTCTCAGGGCCAGGAGTCACCCGAAGGTGTGGTTGCTCTTTCCCGCCCTGTGTCCTCAGGTTGGAAGGCATAGGACTTGGGAAACGGTACTCCGTGCTTATGTCCTCCTGGCACTCCAAACCAAATATGGGGGGGTGGGGGTGGAGAGGGTGGGAACGGGGAGGGGAAGGATATTACAAATAGTTTAAGTGAAAAATCAATAAAATAAAGATCAAATGGTATGCACGTATCACACCTTCCCTCTTCCCCGAAGCTGAATTTACGAGAAACAACATAGAAAAATGTGCTCTGAGCAGAACCTGGCACATAGTAGATGCACAATAAAATGGTAACCAATATTTGGATCTAGGAGACTCTACTGATATTTAATGCCTGGAACACGAGGAAAATAAACATCATTAGTCAGAGTCCCCCACATTCTGTCTTGGCTTATCCAGTGAAAACTACCTCCCACAAGACAGATTTCTTTATTTGAAGGCTAAAAATGATCACATATAAACCTCCCCCTGAGTACTCTGACCTTGGTTCATGGAGGCAGCAAAACAACCCGAAGATGCATGGGACCCCTTCAATCAAAGGCCATTTTTTTGTGCCTTAAAGAAAATTGTTGTGTCCATAGTTTAATTGGTTTGCCTGTTTTTGCATTTCATATATAAATAGGAAAATGCTATTTTCTCTAGTAACTTGTTCCTCAGATTTCGTGAAGTTAAGGTCACACTTCAAAGTGAATGGATGTGTCCTCAAGGTTTGAGTCCAGTGAGAAGTGGGACCTCTGGGTGTAAGGACTTAGCACGGGATCAGCTGTCAGGTGTGGCTCTTGTTCACTGGGACCAAATTCGGGCTTCACCCCTTTGCCTGCTTTTTCATTCTGGGCACGTGATGCCCCACCCCGTCTCACAGACTCAGTTTCCCTCTCTCTACAGAGAACCTACTCTCCACCCTTGTGGCATTCTTCGCGGATTAGGGGGCCACCAGGATGTGACTGTACATTTGCTTCTAAAGGGCCACTTGAACATGAGGGAAAACCATGGTGGCAGAAACAACCCTTGTTTACAGCGACCTGGCCGTGGCGGAGGGACTGCGTGACATGGCTTGCGAGCATCACCCCGTCAAGTCATTCACAGTTCTCCCCCATTGGATGGTTCGCGCTGGAAGAGAGTGCCGTCACCTGTTTCTGTGTAGTGTTATTCTTTACAAGTGACATGGACATATGTCCGTGCAAAAAAAAAGAAAATTAATGTTCTCATCACAACAGACTTCCCTAGCAGAAACAAGTGGTTACCTGCCAACATAACAGAGATGGCAGGGGGGTCACCGCCGGGAGTGGGTGCCATCGATGGAGACACCAGTCTGTCCCGACACCGCGTTCCACATGAGGAGGGACACCGTGAATCTCTCTTGCCCCAGTGACCCCTGTTCCCAGGCAGGGAAAATTCACCTGAAATGCAGCACTGGCATCTAGACAAATGCCCCAAATCAATGGCAGTAATGAAGACACGCTGTCCCCCTTCCGTAAATATACAGCGCTTCTCCTCTGAGGACTGGTTCTCATCTGAAAGGCTGGAGTTAATAAATACTTTCAGAGCCACCGTGAGGGTTTATTGGCAAACGTACATGGGATGTCGCAAACCACATCGCAAACCATGCAAATCCACGCTGTAGAGTGGCGGTTGTGGGCAGGGGTACCTGGGCAAGGTTGTTCTTCTCCACTGCCAACACAGCCCTCCCTTCCCCCAAACCCCTGCTTTCCTTGATTCCTCGGCCTGCTTAGAGTGGCCTGGACCTCAGGCAGCTCCTTCCCGCCCTCCCAGACCCCACGACTTGCCAAATGAGACCTCATCAGTGTCCCAGAATCCCCGGCCCTGTTAAACGGGGTGATAATTGCACTGTTTATTGGAAGCCCACTCTGACTAGGAATTTTATAGATAGCTCATCACTTAAATCCTCTTCAGAAATGCCGTGAAGAAGGCAATATCGTCCCCATTCTACAGATACGAACATCAAGACTCAGAGGCAAAGCCAGTGCTAGGGCTCAGGTCAAAACTATACTCTTTGGTCATGCATTTAATGCCTATTTACAGGTACCTACTAGGTGCCAGCAACAGTTCCGGGTGTAGGGGGCTTGGCTCCCCACCCTAGCTGTGCTCATAACCCGGTGGCCTGGCCTTCGATGTCCCTGCAGCTGTCCGTTGGCCGAGCAGTGCTGAGGTTAACATGCTTTGCCTCCAACATCACCAGCCGGACGGCCAGGAACTTCTCCCAGAGGAGCTGACTTTAACAGAGGAATACCAGCCTTTGATTTAATCCAGAGGCTTATGAAATATTAGACTTGGAAGGAGACTTAGAAGTAATTTAATCCTCTGTTTTGTTTTGGTTCTCTCAAACTGTCCCGCTCTGAACCATCGGGGTTTCTCGCAGGCCCTCGGGGATTCCGCGGGTAAGTATGGTGGCAGCGAAACCAAGTCGGGATTGGGCCGATGAGCCACAGCGCCCTCAGACACGCTCCCACACGCACACTCTGTGCTTCAAGCAGGGGGTCCTGCCCCTCTACGGTTCCTGGGTCAAGTGTTCCTGATTGTTGTCTTTGAAACCAGGCTATTATCCCCCACCAAAAAAAAAAAAAAAAAAAAAAGACAAAAATTTGACACCCTTTGCTCTACTGATGCTGCAGCTCGGGACCGAGTTCTAAGTGCCCTGCCCCACACCGCACAGTGTGGTCGTGTTCCAACAGCAACATTTGCACTGCAGAGCGTGACTCAAACCGATGTAAGCTTCAGGAGTGATTGCCAGCCCTCAAGTCATTCCACAAAGCACACTACCGTGGTGTGCTGGACCCAGAGGGCTGGGGTTCCTTCTGAGCTGTCTTGTTCTATCCGTCACTTGGATAGTCACAATAATACTTCGGCAAGGAGAGAGCCACAAAACAGCAGGCTCCTTCCATGGATGCACTGGAGATAGATTGCATGTGATGGCTCTCTTTTCCCTGGGAAAGGTCAAAAACACCTAAGAAGTGTAGCTATTGACCCAAAGGCTCAGTATCACTATTCCTTTTCTTGTCCACTGGCTCTCCGGTCTATAACAGCTGTTTTTCTGGGTACCGAATGAACCTTCCAAGGTTCTTGTTTTCAAGATGCTCAGCGTCTGCTGGGGCAACCGAGCTTGTCAACAGAAGACACTGGAGAGAGTGAGGTCGACTCTTGAGGGGTGGGGAGCGGTGAGGTCTTTATGGAGAGCAAACATCGTAGGTGGGTTTTCGTGTTAGAGTAAAGTGAGGAGAGTAAAACAGACAACATAAATGTTATTGTTCCTGGTTAAATTTTACGAAATTGAGATGGCTTTGCATTTGCATATTTGGTTTAGGAATTGCAAAAACACAGGGATTGAGTAGGTCACCCGTCAGTCAGCTTATGGGTTCCTTCCACACGGGTGACCAAAATGTTCAGCATTCACAGTTCTGGTTGTCAAGATCCTAAGTGTTTTCATGAGCTCTGAGTCTGGTGCCCCCAGAATCCCAGTTTCTCAGGAGTAGGCAGAACCTACAAGAGACAAGCATCTTCTCCAGCCTAAGTATTCCCTGGAGAAGCTGAGAATCTGTCCCAGAGAGCTGTGTCCCAAGAGGACTGAATTTATGGTCTGTTCTCACAGGAATCTAAGCACCTCATCATCCTAAGTCAGCCTTGTTTGGCTCCCTTTAAATTTAATTTTATTTTTAAGGGAATTTTATTTTTATTTTTTTTAATTTGTTAATGTTTATTTAATGTTGAGAGAGAGAGTGTGAGTGGGGGAGGAACAGAGAAAGACTGAGACACAGAGTCGGAAACATGTTCCAGGTTCTGAGCTGTCAGTAGAGCCCAATGCGGGACTCGAACTCACAAGCCGTGAGATCATGACCTGAGCCAAAGTTGGATGTTTAACTGGCTGAGCCACCCAGGTGCCCCTAATTTCATTTTAAATAAATGTTCTAGCATGAAAAAGTGTTGATTCCCTGCTTCTGGGTTTTGCCAGAAGATGGGAGGGTGGGGAAATGGAGATTGTTGTTGAATGGCTATAAAGTTACCGTTGGCCAAACGAGTAACTTCCAGAGATTTGTTGGTCAACACAGTGCCTGTAGTTAAAGAACACAGTTCTGTGCGCTTAAAAGATTAGTAAGGGGGTGGTTCTCATGCTACGTGTTTTTACCACAAGGAAGGGAGGAAGGAAGGAAGGAAGGAAGGAAGGAAGGAAGGAAGGATAAAAGAGAAAATGAAAGAAAAAGAAAAAGAAAGAAAGAAAGAAAGAGTAAAAAGGAAAATGAAAGAAAGAAAGAAAGAGTAAAAAAAGAAAATGAAAGAAAGAGTAAAAGAAAAAATGAAAGAAAGAAAGAAAGAAAGAAAGAAAGAGTAAAAGAAAAAATGAAAGAAAGAAAGAAAAAGAGAGAAAGAAAGCAGAGAGGAAGGAAGGAAGGAGAGAAAGAGGGAGGGGTAATGAAGAAAGGAAGAATAAGAAATCTTTGGCAGGTGATGGATGTGTTTATTACCTTGATTGTGGTGATGGTGTCATGAGTGTGCACATATGTCCAAACTTATCAAAATGTGTATATTAAATATGTGCATCTTTAAATATATTAAGTATATCTCAATAAAACTAGAAAAAGTAGGTTTGAAATTTCTAAATTAGCTGTTTTGCTCCCTCAGAGCATTTGACTTTACATTCAATAACATTTTAACAATATCCGAATACCAGTACAGGTTCCTCATTACTTCTTAGGTTCCCACACTTCCTCTGGAGGCAGAGGGTGTCCATTCCTTTAACAGGCAGGGAGGCTGGAGCTCAGAGAGGCAATGCCTTGACTTGATGAGTCTTGGTATAACATATCATAGGCCCCAAACCCCAAATCTTTGATTTGGAAATTCATGTTCATGCCACTCTGCCATTAACACACACACACACACACACACACCACTGGAGAACTAGGAAGTAGGATACTTGGATGGAGTTTGTAGCTTCCCATAGTGGTTATACTGAAGGGTGACATACATGTAGAAGGGTAAGCACCAGAATATTGGTTAAAAATAAGCATCTACGCATTACTATACAGTCTCAGGGTACGCAGATTTTTTGTTGCAAGCAGTGATGCAATGTGTAGAGAGGGGAGAGAATGACGCAGCTCTCAGATACATCAGGGGGATAAAAAAGAACAAGGAAGATTTTCCACAATTTTTCTTCTCTCTCTAAGGAGAGTTTACTCGTGACTCCATAATGCGGCATCTTCCAGGGAGGCATTGTCTGGCTCCAGGTAAGGTGGGCCGCCATGTTCTTCTCAAGAAGTCTGATCAAGACGGAGGTCTAGAACAATACCACTGGCCCAATGTGAGGAAGAAGGCAGTGCTGCTGAAAGTACATGGATGCTCAAGTGTCACATGGGGAGACACGTGGCATTCAGATTCAGCACAGACAAAAGTACCACCTGCCCAAGTCGCCCACCTTAAGAAAGATTGCATGTGTGTGTGTGTGTGTGTGTGTGTGTGTGCACGCATTACTGTTTATCACTGGATCCAAGACAGACAAAGGGTCCTCTGCCAAGTTGTATTGTTCACAACAGAAGAGCTTCTCAACTTTTACTAGGTCAAGGCTTAAATGCCATTTCCACCAGAAAGTCTTCACCAGCTCCCCGAGTTATGTTTACATATCTCTTAGACGTTCCTATATCACCCTGTTCTAACCCCCATCATGGGACTTGACACAATATAACATATCCTCTTTTCTGGTCTCCATAATACTGTCTCCACGGCCCACCAGGACATTGTAAGCCCAATGAGGACAAAAATCATGATCTGTATTCAAGATGGCAACCCCAGGAGTCACCATAGTGTATGTAGTAAAGCTAAGGAACCAGTAACTTTTGAATGAGTAAATGAATGAACAAAGGAATGAATGAATCAACCTCAGGTATACATGGTGGGATGAAATATTGGCATCATTAGGAATGGACTTGGGTAAAAGGGACGTAGTAAGAATACAATGTTTTCATTTATCATGCTTTACACATGTGCCCATATTACACCATATTACACGTGAAGAAGAGCGATATGGGCAGGGCCCCCACACCTCCCATCCTTAGCATTTTGGTGCACATCAACCCTGCTCCAAGGGTCGGCACTTCTCTTTCTTTGCTGAAGGACCCCTCTAACCATCAGAGCCTACTTTGCCCGTGGGGACGTCAGGTCAGAGAAAATGGCACGCAGCCCACATCCACCCAGCCTGGGTGAGTCTACACCCCAGCTCCCTCACCCTATGTGGGATAACCTGGATGGATTATACTCCCCTTGCTGCCTTGATGGTAAGCTGCTTGTGGACGTACTGTTTACTGGCTCACTGCCCTATTCTTCTACAGGTGTTTTCTGGGATCACCAGCCACCTAAAGCATGTTTCTGCCATGTAAGTGTTTTCTCATATACATGGAAGAAAGGAAAATGGACAACATGGATTGTGTGCCAGCTTACTTCATAATGTAAAGCCTCTCCTTGCTCTGAGAGTTGAAAAGCAACTTCAAGGGAGGCACAGGGAGAGGTACCTTGTATTTTATTTTATTTTTTAAATATAACTTATCATCCAGTTGGCTAACATACAGTGTGCTCTTGGTTTTGGGGGTAGATTCCCATGATTCATCACTTACATACAACACCCAGTGTTCATCCCAACAAGTGCCCTCCTTGATGCCCATCACCCTTTTCCCCTCTTCCCCGCCCCCCTCCCCATCAACCCTCAGTTTCTTCTCTATACGTCAGAGTCTCTTAAGTGTTCGCCTCCCTCACTCTCTGTTTGCAACTGTTTGTTTGTTTGTTTTTCCCACTTCCCTTCCCCCAGGGTCTTCTGTTAAGTTTCTCAAGTTCCACATATGAGTGAAAACATATTATATCTGTCTTCTCTGCCTGCCTTATTTCACTCAGCATAACACCCTCCAGTTCCATCCACGTTGCTGCAAAGGGCAAGATTTCATTCTTGCTCATTGCCAAGTAGTATTCCATTGTATGTATAAACCACATCTTCTTTATCCATTCATCTGTGGAGTGGATGGGGTGAATGTGTGGAGAGGGCAATGAATTAGCAGGGAAGCTGAGGAATAAGCCAGGGCACACACAACCCGGGCCTGTACTTCCGAGGGAGCTTTTGTTCACCCTCTCCTCAGTAACGTGCACACATGCACATGCGCGTACACACAGTTAAATCAGATCTCCTCGGGGAGAGATGCCAGCTCTTCAGCGTGAGGCTAACACACAGGGACATGGAACTTTCTCGAACACGGAGGCATCTTGCTTGCACTTCAGAAGTGACGTTGCCCCACAGTTCATTACCTGGAAAAAGACAATCTCGGTCTCATCAGGGACAAGCAAGTGGCATGTAACTTCAGCTCCTCTCTGCCTGCCCCTAACTTGCAGTCATTCTCGGGCCTCCTCTGAAAAACAGTGGGGCTTTTGACAAGGGATAATTAGAAAAAGAGCAGAATATTTATAACTCGCTGAGTGCTTCTCTTGAGGACCAGGCCAAGGGCTGACTCATTCTGCCCCTACGTCAATCACACCCATATGGTGATGTCGATCCTTGCACTATGGACTCTGAACACCAACTAGTGAAGCCACAGGATAACCCGGGGAGATGCGGACGGCACTATCAACGGAAACTTAATGAACTTCTTCATGTGAACTTGCCTGCCTCCCTCATAAGGCATCTGAACTGAACAGAGAAAAAACACGCAGTATCTATTTACCGCTTCTGATACTGATCAGACAGAGCAGGCTTCAGCTTCCAAAAATCAAGCCGTGACGAGCTCTTCCAAGAACAGCTGACGATTGGACATGGACATTCCTCCAAGTGCACACATGACCCCTTGGCCACCTGCCTACATTTGACACCGGATCGTTCCTCGAAGAGAGTTTTCTACCGCAGCAACACTGGTTCTTTCTTCCTCGGGCACCTGCTCATAATTGGATGAGGACAAGATGAGAAGACAGACATTTATGTAAAGTTTGCTTCATCCTCACCGACGACACTGATGTTTTTAACCTTCACAATAGCCCAGCTAGTCACAGATGACAAATCTGAGGGTTTAAAAGGTTAACTCACTGGCTTAGGCTTGGGCAACAACTCAGGCGCACTGAACACTGTCCATTTCCAAACCAACTGCTCCCAGTGGTGCCAGGCATTCTGTGATGACACAGAGAATATAACTTGGAGGACTCCACAGTATGGTTTATTGAGATGTTCTTATTTCAGCTGTGCTTCTTGAAATGACCTATGCTAGCCTCTGTTGTTGATCAGACCAGCCAATTTATTCTCAAGGGCAATCAGAACATCTGACTGGGGCTTTGGGAGGGTCTGGATTCGAGCGCCACATCTTGGTGAGACTGCCTTTGGCCGTACCTGTAGAAAACCACCCACACACATGAACGCCCAGAGGATAATGGACAAACTTATGGAATCAAGGACAAAAAGTGTAGGATGGCCATCTAAGAGACAGGAAACAGAAGTGGGGATGCAGTTGGAAGTCCAGCAGGCTCCCCTTCCCGACTTGGCTTCACTAAGCAAATGTCCTCCATCCATCTCTCTTTCTCTGCAGCTCAGCCTTCAGGCAAGTGTATGACACACGGGACAGCTGTGAAACCCCCAAGCTACATGTTTCAATCCAAGCAACCAGCCCGCAGCAAATAGTGTTTCTCAATCCCTCCCCCAATTGAGCTCTCTTTGCTTGTAATCTGTAGGCTCTGATTTCAAGGCAAGATGGTTTATTAAGCACATTAATACCATCTCCCATGCTCGAAACACATGGAAATATTAGATGACACAGATACATTATCTGACAAGTATTTAGCTGAGAACCGAAGCCAGAAAGGAAAGATGCAGGGAAATGAAATGAAGAACAAACTCAGAATCCTGAACTTATGATCTAAACTGGGGAATCTGGAGGAGACCCAATTATACAAGCTAGCTGACTGGACACCACTCCAACATTGGGAATGGCCAAGAGTAGCAAGATAATAAGTATAAAGCAAAGAATTGCCCCTTCTGTAAAGTGGGACTAAACTATCTCAGCCCCCTGGCCACAAGCTTGCTGCCTACTCCAAGCCATGATTAGTATAGTAACTAATGAGAGACGAGGATCCCAAAGGTACACAGCAGTGGGTAGAGAATTCAAATAGAACAGCCCTTGGGGCGCCTGGGTGGCTCTGTCGGTTGGGTGTCCGACTTCGGCTCAGGTCATGATCTCACACTCTGTGAGTTCGAGCCCCGCGTCAGGCTCCGTGCTGACAGCTCAGAGCCTGAAGTCTGCTTCGGATTCTGTGTCTCCCTCTCTTTCTGCTCCTCCCCTGCTCATGCTCTGTCTCTGTCTCAAAAATAAATAAAAACATTAAAAATATATATAGAGAGAACAGCCCATGGAATACAGAAACCCCATGCAAGGGCCCCCAAATTGATTCATAGCCAGTGAATTCTGCAGGGTCTAGACAGAGGCAAATCCAAAATTTCCCAACAAGACACCTCCACACTTCAGGCTATGCCAGGGAAAAAATGTCCACTGGAGATGACCTACAACATTAAGAATTACAAAATCTATGACACCCCAAATAATAGTCTACAAATTAAAAAATGGGGAAACTTAGTCCTACGGAACCATGTAAAGTTGTGAAGTCTGAAAGGTACCTAACAATAAAAATATTTAATACATTCAAAGGTATAAAGGAACACTGCCCCCAAAGCAAGAAATAATAAAGAAAACATGCAGGAAAAAAGAAAACACTAGAAAGCCCGGGTACCAAAAATACAATCTAATTGAAAAATTTATTTTTAATTTCAATAACTGAGTAAAACAGTAGACTCAACCCAGAAAAGGAGAAAATTGGTAAATTGGAAGATACAGGAATGCTAAAAGTAATGCCTTTCAGAAGGATTGAGGGAGAGAAAATACAAAAAATAAGTTTAAAAATGTAGGAGCTCATTTCTCTCCTTGAAGGCTTAGGTGGAAAGAAGAGACCATTGTGGAAAAGCGTTTTCTGAAGTGTATCTAGAAAGCCATGATTTGTTTGGAAGGAACTGAGTCAATAGAGGTGTCATTTTTGCTTCTTATATTTTCTGTTGTTTCTGCCTGGACCTTAAGAGAAGGCTGAAGGTCCGCCCCAATCTTGTGACTCAGAAGTGACCATCAGGCCATTGAAATAGGAGCGCAATGAGAGGCCAGGTCCCTGAGTATATATTGTAAGAGCTATTGCACAGGCCATGGGCTGCCTGATTCTGGTTTACTGCTGAGTGAGAAAAATTAAGGCTTGATTAGTTCAAGCCACTGTTTTAGTAAGATTTTTTTTAAGTTTATTTTTTTTTTATTTTTTAATATGTATTTATTTATTTTGAGAACAAAAGAGAGCAAGTGGGGAGGGGCAGAGAGAGAGGGAGACACTTTGCACTGTCAACGCAGAGCCTGATATGGGGCTTGAACTCATGAAACGCGAGATAATGGCCCGAGCTGAGGTCAAGAGTCAGACATTTAATCGGCTCAGCCACCCAGGTACCCCTTGACCCACTGTTTTTAGGGACACTCTATTACTCATAGTGGACATTATTTTTATCAGATTCAGAATATAGGTTTTCAGACATTTAAAGACTCCGAGAATTCCAGCCAAGATCTTCATAGGAGATACCTTAGTAAGAAAATTAAGTCAGAAGGAGTGGGAAGCAAGAAATAATGATTGTTAAACATACTGGTAATACATGTTGGAAATGCTAAATCAGAATTGCCTTTAAATAATAATAATACTATCACGATTATATCATACAATTTTCTAATATTGATAATTACTATAGGATATATCATGTTGTATATAACAAAAATTAGTCTCACTGTTACTGTTAATCATTGGTGCATAAAAATGGGTTAAAACTAAAATATTAGATAATAGCTGAGATTTGGGGGAACAAGTGGGATTCACAGAGAGTTAAAAGATTTTAAGCTTTTTACTTTGTTTGTAGGATGAATAGAAGTACTGATTGGCTTTTGACTTTGTTTAAAGGCATCAGTTCAAAATGGAAGGGTTAGAAGCACCACAACACCCTGTTGGTGTTCTCCTTCCATTCCTTCTCAGCCTTGACCATTACCCTACACGGGTGTGCACACCTGATTCATATGGCTTGGGCCAGAGAGCACAACTATGGAGTAAAGCCCACCCCTGAGATGGCCACGGGGACAGGGACTTACAGAGAAGACAGTGACAGGTGCCCCCAGCAGCTCGGCAGATGGCCTTCACGGTCTGTCACTACAGGCAGTTAGTTTCACTATCATTGAAAAGTTGTCTGGTTCTGGATAAGTCATATCACATCTCTCGCTTTATTCCCCCTCCTTTATGCGGTAGGGATAACTCATACCCTCCCATGTCCCATATGCAGGATCGGGTTTTTTTAAAAATGCAGTCACGAGTTTAAACACCCCTTATGAAGAAATGCTGTGCAGGGGCACCTGGGTGGCTCAGTCCGTTAAGTGTCAGACTTCGGCTCAGGTCACGATGTCACGGCTCATGAGTTCGAGTCCTGCATAGGGCTGTGTGCTGACAGCTCGGAGCCTGAAGCCTGCTTCGGGTTCTGTGTCTCCCTCTCTCTCTCCCCGGTCCTGCTCGCACTGTCTCTGTTTCTCTCAAAACTAAACTTAAAAAAAAATGCTGTACAAATGTTCTGTGGTATTGTTATTTTATGTTCCAATGCTTTTTGAGAGTCTTTCTCATTCCAGAAATGACACTTCCTTCCAGAATAAAACCAACTGTTTACCTTTGCACAGCATTTTGCCCTTTCTTCTTGAGCATCATGTATGATACTTAAGTAGACGCTCAACGAACTTTAATGGAGTCATCCACACTTGTGATAAATAGAGAGAGATGATTGGCAGGCAATTGTTGGCTTCCTCCAAAGGAAGAGAATAATCTACTTCAGGCAGTGGGAGTGAGTCACTGAAAAAAATGCAGGAAGCCCAACTTGTGGCCAAGCGAGTGTTGGGCGCAGCTGTGTTTGGCACGTTGACCCGTGGTCTTGTGTCCTACGAGGAGAGGCGCAGGGGAGCTTTCTTATTCCTCTTTCTTTTTCCTGCTCACACATCCCTTACTTAAAGTGACATAAATTTTACTCACCGTTTTTGAGAATGATTGTCTGAAAAAAAGAAAAGAAAACTAAGCTTGGTTTACCTTTTGTAACTTAAATCCTCCTAATCCATTCTTTCTTAGCTTGGAACGCCTTCTGGAACAGAAGAGGTGCCAGGCACTGACTCCTGCTGGCACTGCCTGAGTCTGACATGACTATCTAGTCTCTGAGACCCCAGGGAGCCTTCCGGAAGGGTCCCTCCCTGTCATCCAGCAACAGCAGCCTCAGTCAGCTCCCTGAACTCCTGGCTTCTGCCTTTCATGACTTTTCACCAAAAGAACTCTGTCAGTCTTTTCTCCTTGTGTGGGTTTGTTCAAGGCTCTCTCCTCCCCATTCCCATTCATCCCCACATAAAACTTTGCCAGGGTTTTGTCGTCATTTCTTCTCTGACTTGGCTGATCTCTCACAACCTGGATCAGTGACTCAGTGCTTATCTCTTAGCTTTTCTAGAGAAAATGCTCATGGTTGCCACTCAGTCTTTATAGCAACTCAAAGAGAAGAGGGCTCACATAGATTGGGCAGGTATTCTGTATTATCTTTCCCGTATGATTATTATATCTACACCTCCGCACCTCTTTCAGCCATATCATTCATGTCTCAGAGGTAAAGACGACAGTGCCCTTTAGGTGACAGGACCAGGCTTCAAGGAAGTCCAACCCCAAAGTTCCCAACAAACTGTTTTTCTAATGTCTCTCTTTGTATGGATTTTCTCTCTTCACCTGGATAGCAAGAACCTCAACCAATAGCTAAGCTCTATGGCTACTCTGTGCCAGGATTGCTTATAAACACTCTGAGTGTTAACTCGACCCTTGCTAAAGAGTAGAAGATTAGCACTACTGGTCTACCTGCTGTAAAAACAGAAAAATTGAAACCCAGAGAGGTTAAGTCCTGGAGGCCCCAGAGCTAAGAAGGTGAACCCAAGCAGTCTGACATTCATGTCCACTTTTTTGCCATGACTCTGCATAGACCCATATCCTCCACAGGAGGAACCATGAATCATCCCTCAGGTTCCAACAGCTGCCTTCGTTCTGTTGGATAAGAGTCAGTTTCCTCCATGTTTTCATTTGGATGTATTTGTAAAGTTCTCAGAGATGTGGGGAGAGATCAAGAAGAATTCCACACAGATGGATGGCCCAGGAGATGTCTGAGCTACCAGGTCCTAG
This sequence comes from Neofelis nebulosa, assembly GCF_028018385.1. Classification (NCBI taxonomy): domain Eukaryota; kingdom Metazoa; phylum Chordata; class Mammalia; order Carnivora; family Felidae; genus Neofelis; species Neofelis nebulosa. The sequence goes on from NC_080788.1 coordinate 141,957,616, forward strand.
TGTTGGGCATTCACCCTACCCTATTCCTTCTCTCGGGGTCTAGGAGAACACAGGTTTTACTTCTGAATGGCCCCAAAGCACCAGCGATCTCCAGCATTTTATAAAATCTTAGATTTTACTGAAGCAACTGGAGAAAGAAGAGAACCAAGAGGCTCTTGCCTGGCAGAGGGGCTGGAAAGGGTCTGCATCAGGGCCCTAGAGGAGGTGGCCAACTCCAAGGTCTCAGGAACGTTAAGACCAGGAGAGCTACGCAGTTGTTCTGGGAATCTCCCATTCACGCACGTGTCCTTCTTATTCTACCTAGATCATGGACAAGTCCTACGTGTCTATGATCCTTCTCCCCTTGTGTACATAAAGAACCACCAGCATACCTTTGTGAACAGGGACAACTTCCAGAAAAGGAGAGTGCATGGGAGTTAAGTGGGGGTGCCGCAGGGCGCGCTGGAGAGGCAGGAAGGAATGTGTGTGCGATGGTCTAAAGGAAAAGGGAACGAGCCACATCTGGAAAACTCAAAGCTGTGGGTAAGTGAAAGGTCAGCGCACCCGCGTAAGGGAAATGAAGAGAAAAGGTCGGTGACTAGAAGGAGTACCAAGTGATGGAGGATATTGGATGCCATGATGCTAAGGGATTTAAAATTGAATACGAGGGTGATGGGAGCCACTGAAGATTTTCTAGCAAGGAAGTGGTAACATGATTGAGTCCATGGTTCAAATGTAGCGTGTGGCATGTGCTGGTCATGACAGCTAGTCTGGCCATTGGAAAGCTGCTTGGGAACACACTTGAGTAGTCAAGGCTGTAGATGAGGAGCCCTGAACCAGGCCGCTGGTGGTGGAGAAGAAGATGAAGGTAGGCTTGAGAGGTGTTTTTGAGGGGACTTTGAATATGGGGATGAAAATAAGCGAGGGAATCAAGGACGATGGGTACAGACAGGTGCAGATCAGATACAAATGGGAATCTGGTGAACATCAGCCTTAGGATAAAAATCTGAGAGTTGATCCTGACAATGAACAAGAGCCAACCTTTCCTGAGCTTTATTATATGCCAGGAGCTTTCTGCATGCAACTCACATGTTTGTAACCGTGAGTTACAGACTCATAGTAATGTAACTCACAATAATGGAAGGGTTAAATAACTTGCCCGAGCCTAGGGCAATAGCTCCCAGGCTGGCTAGGATTCAAACCCAGGCAGTTGGGATTTCAAAGGCATGCTCTTAACCACCGCGATGTCACTGTCACCAAGCATAGCTTTCTTGGCCCCATGATAGGTTTCAAGGGCTTGACAAGGCACACAGAGAGTGATTCCCGATAGCCTGTTAGGTTGTGACTACCATGTTCGGGAAGAAAGAAGAGACAGCTAGATGGATCTGCAGGCTCTTCAACAGTTAGAAATGGAGAAGAGACACCCAGTGGGATGAGGTCTTAGACAAAGCCCAAGGATTTGGCAGTAAGGAGTCTGTTCCCTCATTTGTATACTAAATGACTTACTAATTCAGTTAAACTATTTACTGGATACCTCTTGTGGGACTAGAACTGCACTTCCAGGCCAGATAGCAGGGACTTTATTTAATAGATCAGGAAGTTAATAAAGGAAATGCCAACTGCCATTAATTTATACACGTGATGCAGTGTGTAACAAACACGTGTGATACCTACATACTATATATTTATTAAAGCCATTTTAAATGAGCCTGCACAAAGGGTAGTGAGAAACAACAAAACATCAAGTCCCCTTTGGGTTACAACCATCATCTACTTCTCTACGGTGTTGTAGTACAATCTGGTCTTCACCATAGGTCCCCTCTTAAGTCTGTAAGTTTGTAGAGGATATGTAGGCATATGTGTAAAATGTATGATGTATTCTTCTATAAAGATAATTATTGAAGCCATGCGGACTGAATTAATGCCAAATAAATATCTTCTAAAGTAACCAGCTAAAGTCTAGAAATGCCTTCTAAGGCAGCGTCTAAACAAAGAGACCACTTAATTATCTCCGTCGACTATTCTCACGTGGACGCTGATGGGGAAAATGATCACATGTCTAATGGACCTCATGGGATGTTACTTCTCATACAGATTTTGTTCCTGCCTATGTTAGAAGCTATCTCTTTGGCCTTGCCCCGTGCTGTGTGTGTGGGTACTTTTCTTGCCTGCCACGCCCCTTTTAATTTACAAGCTCCCTGAGAGTTGAGAACCACTTTGAGGAAGGGAGATAACACGGAAAAGACAAGAGGTGCCGAGGTAAATCTTGCCTTGGCCCCATGACACCGGTGTGATCTTAGGCCAATCACTTATCCTCTCAAGACCTCGATTTCCTGGTAGGTAAATAGGACCACCAGCTCCTAACCAGAGGTGGGTGGTGAGGATTAAATGAAATCATGTGGAAGAAAGGACCCAGAAGCATTTCACTCTTTAGTTTTCATTGGAATACAGTGGGATGTGAATTTCAGTACGGTGAGGATACTCAAACGGCAGGTTGACTGTAATTAGGCTAATCCACCGTAGGGGCACTTGCATAGGTCTTGTAACATTTATGAACCTTTCAAATTGTTGGCAGTGTGTTTATCTGTGGGCACGCGTGCTTTCTTCTTCTGGGGGAAGGGATCGTTGCTTTCACCATTATCCAGTGTGTGACTACCTGGTACAAAGGGGCAGGTGAAGGAAAGTGTGGTGGCGTCACAATGCTGCCTCTCTCGGATTCCCCTCTAAGCCCAAACCTGCCACCCAGCTGCAGGGGCTGTGGTCTACAAACAGCATCCAGCTGTCAACTTCTTTGGGATCTCTCCCACTGCAGACCATGTGCTGCCTGAGGTCCAGTCCTTGCTAAGGACACTACATCTTGTGACTGAGCCATGTGTGAATAAAGACCTGTCCATTTCTCCTTGATGTGAGATACTCCGATAGACAGCCCTACCCCTCCCCCGCCCCCGCCAGAGACACAGGAGTAACCTAAGGCATTGTCGTACCTGCTTTAAAGTTCACCTTCTCTGCACCCCCTTCCCCTCACAGATGTCGATCCCCAGTAAACATCTTGCTCCCTGGATTCACGTTAGCATATGCTTATGGAGAACTCACCCTGGGAGAGAAGAGAAATAATAAGGAAAATGGAAGATTAGATGAGAATAGAGGCTGGTGCGAGAGTTCCAAGGGGGTGGTTATCAGTTTCAAATACAACAGCAAGTTCAAGATAATGGCAGGAGTGGTTCAGTAGGACTGGCAATTAGTCCTTAGGGCCCACGGAAACCACAGTTTTGTGGGGCTAACATGAAAGCTTTGGGATAGATACTTGATAAGTTGTTGGGGTACGACAAGCAGGAGACAGCTAGTTAGAACCCTTCTTTTGAAGCAAGAATGCTGTGGAGGGTTGGGTGTCAGGGTCAAGGAGAGACCTGAGCACGTTGATCATCTGCAGAGATAATTTTTAAAAAATCCTTTCTTCCAAACCACGTCTTCCCCTTTGGACATGTCTGAATAACCAGGGCAAGAATAGCCTTCAAATCTCCCCCAAATTATTAAGTCAAGTAATGGGCTTTCAGAATATAGGGAGTTCAAAAGGCTGTCAGTTTGGAGCCAGACATCTGAGGAATGTGCATGCCCCCAAGAGGAGGCGTGCATCCATTAAGACATATCAGGTGGCCCTTATCAGAGAGCTCCATCAGCCAGTCAAAGGACAGGTTATTATGTGTGCCGGGACCCTCAGAAAAAGCCCCTCCAAAGTTAACTGAGAGCAGCGGACCCAGCCCTCCCCTCCGACCCTTGCTCAAACAAAGCACAGAACTCTGTGGTTTGGGCAGGGGAAAGAACCTTGATCTCTTTCGTGCAGCTGAGATATGCCAGTATTTTCTAAGTTATGTTAGGTCGACGATCTGTGGCAAAACACAAGATACCAATGGTCTATGCAATAAGTTGCACAAAAATACTGAGACAGCCAGTGGGCCAGGCATCCGCTGAAAAGACTCTATTTCAGCTACAAAAGGCTGACACCACAGACAGACGCCACGGCAGCGTCCTTTTGGCCAACTTCCTTACCAACCTTTGAGTGTGGCCTCCAGCTGCCATCTTGTTTTCCTGGTTGCACAAGGGGTAGACTATTGGAATTTGATGTTCTTCCCCAGAGGAAATATTATAACACTCTCATTAAGGATCAAACTCTTTTTTTTTTTTTAATAGTTATTTGTTTTTGAAGGAGAGAGAGACAGAGCATGAGCGGGGGAAGAGCAGAGAGAGAGGGAGACACAGAATCCGAAGCAGGCTCCAGGCTCTGAGCTGTCAGCACAGAGCCCTTTGTGGGGCACGAACTCACAAACTGTGAGATCATGACCTGAGCCGAAGTCAGACACTCAACCAACTGAGCCACCCAGGAGCCCCAAGGCTCAAACTCTTTTTTTTTTTTTTTTTTTTTTTATATTTTTTAATGTTTATTTATTTTTGACAGAGACAGAGACAGAATGCGAGTGGGTTAGGGGCAGAGAGAGAGGGAGACACAGAAGCAGAAGCAGGCTCCAGGCTCTGAGCTGTCAGCACAAAGCCCGACGCGGGGCTCGAACTCACAAACTGTGAGATCATGACCTGAGCCGAAGTCAGACGCTCAACCGACTGAGCCACCCAGGCGCCCCTCAAACTCTTTTTATACATGCCCATCCCCCTCCAGGCCTTCCCAATTAGCCCTCCCCTGGAAATTACATGCAACACTGGGCAAAGTCTCTCTGGGATTCAAAACAGTAAGGGTGAACTCAATGAGCTTATGATCTTTTAAGGCTTGACAAATACTAACAGTTCCAATGTGCCTGTTTTTCATGATGTAAGTTTTCTTCTGTGTTAGGTTCCTAGTTGAAAATTCTCCCATAACTACCAAATTTCATAGACAGAAATAAGCCAAAAGAAAAAATGAAAAGGCTCAAAGGACTATTTTATAAATAGCTCCATTAGTGAGCGAGAGACTTCAGATTCCAGCAAAATGGAAGCTTTGGAATGGGTTTTTTTCCCAAGAGCGCCCTGCCCTGATCGCGTGGCCCTGATCGCGTGGCCCTGGTCGTGTGGCCTGCACACACCAAAGCCACACAGCCCAGGGCACCTACTCAGGAATGCCACAGTGGTTGGGTTTGTAATTTATAACGTGAGGCCAACCAACAAATTCTATTACTTAAATATGTGAAACAAACCTAAGGAGAGGAGTGCTTTAATCTTTTGCTCAGAAGCGACATTTGCAGCTCCTTTCACTTACTTTTCATTACTTCACCACAGGGGAACCGTTTCCAGGAATTATTATGTTAAGCAGCATATTAAAAAATGAGTCTTGGTATTTTTTGCAATAAATAACAGCTCACATTTATTCTGAGAGCAGAAATGCTCACCAAAAGTTACTTACATTGTCTGCTTTCAGAGGTGCCAAACTAGTAGAAACACAGAAACTCATTTCCTGGGAATGCTAGTAATAACCCAAGCCCTCAACTGCTTCATGAGCACTTGCTGTATGCCTGACCCTGGGCAGGGCATGGGAGACACAGGTGAATAAGGCAGAGATCTCGCCTTCTGTAAGCGCTTAGCGGGAGCTTGAAGAAGTGACACCACAGGGTAGAAAGAGCAATAGCTTTGTAAATTCAGATGTTGGCTTTGTTGATTCAGCCGTGAGAACTTGGCCAAAGTACATAACCATCCTTGGCCTCAGGTTCCTCCTAGGCAAAAGGAGAATAATGAAATGTGTTGTTTGGAGTCTTGGGAATGTGGAAATAAATACAGACCACCCAACTGAGAACAAATAGAGGCTGTTGACTTAGAGCTTGCTATAAAGGAGGCAGCTACCGTCACTTATGTTGGGCAGAGGCTCAAGGAGAGACAAGGGAGGGCGCAGTGTGAGAGGAGTTACAAGCAAAGGGTTCAGGCGTGCCCCGATGGGAGGTTGCTGGCCTGAGGGTGTTGGAGGTGACTGACGTGGGACGGGCATCTTATGTGAAACCGTATTTGGCTTTCTCTGGTTGATCCTGAGTTACAAGCAGGGAGCAGGAGTAGGAAAACTGACAGCCATTGGCCAAGTTCTGACCGATTGTTCTGCCCAGGTTCTGGGCCATTTGCTGTAGAAGCTGTGGTGTGGTTGCCTGGGCTGCAGAGGTTGTGGGTCAGAGTTCTGTAGTCGTATATGGTTTGACCATTAGCCATTTGTATACTCAGTCTCTCAGGGAGACAGACAGGTAGACAGACAGACACAAACACACACAGAGTGAACTCATTATATGATGATTACTGTTATGTGACTCCATCAGAGAAGAAAGAAGCAAGTGTTAAAATAGAGGTACCAAGTCCTTTAGATTCATAAAAAAGAAGTTACTAACCGCTTAAGGGTTTGAAGGATTTGGGAATTGTCGGGGCCTTGGATTTATAAGTAAGACTAAACAGACAAGGAATTAAGGACAAGATCCCTATAACCAGATGGAGGGCGCATCATGGCCAAAGGCAAAGAGGAAGGCAAGTGGGAAGAAAGCTACAGGTGGTGGCCGGTCCCCAGGTGCTCTAGGACTGACAGGGAGGAGCCAAGTTGAAGGGAAGATACAGTCAGATTGTGGCTGGCAGTAAGCTTTGAATGCACACTTGGGTTTTGCAGATAGCAGGACAGCGTTGACCATAAGAAAGTGGTCCTGACATAAACCAAGAAGGACCATGTCAAGGAAGGCGTAATCATAGGGAAGAACTCATCATTTTCTTACCATCCGGCCAGTGTCAATCGATCAGAGCCCGAGGCCTGCTGTTTAAAGGATAAGGTCTGTCTTTGTCTGTTCATGTCCCTGGGCCTTTGATACTCAGCAGACTGGCTCCGAGAGACTATAGCTGCCCCAGCTTTCTGCACTACCAGAGAACCACGGTGGGAAGGACTCTTTCCTCTTCCAAATGGGTTGTAGAAGTTACAGAATCAGAGCTTTCAATCTCAAATTTTTTTGACTTATTATCTAAGCGGGATAAAGTTCAGTTGCAGAGAGCATCACGTTTTCCAGTGAGCATCAGTAGAGAGGGCATAACGGATTCCAAAGAAACTGTGCACACATATCTAAATCGAGGAGGAGGCCAAAGGTGTACCTGGTGTATCTTAGCTCCATTGGCATTCACATTTCAACTCTGCACTGCAGCAGGCTTTACATGAAAGAGGGCCTCCGAACCTTTGCTTCACCCATGCTCTTGGTCCTGAGCCACTTGAGTTGACCCATTTGCTCTCCACATACTAAACCGTTGGGATTTCTCCAGCTTTTGACTTGGTGCTTCTATTAAAACTGTAGACTGATGACTAATCCTATGATCTGACTGAACCTCACTAAATGACCTTCTGAGGATAAATTAACTCCCAAGCATCCACCTGGAGAGTGAAAATGTTCTGGTTGGAGGATTGTATTATCTAATGTCGCTCATTAGTGGCAATATTTTTCATTTCAAGTTAATATGGTTCCATCCAGGCTTAGAGATCATTCCCATGAGCAAGTTTGTTTTTGAAAGTGTGAAGTTGTCATAACTATAAATTCGATTTCTGAGGACGACAGGATGGAACATTTTACCAAGGCAGTGTCACCTTGTGAGGACCCATCTGCCCCTCCAAGGCCTTCCCCAGTGATCCTGTGCTTGTGGATTCCTTCTTTGAATGCTTCGCCTCAGATCATATCACTCAGATTTTGGATTCCATTCTGCCTCCCTTAGCCTTTTAACACCTGGAAGGTATTCATTCATTCCTTTAACAAATATCTATTGAGCTGTTCCAGGTACTAGAAAACAACCCAATCTCTATGGAGTTTATATTACATGGGAGGACGGTGGTAGAGAGATAAATGATAAACAAGTAAATAAACACAAACAATATCAGAGAACGATGGGTGCTAGTAAAGAAAGTTGCCATACGCCTTGGAAGCAAGGAGTACCTTTCTGAGAAGACAATGTTCATGACATGAGAGAAACGAGTCAAGTACCAGAAGATGAGTTTGAGGACCATTCTAGCAGAGAAAACATCTGGATGAGGGGCCACGAGGCACCAAATACCTCAAGGATGAGAAGGAAGATGCGTGCTGAAGATGTGTGAGCAAGTGGGGGCCTGGTTTAAAAGGAGTTCAGAGAGTTGGGGCTGGGGAAGAACAAGGAGGTTGCAGACCATATAGTGTTTGTTGTTATTCTACGTGCAGAAAAGCCACTGGTGGTTTTAAAGCAGGGGAGTGTTGTGACCTGAGTTATGTATGAACGAGATTATTTGGTTAATAAATAAAAAAGATGTGCAATGCATATATGTGTATGTGTGTGTGTATGTGTGTATATATGTGTGTGTGTATATATATGTATACATACATATATATATATATATATATATGCAATGAAATATCATTCAGCCATAAAGAGATGATATCGTGCTATTTGCAACAACATGGATGGAGCGAGAGGGCATTATGCTAAGTGAAATAAGTCAGTCAGAGAAAGACAAATACCATATGATTTCACCGATATGCGGAATCTAAAAAGCAAACAAATACAAAAGCAGAAACAGACCCGTAAATACAGACAACTGACCCATGTTTGCCCAAGAGGAGGGGGATAAGGGAACAGGCAAAGTAGGTGAAGGAGAGTGGGGGGATAGAGGCTTCCAGTTAGGAAGTCAGTAAGCTATGGGGATGAAAGATGCATCGTAGGGAATACAGTTAATGGTATTAGAATAGTGTTGTATGGATTCAAATGGTCTCTACACTGTGATGAGCACAGCGTATACACATAATGTTTGGAGACGTTGAATCACTATGTTGTATTTGAAACTAATGTTACATTGTGTCAACTACACTTCCCTTAAAAACAAAAAAAAAAGATTATTTGGTTTGTTGGGTAGAATAGGGACAGGATGACCTGATGAATGGAGGCAGTCTGGACAACTGTGTTCACAGCCCAGGAAATGAAGAGGGGCCTGAGTAGGAAACAGTAAGAAGGGTGGTGAGAAGTGGACACGTTTATGGCACATTTGGAAGATACAGGTGGACAGTAAGTCTTACTTACTTTTCTGTGTACCCAGGACCAGGTATTGGGTCTTATATCCATTAGGTGATCAATAAGGAAAAATTTACTTGGGTTGCACTGGATGGAATTAAATTTCAGAAAGACGTCTTGATTGAGCAAGTCAAAGCTGAGTGTGTCTTCAACTTATAATTTAAATATGAAGCACTTTGGATAAAAGAGAAGTGAGTCTTTTTCACTCTGCAGGAAGTTCAGATCTAAATCATATTCAAACCCCTCATATAAATATATATATCACACACTTATTGATCATAAAAAGGCTCTTTAAACAAAGCAATCCCAAAAGGAAGCTTCCAGTACTTTGTGTAACTTCCATTTCCAGCCTATTCGTTTCAACTCTGGACAGAGACCAAGTCAGGAAAGAAAACGAAAAGAAAGCCCCAGGGCTGTATCATTGCTGGTCCTCATGCCATGCCAAGCTCCAAAAAGGAGGAAATGGTCTACACTTTCTAAATCCCTTTTGGTCCTATTTCAGAGGGAAGGAAGCCCAGAGATAAAGCCTTTGATGATGCACTGGCCCTCGTCTTGACCTTGTTATCCAATGGCCAAATTATATTTGACACTATATTCAGAATGGATGACATTAGGAGGAATTCAGCTAAGGAACCTAAGAATATTTGCTTCTAAGTTTCTAGACAGAGAGAAATATGCACAAAGAATTATGATAAAAGGACAGCCACTGCTATTGGATTATTGCCTGGGTTAGACCCACAACTGTAGAGTACAGAGAACCCAGTCACTCAAATTAAGTCATATATAGCCTATTTTCTAAACTGAGCCCTGGGCCATGCACTACTATTTGATATTTATTCGACCCTTTTTACAGATGAAGAGACCACGGAGAAAACAATTCAAATGGATCTTAGAGCTAGTGAACGACAAGTCTAGGACTCAAACTCATGTGTAAAGCCTACTCTCTTTCCACTTTGTTGTCCTACAAAAGTGTTGTTTTTGCACCCACAGTAGTGCCCAGGCGCCATTCCAGTTCATTCTCCTAAGAAAGCACTGAGAGAGTGGGCTTCATTCTGAGCACCTGGAGAAGAAAGTGAAAGCTTGTCCAATAGAAGCTAACTGGCCAGATACCCTGAATTCTGTCTTCTTATCCCTAATTATTCACCCATTAGACAGGAGAGCATTTCAAATGATTTCAAGAATGGCTGGGGTAGTCTGAGAAAAAAAAAATCACATTCACTCCATACTGTTTAAGAAAATAATGGCTGACCAATTTATAATTTATATTCTCATAAAAAGAAACTACTGCGACATCAACCCTAGGAATTATCCAATTTCCAGCTGCTTGAGGATAGCTCCAGGGGAGTGTTTTGACATCCATGCAACTGTCTAAAATTGATCACCACCCACCCTACCTACCACTTCCCAAGCAGTTGCTTACAGCGACTTCAACCTTTCTGCACACAGCACTGTAACCTCCAGGCCACGTGTGTTTGGACCACATAACCTGTGAAGCATTTCCAAGATTGGGTCATTTCAGTAGCACTCAGATCCTTGGAAAGAACAGGGGCAAAGTCACGGACTACTGGAATTTTCTTGAAGCTAGCCATGACTGTTGTTTTATCCTGAGGGTCCAAGAGAATATGAATGTGTGTTTAATTGATTAACTGAGTTCAAATGATGTATTTTTTTGTAGAGATAAACTATCATGTTTTATAGCATCCCATAACTTGGACTAATAGAGAAGAAGAGAGGAAGGAAGGAAGAAAGGAAGAAAGAAAGGAGGGAAGGAAGGAAGGAAGGATGGAAGGGAGGGAGGGAAGGAGGGAGGAAGAAAGAAAGGAAGGAGGAAAAAGGAAGGATTTGACTTTGATCTATTTCAGTATCAATTAAAAACCCATTTAACCCACATCGAGTGAATACCTAGCTGATTGCAGACCCTGTGCCTGGTTGCCACCGTGAGGAACTGTAGGTGAAATCACCCCAGAATATCACACGGGAGGGGTTGGTGTACTGCACCATTGTATCTGGAATGTTCTGCCTGAGATTGAGACTTGCAGCATAGCCTTGTGCTTCTGATCATGTTTCATAAATCCCCATTGTTTCATTTGCCAAAGCTAAAAACTTATTGTTCTTTGCCCCCCCCCTCCAATAAAATAGAACTAATATCATGGTGTCATTTGAAAATATATTTACGTTTGTTTTCCCTATAAAAAGAGATAATAATGTTATGTTCCAATAATATTAAGTTGCAATGTTATTTGCAAGATTGCAGAGCTTTTAATTTTCTGATTATTTCCACAGTGGGAGTTTCAGCTCAATTTCGACGAAGACACTTCTATCTGTTTTGGTTATTTTTTTATTACAGCTAGAAGCAACAATAATTGCCTTTAGTACAGGAAAACATCATGGAGGAGACAATTGTTGTCCCTAAAGAATAAGATCATCAGGGTGAATTTTGATATAAAAAATTTGTAAATTAATTGCACAGTCCTATAAATATTATATTTACTAAAATTGTGTTGGCTGCTGTCTTCAAAGAAGTCATCTATTTTTGGTAATTCTTTTAAAGAAATAGATTTCTTTTTTTTTTTTTAATATTTTTTTTCAACGTTTTTTATTTATTTTTGGGACAGAGAGAGACAGAGCATGAACGGGGGAGGGGCAGAGAGAGAGGGAGACGCAGAATCGGAAACAGGCTCCAGGCTCCGAGCCATCAGCCCAGAGCCCGACGCGGGGCTCGAACTCACGGACCGCGAGATCGTGACCTGGCTGAAGTCGGATGCTTAACCGACTGCACCACCCAGGCGCCCCAAGAAATAGATTTCTTAAGAGCCACACTAACAGAAGGTAAATACGGCCATCAAAATATTAGTAATTCACAGACATATGATGTCCACAAGGATGGAGTTAACACTGGTGGAGAAAAAAAAAAAAATCCCAGGCAACTGGATTTGAGTTTTGGTTCTCAATCTCCGTACTTATTTAATCTTCACCTAGTTATATAAATATTTCTCAATCTCAGTTTCCACCATAAAAATGAAGGATTAAACTAAATAGTGAGGTCGAAAGGACCTACGGCACAGTCTAACATGAAGCAGACACCGATCGGCAGCCGTAACGACAAGGGTGCTTAGGTGACCGTGCTTCGTCCCTTCATACTGCGTGCCCATCACGTGATGGCTCCAACCACTATTCCAGGGACTCAGGTTGGTGATGAAGAGGTGATGATGATGTTAAAGGTCTCAATCACTATGTTGCTATGTTTGCACTGCCACATGCTGGTCAGTCCTGCTGCAGAGGTCTCAAGGTGGGCTTCTGTTACCACCTCCTGATGATGACCATGACGATGACGATGACGGTGATGGTGATAACATGATCACACTTTGCATGTCCACAGCTCGCAAAGCGTTGTCTTGCGAAGCACGCAGTCCCACATTCTTTTGGCTGACCTGCCTTCATCAGAGAAGTTAGAAGATGTAAAACTGACAATTTCCAGACTTCTTTATGCAAGAATCTACTAGGTGATCAAGTGTCAGTCCTTGAAATATAACAAGATACCGACTGAGGATTTCTGTAGGACTTTCACTTAGATCTTATGGAGGCCCCCTTTCCTTGTTTTCCCAACCTATACAACATTTGTATGAGAGAGGGAGACGTACTGGAAGACAGAAGCAAGTATTATTTATCTACGTGTTACTGGGATTAAGCTCTGTACCTGATGCATAGTGGATAAAAAGAAAACTGGAAAGAAGGAAGGAAGGAAGGAAGGGAAGAAGGGAAAGAGGGAGGAAGGAAGGAAGGAAGGAAGGAAGGAAGGAAGGAAGGAAGGAAAGAAAGAAGGGAGGGAGGAAGGGTGGGAGGGAAGAAGGAAGGAAGGAAGGGAGGGAGGGAGGGAGGGAGGGAGGGAGGGAGGGAGGGAGAGAGGGAGGAAAGGAGAGAGGAAAGGAAGGCAGGAAGGGGCACCAGATACGGGACAAAGATATAATCTGCAACTGACTCACCCAAAACAAACATGTTCTTATAAATTTCTGTCATCACCATGATCATCATCATCTCCATTATCATCACCTTTAGGACCATCGTTTGTTGAACAATTACCACAATTATTCTCAACTACTGGATGATATCTCTTCAAGAGACGGAGAGATGTTCTTTCCAAGCTCCATAGAGATTTCAAAAGAGTTTCATTTACACGAGCTCAGGTAAAAACTGCTTTTATGAGAGCTATTACTTACGAGAATGAACCAGGCATGGTAATGATGCATGAGTAAGAAAAATTATTGGAATAAATAAATAATGCGACTTGGTATAGGGAATCAGTTTCTTCTTCTAAAGTCCTCTGTAAACAACCTACATCTACCCCAAGTTAATCACTGTTATATTTGGTATTTCTCTTTCTAGACGTTTTTCTATGCACTTGCTTCCTTGTAATATGGCGTCTATGCAAATTCATGATTTTTTACATGTGAGAGAGGGGACATGTATGACAGCTTCACCTAAAGAGTATCATAGGTGACACGGTGAGCTGCAAATTTCTTTTCTCATTTAATAATAAATATGAGAGCACTTTCCCAATCTCGGCACATGACACAATCTTATCCAATTTTATCTGATGTGTATGATTCTATTATGTGGCTATACTTTGGTTAAATACAATATGCTCTTTTTTAATTGGCAGTAAGGTAGCTCAACATCTATACAGTTTACCAGCATTTTTTGAAGGGCTGTGTTTCCCCATACCACCATCAAAGCTTGATCCTCTTAACTTTTCTTCCAATCTGAAGGTTGAAAAAGATCATGCCGTTGTTACCTTAATTTAAATTTGCTTGCTGTTAATTTTATATGGAGTATCTATTTTCACATATTCATTGGCCTTTTGTATTTCCTCCACTCTTCATTGGCAGCCCATGAGTTTTGTCTTTTTTATTGTATTACATTATTTATCTGCATGTGTTCTACATATATTTAAATATAATTTCTTTATATTTTGTTACACATGTAGGCGGTGTGCAGGTATTTTGTCCTTGATTACCACTGGCCTTTTAACATTTTTTAATACGCGTTTTTAAATGCTGATGTATTCAGATAGATCAATCTTTTCTTTAATAGCTTTTGATTTTGTGTCTTGTTAAAAAGACATGTCGACACTCATCTACCTTTCCTCTTCGTAGAAATGAGAATATGAGAATAACTCTTCTCAAAGGTATTTCTGTAAAGAGCTTGATAGGAACTGATGATCCCTTTCAAAACATGGCAGATTGACCCAATATCATAGATGAAGCAGACGGTCCTTCTCTCAATTATTCAAAATTCTGCATTTAAGATATGCTAACTTCTCTTATCTCTGCTAGTCTGCTTCTATACTCTTTGTTAAGTTTACAGTATATTTTCTCTCGTAGATTTTTTTCCTACATCATTCTGAAAAAAAACAGTATTGTCTTTTATGTGAAAATTGCTTTGACAAATTTTACACATTTATCATAGCAAACATATTTATTTATGTTTTAAAGTTTATTTATTTATTTTTTTTTTTTAATTTTTTTTTTTCAACTTTTTTTTAATTTATTTTTGGGACAGAGAGAGACAGAGCATGAACGGGGGAGGGTCAGAGATGGAGACACAGAATCGGAAGCAGGCTCCAGGCTCCGAGCCATCAGCCCAGAGCCTGACGCGGGGCTCGAACTCACGGACCGCGAGATCGTGACCTGGCTGAAGTCGGACGCCCAACCGAATGCGCCACCCAGGCGCCCCTAAAGTTTATTTATTTTGAGAAAGAGAGAGAGAGAGTATGACAGGGGAGGGGCAGAGTTAGAAAGAATCTCAAGCAGGCTCCATGCTGAGCATGGGCTTGATCCCATGACCCTGGGATGGTGAACTGAGCTGAAATCAAGAGTCAAATGTTCAACCAACTGAGCCATTCAGGCACCCCTATCATGGCAAATTCAGAATTATCTGCTCCATTCCTTGGAGAAAACAATCCTGTTTGGATTTGAACGAATTGCCTCAAAATGATGGATTAATTTGGGCCAAAGTTGACATTGATTCTTCCCACTTGTAAATATAGTCTTTTCTTCATTTGTTCAGATCCTTTCATATTCCTTCTTAAAATGTTACAAATTTCTTCCAAAAGTTCCAGCATAGTTCCTTTTTAAGTTTGGTACTAGACACAATTTAGATATAATGGCTACTGGGAAATATTTTGGTTGTCTTCTCTAATTGATAATGACGTTTTACAGGAAAATGCAAGGTTCCAATATCACACTGATTCTGGTAACCTTGCTTAACTTCTTCACTAGCGCCCATAGTTAACCAACTGATTTTTCTTTTTTTTTTTTTTTAATTTTTTTTTTCAACGTTTTTTATTTATTTTTGGGACAGAGAGAGACAGAGCATGAACGGGGGAGGGGCAGAGAGAGAGGGAGACACAGAATCGGAAACAGGCTCCAGGCTCCGAGCCATCAGCCCAGAGCCCGACGCAGGGCTCGAACTCACGGACCGCGAGATCGTGACCTGGCTGAAGTCGGACGCTTAACCGACTGCGCCACCCAGGTGCCCCCAACTGATTTTTCTACGACTGCTACCCACAAATTATAGCAGTATTGTCACTTTTACAAATAAAAGTAATTAATTTATTTCTTCTGTTAAACTTCAAAGTGTAAGATTTTGTTATGAACTCTGCTACATCTCCATAACTAGTGGGTATTTAATAAATATTTACTGTATGGGTGGTAAAAGAACGCTATTGTTTGATTTTTTTTTATCGTTAAGTATGATATGATGGATATTTCTGGTAATTGTAATTGAGAAAGGTTTCTATTATATCTGGCATATATAATATATTAATAAATATATAATAATATATTTAATATTTATAATTTATAATTATATGTATATATAATATATATATAATATATGTAAATATATATTATCTGTATAATATGTATAAAATATATATAATATATATAAATATATATAATATATTATATATATTCATATATATAAAATATATATAATATATTATATATAAAAAATATATATATTATAAAGAAATATATAATATTATTTTAAAATTTTAAAATTTTATATATTTTATATATTTTAAAATTATAATATATAAATATAAATTATATATTATGTAGAATATATATATTATATATTATATATATTAGTATATATTAATATATTAATTTATATATATTATAATAATATATAATATTATATATAATTATAATATATTATATAATATTATATATATATTATATAATATATTATAATAATATATATAATAATTAATAGAAACCTTTCTATTAATAATATATATATTATATATATCTGGCATATATATAATATATTAATAAATATATAATAATATATTTATATATTTATAATTTATAATTATATGTATTTATATATAATATATATAAAAATATATATAATATATGTAAATATATATTATATGTATAATATGTATAAAATATATAATATATATAAATATATTATATATATAAAATATATAATATATATTCATATATTTTTTATATAATATATATAAATATATTATATATAAAATATATATAAATATATTATATAAAATATATATAAATATATTATATATAAAATATATATAAATATATTATATATAAAATATATATAAATATATTATATATAAAATATATATAATATATTATATATAAAATATATATAATATATTATATATAAAATATATATAATATATAATATATAAAATATATATAATATATAATATATAAAATATATATAATATATAATATATAAAATATATATAATATATAATATATAAAATATATAATAATTATAAGCTAATATATTATATTATATCTGTCCGTGTTTGACACCAGGTTATAGTGATATTATAAAACGAGTTTTGATCCCCATCTCTGACGATACAGGAGACTATAGGTAATCAAAAACTCCTCCCATTACAGAAACACATAAAAGGGAAGAATGCAATGTAGCAGGCATTTATTACATGCACAGATAAACTGTCAATAATGTCAAAACTAATGACAACAAAACCAAAAGGAAACAAAAATTCAGACAGTAAGTACAGCTGACTCTAGGCTACCAATGAAATTCTCATTTTTGTAATTTGGATACATGAGATGAATGACGGTGTCTCGAGACTGGGGGAAAACATTGGGCTTTTCAAATAAGAGTTAATTGAGCCTCACGTGGCAGAAAAAGTTAGCTTCCTCAAAAAATAATTAGAAATCAAGTTACCTGTGGCGACTATGAGTCAACAATGAAGCTCTGTCTGTTTCAAAGAAGGGTCAGCGAAGGGGGAAATGTCAGTTTTGAAAGTTCGCAAACACGATCCCATGTAATAGACAAATACCTTGAAGAAAGGCCGAACCTCTCTGGAGGGATTGCCCTCATCCTGGGTCAAGCAGGGTTTACAATGAATCCCGCGGGACAGTTCACAGCCTAAAACCGCGGAACTCGCAAGTAACACTTGACCGCGAGTTAAAGAAAACGCACCAACGTATTTACCACTGAGAGATTTGTATAACCGAATATTCAGAATGCAGAGAGTATAAAATAATTGCGTTTTTATATTTTACTTGCTTAAATACATTAAAAGCAAACTAAAACCACACACAAAAAAGAGGAAGGTGTTGTATTAGTCAGCTTGGGCTGCCATAACAAAGTATCACACCAGATGGCTGAAATAACAGAAACTTACTTTCTTGCGGTTCTGGGAGGCCATTATTCTGCCTACGGCACCTGCATGAGCCGACAAACAAAAAACAAGCATCAAGCCGTGACGGTTTCATTAGTAAGTTCCAAACACACCGAGGAAAAATCTTACGCTCTTAGAGAATATATGTTAGAGTTGATAGCATTCAACCTTCATTCATGGCGAAAATTCTTAGGAAACCAATAGCAAAAAGAACCTTCTTCAATCCGATAAAGGGCACTAGGGAAAAATCTACAGCTGCCATGATACTGGGTGGCAGAACGTTAAACATTTTTCTCCTAAAATCATGAGCAAGGGAAAGATATGTCTGCTCTCATTGTTAAGGCAAGAAAATCCTAGAAAGGTTTAAATATTAAAAAGGAGTCAAGTAAAACCATCATCATCCACAGACAACATGATTGTGTACATAGAAAATCCTATGACGTATACACAAATATTACTGGAAATATATTTGAATTTTGTCAAGTTGTGAGACACAAGGTTAATATACAATTGTATTTTATTTGTATTTTATATTTCAATTATATTTCTATAATCTAGAAAAACTAATTGAAAAATGAAATTGAATGTTTTCACGGTATTATAAAAATATCAAATAGAGAATATATTTAACAAAAGATGCATAACATTTCCACATTAAAAAACAAAAAAAAATTGCTAAGAAAAATTAAAGGAGACCCAGTTAATAAGGATGTATACTATATTTATGAATCGGAAGATTTAATATTGCTAAGATGGTAATTGTCCCCAAATTGATTTGTGGATTCTTTATATTCCCAAATGGAACCCCAGCAGGCTATTTATTTTTTTCAAAAGTGACAGATCAATATTAATATTTACATAGAAATGCAAAGGATCTCGAGTAGCCAAAATTATCTTTGCCAGTTTCTTAGGAAAGTGACTATATACATATCCTATGAGCCACAAAATTCACTCTTGATCATTTCCCCAAAAACAAAAAAAACACATTTTTACTTAAACTCTGGTATAAGACTGTTCCTAGCAAGCTTATTCATAATATACAAAATTATAAGCAATTTAAATACTTGTCAACAATTAAATACATGGAAAAATTGTTATAAGATAATAATAATATGCAGGAATACGACTCAACTAAACAAAAGAACGTACTACAGGTAAATGCAACAGGAGGGATGAATCTCAAAAATATATGGAGTGAAAGAAATTGGACACAGACCATACATGCTGCATCATTCCATTTATAGGAAGCCCATGAACAGGCGAAATTAATCTATCATGTTAAAAACCAGAAAGCACCTCAGGGCAGGAGGACACTCTCTGGGACAAAGGAAATGTCATCCTCTGTGACTGTGGGTGCATTTGGGAGGGCAGGGTGGGAGGAGAATGACAGTAACAAAACGATGTCTAAGCATGTCCAACATCATCACAATGAGCACTTATGATCTGAACTTCCTATTCCATGTACAGCGTACCTCCAAAATTCACACCCGATCACATCATAATAAGATTATCGACACCAAAGACAGGAGAAAGTCTTCAAAGGGACCAGAGGAATAGGACAGATTTCCTGCATTGCACTGACAATGAGACTCTTAGTGGTACATCCAAGTGGCAACATGACGTCAGGAAAGTACAAATCCCCCCTTGACATGTATCATAAAAGAAATACAAAATCAGCACATGATACTCCGCCTCGAAACAGATCCGCTAGAGTTATCAGAAAAGGGTTCTAAATTTTTATTTATGCTGTAATAAACCACTCATAAGTTCAATCGGCTGTGAAAAAATGTAATTAAGAGATTTTGTAAATAAGATCTCTGATCATCGAAATAAAATACACACAAGAAATGTCATAAAGCAGCCTGGATATGGATAAAGACTAAATGACAAAAGTTGGAAGATTAACGTGAGAAATTTCCTCAGAATGGAATGCGAAGAGATTGAAATTTGAAAGGACAACCTTGTTTCATGTGGAAGAAACCCAGAAATTTCAACATCCATACAACTGAACTCTTGTAGATGAGACATCATCTGCAGACATAATGACTGAGGATTCTCCTTGAATGAAGGAATTCATGATACTTCAAATGGAAAGATTCCACCAGTTATCAAGTGGAATTAATTAAAGCATATAAATAGCTACATTTACAAGCTTCCTATTGAACGTCTGCTCCTCAAGTGAAAATAATGGATATTTAAGACACCAGACCTCTCAGAGCCAGCCCCCCAGGAATCAATTACTTCAGAGTTTTGCACAGTATATAATAACTTCTCTGTCTTTGTCTCTCTGCTTTAGGACAACTCCTTGCAAGATTGTGAAGTTATTCTTGCAATTTCTCTTTTTAGTTTTCCAAATGCATTTCCTTATGTTTTATTTCCAGGAGTTTTTTGAAATTAGTTTGCTTACGGTTCGTTGGTATTTTAATAGAGGTCAATTTCTCTGTGTCCCTGAAGAGTTCACAGTGTATAATGAATGGCAACAATAGTTAGCCGCAAAGATTGGGAAAATGGGCAATTAAGACCCTGATTCATTTCATAATGGAATCAGCTTCTCAGACTGTGTCTTGCATGATGTTCCTTGCTATCCACGAGCGGCATTCAAAACTATGAAAATTCTTTCTTCTCCACAGGTCGCCAACCCTTGTCTCCAGAATCCTAGATTCTCTCCAGAAAAAAATATAAGAAGATTTCTGGATCCATTGCTTCAAGGCTTTGGACAAACTGTAAAAAGCGTGTGATATTTAGTCCAGTAACTGGCAAAAACGAAAAACTAAACACCCCGACATTTGTGTCGTCAAAACAACAGGTTGAGTGATGGAGTTTCGCACCCTTCAATCACAGCACGGGATCTGGTAAACAACCCAAGAGACCTGAAAGCCCTTCACACATTAGGAAGCCCTAGACGGTAGTAAAACAAGGTTTTGCGGTTGTCCAGACCACATTTCGTTTTTAAGTTCTACACGATTCTGGCAATGCCATAGTAAAGATTTGCCTCACGTTTTAGCCTCAGTTGTCCTCATCCGTAAAGTGGATACAATCAGACCTATTTTACACAATTTGGGGGGAGGATTAGCAGAAATGGATAGCCATGATCAGGATTATCAGATAATAACAGCCAATAGTTTGCGAAAACTTAAAATGTGCCAGGCTTCCTGCTAGGTGTGTTTCCTGCCGTTAATCCTCACACGGGTCTGCAGACGAGTGGCCATCCACATCCCAGATTTACAGATGAGGAGACCAACCACAGAAAGTCTAGGGCCCCACACACTTCCAGGGGGTAGGACGCATCCCACGTAGCTAGTATAAAACTGCACACACTTGCCAGCATGTGGGAGAGCAAACCAAACGAAGCCCAAAAACAGAAAGCTTATGGAAATTTGGCTTTCAGACCAAGTACTTGTACTTATTAGAGGCTTGAAACAGTTTTTTAAAGGGCCCCTTCCATTTGTAGAGATGATCAGTGGGTCAGCCACCATTCCCGGTCATTGGTCCAGTGTTTAGGGAGCTTCCTCCTCTCAGGTCCCAGGTCCCTCCTCCGGGGCTGCCACAAATATAAACCAGCTGTTTTTCCTTGCGATCAGCCATGCTTCCCGTTCTTGTCCGATCTCTAACCTTGTGACGGCTGGCCGACCCCTCATGGCTGGAAGTCCGTGCATGCGGAAGTCATAATCTTGTCTCCTGAAATAAATCATGTGATGGTTTAGTAATGCACATTTTTTTTAACACTCATTTTTAGATTGCAAAGGTAAGCTGCACATTTCTCTCTCTCTCTCTCACTGTCTCTCTCTCTCTCTTTTTTTTCTTAAAGATGGTTGGAGATGCCAAAACAGGGAAATGTGTTGATTTGATGATGGACACTTTTATTTTTAAGATCTAAAAATGAATTCTTGTGCTTCTCATTGCCAAGTTTGGGATTCTGTTCCACAGGAGCTCTGACTGCTGAGACTTTCCCAATGCCTGTGGAAAAATGCTATGGGCCTCCTTGGACCTGTGGCCTGCGTGATTTGGGGGGCAAGCTGCACCCTGAGATAGATGTGAGCCCAGGAACTCTGAGGGTGTCAGAAGGCCCCTGAAGGAGAGTTTGGTTGGGCAATGACCAGCTTATCACTAACACAGGAATATATAATGACTGCTTTTTTTTTTTTAATTTATTTATTTATGAGAGGGAGAGAGAGAGAGAGAGAGAGAGCGAGCATGAGCATGGGGAGGGGCAGAGAGAGAGGGAGACACAGAATCCGAAGCAGGCTCCAGGCTCCGAGCTGTCAGCACAGAGCCCGATGCGGGGCTTGAACTCGTGAACCATGAGATCATACCTTGAGCCAAAGTCGAATGCCCAACCGACAGAGCCACCCAGGGTCCCCCTATAATGACTGCTTTTGAAGAGGAAAGGAAAATGAAGTTTGGGAACCTAACCCGTGTTGAAAACACACTCCAGTCACACTTTTTAATGCAAATCATTGCCACCTTGTCTCTTCTCCCAGATTTCTTTGCACGTAGCTTCATTTTGGTCATGACCTTGTATCATGTTTGTTTTATTCTGTTTGGCCAACCGGCTGTTGTTACGGTTGCTTTTTTTCTTGTTGGTCCACTTCCTAATCGGTCGGTCTCCCCCACCAGGCTGTGACCTCTTTCAAAACGAAATGGAATTGAATTATTTCAGCTCCTCCAGCAACTGAAGGCCTGACACATTCTATTTCAGTAAAGTGTTTGTTAAATCACCCAAGTTCAGAAGAGGGTGGCACGTTAAGTCACAAGCAGGCCTTCCGGGCTGTGTTCAGGGCCCTCTTCCGAGAGAAAGACGAAGGGGAAACATCTTTGGAGGACTTTACAGCTTGTATCTCTTCAACAAAGTTTCACCTCTTTCGTTTCCATTGAGCCATTCGTCCATCATACGTGTCGTCTGCTCAGAGGCGCAGAAGCTAGTAACCACCGCCAGTAAAGGCCCCGGCATCTTCTAGAACTGGCCCGGCCTTTGGTGAGCTTTGAAACCCTGGGGATACCACGTCACCTCCTCGAAGCCTCGATTTCCTCACGTTTACAGTGGGAATCCTGGTCAAGGCCATGCCTGCCCCACGGACATATTGTAATTATCTGATGAGTCAGTGTAAGAAAAGTATATGGTGATGAGGGTGACAGCGGATGTCCAGAGAACTGGCTACTCGGACGAACTGACTCCCTGTTTTGCTCAGACAACCACAATCACGTGTTTCCTTTGTAAATATTTGTGTTCCCCTACTTCACCAAATGAAGAAAAGTCAGCTTTTAAAAAAGGAAATGTGTCAGGTGACGGCACGTAAAATACCCGACCGTGGCAAGAGTGCAAAGGCAGTGGATGGCTGACTAAAAGCTTGGCCAACTTTGCTCGAAAGGTCTTAATCAACTCCTCATTAGAAGTTCGACTATAGACGTTACAATGCCCGCGTTCAACAAGGAGACCATATGCAGGGGGTGAGAGTCCGTACAAGACTTTCGGGTATTAAGACACCAAGTCAAAGGCAAGAACCATTGAATCTGGGGTTTCTTTTTTTTTTTTAATTTTTTTTTTAACGTTTTTTTTATTTTATTTTTGGGACAGAGAGAGACAGAGCATGAATGGGGGAGGGGCAGAGAGACAGGGAGACACAGAATCGGAAACGGGCTCCAGGCTCCGAGCCATCGGCCCAGAGCCCGACGCGGGGCTCGAACTCATGGACCGCGAGATCGTGACCTGGCTGAAGTCGGACGCTTAACCGACTGTGCCACCCAGGCGCCCCGAATCCGGGGTTTCTAATGTTAAAACCGGCCTCTATGACATCACCTCCCCGTGGACCGCTTTCATTCATTCACATATTTATTCATTCCGTAGGTCGTGTGATTCAAAGCTGCCTGGGGTCCTCCTGGCCCGAGGGGTTCTGTTTAGGGGTGACCACGTTTCTCTTCTAAAAGGCAGGACGTGTTTTCATTTGAGAAAACTGCCTTCAAGCCTTACAAGTGCAGGGCAGAAGAATTCCCCTCCGTACTGTTGAGACTTAAGTCTCTATCTGGAGAAAAAAAGCCCATCTCCTCGGTTCAAAGAAAAACAGATTCGGAAAGAGGGAGCACTCCGTGCAGCACTGGCAGCATCTGGAACATCAGATATCCCAGAAACCGAAATGCTGATCTGTGAGTAAAGAAATCAGAACCATATGGCTTTTCCCCCCTTAATAGACATATGGGCTTTACAAAATAGGGAGAAACATATTTGGCAGAACGCTTCTCAAATTTTACTCAAACCACAGAACTTTAAAAATATCTTAACATGTCTAATGAACCCAGAATGTGTCCTTGCTCACCCAAATTAATCTAACACCATTCGAGTAAACATTTATACCTACTATGTGCCAGGCGTATAAACACGCGCGTGCGCACGCACGCTGAGAGAAGGCAGGGAGGCAAGGAAATACATAAGGCGCTATAAGGCATTGAGACATGCTCGCGGGAAATGTCAAGGGAGTTCAGAGGGGAGGGCAGCGAACTGTGCCCCCAGGAGCGAGTGCTGCTATCAGAAGCCTGCCAGGACGAGGCGGGGTTTGCGCCAGGCCGTGGCAGATCAGATAGGGAGGAGCCTTCCAGACCAGAAAAGGGAAGAGAGAAGTTTGCAGGCCAAGCGAGCAGCAGCGAGAAGGAAGGCATCAGGCCCACTGAGGATCCAAGCTTTCCTCGGGAGCCTTCAGTGCAGGGAGCCAGTGCCGGGGCCGGAGGTGAGGCTGGCAAGCTGGGTGGGTCAAAACCACCCAGGGAACTTGGACTCAAGCCTTTAAACGGTCGAAAGCGTGGCACATACCTTGCAAGTGGCCCCTCGGTCCTCACCTCCCAGCCAAAGTTGAGTAAAGAAGAAACAACCATTCCCTGTGTCTCTTTCTGGGATATTTACACATATCACAGCCTATGCATGTGTGTACGTGCGTCTGTTTGTATTGCACGCATTGCGCTATAAATCTGTTGATATCTAAACCTGGTTTCAGGGGAGGCTTAAGCAGGGGGACAACACAGTCACAGCCGTAAAACCTCAAGGACCTCAAAGGGCGCTAAACGAACACCAGGCGGGAGCTTGGGGAGAGCGGGGGCGTCCGGTCCCGTGGAGCTCCATGTCTGGATGCTTCTAAAATCTTCCTCAGACCCGGAGTTGTATGAAATGTGTCTCTTACTCATTCTTTTTTTTCCTGCTGTGCTATTTACTTCCATTCATAGAGTAGCTTCAGTTCAATAAATGATGTGTTTGCCATCAGAACAATTTGATTCTCGTCCTAATTATAGCAACAAGCCGCTTCCCCTCAGCATATTATGGGTGTTTCATTATTTTAAATTGTTATCTCCCATATTAATTACAGAAACAGTTGATCTTTTCTGATAAGCAGGCAGCTGCAAATTCCCTTTTTATGTCTCATTGTAATAGGTGAAGCATCAGGTAAAAATTAAATCAAACTCTAACACAAGTCATGATGGAAGCGCGTGTAGGTTGCAATGCGCCGTCCCCGCCGGGCCGGGACTTGCTGTTTTCCAGAAGCTTGGAGCTGCCTGGCTCAGCCCGCAGGCAGGACACACCCTCCAGTTCCCTCGGTGCTGCTGACCAAGGTCTTGTAAAATGAGTAAATCAGCTCCTGACACAGGGAAGGTCAGAGAGAGGGGTAACACCCTGCCCTGACCCATAATTAGGGCTGTCACTCACCGGAAGGAGGGGGCAGGGTGGTGGGACACAAGTGTTCTGGGAAAGCCTCTCCCTGCAAGGAGAGAGGCCAAAGGCTCAAGTGACTCACCTCCGATGTTCCCGATTACCATCAGGAGTGGGGACAGGTGGGGCCATCCCAGCCCAGAGCCCAGAAGCCTGAATATGCCCAGACAGGCCACCAGCCCTCCCTTTCCTGGTGCGGTCGGGTCACATGTCAAGGCCACCCTCAGGGGCAAAGACAACAAGGTTCTGAAGGAGTGGCCTCCATTTGGTGTGACCACCCAGAGATAAGCTGGGCCAGCTCCAGCCCCAGCACCTTTACGGTTGCCCCCCCCCGACAGGCCCACGAGTGGCTGAGCCATTTACATGTGGTGGTTCATTTCCTCATTCCCGTAGGTTGGTCAGAGGTGTGGAAGGAGGCGTTTAAAATAAACGAGGCAACAATAACCACAAAACTCAAAATGCGACGGATTGAAGGCAAGGCAAAGAGTGAAACAAAATCATGGCGAGAGAAGACGGAGAGGAGATTCTTAACAGAAGCACAGCGGGAATGAGTTCACAACAGTGTATGCCAGATGGGCCTTCATAGGTGTTATGGCGGAGTCGGAAATGTAGTTCTGAGCTTCCCAGAAGCCAAAGCAAAGAAGGAAACACGGCTATACGACCGGTAGTATCCAGAGAAGATAAGTCACTCAGGAGAACTCAAGCCTAAGGTAAATCTCTCCAGGATGTCCTCATGAAAAGAACACTGCACTTGGGGCTGACAGTATCCCCACCTGGAATTCCATAGTGAGCCTGGTTTTCAGCATCCCTATCCCAAGCGGAGGTCATAACACCAAAATCTACTTCCATTAAAGGCCTTGTACAAGCTACAAAAAGCCAGAGTCACCGTCGGTTTGATCTCGAACGTGGGTGCATCTCAAAATACGTCTGCAGACTCCTGGAGATGTTTCTGCTGCACAGAACCACAAGAACACGCGAGAGACATTTGTGGCAAAACTGAAATTTCGCAGGTCTGGGAAGCAAGGAGAGAAACCTTTGGGGACTTCAAGGTCAGTGTATAAGAAGGGAAGTGATGCAAACAATCCCCTTCCTGCATAATATTGGCAAAGCACGGTGTTGAATGGCCTACTTGCAGCTCTGCCCAACGGAACCTTCTGGGTTGATGGAAGGGTTCTCTACCTGCACTTCTCAGGCTGGCTGCCACCACGAGTGGGTGTTGAGTACTTGAAACGTGGCCAGTGCAATAAGGAAACTCAACTTCTAATTTTATTTCATTTTAACCAATTTAATGTTTTTACTTATTTTTGAGACAGAGAGAGACAGAGCATGAGTGGGGGAGGGGCAGAGGGAGAGGGAGACACAGAATCGGAAGCAGGCTCCAGGCTCTGAGCAGTCAGCCCAGAGCCCGACGCGGGGCTCGAACTCACAGACGGTGAGATCTTGACCTGAGCTGAAGTCGGTCGCTTAACCCACTGAGCCACCCAGGCGCCCCGCATTTTAACTAATTTAAGCTTAAGTTTAGCGATCCCCACATGGCTGGTGGCCGCCATATTGAAGGCACAGGTCCATTCACTTTCGCTGTCCCACTGTGGCTCTTCACCCTCACAAAATATGGTGGATTCCTCAAATGCCCTGATCCATCGTCATTCGCAACAATAACTTTTATCTCTTCCTAAAGGTCAAACGACACTTAAAGGCAATAGTTTGCAATACGCTCAGTGTTAAATGCAATACAGATACTAAATAGGTCTAAACACCCCGGAGTCGGGATAAGGGGACAGGCCAGGTGCCTTTCAAGAGAAAGCCGACCTCAAGCTTCCTGCCTTGCCCCTCCTGTTTGCTGAATATCTGAGAGTGTGGATGCTTAAAAACTCTGCCCCAAGCGTTATTGTACCATCCCTCTCTTTTTTTTTTTTAATTTTTTTTTTTCAACGTTTTTTTTATTTATTTTTTGGGACAGAGAGAGACAGAGCATGAACGGGGGAGGGGCAGAGAGAGAGGGAGACACAGAATCGGAAGCAGGCTCCAGGCTCCGAGCCATCGGCCCAGAGCCCGACGCGGGGCTCGAACTCACGGACCGCGAGATCGTGACCTGGCTGAAGTCGGACGCTCAACCGACTGCGCCACCCAGGCGCCCCTCATCCCTCTCTTTTTAAGTCACACAAGGGCCCCTGATCGCCCATAGGATAAAATAGAAGCTCTCCAATGGGACATTCAAGTTCCCTCTTAGTCTGCCTTCGGCTCGGGAACTTGAGTGTTCTCTCCTGCCTCAGCTCCAGGCCACCTGCCTCCCTCAGGTTCCCAGACACCATCGGCTGCCTTCGCTCATCCCGGATGTCTGTTCTCTCTGGGCCTTTCTTCACCAACAGCTCTGTGTCCAGAAGACTGTCTCTGTTGGGTCCTGAGTCACTTGGGCTGAGCCAGCCCTGCTGGGTCCACTCCCTGGTCTCTGCACACGCTCGATTTCCCTGACCCCCTTCCCATGACATGAGGTGCTTCTGGGGGTTGGAGCCCTTACAAAAAACTGTTGCTCCCATGTATTAAGTTCTCGCCCCGCTTCCAGCACTTGTTTGGAAATGCCCTCATTTCATCCTCAACGATGCACCCCGGTAGCCGCTGTGGCCATCTCTATTTTTTCCCCCGGTGAGGAAACTGCAGTAGAGGCAGGTTAAGTGATGTGCCTGGAGTAACACGGTTTCTAAGCGGCAGAGCAGTGATCTGACTTCACACAGATCGAATTCACGGGCCAAGTCTTCACGTTCCTCCGCTCCCAGGATCGAGCCTAATGCCTGGCACCCAAGAGATCAACAAATAATGGTGGGTTGGACTCTATAAGCAAAGGGGTAAGAAGCTGAGGGACGCCCTGGCCAGGCCACCGGGGTGCTGGGAGACCCCCTCCCTACACCTCTGCTCAGTCTCTCCTTAACGTGGACCCTCGGCCCGGCAGGGTCAGGCTCATTGTCCAACACCTCAGTCTCCAGTGGTGTGTGCCATGCCCCGGACCCTGGATCTGTTCCCACCTTCCCACTTCCCTCTGGCTCTGCACGAGTCCAGTGATGTCCTGCTTCCCCAGTGATGTCTCCTGAGTCCTCCAGACCTTATGATTCCTCACCTGCCCTTTGAGCCCCAGTTCCAAGGGGGTGCACTGGTCATCACCATGGACTACTCCGACAGGCCCTTGTCTGCATGCGATTCACTGAGTGCTCCCCCAAGTCTTAGGGGTGCGGCCAATGTGGTCATCTTCGTGTTGCCAAATGAAAGTGAATCTCAGAAAGATGTCTGCCGTGCAGCTAAAGCTTGACAAGGGAGAGATTCCAGTCTGTGCTTCTGTTTCTAGACCGAGATGTATGTAAGAGACCCAGGGCCTGGCTGGCTGGTGTTAATCAATTAGGCCAGGTTGGACTTCCCTGTCGTTTTCCAGCTGTGCTTTTCTCTGTACATTTTTTTTTATCTTGGTTGTAGTTCTTGCAATATTTTATTTCATAACAAACTTACATCATGTACCTCTTTGTCGGTGGGTGTATCGTTCATGGAAGAAGGGTCTTTCCTTTCCTACCATATGTTCTCCTCTACTTTTTCTGAAACGCTTTCCTAGTACATGGTATGTTCCACTTTCCCCTTAGTTCCGCTACGGGTGCAGTGGCCGTGCACAGGTTGAGTAGACCAATCATCAGAGTTGGGGACAGAGCAGGAGGCGGTGAGGACTGTGGCAAACTCAAGAGAGCATGCTCCATCCAAAGGGCATATCTGACGGGCGTCTGAGGGTGGTTCAGCCGGTTCAGCACCCAACTCTTGATTTCGGCTCCCATCACAATCTCACAGTTTACCAGTTCAAGCCCTGTGTGTAGGGCTCTGTGCTGACAGCACGGAGCCTGTTTGAGATTCTCTGTCCGTCTCTCTCTCTTCCCCTCCCCTGCTCACGCTCTCAATCTTAGAATAAATAAATATTTAAAAGGAAGGAAGGGAGGAAGGAAGGAAAGAAGGAAGGAAGGAAGGAAGGAAGGAAGGAAGGAAGGAAGGAAAAAGAAAGAAAGAAAGAAAGAAAGAAAGAAAGAAAGAAAGAAAGAAAAAATTTGCCCAAAGGCTTAGCCTGCTTGAGATTCTCTGTCCGTCTCTCTCTTTTACCCTCCCCTGCTCACGCTCTCTCTCAGAATAAATAAATATTTAAAAGGAAGGAAGGAAGGAAGGAGAAGAAAGAAAGAAAGAAAGAAAGAAAGAAAGAAAGAAAGAAAGAAAAAAGTTGCCCAAAGGCTTAGCCTGCTTGAGATTCTCTGTCCATCTCTCTTTTACCCTCCCCTGCTCACGCTCTCTCTCAGAATAAATAAATATTTAAAAGGAAGGAAGGAAGGAAGGAAGGAAGGAAGGAAGGAAGGAGAAGAAAGAAAGAAAGAAAGAAAGAAAGAAAGAAAGAAAGAAAGAAAGAAAGAAAGAAAGAAAGAAAGAAAGAAAGAAAAAACTTGCCCAAAGGCTTAGCCTGCTTGAGATTCTCTGTCCATCTCTCTCTTTTACCCTCCCCTGCTCACGCTCTCTCTCAGAATAAATAAATATTTAAAAGGAAGGAAGGAAGGAAGGAAGGAAGGAAGGAAGGAAGGAAGGAAGGAAGGAAGGAAGGAGAAAGAAAGAAAGAAAGAAAGAAAGAAAGAAAGAAAGAAAGAAAGAAAAAACTTGCCCAAAGGCTTAGCCTGCTTGAGATTTTCTGTCTCTCTCCCTTCCCCTCCCCTGCTCACGCTCTCAATCTTAGAATAAATAAATATTTAAAAGGAAGGAAGGAAGGAGAAGAAAGAAAGAAAGAAAGAAAGAAAGAAAGAAAGAAAGAAAGAAAGAAAAAACTTCCCCAAAGGCTTAGCCTGCTTGAGATTCTCTGTCCGTCTCTCTCTCTTCCCCTCCCCTGCTCACGCTCTCAATCTTAGAATAAATAAATATTTAAAAGGAAGGAAGGAAGGAGAAGAAAGAAAGAAAGAAAGAAAGAAAGAAAGAAAGAAAGAAAGAAAGAAAAAACTTCCCCAAAGGCTTAGCCTGCTTGAGATTCTCTGTCCGTCTCTCTCTCTTCCCCTCCCCTCTTCACATTCTCAATCTTAGAATAAATAAATATTTAAAAGGAAGAAAGAAAGAAAGAAAGAAAGAAAGAAAGAAAGAAAGAAAGAAAAAGAAAGAAAGAAAACTTGCCCAAAGGCTTAAGGTATCTTGAAAATTACTAGCTTGTAAATTGCTTTGCAACATAAGTATCACCTCCAACACCCTGCCTCACTTGAATGATCCACCTCATCCACTCTATCAGTTACCAGCCATTGTGCTAATTTCCTACCTCCAACTCAACCCTAAAGCCCTCGAGGGCAGGGAGGGCAGGGGCGCCTGGTAACGCTTTCACAGCCCACGGTGCGGTGCTTCTCACTAAACCGAGCTGTGGGCATTTTTCTTGATGCACTCTGGTTAATTGGTGTCACTCCCTCCGCAGGGACTACGGGAGCAGAGAAGGACCGATTTCCTAATTGTCTGCCAGACGCGCCTCTTTGTAGATTCCTGGAGACGCACATCATCAGATTTGATCTCAGAGCTTCGCAACAAGGCAGGCCCCGTCCCCATTTTAAAGATAAGAACGTCGAGGCGCGGCAAAGCAGAGTCATCCGCCTGTCACACGTCAGCATACCCCCCCGCGTCTGCTGAAGTCTCTAAAACACTTTTCTCCCACTACCTCGTGCCCACACAAAAGCCAACATGTTCCCAAGGATTCCGTTTGAAAAGATGTGCTCCAGTTAAGCGACCTTTGGAAGAGCAAACGTCGAAAGCCAGAGTCAAGCGCAGCCGCCGTGATGGGAGTTTGCGGCCGCCCGAAGCCGGCAGACTCCTCATCGACAAAGGGGCCACGCTCATCGTGTTGCGCACAAGTGAAAATTCTCCCCTTAACAGGCTGAAAGGCAAATCA
This sequence comes from Neofelis nebulosa, assembly GCF_028018385.1. NCBI lineage: Eukaryota > Metazoa > Chordata > Mammalia > Carnivora > Felidae > Neofelis > Neofelis nebulosa. Next base: position 141,988,924 of record NC_080788.1, read on the forward strand.
AACCCTTTTGGGAGGATTCCAGTTCAGAGACTCGTTAAAGCGAATTTCTCTCCACCAGCCAGGGCATGTCGAAGAGAAAAGCGGGGAAGCGACAAGTGCCAACCTGGCTGGTCAACTGAGGTTTGTCCCTCAAGAGCGTATGAATTGGGGTCACGGCAGGTCGAAAGGGAGTGCTCTGGAGCCCCAAAATTTCCCCTTGGCATCAACAGCCACCGCCTTCCAGAGCCCCACCTCACAGCCCTCCAAAGGAAGCTGCCTTTAAAGTAGGACTTGCACCAGAACACGAGCCAGGAATCTTAAGTCCTGCTCCCGATAGTGCTGTGTGGCATTGAGCACATTACTTAACCTCTCTGGGCCTCTTCGTCTTTATAATAAAACCTGCACATGGCAGGGGGGGGAACGGGCATGTGTCTAAAGACACTTCCGGTTCCAGATGATCTCATGGCTCCAGATCTCACTGAATTCTTCCCAGACTCAAGCTCTGGTGGTGGCCTTAGTGGCTTCCTCTGGATGCCGGTCTTTTTGGCACGTTGTTCCTCCTGGACACCTAGACATAGCAACCAGGGTCCCATTCCAAGCGCCTTATAGCTATTAACTCATTTCATCTCCACAGTTCTATTACAGGGAAATTGTATTACAGGGAAACTGAGGCATAGAGACATCAAGCCTCTTGTCCAAGGTTCACACAAGGATTTGTTCAAAGATTCTAGCAAGCTACAGCCTGGGATTTGAACACTGGTCGGTATGGCTTCGGAAAATTACTCTTTACTACCAGATCAGTGGTCCCCAAGCTTATCTACACCTGAGAACCGCCTAAGGGGAAGCTTGGAAAATTTCCAAAGCGTAAGCCATACCCCGGACCAATGAATTCATCATGTCTGGGGGTGGCATGGAGGCATCAGTGTTTGGGGAAACTCCCCAGGTAATCCCGAAGTGCAGACAAGTTTGGGGACGCCGTTAGCCTCCCTCCATCGTGGTGTGTGGGAGATGAGATCATGTAGCAGGCGAGAGGCTGAGTTTGGTCCTGGCTGTGTCATCACTTGCTAGACGTGTGAGCCTTCACAAGGCACCGGGCTGTCCCGAGCCTCTGTCTCCCACCCTGACCCAGCCCCGCTGCTGTCTGTTCTGTCGTTAGCTCGGTGATCTTGAGTGAGTCACCTGATATTTCTGAGGCTTACTTTTCCCATCTTGAAAATGTCTTTCTAATACCTATCCAGCAGGGTTCTTACAAAGGCAAAGGAAACAAAGTGCCTGGAGACATAGTAACTGCTCAAAACAAAACAAACTGCAATGTATCTGACAACGGGGCTTAACCCCAGCAGTGTCAGATACACACACACACACACACACACACACACACACACACAGGGGTGCACACAGGTCAGACCACACTCACACACCCCGAGTTCAGCCGGCACGGACACACACATTCACACACAACAATGGCAGGAAGGTAAGTCTAATGCAACTCCCGTATTAAAAACAAATACATCTCTGAAAGCTTATTTTTCATTTGCATTTTGCAAAGAAATCATCAGAACCCGCCCCTCTCCCCCATCACCTTTGTCCCTGGCTACCCGTTTGTCTTGAAGTTCAAAGAAGAGATGAAGTCAGCTGCAAGTGCTTTCCTGGATGGACTGATGGATGATGACGGTGGGGGTGGTGAGGGCTCTTTCGTAAATTTGAAACATAAAAGTGTTTTCATTCTCTGGCCGTCGTGATAACCTTGTGAGAGCTGGAAATGAGACTCTCGTTCCTCACTGAAATCGTCTTCCTCAATCATAGGCTGTCTTCACACTTGTGGGCTGTTTTTGCAGGGTTGCTAATGAATGTTGATCTTCGGCGAGGGCTCCCAGTAGCGCGTTCTTTTAAACACAGCGGTGATGTCCTAAGTCACAGGAAGGTTTCAAGGAAGAGGATAACATACGTCTTCCTTGGGTGGTACAATGGACAATCTCCATTACGATTGTCTTTTTGCCAACAGAGTTAATGGAATGATCCTCATTCAGTTTACTAGTTGATTGATGTCAGACACCAGAAAATCTTCATCCTTGCTCCGTCTCCATTGGTCCCTTCGTGCTGAGGAGTTAATTCTTTTAAGAACCCCTTGAACACATCCCCAACTCCCCAACCTTGATCCTGCTAAGTGATCATCTATCTCCGTCTCTCAAGCTCCTTTTGTCTTGACTGTTTCAATGACCGTCCAGTCCATCCAACCCACCGCCGCCAGAATATCGTTTCAAGCGCAGATCCGGTACTGTCCTCTGGATTTAAAACCTCTTCTGGCTTGCCGCGTATATAAGGAAAGGCGCTGAGCAGAGATGCCTTAGGGATCTGACTCTCCTTCAAGCCCTCACCAGCTCCCCGAACTCCAGGCAATGAGTTTTCAGTGTTGTCTGAGAACAGCACGCTCTTTTGCTCTCCGATGGCTTTGCTTCTGTAGTTTGTTTGCCTACACTGAGAAAGGAGGAGTGTAAATTAATCTGGAGCAGCTATGATATGTGTGGTCTTGGTAGGTACTCTACATACATCATCCCTCGCCTACCAAAAGGACCCTCTGTCCTTCAAAAGGAAATGCTAAGTGGCCCTGCTCAGTGCCGCTTTCCTGGAGTCTTAAAGAGTCGTCCTCTCTCCTCCCTGCCCACCATGCATTGAGCTGTATTGTAACACTGTGTCTTTTTTTTTTAATGTTTATTCATTTTTGAGAGAAAGAGAGAGAGAAAGAGAGGGGGTGGGGGGTGAGAGAGCACAAGCAGGGGAGGGGCAGAGAGAAAGGGAGACACAAAATTCAAAGCAGACCCCAGACTCTGAACTGTCAGGGCAGAGCCCAGCATGGGGCTTGAACCCATGAACTGTAAGATCACGACTGAGCTGAAGTCGGTTTTTAACCCTCTGAGCCACCCAGGTGCCCTGTAACACTGTGTCTTAAGCCAGGTTTCTGAGCTGCAACGCCTGAAAGGACATTCTTTTGTAGGTAATCTATTGACAGCTCCCAGGTAATTCCTATAAAGGAAGGGGCAGGGCACGAGGTAGTTCAGGAAAGATCTGGTTTCAGCTGAAGTCCACCCTCACACTGATTCCATGAGGAGATCTGGAGCATGAGTTATCCCACTGTGAAGTCAGGGGCTGGGCTTTTATGCCCCCAATCAGCTACTCGTTAGCTGTAGACCACGTCCTGATTAACAGGTGACAGGAGATCTAATCCCATAGGCATCACCGGGCAAGACAAGTCCATTGGTCGTGATACTTTCCTGGAGAAACACGAAGCTATGAGCCATTATCAGCCAGTCCCATGGCAGCTGAGGACGGCCACACCAATCTGGTAGGAGTCATTGGTAGAAATCTACCTACAGCCTCTTAAAAACTATGCTTTTTTTTTTTCTTTTTCTTTTGGCACGGATCCCTTTCATTAGCCTGTAACAGTCCTGGGAGTCAAGCCCAGTATTTTCTGACATGTGGTAGGAACGCTGTATTATGCTGAGAGAATGACCCGTCTAGAGACTACCTACATTTATCAGAGAAAGGTTCTCAGTTCTAAGAATTTGGTCCTAGATTTCCAGAGGCTTACTGTCTATGTGGAGAGATGGGGCATATACAGGCTGAGGGCAGTCACAGAAAGTCCGTCTGAGGCTGGGTTAAAACAATGACATGTACGGGGCACGTGGGTGGTTTGGTCGGTTAAGAGTCTAATTGTGAGTTTCGACTGAGATCATGATCTCATGTTTCGTGAGACTGAGCCCCACATAGGGCTCTGCCCTGACAGCATGGGCCTTGCTTTGGATTCTCTCCCTCCCTCCCTCTTTCTGCCCCTTCCCTGCTCATGCTCTCCCTTTCTCTCTCTCAAAAATAAATAAATAAATGTTATTATTTTTAAATGTCACTAAATTGAGAGACAGAGAGCGCGCGAGCAGGGGAGGTGCAGAGAGAGGGAGAGAGAGAGCATCCCAAGCAGTCTCTGCCCCATTGGCACAGAGCCTGATGCGGGGCTTGAACCCACAAACCGTGAGATCATGACCTGAGCCAAAACCAAGAGTCAGATGGTTAATGGACTGAGTCACCCAGGCAACCCAATAAACTTTAAAAATACTACTTAAAAAATGACGTGTACAATATTGAGTTTCACCTATGGGCTAGGCATTGTGCCCGGTGTTTACCACATTGAGTACAAACTTGGTGTATCCTCTGAGCAAAATTGCTGATGAATGATTAATGACCATCTTACCCACTCCCCTGACTTCCAAAGGAGAATGTCCCTGTGCACTAAGTTATTGCAAGGACTCTCTTCGGTGGTAAAGAATTTGGGAACCAAGCAAGAAGAGAGAATATGGAAAAAAAAGCCAGAAATGATCACGTGACAAAGAGCTAAGAGAGCGGATGGAGAAGAGATTCAGGCATGATGTGCATGACGTGTGGGTGATATTTGGAATTGCAAACAGAAGAGTAGAAATGTTGAGAACTGGCTCTCGGGGCATCGAAAATGTGACGTTGATGGAAGACGTGGAATTTTTAGGTACCTGATGTATATTGGTTCCGTATTGTTCCTCTCTCTTTGACATTTCCTTAAGAGGATAGATAAGATATGAAGAACTTTCGCGTACCTTTTAGTTGCTGAGATTTGCCTGAATGTAACACTATGCTGAGACGGCATCATATGAGGCCCTGGAATTTGAGTTATACACACAACCTCTCATTTCATGGTTATTGCATTCGGGTTTTTTTTAATTTTTTAAAAAAAAAATTTTAACGTTCATTCATTTTTTGAAAGAGAGAGAGGGGGAGAGAGAGAGCGGGGGGAGGGGCAGAGAGAGAGGGAGACATAGAATCTGAAGCAGGTGCCAGGCTCTGAGCTGTCAGCACCGAGCCCGACGCGGGGCTCGAACTCACAGACCGCGAGATCATGACCTGAGCCGAAGTCGGACGCTCAACCCACTGAGCCACCCAAGCGCCCCCATGAGAAAGTGACTGACACCCAGAGAGGTTAAATAACGTGCCCGGAGTCATCCAGCTGGCAGCTACTGATTCCAGGGTGTCACTCCAAACCCTGCCCATTAGATTCGAAATTCACAGTCCGGTCACCGTGCCACAAAGCATCTCTGATGAAGAACAAAGCAGACGCCAGCCCCACGAGAACCTGCTTGGGGGAAATTCGAATGGACTGTAGGCCCACGGTCTTGGGGACGGAGTCCAGAGGAGGGGGAGTTCTCTGTGGCACGAAAGCTAAAGCCTTCTAAGAACAACTAGAGGCTGGTCCAGGCCTGAGTCTGAGTCCAAAATCTTCATCCAGGTGGGCTGACGGCAGCCACTGTCTGGGAACATCCAAGAGAGAGTTCATCGAAGACAGACATTAAAAACAAGAGAAAGGCATCGCCCTGCTATTTCACGTAACACTGCAGTATTTTGTAGACTCGAAACTAAGATCGACTGATTTCTATACCAAAAGATTAATTCACTTCAAGAACGACTGAGAGGTATTCTTTCTTATTCGCCTCGCATGACACCAAATAGCTGGTAAGACAAGCGGGTTTGACTCTCCTCTCCCTGGTTTTGAAGTTGTATTGATAGAGCCATCAAGCTTGTCATTCACAGGCTCCGAAAGAAGCGGTGTTTCCTTCCCTGAACCATCCTGTTGTTAGAGATGCTACTCCCCTGTTTCAACAGCTTAGAATTATGTCAAGAGCTAGATCCCACTTGGAATAAAACCCTGAAATTTCTTTATTCTTCAGTTGCGAGGAAAGCCGGAGGCATGAGGAAATGGTAAAACCACTGAATTTGGACTCAGATGTTGCCAGCTGCCAGTTGCGTGACCCTGGGCGAAGCGTCTCCTCTCTTGCGGGCTTGGTTTCCTCCTCTGCAATGTGGGGGCTGACGAATCCTTCCCCTTCCCCCTTCGTAAGATGGTGAGAAAGATGAAATTAAACAACGGGTAAAAGCAGCCCTTCCTAATCTATGAATTGTTGTACACACGTAAGTGGTTGTTATTAATCACAGTTTGGATTAGAGCATAAGGTGCTTTACCAAAGCTTAAATAATAAGCACCTAAAGAATCAGGAGAAATATTTATAGAAAAGATGTTTGCTTTCTCTTGCATGTGTTATCAATTGCTGTCAACTCGTATTTTAATTAATAAGGTGTGTGATTTTTCAATTTAAATAAGATTAAGTCTCTGGAAGAAATAATGGCAGAGGAACATGAATTATGTAATAAAAAAAAATCCTAACAATGGTAAAGATGAAGTGGTTATCTAGAAACAGAAAGATTCTTGTTCAGTCTTGGAGGGGACTGTACGGATTCGCTCTATTGTTAAAGTGCATTTTTTTCCTCTTTAGATAATAGTCGCTTATTTTCATATTCCTTTTAGGACTTTACATCTCTTCCACATTCCAATGCATTTTTTCTTAAACGTTTTCCTACCATATTCTATGGCACAATCAGAAAGCAGATCGGGAAAATAGTGTAGTACATCGCGTGTCCCGAGGAGGCATCTGAAGAGTTCCTTGAGAAGCTGGCAATGATTCACCAGGTCAGTCAGGTCAGAAAACTAGAAATCACTTTTCACTTCTCACTCACCGTCTACCTTCAGTCACAGAAGAAGTTCTGTCTTCCTTACGTTTCCAAATTCCCTTCCCTCTTCCCCGCTCTGATTTTCCCAGCTGAACGCAAACCCTTGCAATCCCTGCAAAGACATTTCCGTGGTCTCCGAAAGGATGTGCAGCCTCTCTCCTAACCATCCCAGACCCTACTGCATACAGCAGTCAGAGACCTTTCAAAAAGCACACAGAAATGCTTCCATTTCCAACAAGGAATAACAAGGAGAGCATCTATTCTCTCCTGAACAGATAAAATATAGGAGACAACAGTTTTAAGCACAGAGCAAAAAAGCAGGCATCCTTGAGATATGGTCAATAAATAAAGCGAACCCTGTAATTTCCCCCCAGCTTACTGCTTACGCTTTCAGGAAATGGGGACCCTGAGACAGAACCCGTAGTCTCACGTCCAGGTCAGTGGAAACAATGAAGCTGGGAGGCCAGGGGGAACACGACTGCCAGAGTTTGCAGGGCACATGAAGGGGAGAGCTGAGAAGGATCTCCCTCTAGTCTTTTTTTTAATTTACTTTTTAATGTTTATTTATTTTTGAGAGAGAGAGAGAGAGAGAGAGCGAGCGCAAGTGGGGAGGGGCAGAGAGAGAGAGGGAGACACAGAATCCGAAGCGGGCTCCAGGCTCCGAGCTGTCAGCCCAGAGCCCGACGCGGGGCTGGAACTCACTAACCGTGAGATCATGACCTGAGCCGAAGTCAGACGCTCAACTGATTGAGCCACTCAGGTGCCCCGGATCTCCCTCTAGTCTTAAGCAAAGTGCTGATTGTTATACCCAAGGCTGGAGAAAGAGCCACTGGAAAGGACTGGAGGAAACAGTCCTTGGAGCTTACCAGAAATAGCTTTGGTTCCCATAAGCCAGAGTGGAAAACTCGTAATTCAGAGTATCAGGTAGAATATTCAAAACAGTTTTACCCCAGTAGTGGGGGGGATGAGCTCTGGACTAAACACTGCTCTGGACCCACCTAATAACATTTAAAGAAGGTGCACAGACCCACACTTTTTTCAGGTCACATAACCAGATCCTAGAATAATGTCCATAAGGAGTTATTCGGATAGAGATATACTCAACACCTAATAGGGCTAAATCCACGATGTCTGGCACGCAATAAAAAATGACCAGGCATGCGAGGAAACAGAAAAATATAAGTGATGATGGGGAGGAAAAATTAATCAAAATTGACCTGGAAATCTACCCATACGTTATACATATATTACAGAGTTAGTAGGCAAGCATATTAAACACTTACGATTACATTTCTTACATTGAGAAAGTTAAGTAGAGACATAGAAATATTAAAAAAAAAAATCAGATTCTTAGAGGTGAAAGCCACAGCATCTGTGCACCCTTTAAAGCACAGCACATGTTTCTGTTATGCTAGATGAACCAGTCCTAGAGATCTAGCATACGGCACATGCCTACAGGTAACAAGACCTATCATATTGCACTCGTAGAACTTTGCTAAGAAGGTAGATTTTATGTTAAGCGTTCTTATCACAACTAATAAATAAATAAATAAATAAATAAATAAATAGGTTGAGAGGAAGTCCTCGGAGGTGAAGGATAGGTTTATGGCACGGATTGTGATGCTAGCTTCACAGATGCCTGCTTATCTCCAAGCTCATCACCTTGTCTAGATTACATATGTAGGTATGGCTTTTTGTATGTCAATCACACCTCAATAAAGTGATTTAAGTTTTAAGAGGATGGTGTGGAAACCACAAGGTCTAAACTAGCAAACACAGCGAAAGGGATTAAGAGATTAAATAGTGCAGAAGGAAATATTACTAAACTTGAAATCAAGCTCATTGATCGTTTCCAAAATAAAACGCAGAGAAACAAGGTTGGCTTGGGGGTGGGGGGATGCAGCGACCATCTGTGAGCTGTGGACCAGCTTCATCAGCCTAACACGTGTGCAAGGAGAGAGAAGAAAGGGAGGGACATGGTGTCAGGACTTTATAATTGCATAAGCAGTGACTCCAAAAAGTTAGCTTAAAAAGACATTTATTAGCTCATAGAGTTTCTGAGGGTCAGGAATCCAGGAGTATTTTAACTGGATGGTTCAGGCCCAGGTTCTCTTGTGAAATTGTGTTCAAGCCTTCGGCATCTGAAGCCTCCACTGAGGTAGGGTTTGCTGACGGCTCGCTCATGTGGTGGCTGGCCGCCTCAGTCACTCTCCACGCAAGTCTCCCTTTCACATGCTTGAGTGTCCTCACAACGTGGCCCCTCACTTCCGCCAGATCAGAGAAAGAGAGAGCAAATCAGAAATCAGTGTATCCTGTAAGTTAATCTTGGAAATGACATCCCATCCCGTCTGTCGTATTGTACCAGTCTGTGGCAGAGCTTGGGGAGAGACCACATGAGAATGTGACTATCAGGAGATAGTGCTCTTTGGGGTCCATCTTAGAGGCTGCCTACCATAAGGGCCTAGAAAAATATCTGAAAGAATAATGGTCTTCAGATTTGATGAAAACTATAAGCCCCCAGATCCAAAAGGCCCAACAAACCCCAAACATAAGAAATATGACAAAACCATATCAAGGCCCATCATAAACATATTGCCTAACATCAGTTATGAGGAGAAAAGTCTTAACAACAGCCAGAGAGATTCTTCTACACTCCATAGTGGTTAAAACTGACAAGGCTGATCACACCAAGTATTGAAGAAAATGTGGGGCAACTGGACCCCTCAGACACTGCCAGCGGACTATGCAAGGGTGCCACCATTTTGGAAAATGGTCGGGCAGTTTCTTCAAAGGTTAAATATATACCTATCATATGACTGAGACATATGTTTACCCAAGAGAAAGAAAAACGTATGTACATACAGAGATTTGAGAAGCGCATAGAGCAGCTTTATTTTTCGTGGTTAAAACCTGGAAACAACTCCAATGTCCATCAATCAGTGACTAGATACACACTGTGGTATGTCCACACAAATGGATTCCTACTCAGAAATGCAAAGGGACACCTGGGTGGCGCAGTCAGTTAAGCATCTGACTTTTGACGTCAGTTAAGGTCATGATCTCATGTTTCTTGGTTTCGATCCCCACAGTGGCCTCTACACGGACAGCATGGAGCCTGCTTGGGATTCTCTGTCTCCCTCTCCCTCTCTCTTGGCCTCTCCTCTACTTGTGTGCATTCTCTCTCTCTCTCTCTCTCTCTCTCTCTCTCTCTCTCTCTCTTTCTCTCTCAAAACTGAATACACATTTTTTACACTTGATCTTAGCCAAGAGGCCGAGAAGTGATGAATACATATTTTTTAAAGAGAGAAATGGAAAGAGGTGAACTACTGATGTTCAACACCATGGATGAATCTGAAGATAAATATGGCAAGTGCAAGAAGACAGATACCAAAGAGTAAATTGATCTGGTGATGGAAAGTGCATCAATGCTCACCAGGGGGTGGAGCCCACAGGTAGGTGGGAGGGAGACGCCATTTCGGGGAGTCAGAGTGTGGATATGTCCATCACCTTGATTGTAGTGATGGCGTCACGGAGAATGTCCCAACTCATCAAACTGCACCCCGAGAAAAATGTACAGTTTGAATGTCCATTAGACCTTAATAAAGTTGTTAAAAACAAAGACCACACCCAATATAGGCCTATCCCTCCTGCAGTTTGCGCTTTCAGTGGCTTCCTATAGCCCTTCGGGGTCTGGGCTTTGGAGAAGGGTTTGAGCCTCTTCCCGTTCCTGTTCCGGTTGTCCGTCTCCCTATCTTCCTGTTAACTGTTTGAAACTCCCTGCAAGTCCTGGACCATAACGCTGGCTCCCATCCCACCACTCCCATCACTCCTCCCCCCAGAGTGTTTCTCCCCTGTCCACGCCCCTCTGATAACTCGTTCCCACCTTAAGACCCCCACTCAGCTTTTCCCCAAAAGATCATTTCTGGGCCCCCTTCTTCCTCTCCTGCCTTTGGCTGCTGACCGTGCTGCGTTCTACCTTCTGGTGCTTTGTGCAGCCTTCCTACCGACCCCACTCACTTGGATCACTAGGCTTTCAAGTCACTACTGTGATCACATCTAGTGGCAGTTGTCATAATGGCAAGAGTTCTTTCTGTCCCTGCAGTGCTTAGCATGGCATTGGATACACAACAGGAACAAGGGATAGGTTTGAAATAATACATGAAGAAGATGATTTGCGGAGCTCCCCAGAACATGGCTGCAATAGCCTGACTATCTATGCCCCCCCATTCATATGTGGGCATCCTAATCCCCAGCGCGATATTATTTGTTGGTGGGCCCTTCGGGAGGTGAAGTTCTCATGAGTGGGATCATCACCCATGTGAAAACGACCTCAGGGAGCTCCCCGGCCATCTTTCCGCCATGTGAAGATAGAGAAAAGTAAGCAGTCTATAGCCCGGAAGAGGATCCCACAGAACCTGACCATGCTGATCCCTGATGCTCTAGCCTCTGGTGCTGTGAGAAAGCAATTTCTGTTGCTTACAAGCCACCCAGTCTGCGGCCCTCTGTTGTGGCAGCTCCAACAGACTACGGTAACGTCTTACCCAGAGAACCTCAGATTCACCGATGACAAGATCACGTTCGGAGTCTGGCAGAGGACCCGACGGGACAGAGTGTAAGCATTACACTTCTCAACAGGATCATGGATCGAGGCATCCTGGAGTGGGTGAGTGTTCACTTAGGAGGGCGGGCCAAGGTCTGGGGGATGGAAGCAGGGAAACAGGGGGAGGTGTCTTCTCAAGGCGGCTTTAAAAAAAAACAAAAAAAAAAACAATGCTTTTAAATCCCCCAAACAGCTGTCCGGTTAGGAAGATACTGTTTATAGTCACAATGCCTGCGTTCAGCCCGCTGGTGGTGACATAGACTAGCAGAACTTGCGTATAACATTCCAAGCCCGCGTTCCTGTTTTCATTCTGATGGGGCCAAATGGGCAATTTCCCAGGTCCAGTTACCCAAGGAGGTCAGAGTACTCCTTCCCTTCCCTTTCTTCTGTGGATGACTCTAAACTGTGTCATTGGACAGACACACCTGTGAAACATTCAGGGGCAATGTCTGCCTTCCTCCCCCCCAACTCCGCACCATGTCTCTCTTTTGCTCAGAGTTTCAATAATGAGCTGATGAGAAGGGTGTGAGGCAACACGTCTGTGAGTCTCCTCTGAAACCTTCTCTTGGTTATGTCGTTGTCTGCTCTTTAGCCCGGTGGACAAGGCAGCCATCAGGAGTGAGGAAGACAGAAGCCTGGGCAGCAGGAGCCAAGCAGCTGTGCCCAGACAAGGGGAGACAAAGGGCAGAGGCCAGAGAGGCCAAGGCTGGTGATGATTTTCACTTTCAAGAAGTTTATAGCTCATTGAGGCATCTGGCACCGAGCGGTCTGCTAAGACTCAACCTTTTCTAGAAAAGGAAAAAAAAGAAAAAAGAAGAAAGAAAAAAAGAAAGAAAGAAAGAAAGGAAGGAAGGAAGAAGAAAGAAAGAGGGAAATAAAGAAAGAAGAAAGAAAGAGGGAAAGAAAAAAAGAAAGAAAGAAAGAGAAAGAAAGAAAGAAAGAAAGAAAGAAAGAAAGAAAGAAAGAAAGAAAGAAAGAAAGAAGCAAACAAGCAAGCTTTCCAAGCTTACCAGTTTGGATTCAAAATGTCAGGCAAGTGGAAAACGGACTGGGGCACTCAGATTCAAATCAAGCATGAGATGTATGAGTTTATGTTTCATAAGGATGGAAAGGAGTGTTTAAAAATTCTTTTTTCTTACAGGAATCATCAAACATACATAAAAGTAGAGAGGAAAGGATAAAGATCTTCACTCGTCTATCACTTAGTTTAACCATGGTCAAAATTGTATTTTTTTTAAGTTTATTTAGTTTTGCGAGAGACAGACTATGAGCAGGGGAGGGGCAGAGAGAGAGAGGGAGACACCGAATCCGAAGCAGGCTCCAGGCTCCGAGCTGTCAGCACAAAGCCCGATACGGGGCTCGAAATCACAGACCGTGAGATCATGACCTGAGCTGAAGTCAGACGCTTACCTGACTGAGCCACCCAGGCGCCTCCAAAATTGTATTTTTTAACCAGAGAGAATCAGGCAAAATCTACAGGTACATACCATGGACATCAGGAGTTTGGAGGTAGAACAGCGTGGACAAAGAAACCCACGGCTTTGGGCTGTAAATCGTCCTCCCCTTCTCAGGGTGTACAACCGAGAACCCAGTTCCTTAACTTCTGGCCAGACTTCACTGCACCAAAACATGTGTGAGCCTCTCCGCGTCCCAAGACCCTTGAGAAGTCAAGGGAGGCCCAGGGCTAGTCATACGTAGTACCTGCTCAGTAAACGGTGAAGTTTTGCCATGGTTACCATGTTCAAATGCATCAGGCAACCATGCCCGGAAGACAAGAAATTGTAACTCAGCCCAAGTCAGGACAAAGGCCTGACTCTGACACATGTGGGATTTTCCCAATGTTTTCTTGGAAACAAGTAATCAATGGCAGAAAACCTCAAGTCCATGCATGTTACAGAGAAAGCAGATGTGTGTTGAATGGCAAAGAATGAGGAAGACAGCAGTGATTTTTTTTTCTTTTTAATTCTGACTAATTTTACAGCAACCGATTAACCATTTGCTCTCTCTATAGCGTCTGTATTGTTCCAGCGCTGAAATCCTAAGGCACGCTGGAGGCGGCTGTAACCCCCAGGGGATGTTTGACAAGGTCCAAAGGCATTTTTTGGTTGGAGATAGTTTGGGTTGTCATGTTGGGACAGGAATGTTCCTGGCATCTAGTGGGTAAGGGACCAGGGAACATCCTCTACAATGGATAAAATAGCATCATCACCACCCCCAGCAAAATACTACATGACTCCACGTGTGCTTACTACCAAGGCTGAGAACCTCTGAATTAGCCGAAAACAGATCAAGCTTTGGGGTCGGACCGCATTATATTGAATCCTGGCTATGTGGTTTACCAGCTCAACACTTTTCTGTGAATGCCTCCACTGTGATTTGGGGATGGTGACCCCTTCATTGCAGGTCTGTCTGCTTAATTAAAGATCATCTGCGGGAAACGTTGACCTCTGCACCCGACACACGTAGGCACTCAATTCGTGGTGGCCGTTGCAATTTTGCATTGATTACTGCAGTTTTTGACATTGTGAGCAATAACCCTTGATTTCTTTTTTAAAACATTCTTGATGAGCCCAGTGCAGAGCCAGATCCCGGGAGGAAACAAAGAAGGTCTCGAGTGGACCACGCCGTCCTCTCCCGGAAGCTGGGTAGGAAGGATCAGAGACTGTCAAGGGAAAAGATGCCCGTGCGCGTACTGGAGGCGGGGCCGGTTATAAGTAGATGGGACTCCCGGTGGGGAAATGGAAAGAGTAGATTTTTGTCAACCATGGCACTGTTGATATTTGGGGCCAGATAATTCTTTGTTGCTGGGAGGACGCTGGACACTGCAGGGTATTCAGCATCATCCCACACCCTCAGTGCCTCACGTCTCCAGACGCTGTTGAATCGTCCCCGGGGGGAGTTGAGAACTGACATGGGCCTGCGATGGCAGCCATGCCCCTGTCCCTTCACCCTCCACCTTCAGCCCATCCCTAAAGCAGACATCGCTCATTTGACGTGACCCTGTGCCACTGAGCACGGACCCAGGAATCTCACCACGTCACACCAGACAGCCCCTTAGGGATCTGTCGCATTAACTCTTCTTACCCACCCTAATGTGCACTCCCCTGTCTGTGCCGCCCCTTGCTACCCCAATATTTCCAATACCACCTGCCTCTCGGCGAAGTCTGGGGTTTGTTTTTAGTGTCGTCGTTTCCTGGATTCACAAAGATCTCGGACATCCACGCTGGCCATCCCATCGGTTCACCTAGGACAATCTTTCTGTCTGCTCGATATCATTAAGATGCTCTCTCAGAGAGTCCTGAATTTCCCTCCTGTTTATTAAAATGCAGGTTTCTCCAAGATGGAGGCACTAGCCATTATTTTTCAATATTAATGTTATTGTTTTTCTGAAGCTTCTGTTGTCCCGTAACTCAAGGACCCCTTGTCGAATCCCATATGTAGCATGTTTATTAGATGTAATATTTTATCTCTCGGACTCAGTGCCTGACACTATCATTTCCTTCTTATTTCAATAAAAATGATCTCCTTCCTTGCGGTTCTGACAGGAGCTAATGGTTTTCTTTATCACGGGAGAAAGTAAGAATGAGGCAGCACTAAAAGACAAAATGAACTGTATATATTTGTGCCTTAATTCAATTTATAGCATGAACTCTAATCTTAATCAAGTAACTTCATAACTTCAAATACAACAACAACAACAACAACAACAACAAAAGCCACTGGGAGAGTCTAGGAGCCTCCAGTTTTTCCAGATTTGCAGTTTGTAGGTTGGAAAAACGATATCCCAACATAACCTCATGGAAACAGAAAGCACTTGTCCCAAATGCTCACATGACTTTGGTTTTTCCTTCCTTCTTTCTGTCTTTTTTTTCTTTCTTTGGTGTGTATATTGCAGAATAGGGAGCATTTCCGGTACAACTATCACCGACAGAACCACGATATTACCTGTTTGATGAGAATCGTTGGCTGCATGTAAATTCCAGGTGGATTCTGCCCAGCTTTGTAGCCTTGTTAGGAATGAAAAAAATAACATATTCAGTGCACAATTAGATCATGGACGTTCCAGCGGGGAGCTGAGAGTATTACAACGAACGCCAAGCAATTGTGCAAATAAAAGCATTTAAAACCCACCACTGGGTGGGCCACCTGGTTGGCTCAGTCGGTTAAGCTTCCGTCTTCAGCTCAGGTCATGATCTCGCGGTTCATGGGTTCAAGCCCCGCATCGGGCTCTGTGCTGACAGCTCAGAGCCTGGACCCTTCCTTGGATTCTGTGTCTCCCTCTTTCTCGCTCTGCCCCTCCCTGCTCACACTCTGTCTCTCTCTTTCCCCAAAATAAGGAAACCTTTCTTAAAAAAAAGATTTTTAAAAAGCACCACCCAGACATCGTATAGAGATGAAGACCCAAGACAGGTGTTGAAACCCTTACAAGTATTGAGACTTGGACTGGTCCTGCTTGAAAAGGCAGGTGGACACCAGGGGATCGGGGATCACCCCCTGGTGTAAGGACCTGCCGGCATTTGTGTGGAGGACCAACATTTTCACCTGATTCAGGTCATACACTGAAAAGAGACCGACGTGGTTCAGGATCCTGAGTCTGCCACTGCCCCTCTGTGTCACCCTGGCAAACATGCCTTAACCTGGGCAAGTGTCGGATCCTGTAGAATGAGGATGTGAGAATGTAGCCCCTCAGCACACTGGCGAAACGAAATGACGTGTCCGAACAGTGTTTAGGTTGTGCCTGGTACAGAGTAAGAACCAATACATGGCAACTCCACTCTTACTCTAGTATCTCGTTGCCATCTTTGGCCAACATTGTTACATTCAGCCCTGGGGGTTCTGGCTTAGAGTGGACGGGAAGACTCCATTCCAATGTCAAGTTCGCCAGCGCTTACAAGGTGCCTGCTGGGGCAGTGCCCCGTGGAAGGTGCTGTAGGGGATTCAGAGATGAGTTTGACATGATCCCGGACTCCCAGGGGCTCATTGGCACTGAGGGGAAGTGTTTGCCACCACCAGTAGGTACACAGTGATGGCATATCTCTCTAGTGTCACTTGTGAGTCGCTGCAGTCCTGCGTGCTGTGGTTTAGACGGAAGTGTTGCTTCATAGACTGTGAGCCCCTTTAGGGCAAGGCAGGGGCCGTTTCTGAACCACTTGTGCAGCCCCAGTGTCCAGCTGGATCACTCATTCATATTTTCTTTCAGCAACATGTTTATCAAGGACCTGCCGGGTAGCAGGTGCTAGTGGGAATGCCAGGGGATGACCAAAGCGTAGTTATGATCTTCGATCCTACGGACTCTGCATTCTGCTCAGAGCAACAGATAATAACCGGACTCTCCCATCGTCACTGGCAGAATATCTAGCACAAAACCTTGAAACCTAATTGTCCCTCAAGAAGTACTTACTGAGTAAACAAATGAAAGTAAACGGATACACGTACACAAAGTTAATCCGAGTAGACGAAGACCTGCAAAGAGGAAATGGGATGCTCTGAGAGTTTATAACCAGAGGGCATGAATTGATGTTGGGGTAATGGAAGCTTCTAGAGGAAATGGTGAGGCATGGGAATATTCCATTGCGTTGATACTGAAGACCTCTGGTGAAAACTTCCCTTCAGCTAAGCTGTGGTTCTTCTAGACTTTCTAGCTCATAATTTCCCCTTCTTGCATTACAGTCTCTGTGTTGTGTTTGGGATGTGTCATGTGGGTGTGCAGGCAGAAATGTGAAGCTCTGCCCTTTGAAAAGGCAGGGATTAAGAGTATAGATGTTATCCTTCTTTGGGGAGCCATACAGTTTGCTCCAGAGGGAGTTCTTGAGCGACCTATCCAGTGGGAAGGCTGCCAGTGAGGTCACACTTGGAAATATTAACACATTCCATGCCTCTGCTCCTTTATCTACCAGTTGCACAAGTAATAATTGTATTTCTCCTATGGGCCAGGCTTTGCTAGATCCTGGGCTCCATGGTTAGGAAACACAGACAGGCTCCATTGCTTCCCTTGCCCAGGATCATTCTACAGCCTGAACACCTCCTTCATGAAGTTGGTCTCTTCAGTCGGGAGATGCTAAGTGAACCCAAACACAGTCTCTGATTGTCTCTGATTGTCCAGTGAGACAGAGGCATTGGCATCTGAGTTCCATACACCAAAATGGCTACAATTTTTGCCCCAATCTTTGGTTTGCCTCTCGCCAGAAGGGGACAAGCTGGCTAGTGAGATTCAGAACTGAGTGGGTCCTTTTCCATCATCATATATATATATATATATATATATATATATGTATATGGCAACGGGGAGAGACAAGGATATTTATACAGAGGTACACAGGAGCTGAATGCCGGGTCCACAGGGCTGCTGGACTGAGCATCACCTGACGTTCCTGCAGGAAAACCAGCACACCCTGGCCATCAGTAGGGCTCTCTGCAACTAGGGTGGGATTAACTTTAGCAAATGTCTGCTGAGTTCCAGTGAGGTTATCCAAACCCGGTTCCAGGTGGAAAAGGCACAAAGGAAATAAATTCAGCCCTGACCTCAAGAAGCTTCCCAGCTAGTCCATCCACTGGCCACAGGTAAAGGTACTCCCTGGTGCTTTTGATCTTTCAATTTTGTTTTGTTATCCACAGTGCCTCCTAGCAAGATCCCAGGACTAAAATAGCAATGATTATCTCAAACAGCCATCATCTGTTGGTGCCTACAATGTGCCCTCTCTTTCTATTGTCATGCTTATAGTCCTTAATCTACATCTCCTAGGCTGCATGAACTTGGGTGATTTATTACCGCCCCCCATCTTAACTTATCCACCTGTATAATGGAGAAAATAATAGTTCTTACCAGGTAGCATTGTAAAGATGAGCAAGATAATGCAAATGAAATTCTTAGCACAACACTTGGTGCAGAGAGTAGAAGGATCATGCCCTGTTAGTAATTTATCTTTTGCACTGGAAAAAAAAAAAAAAATATATATATATATATACACACACAACTGTCAGAGACTGCTTTAATAGCTCCACACCATAAACAGGGATGTTTCTAGAAAATTCTAGAAGGGCATGGGGAACATTTAAATGGAGGAGAGAGGAGCATATAAAAAGCTTACTATTGGAACCTATAGGAACTTAGTGGCTGCTTTGCGTTTGAAAACTCCAATTCCATTTGTCTTGGTGGGGGTCTAAGTGGCAGTATTTCTTTTTAAAAGGCTTTACAGAGAGGGCTAAAACAGTGGGTCTGCCTTTCAAGAAACAATTGTTGAAAGCTTGTACTGTTTATCTGCACTCTCTATTCCAGAGTAAAACAAAAGAGGGGGGAAAACATAAGGGAGAGTGGTGAGGTGGAACAGACATTAAAAGAAAAGAAAGAAAAAAAGAATAAAGTTTATGAAAAATCAGTAGAGTCCATTCAGTGAAACAATTTTCTTCTTTAAAATCCAGATACATATAAAATTTCCATTTTATAACATTCTATCCCCAGTGACCTTGGCATTTGTCAGTCTTTGTCAAACAGTTCATAATAACTTTCACTGCGTATTAATAAGACTAAAATGTATATTCTATGCAACAGGTTCTCTGTGCATTTTTATATAATTTTCTAGCCATTTATTTTTCTCTAAAATGTAGTGTGACAAGAAAAAAAACCTATTGATCCTTTTGACTATTTTTCCATTTTCTTGTGGCCTAGCCATTATAAATACAACCAACTGAAACATTCTCAAAAAATTATCATCCCAGTGCCTTGATCACATTCCTAGGTGCATGTGACTCTTGGATTTATTTATTTATGGACTCTTTGAATTATATGGAAAGATGAATTGAATACTCAGTGTCCAATTTTTCTCTATTTGCAAATTTATGTTCAATGCAAAGTATAAACTGATTTATGTTCAAAACAATGTATAAACTGAAGACCTCATTTCCCCCAGAGTGTTCATGTATAAATTCATTAAAATAACTCCCTTCCCCCCACCCCAACGATACTATTTATTACATAAAAAAGGAGCTCTCTTCTGCATTTTTACCATCTTCATTGACTTGGTGCTTCATCATTTACCAAATGTCTGTGAGTTGAACAAGAAATGATGTGAAATCTGTCTTTTTTTTTTTCCTCCTTCTTCTTTTTGCTTGGCCCAGTAAACATAAGACCAAATGGGGAGAGGGAGAAAGAGAGGCATAAACATGCAAGAGGACAAGACGAGAGAAGAAGAAAAACAAGGGGGACTGAAGAACTGAAGAGAGAGAGAGAGAGAGAGAGAGCAGGCAGGCGTGTGCCAGGAAGGAAAACTCACTGCGGTAGTGATGGATAACTGAAGTGAACGTGTCAGGATGGTATTATGTAAATTACGAAGACAGCCAAGCCATGCACTGATGATTATAGAGGATGTGAGCAATGTTGTGGTCCCCAGACACTCGTGTGCCTTGTTATTTTTCTTCCCTCCAACTACCCTTGGGGTGGATTCTTCCTGACCCTGGTCCTTGGGAAAAAAGAAAAAGAAAGAAAGAAAGAAAGAAAGAAAGAAAGAAAGAAAGAAAGAAAGAAAGAAAGAAAGATCCTCCAAGAAATAACTTCCCATTCACCAACACACATCTCTCGAACTCTCCCAGCCAAGAACGAAAAGAAAAAGAAAAAGAAAAAGTGGAGGAAAGGATGTGACAAGTCTCTCCTCGGATCCTTCCCCTCCCTGGATGCCAACCAGACGTCTTCAAACTGCCTTTTGTTTAGATCAGTGAAGCCTTTGGCTTTATCAAGCATCTTGACTGTGCCTTAGTGTCAAGGACAGTACCCAAAGGGGGCAATCTGGCAGCAAAGAGAGTGGATCTGAACCCACTAGATGGTAAAAGGCACCATTTTATATATGTACCCCCCCACAGGGGAAGATATATTTTAATATGTTAATTTTAGGCCATTTGCATTCTTATTAGGGGATGAAAGATGGATTCCATCTCTGGGACTTGCTTGATTGCCGGTGAGGGTTTACAAGCTCAGAACTGAAGGTGTTCTACTCAAATTTGCAATTTGTAGCCTCTCCAAATTACAAATGTATGCAGAATGAAGAATACCCCAACTAATGCTCAGTATTATTTGGTTTTCGTAAATTCATTTATATTCATTGATGTGTATAATATTTGTTGGCTACTTATAGTTTACCAGGTCCTCTCCCACAAATTTTTGGGACCACAAATATTAATACCAGATATTTCTGGCCACTGAGGAATCACCAGCCTCATGGGGAAGACAAACATGGTAAGAGATCGTTAGAGAAGAGAATAATACTAGCTTTAGTGGAGGTACCATGGTAATTGGAAAGAGTGACTGTCCTCCATTTGTCTCTCCTTGTCTCTCCTCTTGGCTCTTCAGTCCTTGGAATGAACCCATTATGCCTGGCCTCTCTAGTTCAACCCCAGCGCCTACACCCATGGCATAGTCAAGAACAGGCTGATTTTAGGAATGTAAGCTTATTTTATGATTATTTCAAAAAATGATGTTAGGTCATGGGACTTAAAAGCAAAACGTTTAATTTAAGTATCAGACTAGTTCAATTAGTCTTCCTTTTCCCCAACTCACTTTCCCCGAACAACTACTCTCTGTCAGGCTCTGTGCTGTGAGGTGGAGGCAGCACCACGACCAAAGCAGATGCAGTCCCAGCCGTCAGGAAGCTCACTGCCCAGTGGAAAAAAGAGACATTGATTAAATCGTCACACAAATTCACAAGTTTGCACTGTGATGAGAGCTGGAAGGAAAAATAGGGTTTGCTAGGAAAGTCTCCTGAGACCTCATCTAGTCTGACTGTTAAGGAACCTTTGAGGAAATAATGGTCCAGTTGCCATCTCAGTGTGAATAGGAGTTCACTCGGTAAATGGGAGAAGAGCAGGTTGGCCAAGCACCTGGGGCTGAGAGAGCCCCATGGGTCAACCCCTGAGGTGAGCAGAGACATACTCACCATAGGAATTTAAGGAAAGCCAGTTGGCTGGAGCAGAAGGAGAGCAGAAGGAATTTAAAGAAAGCCAACTGGTGTGAGAGAGGAGCAACGCGAGGCTGGACAGGTGAGTAGTGGTCTGGTCACATAAGGCCTTGCGTCTCCCTAAGGGGAAGCGATGGAAAGGTTTTAAGTGGTCATATGTGTGGGTCACAGACTGTAGGGCTAGGTGCCTGGAGGAGAAAATTCTGCATAGAAGACCAGTAATACTCCTGTTGACTCACGAGCACAAGGGTAGCCTGTTCTATGGGGAGAACTGGATAGATTGGGGAGAAGTGGATAGATTCAGAAGAGTTTTCAATGTGTGCAATTGACAGAAGGAAGCAAGTGAGTGAACTGGGGAGGACCAGCTGGGGAGACAGCAGTTCCAAGAATCAATGATGTCTTGATTTCTCATATGCTCCATTGGATACATGAGTCATTGACATAGCACATTGTGGAATCGTACTCATATACTATGTAATATGACTATAGGACATCCAACTAGAACTTCAGTTGGCCCCTTTTAATCTAACAAACGCTGGCCAGATGTAACCATTTTAGGCACATTGCTAACTCCATATGGAGTACCTGGTTTCTTTGTAGTGGAGGGGGGTAGGATTGGGATTTTCAGCTCTACTGGCTTCAATCACTCAGGCTTCCAACACTGTCAAGGAGATGAGGAGGTCAGCCTGTACCACTTCTCAAAGCACAAATGGAAAAGAGAGTCCCACGTAGAACACCAGTCAAACCACCAGACTTGGGACACGGATTATGCTTTGCATTTGGGGCTGGAAGATCCCACTGACACCACCGAGATCCCTAGCCAGCTGGATGTTGCAGGTTAAGAGGTGTAGCTACACAATTTCTTGGAAAGTATGCGAATCTTTTTTTTTTTTTTTTTAATTTTTTTTTCAACGTTTTTTATTTATTTTTGGGACAGAGAGAGACAGAGCATGAACGGGGGAGGGGCAGAGAGAGAGGGAGACACAGAATCGGAAGCAGGCTCCAGGCTCTGAGCCATCGGCCCAGAGCCCGACGCGGGGCTCGAACTCACGGACCGCGAGATCGTGACCTGGCTGAAGTCGGACGCTTAACCGACTGCGCCACCCAGGCGCCCCGTATGCGAATCTTTAACACCAGCACTGCCCTGCCACAAACCCCCTACGTTTGTGGAGGTAAAGAACCTGTTCTGTGGAAACCGAGGGCTCAGCCAGATGGTCAGTTTTTTGACCAGGTGTTCACCTGCTAATCCTTAGCCCTTTCAGACAGGAGGGAAGAAACAGAGAGAGCAACACAACCCCACGTGTCCAGCAGACTCCTGGACTTGGGACTGAAGATCTGATTGTAAGTGTCCAGAAGGTCACTTATAGCTTTTAAGTGTGATCTCTTTGAATATCTTCTTCGTGACCTCCCTTGTGACGGGGCTCAAACTTACAGTTTTAAAACCCAGAAAATGCAGCTCTTTCCCTCGCCCTCTTTGTGATGCTTCCAGAACGTCCAAATTAAGAGCATTCTACCTGCTGCAGTATAGAAATGAACCCCTTTCACACTTGCTTCAGAAAGTATTGTGGAGTGCACAAACTTCTCCAGTTTCTTTGCACTTGCTTCAAGTGACCCCCAACGCTTTATGAGTTCACTGCCAGGATCAGGGCTGAAATGTTCTTCAGGAAGTGTCTAATCATTTCTTAAAAATCTTTTTAATGTTTATTTATTTAGTTTTGAGAGAGAGAGCACAAGTGGGATGATGGGGGGAGGGGTACAGAACAGAGAGAGAGAGGAAGAGAGAGACGCAGAATCGGAAGCAGGCTCCGGGCTCCGAGCTGTCAGCCCAGAGCCCGACGCAGGGCTTGAACTCACGAACCGTGAGATCATGACCTGAGCCGAAGTCGGACGCTCAACCGACGGAGCTACCCAGGCGACCCTGGAAATGTTTCATTTTTAAATTGGTGTGTTTGTGGGTCACCTGGGTGGCTCAGTCAGTTAAGCGTCTGACTTTGGTTCATGTCATGATCTCACGGTTTGTGAGTTCGAGCCCCGCATCATGTCCTGTGCTGACAGCTCAGAGCCCGGAACCTGCTTCGGATTCTGTGTCTCCCTCTCTCTCTGCCCCTCCCCTGCTTGCACTCTGTATCTCTCTCTCTTTCAAAAATAAATAAACATTATAAAATTTTAAAAAAGAATTATAGGACACTTCGTGTGGGACCTGTCTTTAAATTGGTGTGTTTGTTTTGTGCAAGACCATTGAGTCTAAGTCCTCATCTCCTTCCAGGTTCCAATCGTATCGCAGGGACATCGCACCAAGAGGCACACACACAGCGACCATGGTGGGGGACATGTTACTCTTAATTTTCATTTTTCCATCATCAGATGAAAAAGAGAATTAGGGGCGCCCGGGTGGCTCAGTCGGTTAAGCATCCAACTCTTGGTTTCAGCTCAGGTCATGATCTCACAGTTCATGGGTTAGAGCCCCATGTCTGGTTCTGAGCTGACAGTGTGGAGCCTGCTTAGGATTCTCTCTCTCTGCCGCTGCTCTCTCTGTCTCTGTCTCTGTCTCTGTCTCTCTCTCTCTCTCTCTGTGTCAAAATAAATAAATAAACTTCAAAAAGAATAAGAAAATAACACGTAGTCCAAAACCTAAAAAACAAAAAAACAACTGTTACTATGACTCCCATACCCCCTATTCTCAAATATACAAACGTAATATTGTATGTTCTCTGAATAATGAGTCCCTGGCACAGGAGGCAGACATCCCATTGTACTTGCCTTTGGTTCCCCAGCACCCAGTCTACTGTCTGGCACAAAGAAGAACGTGATCAAAGAATGCTGTTAGAAGCGGATCACAATGGTAATACCATCCAACTCCTAGTACTAAATAACTCATTAAGGAAAACGTACTTGGAAATGTTAGGAGTTATTACCGTTACTACTGTTTACTATGTGCCAAACTCTAAATGCTGTTTGTACATGATCTCATCTAATCATTACAGCTCCCTTATCAAGCAGGGTCCATGATCAGGCCCATGTTCCAGATGAAGACTTCAAGGTTCACAGGTATTAGATCTTTGGCCCAAATCCACTGAGCCAGGAAGTGGCACTGCCAAGATTCAAGGTCAACTGTCCTTGCCTCTGCAGTCTGAGTCCGTGAGCTCTTATTAACATTTGTTAGTTAGAATACAGCAACAACTTATATTGGTTACTATTAGCCAAGGCCTTATGCATAGCATTAAAAATGTAAAATATTCTCCGGGCGCCCGGTGGCTCAGTCGGTTGAGCGTCCGACTTTGGCTCAGGTCAGGATCTAGAGGTTAGTGAGTTCGAGCCCCGCGTCGGGCTCTGTGCTGATGGCTCAGAGCCTGGAGCCTGCTTCCCATTCTGTGTCTCCCTCTCTCTCTGCCCCTGCCCCGCTCACACTCTGTCTCTCTGTCTGTCTCTGTCTCACAAATAAACACTAAAAAAATAAAAAAAATAAAAAAATGTAAAACATTCTCAAACGTGAAAAACGTCACGGAAGATAGAGTTGGAGTGCGCCTTTGAAAAAGTCAGTGATGAGACCCACTGAGGCAAAATGAATCCAAAGAATATATTCAGGAAAGGAGAAACAAGCTTACTAGAAGTGATTACTGAATCCATTTAAACAAAGAACTTCAACCAAACATCTGGAAGAATTTTGATGGTGGCATGCATATCACCGAGCCCTTGACAAACACAAATGACTGTGCACCTAACAAAAAATTATAGAAGACAGAGAAGAGGTGAGAAGCCATAAGTTAGTGAATTGTATCATCTATGGGGATGAGTCAGTCAATATTGCTTAAAACCGCTAAAATGTTGAATAGAAAAAATGGCTCCAATATTTTAATACTTTGAGAGATCTATTCGAAGGAAATAATCTGAAAACAAATAAAAGTTAAGTTCACAGAGATGTTCATGGAAGTATTAGTTTTAATAAAACGCAAGGAATAAGGAAAATCTAAACAAACAATCACAGAGCAAAGCGTAATTAAATTCTGGTACAGTGAAATGATAATTACAAAAACCGAGAAAGGCTTCTGTGGTTCACGTAAAAGGAGAAAAGCAGAATGCCTAATTACGCGTCCACCATTTTTGAAAGTGTGTAAAAAGTTGCATGCATAGAGAGAAAAAGTTTAAGGATCACTTTCCCACCCCTTCCCCCACATGCATACACACCCCAATAGCTGATGGCGGCCCGGCACTTGGCTTTTTAAACTCTGGTTTCCAAGTGTTCGGAGCTGAGCCTCATAGCACAAGCATCCACAGCATGCAGCAGGTTTTCAACAAGCATTTTTGACAAATGAATGAGTAAATGATGGCTTGCTTCCCCTCCCCACCCCCATTAAACACTTACGCCCTCTCGCCACATTGCCTGGTGAACCTAGAGCCCAGTGGCTTTCTGACCCTCCCTGTCAACATTTTTGGAAACTCTTCCGTGGTTCAGTCCATAATTGCTTTGCTTTCTAAGACTGTGGCGTGTCTTCTATAGCTGGAAAATGGGTCCTTATTGAGGAAGTCCTTTAATGAGCATAAAGGTCTCCATCCAAATACAGTAAATCCTTGGTTTGCGAGGATCATCCGTTCCGGAAACATGCTTGTAATCCAAAGCACTTGTATATCATTCCACAAACCAAAAATATTCATATAAAATGATAATAATACTGTAATATAATGTAACATAATAAAGAAAGTACAAAATATAAAAAATAAGCAAATTAACCTGCACTTACCTTTGAAAACCTTTGTGGCTGGTGTGAGGGAGACACGAGGGAGGAGGGTGGTGTAGGACGCCTTTCAGCATCACTAAAGGATGTTGACTACAGTAAAGTATCAATAAACTCTTGTCACAGGCTGTATTTCATGGAACTGGCAATAAGGCAGCAGAGGAAAGGGTCTGTATCTTCAGGCAGCCTGACCTGGAATGAAGCAAAGGACTGTCCATAGGTGGTCGGAAGTGACCAAAAAACACACTAGTGCCAGAAAATCACTGATTTCTGCCAAACACTGTGGCCTCAGACTGAGCATCTGAGGATGGGAGATGATCACCCACAATCCTGCAGAGAGAGAGGGAGAGAGAGAGAGAGAGAGAGAGAGAGAGAAGAACCATTGGCTCAGTTGTGATCACGTGACATTCAGCATCACATACTATTCAAATTGCCAGACATCGCTCATTTATCAAGTTAAAATTTATTAGCAGTGTTTGCTCATCTTGCAGAACAAGTTATTCCCAATCTACTGTTTTACTGTATGACAGGTAGAGCTGTAGAGGTCGAAAAGGAAACCCATACCTACCGCTGGTTTAATCTTGTTTGCTTTAGTAGTATAGAGCCCCCGACCCTTCTGGAATCAGAAATAGAGAATCAAAGGCATGAAAGAGACAAGTTCTGTTGCTTAATCCAGTGCCTTCACTTCCCAGACGAGGAAATAGACTGAAGACGTTCACTGATTTCTCTAAAGCGACCTATTGTGTTGCGAGCCGTTCAAAGATCCACTTTTGAGAGGGCCGAAATCCTCTTGCAGTGTTGGTTTGACAAAAAATTAAAGATGAGGTGCCCTTAGCAGTTAGGTAGCAGAGAAGTAAAGTAGATGTCTGATGGTAAGCACAGACGATGCCAGAAGAGCGCTCGGGGCCAGGGGCTGAGCTCCTGGTTGATGGGGAAGAAAGGCAGGGAGAAGCGGCTGACTGCAAAAGCTGGAATGCAAGTCAACAAGAGAGTTGCTAAATCCACATTGATTCCGAGAATGCCCTGCTCACTGGGTGCCCACACTGCATCTATCACACTGTCACTGGGCAGGTAGACACAAGTCAGCCCAGTCTCTCCCAGGAAGGGACTCATGGTCCAGTGACCAAGTCAGGCCAAGCAAAATGGAAGGTCTATGATACCCGGGACCAGAGGATGAGGGGCGCACCAGGCACCAGCTGGCCAGCATCGGGAGAAAAGCACAGTAAGAGAAAATGGTCTGGAGCAACACTGTCAAAGGACGAGGATCCATCTGTTCATGTCGCTGTCCAGGCTGGTGCCTAGATCAACATTAAGGTCATGGTACCCAGATCTTGGGACACAATATTCAGCCAGAATTCTGGGCTCCTGAATATGCCAACCTTTCTCTAAAACCGTTTTCAATTTTCGGAGCGCCTGGGTGGCTCAGTTGGCTAAGCGTCCGACTCTTGGTTTCTTGGTCTCCACTTGCAGTTCGTGAGTTCGAACCATGCCTCAGGCTTTGCGTGGACAGCTCGAAGGCTGCTTGGGATTCTCTCTCTCCCTCTTTCTCTGCCCCTCCCCCACTCACCCTGTCTCTGTCTCTCTTAAAATAAATAAATAAACTTAAAAAAAAAAACCGTTTTCAATGTTTAAAATGCTTATAGTATATGCTACCTTTTAATCTTGAAATGTCCTAGGAGGGTGTTTCTACATATATGTCAGTATGCTCACAATAAAATTTAAAAAATTACATAAATGAGAAGAAAGTTATGAGAAATAAATCTATCTGTTAGGGCCCACGCATTCGCTATGGCTGTGCAGTATATAAAATATTAACCTTATTGCTGGCTTTTATTTTAATAAGAATCTCTTGGACTAAATAATGGGAACCAAGTACAGTAATATACTTTCCAACAATGCTATGGGCAGCCCCCTGGGACTATCAGGGGGGACTTGGTAAGTGACACTTGTACAGGTTTAAATTTGAAATTGCATTTAATTTGTATGTCCTATTACTTAGTTGAAAACATGTACCTCTAAGGCAAATGCAGACGGAAATGGGCATCGAGCTAAAAATATTTGAGAGGCAATAATTTGCCTTAATGGCATCCACACCTAGATGGGAAAAGTAATGAAGTATCTCAGGGGAGGTATTTCTTTGGCTTAATTTGTTTTCACACTGTTACCAAGTTGTCAACCTAAGGACTATACTGAGAGTCAGCTCCTAAACTTTTCTTTTGTTTCCTCCCCTCTTAAGCACATGCTATCCCATGCCCTTTCCTCCATTTATTTATGCAGCATCCAGTGCTTAATGACATCCTAGGCATTGTTCTAGAAAACAGAGGGACACGGCAGCGAAGAAGAGAGGTCCACTGACCGGTGGCCAAGCTGGGCCAAAGGCTTTGTCCACGTGGCACTTCCTCACTTCCTTTCCCAGTGACCGTGGGAGGTGGGGGCAGGGTGTGGAGTGAAGACTGGGTCCCAGAGACTATGGCTGGTAGTCATGTTAACCCGGGTCTGTTAGAAATGGGGGAAAACACAGGAAGAGGCAGGGATTAGCCCTTAGAAAGTGGCAAAGGGTCAGGCCAGGGATGGTGGTTTCTCTAGTCAGGTGCGAGGGATAACCCCAAGGGCCCCCGTGGAAGGACACAAGAGAGAGGACAAGGGGGCAAGCTCAGTATATGCAGCCCCTTGCCTCCCCAGGACTGGGACTCTCAGGTCTGGGTCAGAGCCTGCCATCCATGTGCTAAGATGGGCAGTCACCTGAAATTGAGGCACGCACTGGCTTGGAAAATTTCTGTGTATGTCAAATGAAGCAATTCAAATGAACCCTTTAATTTAAAAAGGAACCCTTAACACCGAACCGGGATGAAAGCCCAGCCCAAACGCTCCTGAGTTTACACATTTTAACCCCTGGGACAGCCACACCAGCGTATCGGTACAGACCCGTGGGCCTTCATTATATTCTACGGAAGAGCTAAGCTGGAAAATCTTGTTCCCAGAACCAACCTCCAATGTCACTGACGAGTTTCCTCATGCTCCTTCCCTTCCTGTCTACCAGCCTCAACCCTTCCTCACGGGTCACCGCAAGAGCTGAGCCTTCAGGGATGGGGTCCTCCCTACGAGAGGGTACGGGTACAGGAGGTCGTAGGGCAGGAAAGGAAGGAGGCGGCCTGAGGAAAGTGATATAAACACCCAAAAGATGGGGTTCCTCCTTGGGATCCCCTGGCCCTTGCAGGTGTCCTTGAAATATGCATTTCCTTCTACTTAAGGTAGCTACCTGTAGTTTCTGTTTCTGGTAGCCCAGAAGCCTCGCTTAGAAGAGGCTGGTGCGGACCATAGACAAAGCAACATCTTCATCACACGATGGCAATAGCCCACCTTTATGGAAGACACCGCAGTGCTCGCTTTCTCACCGCCTGGGAAGACAGATGTCACCCGACATGTGTCGTGAGGGTGGGCACCACACCTGCGTCCCCACGTGCTCCTCGGGGGGACCAAACTGAGCTGGACGTGAAACAGACCCCGTAAGTCTGAAAGAATCAATAAAGGCTTGCTGCTAATCCAATTGATATCTGTTCCGAAGTAGGATCACATAACCCCTAGGCTCGAGGCAGAACAAAGGATGTAGAAAAGAGGTTCTTGTGGGGAAGGCAGGGCAGCATCACAGAGGAACAGAGGAACGGGGGATGGACGTTAGTGACCAAGTCTCGGCTCTTGATCCAACGTCTACTACCTGTAGCACCTGTGTGGTCCAGGAAACTCACTTGAACTGTGTGAGGCTGGCTTTCTTCACCTGTAAAATGAGGACGATGTTATTATCCACCTCGTAGCGTTTTTTGGTGAAATTTAAATGAGATACTGCATGTCCGGCCCTCAGCACAATGCTGAGCTTACAGTAAGTGGCAGGCAATCAGACCTATTATCAAGAATGGCGGTAGTCTAGAATATCCAAACCCACACTCTAAACTTTATTAAGATAAGGCTAGACTTCCAAGATTGCTCTGGAAAAAGAGCATTGCACGGGAGGTTTATCACTATTTTTTTTTTCAGGGTTTATTTTTGAGAGAGAGAACAAGTCGGGGAGGCACACAGAGAGAGGAGGGCAGAGGACCTGAAGCGGGCTTCCCGCTGACAGCATAGAGCCAGGCGCAGGGCTCGGAGTCAGGAACCCCTAGATCATGACCTGAGCCGAAGTCAGATGTACAACCGACTGAGCCACCCGGGTGCCCCGGCACAGGAGGTTTTAAAGGACCAGTCCTGGAGGTGGTCCGCATCCACTGGTCAAAATTCAGTGATATGGCCACTTCTAATCACAAGGGAGGCTAGGGACAGAGTAGCGTTATCTGTTTGGAAAAAAGAGAAAAGGGGTTTGGCATTCATCGAGAAAGTCTCTCCTGCTTCGAATCAGCTCACTGTTCTATTGAACTCAAGAGTGAACTCAAACCCCGGATTCTAAATCATGAGCTCTTAACAATCCGAGTGCACTCTGCCCTCCCTTTCTGGGCAGAGAATCGGCTTCACAGGAACGAAGGTGTTGAGGTGGACGTGGGGGCCTCCACACCGCAGGGAGCAGGTCACCAGATAATCTGAAGAGCAGAGAGAGAATCCCAAGCAGGCTGTGTCCTGTCAGCACCGAGCCCGACGTGGGGCTCAAACCCAGGAACCACGAGATCATGACCTGAGGCGGATGCTTAACCGACAGAACCACCCAGCCCCCCCCACCAAGGGGGCTTTAGTGACAGCATCAAATGCCAGGGAACCATGGGAGAAACTCTCACTAGAAACAATTACTGGTCTTGAGATCTTAAGCAAGTTACTTTCCAGTTTGTATTTTCCTCATCCTTAAAGCAGAATTGCCATCAGAGAAAAGGATTCTAATGTATCCGGAATGGGGCCTGATGGATAATAAGCACTCAAGAAATGAAGTCATTTGTTCTTATGGTTTTATTTCTACACCAGGAGAATGGAAAGACTTTTTCTCTCCTGTTTTCCCCTGCTGGTAGTCAGGGATTCAAGTACAACGGAACTCTGAATTGCTGGGTCAGGCCGCTCCCTGACTCTGCCTGTAGCTAGGCACAGAAACAAGGAACGTCGGCCCCAACCCCTACCCCTACTTATGAGAATTAAACTGATTTCAGCTCAGGCCATGATCTCTTAGTTCGTGGGATCAAGCCCCAGGTCAGGATCTGCACTCTCAAGGCACAGCCTGCTTAGGATTCTCTCTCCTTTGTTCTCTGCCTTCCTCCTGCTCATTCTCTCTCTCTCTCTCTCTCTCTCTCTCTCTCTCTCTCTCAAAATAAATAAATAATCTTTAAAAAGACCTTTAAAAGGGGTACCTGGGTGGCTCAGCCTGTTAAGCATCCAACTTGGGCTCAAGTCATGATCTCACGGTTCTTGAGTTCGAGCCCCGCGTCGGAGCCTGGAACCTGCTTCTGATTCTGTGTCTCCCTCTCTCTCTGCTGTGCACCAACCCCCAATGCCCCACTCGCACTCTGTCTCTCTCTCCTTCAGAGATAAATAAACATTGAAAAAAAAAGATTAAAAAAAAATCTCCTCGTCTTCAAATGAACTTTAGTGGCTGTAATTCAGAAAGCATACACCATGCTCCTGCCTCAACAGGTGTTTTCACATCGGTTGCCTGTAGCTGCCTTCCATGTGTCACTCACATTTCAGCTGTTCCTGGTCGTGCATGCCAATTTTGAAGCCAAACTAAAACAGCCATTCCGGTTCCCCAGAACGAATCCATTGGCACCAAAGGTATAATGAGAACTGCAGATTCCGTCAAAGCTTTCATACTCAACAATACACTTTCAAAATCCCGTCAAACATGTCCACTTGACAAAATCCCCTTTTCTCTGCTACATCATCAAAAGGATCCATTTCCCCACCCTTCCCTCATTACTCAGCTTTGATAACTCCTGTCTCCTTCTGCTGGTGTCTTCTCCTTGGGAATCTCAATTGGCCCACCTGCCTTTGTGAAGAAAAATCCAGCCTTTTCTCTGCCTCTGTCTTGATAGTGCCATACCCATACCTTCCTAAGAGTCAGTGGCTCACCAGTGTCCATGATCTACCCTCTTTAGAAGACACTGAGTGACTAGCAAAATAGTCCCACATTGCACTCATGGAAGGGAGCCACGATTCAGAGAGCTCTGGCATGAACCAAGGTCATCCCTCTCCGAGTGTGAATCTCAAACGAAAGCTTTTGTTTTCTGTTTCTCCTTCAACTAAATCATATGGCCCTTGATTTGCAAATCAGAACTACAGGGTCTATTTTTTCTGTGTAGTTCAGTGCTATGAGGTTGGGATGGTTGAATGCCACGTGCCCTCCAGGGTCTCATCACAGAGATGGTCTGGTTCCCCCAGTCCGACCATGTCTATAGCTTTTAACTTTCAACTACCAACGATTTCAGTCTCTGGCAGCTTTTTTTTTTTTTTCCTTGAAAATCAATCAATCAAAAAGAACATGTCTCTTAATGAAAGCACTTTAGAACATTTTAAATGCACACCTTCGGGTTCTGAAAGCCCACGGTGCACATTTTTAGCTCCAAGCGTTCCAGTTTGGATGGTTGAAATTTAGTCCCGAAAGAAGTTTGCCCACATGGGAAGACTTCATCAGCTTCATCGACTGTGTTCCCTGAAAAGGAAATCAAGTGGATAACTTGATTGTAATGGATAGAAATGTGTATAAAAATGGAAGGATGTGTGTATTTATGTTGCCATTTTACTTAAATTGATAAATGCTGGGATATAATAGTTACAGAGAAGCCAAAATCAAATCACTGGAAATGCCTATGTACAGAAGGTTATTGATGTGTTAAAATCCAAAGTTGTATCGAGAATTTCCCAGCAATGTAGTTGCACGCATCTGAATATTCCGAAAAAAATTCTCAAAAAGTGAGATTTGAGATCTCCAAACTTTCATCTCGTCTTAGCTCATTGAAACCCATAACTGTCTAATTTAATTCTTGGAATGTTTATAAATTGAACACGGGGGCGGACAGATAAAAATTTGCAGGATGCTTTGAAACGTGATTGTACAACTGAAATAAATCGGTTGATTCTAACATGTGGTCTGCAGATCCTGGGGGGTTCCTTGAAGCTCTTTCAGTGGATCCGTGATGTCAAGACTGTTTTTGAAATAATACCAAGACGTCCTTCCCTTTTTTTTTTTTTCCATTGATGAGGTAAAAGCAACAGTTGGTAGCACCATTGACATCTTAGTGGGAGTCGAGGCAGTGGCACCAAACGCATTGATACTCATTTGAGAATGTCCTTCAAGAAATTGTAACGATTATTAATGTGCCTAGACCCGGAAGTACTGGAATGTATTAGTTTTCCTTCTTTTTTTTTTTTTAATATTCATTTATTTAGCTTTAGAGAGCGAGGGAGTGAGAGCAAGGGGAGGGGCAGACAGAGAGGGAGAAAGAACAATCCCACGCAGGCTCAGCGCTATCAGCCCAGAGCCCGACGTGGGCACTTGTGTGTTCGAGCTGTGAGCTAAATTAGTGCTTTCTTCCTGGAATACCCTTTTTACGTGAAGCAACAACTTATAAACTGTGATTATTCAGATCTCTGGGTTTTGTGGACACATCTGTTTTGAAAGCGAATAAAGTGAGCTTGAAGTGTTGATTTCAACAAAAACAACTGATTGTATTTGTTGCCAATAATAAAATTAGAGCTTTCAATTCACAATTAGAACTTTGGAAAACTTGCATGGGATGTCATCAGCCCGATCCCTTTCCAATATGAAAGACTTTTCTGATGAGCTCAGCGGTGATATGAATGAAGGTGATGTTTCTGGTGATGCGTAAATGAATGTGCAATATTTGGAAGATACGTATCAGTTGTTGAAACAGTATTTTCTTTTTTTAAAAAATTTTTTTTTCAACGTTTTTTATTTATTTTTGGACAGAGAGAGACAGAGCATGAACGGGGGAGGGGCAGAGAGAGAGGGAGACACAGAATCGGAAGCAGGCTCCAGGCTCCGAGCCATCAGCCCAGAGCCCGACGCGGGGCTCGAACTCACGGACCGCGAGATCGTGACCTGGCTGAAGTCGGACGCTTAACCGACTGCGCCACCCAGGCGCCCCTGAAACAGTATTTTCTAAATGACAGATATATGATCTTTCGAAGTCATTTATGAAATCTATCATTGATTAAAGTTCAAGACCCATCACTAGATTTTCATATAACAGAGCATGAAAAGCTCACTGATGTGATTTCAGATTTTACATTACAGCTAACTCTTAAACCACCACATGTTGAGTTTTTGAGTAATATCAAAGAAGACTATCTCAAATTATTTGAAAAGCTGTTAAAACATTCCTGTCTGTTTCCACGACACAAATATGTGAAGCTGGGTTTTCTTCTTATACTTCAGTCAGAAAAACCTATCACAAGATATTGAATGCAGAAGCAGACATGAGAATCCAGCTGTCTTCCGAAAAAGATTTACAGAAATATAAAATAACGTCACTCTTCTCAGTGATTTTTTGGGGGGAGAAACCTCATTATTTTTCATTACAGACATCTTATTTCCATTATCAAATAATGGGTGGTATTGTTATTTTTAAATGAATTAATAATTAGCTATTCTAGACATCTGTTTTCACTTCTCATATGCTAAATGCTTATGACTGTAACCCACATGAGCAACGCTCTTTCGGTCTTTAATGATTTGTAAGACTATAACGTGAGACTCCAAAGTTTAAAAACCACTGTATGAAATAGCATCAGGGATAAAGTAATTAAATAGAAATATATCATGAGTTGCTTCAACCAAGGAGATGATGAGTCTATGTGTCAGCTTACTGGGGAATCCATTTACGTGTAGTTCAGAAAGTGATACTACGCACACAACCACAAAGAAGGGGAATGTGTTGCTTTCAATGGTGAGGGTAGCAGCTGAACTCTGATCTGGCCAGCGATGTTCCAGGGTCCTCTTCTCCAGATCATGCGCCAAGTTGCAGACACATCAAGAGAAAACTCACTGGGATATTGCACATCCTGGTCTTTGCAGGAATGGAACCTCCTTCTTGGTCTTCCCAGGCTTTGTACAATAGGGGCGAGAGGCCTAGAAATGTATTTAGTGTCTGGATTGTTAACTTCTATGGAGTAAAGGCACAGATGGCACCTAAACGTCAAGGGTGTCATGGCATTGAACCATGCTGAGGTGGTCACCAGGGCCAAACACCTAATAAGGTGCATCAGAGGGGGTCAAGCGTCCATGGAAAATCCTCAGTGGGTCTGCAAGTGGTGTGCCTTGTACATATTTTCTGGGAAGTATTCATAGCAGTTTTTTGTCAACGTGTCAAGGATGTCCTCCAAAGGAAGTTTAAGAACCATTGGATTAATGTTTCGCTCACCACATACATTTAGCTCAGTTTTGCTCCCTCGGCACTTTGCTTGTTGGTCTGTCACCGTAGTTAACACACTCCGAAGAACGAACTGTGTTATAATTAGTGGGTAAGCCTGACCCCCTAGCCTGTGAGCTCTGGTGAGGTCAGAGACTGTGTCCTACTTATCATTAATCTCCTGTTTTTACAAAGTGCTTCAGATATAATAGGTGCTCAATAAATTCTGTCAATTTAAATTAAACTATCTCATTTACATTTAATCATATGTACATTCAAAATGATACATTTTTAAATAAGTCCTACGCAAATGATATACACTCACACAGATATGTATATGTATATACAAATCACTTTTATGTATGTGAAGCAACTGGCCCACATTTATTCATTATCTATTAATTGAGCCCATGTGTCAAGCCCTACAGACAAGTAGCTAAAAAAGACACCCTTTCTGCCCTTGATGAGCTCACCATATAACTGAGGCTGTAAGTGTAGGGATTCACAAGAATAATGCATTGAAACCAGGCACTTTGGGAAACCAGGAGGACTTTTTTGGAGCACAAAGTGGTAGAAAGTCACCACCCCACGGATAAAAGAGATCACTATAACCTTCCTAAAGGGGAAACACCCTTTTTAAAATCTCATAAATGGGAGGAGATATGTAGAAAGAGAGTCAGCGGAGAAAGACTTTCAAGGAACAGAAGGGCCATATTCATTTATAAAGAACCAACTACACGAGAAATTATGGTATACACACACACACACACACACACACACACACACACACACACACAATCAAGCCAAAAGCCCCTAGCTTCAGAAACACCAGTGATTTGGTGAAAATCCTTGGGCAAGTCCCTTCCACTAGTGAATTTTCAATTTTCCCATCTGTTCCCATTAATTAATGGATAAGACTAGATCAGTGTTTCTCACACCTTGCTGAACATTAGACTCACCTGGAGCACTATTAAAAATAGCCTTGCTCAAGGGGTGCCTGGGTGACTCAGTCTGTCAAGCATCTGACTCTTGATTTGGGCTCAGGTCATGATCTCGTGGTCTGTGAGTTTGCACCTGTGTTGGGGCTCTGTCAGTGCAGAGCCTGCTTGGGATTCTCTCTTTCTCCTTCTCTCTCTCTGCCCCTCCCCTGAAATGTCTCTCTCTCTCTCTCTCTCAAAATAAATTGATAAACTTAAAAAAATCGTCTTGCTCAAGCCCCATGCCCAGAGACTGTGATTTATTGGTTTAGATGGTGCCCAGACCTTGGATCTTTGAAAAGGCTCTACAAGGGATTCTATTGAGAACCACTGAACGAGTTAGGATGTGATTTCCTTTCTGGCTCCATTCATTCATTTCCCCACTCTATCTTTTACTTATTCTTCTATCTAGCAATCGCAAAATCGTATGGCACACCAGACACTCTCCGGTGGTTTTGAGATAGCAAACAAAACGGGTCCATCCTTGTGATTGTGGAATTCTCGATTCAGCAGATACTCAGATGGATATGCTTCTCACTTGTCTCTGCCCCATTGCCTGATTTTCCCCCCACACTCACTACCACTACCCCAGAGCCAACTTATTCTAAATCCTTAAATACAGTTACCCAGTCACGTGTACCCCCAAAGCCCAAAGTGGAGTTCTGACCAGACTTCTTGTTAATTCGGTCCCAGAGAAATGTGAGTGTCTTATTTCAGTTTATGTGTCAAACATTCCCTTTGAGGACTAATTTATTTCGATGAATTCTCTTTCTAATTGTTGTACACTTGAAACAAGTCGGTGGTGCAGCCTCCTGGTTCTGTGGTCAGACGGTAGGTCACCTGGCCTCCCGGAAATGCAATTTCTTCATCAGTAAAATGGGTGTTTTCATCTCACTACCACTTCCAGCTCTAGTGGGCACAGCCAAGCAAAATTCTGCCTTTGGAAGAACACGGCCCAGTACAGTGCCTTTATAAAAGCATCAGTTATCAAAAAAATATATACATTGGTGCCATTGATGGAGCCCCGTTAAGTACTGCATTACATGCGTGCTATGATTTATCGGATTCAACTCTTAGTAACAAACTTGCGATGTAGATACTAAGTTCCCCATGTTATAGATGAGGAAACCAGAGTCCTTAAAGGCTGAATAACTTGTTCAAGTTCAAGCGACTGGTCAGTAGCAGAGCAAGGATTTCACTGTAGATGGTCTTGTTTCAGAGGCCTTCACCAAACTAAAAGTCTCTCGATTAAGGAAGAGGGCTTTGCCTGGACGCACGCCCTTTGCACACGGGACCCCAGTTCTGATTGGAAGCGAAGGATATCAAGAGTGGGGGGCATAGGCAACCTGATCAATATGCCCACGGGAGACTTCCGGCTTCCCGAGTACCACTCCGCGGACAGCGTCCTGGCCCCTGACTCCTACTGGGAGCAGAGCCGGCCAACGTGTGTCCTGCTAAGCGAGGCTGATCTATCATCTTACGGAAAACCAGTCTCGCAGGTGGAAGTCTTGGGAGTCCGGGAAGGGTTGTGTTATCAGGAGATGGGATGTTTATGTGACCTGCCTCTCCCGTCCCACCCCTAATTAAGCAAATAACAACCGCTGCCCCAAGGTGGGTAGTTAGTGCTTTGCTGCCTGTTCCAGTGATTAAAAGTTGCCATTGTCCCTTTCCTTTGTATACACCTGCTTCCCAATTCTGTTTGAAGATCGATAGTGTAGAGATGTTAAGGTCATGAGAGCAAATATGTTTTAAGCTCCTGCTGTGTTTGATGCATCATTCCTAAACTTCTTTGCAGTATTACCTCAATTAAACCTCAGGAAGAAAAAGCTTGTGAAAACTGCTTCAGAAAAAAGCTTCAGAAAACTGAGGTTTGGGGAGTTTATGTAAAACTTCCAAGGTTCCAGCCCCAGGAAGTGTCAGATTGGTGTCTGGAATTCAGATACGTCTGAAGCAAATGCCCATAGGCTCTTTGTATCATACTTATTTCAATAACTTTGCCATCACTCAAAACAAGCTTGAAACGTCTTTGGAATTCCTTTAGAGTCAATTTCCAAGCAAG
Source organism: Neofelis nebulosa (assembly GCF_028018385.1). Lineage (NCBI taxonomy): Eukaryota > Metazoa > Chordata > Mammalia > Carnivora > Felidae > Neofelis > Neofelis nebulosa. Next base: position 142,027,133 of record NC_080788.1, read on the forward strand.
CCATTACCTTATGAGCATACCTCACCTTTGATTAATAGCTGTATAACTAAGCTCCCATGTCTCAACAATGGCAGTCTTATTGAAATAAGTATCTGGCTTCCCTTTGGTGAATACTTTGAAAGGCACAGATCCATTTAGATAAATGCAATCTAAGCCAACTCTGTCCTATAGAATTTTCTAAGATGATGGAATTGTTCAATGTCTGTGTTGTCCAATAAAGTAGCCATGAATCATAGGTGACTATTAAGCACTCAGAATGTGGCTAGAGAAACAAAAGACTGATTTTTAAATTTTCTTTCATTTTAATGAATTTACAATGCAGATAGTCCCGTGTGGCTAGTGGCTACCCTTTTGGCTAGTGCACTTACAATCTATGTGTTAGTAATGGCGGCAACAACATTGAAAGCAACCTGTCCTGCAATCTTGAAGTCACAGCCTGGGCATGCCATGAGAATAAGAAGTTAACTACTGGGTTTATTGGTCCACGTTCACATATTCTGTGCAGGCCAAGCCTTTAGTTGCTTAACATGCACCTCTGGGGGAAACCGAGACCGTAATACTCCATTAGAAGTGTTGGAAAGAACTATAGACTTATGGCTGGAAAAAGCCAGTCACAGTTTGGAAAGTGACACCAGAAGAGAGACAACCACACGTGGGACCATGTAGTGACTCGGAGTCTGAGTTCCTTTTGGGGCCCAGGTTCCTAATCTTTTCTTCCCTTGTCTTAATACACTGCCAGCTGTTCCTCTGGAAGGTGAATCGATAGACCTATTTTCACTTCAAAAAGGAGACCTGCGATTGAACGTTGGACCGGCCAACATGGGGTCTTTGAGCCGAGCATCCAGGGACCAAAAGGAGGCACCAAGGTCCCCAGACAGAAAGGTACCCGTGATCCCACAGAAGAGAGTAAGCGAGGGTCAAGGCTGGGACAGCAATAACCTTTCCTCATAACCTGCCTGCACCCTTCCATGTTAACATACTGTGAACGGAACAGAAGTGACAAAACCAATCCATCACCCCGGAGCCAACACAAAGAGGAATAGAGAGGTTAACAGAAATTGATGACATCCCCACTGGAGTTTTACACTGATTCGGCCAGCCCTACGATTGAAATAGACAAAGATTTATAGTCCGAGCCAGGACGCTGGCTCCTCCTGATTGCCTTGATTTTTTTTAAGCACTCCTGCATATTTATTCCCAAGCTCATCACCGGCTTGTAGCATTAGAATGCTGATTTGATTTTACATTCCAAGAGGAGCAGGCATTATGCAGCCATTTGCATGATGCGAGAGAAATCACCAGAACGGCTTCTGATATCAGCGGCCAAAATGATCACTAATGTTCACCTGCAGAAGCTGGATTGTGTAATATTTTTTTTTTAAATTCAGATTTCCTTTTGCTTCTCTCAGTATAAAAATAAAAAAGAGGAATTATTCCATATCCTGTGGATGAAAAATTGTATTTTGTCATGCCTCCTAGGGCTACAGCGGCATTGAGCTTTTATGAATTCGTTTGATATCAGGGCTCTGCGTTTCGAGTTCCAACACAAATCCCCCCCACCCATGACATTATTACTGAAAGCTTTTATCAGTTCATTGTGACAGAAAATTGATTATTATCCTTGACATTTGATGGATAGCTTTCATAAAAGGACCTTCTTTCCCCCTTTTTTGGATTTCATGTTGGCCTATAAAGGAACCCCCTAACAACAACAAAAAAAACACTTTCTTAAGACACAAAAAGAATTTCTCAGTTCCCTTGTAAATCTTCCTCTAGGCATCTGTAGTGGGGGACTGAGTGCCTAAGAAAAAAAAAAAAGTTGAAGGGAAAATCAGATCTGAACTCGCTGTTCTGTCTACCCTGTGTCTGATGAGGAGAAGGAGGGAAACCTGAGAGACGGGCTCTTGGGACTCTCAGACAAGATTTTAAGGCTGACCCATTCCACAGTTTTGTACTTTATCACCACGAGCAATTCTATCTACGACCATAAATAACAAAGTATATGGAACAGCACAATTTAAACCACAGTCTGCATGCAGAAAATGTGTAGGTAACATTATCTTTGGCTGCATCAGGTCGACGAAGTGTCTATTGACCAGAGCGTAATAATAATCAGGACCCATTGAGTTTGTGAGATGTGTCCACTCTGTTTCTCCTTGTCATAACTTTGTGAGAAAGATAGTCTCTCCCCTTCTCTCCAGAAAAGCACCTGAGGTCTGGAGAATGGAAAGATCTTGATATAGGTGCCCCAGTTCGCTCATGGAAAAGACAGACCCCGGACCGTGTCACTCTAACCTGAAGTCCAGTGTGGGTCCACTCCCCCAGGCCTGCTTCTCCATAGGTGCGTACACATAAACAAAGGTCACGTGACAGAAACACCAACCAAAGTCACAGTGACTCTCAGATTCCAAGCCCTTGCTTCACTCTGTCATTTTTCTTGCCTTTACAATGTTTTTGCTGCTCTACTCCTGTCTCCCTACAGGCACCCAGGAATTTGAGCGATGGCCTATTAAGTTTTTTTTTTACTGGAGAATTTGGGGTAGAGCTGCCCAACAGCCTTAGAAGTCAGGAACCAGCATCTGGGGAGCAAAGACTCTCATTTATGTGGAACGTTCCCTAATGCACAGAGTGTTAACAGATGTCCCATCTCACCCGCACACTTTGAAAGGAGAAATCCCAGCAGGCTTTCCCAGACCAGGGCCTCTAGGATGTTGAGGAACCAGCTCAAAGTTTCACAGTGGCTGGAGCAGCAAAGATCCAGACCCACATCTTCCAGGATTCCTTCTGCAGCCTCCTGGGTACACACACATCTGCAATTCACGCCCCTTTAGAGAGCCTTTAGGTTTTCTTAGGTATTTAAGCCCCCACCTCCCCCCTCCTTAGAAAGCACTGGCATTTCTAACTAAAGCAGGAAATTCTTATTACTTAAAGATCAACTCCTTCATCCAGGACTGTTATGATGTATACACAGGAACGCGCAGAAGTCTTACTTGCTTAGGGAAAAACACTTAGGTCACCAGGGAACTAGAAAGTCACCAATTTTCCTTATTTTCCCCATGACCTCACTTTATGCCTGTCGGAAAATGCACTTGTTCCCACAGTCCCTCAGGGGTGTTATAATGAGAGCTGATAGTGTATTAGAATTAATAGAAACAGTAGGTGTCTAAGGAAAGAGGAGACTTAAAATAGTTCATTAAGTGTAGGAGGTAGAAAACTTTATTTGATGAATCAAATGGTCTTCATTAAAAGTGAACTTTTCCTGGGAACTAGAGATGCCACTTAAAAATACATTTTTTTCTTATTAAGGAAGAGAAATTAATACGTGATCATTATGGAAATTTTGGAACATATAGAAGTGTACTCAATTAAAAAAAAAACTTGGGGCGCCTGGGTGGCTCGGTCGGTTAAGCGGCCGACTTCGGCTCAGGTCACGATCTCGCGGTCCGTGAGTTCGAGCCCCGCGTCGGGCTCTGTGCGGACAGCTCAGAGCCTGGAGCCTGTTTCAGATTCTGTGTCTCCCTCTCTCTCTGACCCTCCCCCGTTCATGCTCTGTCTCTCTCTGTCTCAAAAATAAACATTAAAAAAAAATTAAAAAAAAAAAAACTTGTAATTTATGACCCCCAAATAACCACCATAAATGTGATTCCTGGCAGGATTTTTTTTTTCCTCAGTGTTTATGTGTGCTTCTGTGAATTACCAAATTAAGATCATATGGTAGGTATTTTTTTTTTATACTTTTAAAAGAATTTTACTTAGCATGGCGTTCGGAGTCTAAACACTTACTATGCTTTGAAAATTTGACTTTTAATGACTATATAGTATCTAATCATTCAGCCATAACATGCAACATATTTCTATTTTATTTAAGTTACCCCACTATTAATTAACAATTAAGTTACTTCTATTTTTCATCGTGTTAATTAATGCTGTGGCATACTTCAATGCCTGAGCTGCATGAATCCCCATGTGAGGCAGGGTTTATTATTCCATTTTTCAGAGCAGGAAGTAGAAGTCAAATATATGATTTTCCTAAAGCCACAGCATAAGTGGCAAAAGGAGGGCCAGAACTCCAACATGGTTATTTTCACATCAGGGCCAGAGGTCCCACAACATCAAAGTTCTGTAATGCTACTTGGAAGAATTTCGCTAACCAGTGCAAAATCATGAGGCTTGGAACCAGACGTTCCGACCCGAACCAGAATAGAAAAAGCTTGTGTTTAATTCCTTGTTTATTTCTTCCCAGCTCCGTGTTCTTGCACAAACGACTTCACTGGAGTCCCATTTCAGAACCCGTAAAACAGTATTTTCACCCTCATGGTGTTAGGTGGATGGAATAAAGTTAGCACATATTTAAAAGCATATTGGAGGGGCACCTGGGTGGCTCAGTCGGTTGAGTGTCCGACTTCGGCTCAGGTTATGATTTTGCAGTTTGTGGGTTCGAGCCCCACATCAGGCTCTGTGCTGACAGCTCGGAGCCTGGAGCTGCTCCGGATTCTGGGTCTCCCTCTCTCTCTGCCCCTCCCTTGCTTATGCGCTCTCTCTGTCTCTCTCTGTCTCTCTCAGAAATGAATAAACATTAAGCAATTAAAAAAATAAATAAAAGTATATTGGAAATGTGAAAGTGTGGAGTAGGCTGTCAATAAATGATGGTTTTATTATCATTACTAATTATTGTTTAAGATAGCCGATAGCAAATGGAGTAGTATTTCCTCTTGAATGCCTAATAAGTGAAACTTGAATTCTATGGAGCATTCTTTTTTCTCTCTTTAATTGAAAACTTGAAGACATAAAGAGACAGTACATAATGGACTCCAGAAATTGCACCCTCTACAAACCTTGGAAGCTGAGCCCAGGACAGCTGCAAGAAAGGAAGGATCTGAATTGCAGAGATGGAAAGACTGAGATGAGCTTTCTCTAGATCACTGGCAGCGGAAACCCCATGAGTAGGATCCAAATTGAGGAGGTATCTACTTCTGAAATGACGCGACATTATTTGGAACAGAACTGCCGGGAAGTTAATAAAGAAAGGCTTAACTGCCCCCAAATCACCCCTTAAAGATACATATTCAATCACTCGGAGAGTTTTAGAATTTGGGGTCCTCTGCCCTGGGAAAAGAGAATCTATATTTATGTCTATATTTATGTAGATATATAGCTATATGGAGACATGGCCGGATATCTAGAGCTGTTCTCTCCAATATGGTAGCCACTAGCCATAACTGTTTGCTCAGCACTGAAACGTGCCGGGTCCAAAGTGAGATGTGCTGTACATGTAAAATCCACACTGGATGCCTGCCATTTACTAGGAAAAAGGGAGTGTAAAATATTTCATGAATGCTTTTTATGTTGATTGCACGTTAAAATGGTCATTTTTTTGTATTAAATACATGATTAAACTGAATGTCACCTGTTTCTTTTACTTTCCTAACATGCTACCAGATAACTTAAAATTGCATCTGTATTTTACATTATTTATCTATCGGGCAACACTACTCCACAGAAAGTATGTCATATCTAAAGAATTTAAAAAGACTGGCTCCTGCGTTTCTATGACACTGAATTCAGTGGATTGGGAATATCAGTGGGAGGAAAAGGGAGAATATTCTAAAGTGGCTTCCAAGTGAATCCTTCTCCCTGAAATCCACCAACATTTGGGGCAGAAAATTCTCTGGTCATTCTTATTGTCTGAATAGAAAATCATGTATTTTTTTCCCCCAAAAGTGACTTTAGGAAAGAAGAACTTACTACATATGGAGTTTTAGCTATCTGGAAAAAATCTCTCAATTAGTGCAGAGCAAAAAAATTAGTTTCAACCAATTTTTAGGTACTTTGCCCATGTTTCAACTTCACTTGACCATCCCAATGGGGTTCTTTCTTTACTTTTTTGCTTCTTAACAGTGTGGTCAGTTATCTTTTGAAGTCACTATGAATTTTCTGAAGCTAAAGAGATGTTTGTTAAGGACAATTATTATAGCATATAAAAGTTTGTCTTAAAAAATCATTTTCATAGCATAAGTACAAATCAGGAATTCTCAAGTTTTTTAAATGATTGCTTTCATTATCCGAAAAGTTGTTGTGTCTTAAAATCAGGGGGAGTAGAGAGGAATTCTTAAGATTCTCAAAATACTCATTTTCGTTGAGAATTCTCAAGGGGATAATTCTTGAGCTGAACTGTTAAAGTAAGTACTACTGATGTGATACCTTTTAAAAAAATCTTGATTTTATAAAATGCAAAACAAACAAATTAAAACCAAAAAAAACCCCATGCAAATTGATAAAGTAATTGGTAAATTTCAAGTAGTCTACATTTATTTATTTTTAAGGTTTATTTAATTCACAGTATTAATGTAAGTACTGTATTTTTCAGGTATTTTAGATAGGCATGTGTAAACCAATGAATGAAATAAATATAAGTACACACTTGACTACCTCATCTCCGTTCATAAAAGTTTATATTTTCAAGTTGACTGAAATCATTTATTTTGGATCTCTTCAATGGGAAAAGTGGGTATTTGGAATTAACATTTTACCAGATGTTTGTGTGTATATAGGTATACATATGCATACACACACATTTATACATATACATGTTTACATACGAATATATACACAGATATGTATATGTATTATATTTGTATGTGTATGTACATATGTATATGTATGTATATACACACATATATAAATATATATGTTTATATTTATATAATATATGTTTATATTTATATAATATATATAACTATTATATATATTTAATAATATATTGTTATAAATTATATATAAAATATATATTAAAATATATGCAAATAATATATAAATATATAAATATAAAATATATATAAATGCATACTATTTATATACATAATATAAATATAATAATATAAATAAATAATAGAAAATAAATATATATATTTATATTTATAAATATACACATACACACATGCAGATAGAGAAAGAGAAATTTTAAGGAATTGGCTCATGAGATTATGGGGGCTGGCAAATGCAAATTTTGCCGGGCAGGTAAGCAGGCTGGAGATCCAGGGAAGAGAGATGATGCCACAGTCCTGACTCTGAAGACTGGAGATCCCCTTCCATTTCCTCTTTCAGGGGGATTTCAGGGTTGTTGTTGTTGTTGTTGTGTTTTTGTTTGTTTGTTTTATTTTTTTTTTATGTCTTAAGGCCTGTATCTGATTGGGTAAAACGCACCCACATGATGGGAGGCAATCTGTTTCATTCAAAGTTTATCCATTTAAATATTAATATGAGCTAAAAACATTCTCACAGAAATATCCAGAATAATGTTCGACCAAACATCTGGGCATCGTGCCCCAACCAAGCTGACATTTAAATTAGCCATCGTAGGATTCCTTTGCGATTTCCTTGGGACTTTGTGTTGTGGAAAGGGGGAACAGATAGAACCCCAAAAAACAACCTTCATTTTAATAGAAGTGTGGTAAGAGCAGCAGTATTTTGAGTTATCAAAGCAGTGAGGTTTTCATGCCTATAAATCCCTCAGCCCTGTGCTGCCCACCACTGAATCAATGATACATTCACAGCGAGGGACAACAGCAAGAAGAACAAAAGACTCAACCTTGAGGTTCCAATTAGACATTTGCCTCTAAAGAAAAACAATGTTCTTGAATGTGTGTAATGTTTGAGGTAAAAAGGGATTTCGTATTTTTTTTAAAAGCTTGTTCGGTATCACGGACAATGGTCAAAGGTCTGAGGCTGGAGATTTCCTAGAAGCTGTTGGTAGAGGGTGGTGCAGGATACGGCTTTGGGTCACATGCTCTGAGACTCAGTCAGGAACTAACACTTTGGCAAAGTTGAGGGGAGCTAGAGTGAGTTGGGTAAAATGAGACCACAGTGAGGACTTCACCCATAGGAGCTGAGCCTCCCACCCCTGAGCCTTTGTCCAGAAAAGAGGGGTCTGAGATGAGACAAATACCCACAGAAACATCACAGAGTTCTAGAAGGAGTCTGAACCATGCAGGTTATGTGTTCGTCCCCTTCTGTCTGGTCCAACACAACAAGCAGAGGAAAGAATGGTGGAAGCCACATGTTGGAAGTTCAATAAAATTGTGCCAATAACTTTGGTTAACTTTGTCATCAACCATTACATTATGGTTGTAGGCTGTTCATTCATCTGTTCACGCATTCATTTTTTTTAAGTTTATCCATTTATTTTGAGAGAGAGAGAGAGAAAGCAGGGGAGGGGCAGAGAGAGAGGGAAATAGAAAATCCCAAGCAGGGTCCACACTGTCAGCGCAGAGCCTGATGTGGGGCTTGAACTCACGAACCGTGAGATCATGACCTGAACTGAAATCCAGAGTCAAACGTTTAACTGAGCCAGGAGCCAGGTTCCCCTCATTCATTCATTTTTTTTTTTCCAGGACATATTTACCATTAACATAACAGCACCAGGCCCTGAGCAAGGGGTCAGCATGTTGATGCCGTAACTCTTGTCCTTGAAGATTTCACACTGTGAAGGAATCAAAAAAATACACATATAATGGTCTCTAAAAGCTCATATGCTCCTCTTCTTTGTGGGCACAGGGCTGGACTCCTTTCCCCAGTCTCCCTTATGGAGTGGTCACATGGAACTGAACTATGGAATGTGTGCAGAAATTTTCACCACTTCTTAGCCCGTAAAGTCTTTCCAAAAGGTCCTTATTAACCAAGAGAACTAGAGGAAGTCTGAGTCGCAAGGTGGAAAAGATCTTGGTCCCCAAGTCACTAAATAACTCAGCAGTCCTCCCCCACCCTTCACCAACCCAGGGCCCAGTCCCCTCTCCTCATCTCTGAATAAGAAATAACATTCGGGGCGCCTGGGTGGCTCAGTCCGTTGAGCGTCCGACTTCGGCTTCAGGTCATGATCTCGCGGTCTGTGAGTTTGAGCCCCGTGTCGGGCTCTGGGCTGACAGCTCGAAGCCTGGAGCCTGCTTTGGATTCTGTGTCTCCCTCTCTCTCTGCCCCTTCCCCACTCATGCTCTGCCTCTCCCTCTCTGTCAAAAATAAATAAACATTTTTTAAAAATTTAAGAAATAAAATTCACTGTGCTGAGCCATTGAGACGCAGGAATTGTTTGTAATAGCCACCTGACCTATCTACTACCAGGGACCAGGGGGCCATTAAAAACCAGTGGCCCAGACCAGCCAAGCGAGGCCACGGCTCTGAAGTTGACATGAGCGTTTGTAGATTTCCTGAAAGTGTAAGAAAAGGGGCACCTAGCACACTGCCTGGCTCACTGACACCCAGTGGGCAGATATGCGTTAAATGCAAAAACTTGAACCCCCAGGTGGCAGAGAGATTCTCTAAGAACAACAGTACATTGGTTTATACTGAGAGCACCTGCCAGGCAGGACCATGGACAAGGCATGTGTATTGAGCAGCTGAGGCCTCAGAGAAAAAGGCAGAGAAAGCCACCTGGTCATCTGCTGTCAGGTGAGTTGGGAGCCAGCCCAAAGGGTGAAGGAGGGCCAACCGGGCAGAAGTGAGGAGGTAAAAATGGGTTTCCTCTCAGCTTTGCTTGTTCAGACTCCTTTCACTTGGTTTTCCTAGGAATACTGAGGAAACGTTCTCCCTGCACCCCACCCCTGCCTACGAATCTGGTTGTGCTTCCCATACATGAATTGCCGGGTCCTGTGGTCACCAGACCTTGAAATCGGTTACACAACGTATTATCAAATGCTTGTTCAAATTCATTGGAGGCCCGGGCTATCTATCCTCTCTCATCCACAGTCCTTTGGGAATGAAAGGGAAACAAAAGATTCATTTCACAAAAATCATCACATTTACATATTTTTATCATGAGCTCAACGAATGATTTTAATTAAACCGTTTTTAAAGAGGGTAGAGAGGAAGAAAGGCAAGATGGTAAATATTTAACACCTAATCAAGGGGAAAGAAGCGTGAAGCTGAAACCCTCATTAACGCTGCGTGGATGGAGGGTAAGCTTTGGAGGCAGCCTGGGTTGAGCCCCCGCCTTCCCTTATCGGGGGTCGACACTGGGCAGGCCGCCTCGCTGCTTTCAGGGCTCATTTTCCTCATCTGGGAAAGTGGGGAGGATGCCAACCCGATGGAATTATTTTGGGGAGAACCTAATGATATTAGCAATAGCAATGGCTGCCATTTCTGGGAGAGAAACTACGTCCAGGCACCTTACTCAGGTTGCAGCACTGAATCCTTGTATTGACTCTTAGGGAGCACCGTTCAATTCCTGCGTTCACATAAAAGCAGACTGAAGTTGAGGGAAGTGAAGGATCTTGCCCATCATCTCACAGGCAGTAGCTCGGTAGGCCGGCATTCAAACCTCTGCAGTCGGAGTCCAGAGGGCACGCTCTTAGCTATTATTTTATCTCGCCTCACCCCTAGTGCTTGGAAAATAGATGTGCACACTCTCCTGATGTCGAAAGTTCAAGTCAAAGAGAAACATGCCCGAATATTTTTCTAGGTATTTCTACTATGACTTCTACTACTGTCTATTTATGGAGCGTTTTACAAAACCTGCTTGGAAATACTTCCCACCAGAAACATCGAATAACCAGCGTTCAGAAAAGTCAGAGAGTTTGGCCCAAAGGGGGGAGCCATGGGCAGGCTCTGTGTGAATTTGAGTCTCCGCTGTCCAGGGGCCTGCTTCAGAAATCCTTCTGCACATAGAGAGGAGGATATGAAGGGCAAAAAGAAGGAGCTCTAGACCCCAACCCTCAGGCAGGCCCCCTTCCGTGGACATCTTCAGGAGGCAAAGCTTAAGTCTGTCTCATGGCGGGAGCGAGTCGGTGCATGAAAGGAAACCACGATGCAGGAGCCGGGGGTAAATCAGACGGCACCGTCCTTTCCAGCACTGTTCGAAGCGCTCCGTGGAGATAATTGTATGGCTGCTTCTGCAATCAGTTCTGAGAAAATTGTTCCTCCCAAATTAGCTTCCGCTTATGCAATAATGTTTAGTTGATGGCATTGAATTGCTGCAAGGAAACTATATATGTGTATAAGTGTGTGTATATATATATGTATATATATATATATATATATACATATATATATAGTCTTCAAATAATCAAATACTGGACAAATGACCTGAATACGCATTATCAGAAGACGACACTTTGATACACCCTTACAAATAACAAAGACTCTCTCTCTCTCTCTCTCTCTCTCTCTCCTTTTTTTCCTCCTTCTCCCTCCCTCCCTCTGTTCCTTCTTCTTCTCATTCTACTCTTTACTTTTCCTCCAATTTCTCCCCACCTCCTCTGGTTACTTAATTACCATCCTGTCTCAACTTCTCACTTGCTGAATCAGAGGAAGATTGTATCCTCTAGGCAGAGATCTATGAGAACAACTTTCGTGAAATCTTTCATTTAAGTAACTGCTTGGCATTCACATTGGCGAGACAACCATGCAGGTCTTTCCTGAGAAAGCTCACCGACGCTCACGAGTGGTAAGGGGGGCCTCCCTGGGCCTCTGTCCTGTGAGGGGTGGGGACAGGAACGAGCTGAGTGGAATGTGTCTCAAATTCTTCCACTAAGTCCCGTGAGCGGGAACACAAGAGTTCTCCTTGGAACCACGCAGTTGGTTCCCATGGATTGAGAAGCCCTTTCTAGATCTCATCAGAGCCCAGAGGAGGAAGTGAGTCACTCGTGGCCATACAGCTAAGAGCCTTAGAAACAAGCTTGGCCTGATCTTTACAATCTGGGCCCTGGGTGTCCCCCATGATGCCACGGGGCTTCATGCGACAAAACACAGTTTCACCCTGGAGTCAAACCCTGGGCGTCTCTATCAGGGGTCAACCTGGCCAGCAAGAAGGCCCACTTCAACAGCTCTGTGGGCTAGGGATGGGTAAAAGGGCAGTGTGTTATCTACAAAAACTGTTCTTACTCTTCTGTTTCCTTTGCAGTTCACGGGATACACCACTTATACGTACTGCTTGAAGGAGGCAGAGAAAGATGATGTCTCTGACTTATCAATCGGGGAAATAATTAACCGGTTACCCAGAATGAAACCACGTAAGGTTTTCAACTATGAACTCTGGGCCCTCTTGAATGAGAGCCCGCAAGCAGAGGTGGGGGCCTCTCCAAGGGTGTGGAATTGCTGATTTGAAATAATTCTGTTGGCATTACGTTCAACGATTCTGCCTCAACTGATTTATTTCCCGTTCGTGAGGGATATCTCTATAACGGTACGTTTCTTGTCCACATGGAAAGGGAATATCTTCCTGGAGACAGGGAACAGGCCTACACAATTCACAAATAACTATCTCATTTTAAATAAGATATACCAGAAACACACATACTCATCGTACTTTTCATAATACCTACTTTGCTAGACCTTCAGCCTGTAAAACAATATGTGTTTATGAGGGTCACTGTGATGGTGGGTCTTCACAAATATCCTGTCAATATCCTGAGGGTGTTCTCTGGGAAACTTCTCCTTGACCAGAGGCCTAATTTGTGACTGGATAACAACATCTGCACCAGATGACATTTGTCATCATCTGTTGAACAACCTATTGGCTGTTGCCTAGCAACAGGTCAATTACCCCGAGAATTCGCTGAAGTAGATTAGTGACATTGTTGCCATAACAACTACCTTTGTTAGTTAATTAAGTTGGTTTGACTCAGAACTGGCACTGGGGAGCTATGTATATGATATGAGGTAGTAATTGTCATGATTCAACTATCGATTTCCACTCCTGGGTTGGTACCATAGTCAAAGAGGTGGTTCTGCCTTTAGGCACTGCTCAGTCAGGCTATTAGGTCACTAAATCAGCTCTTCCAATGATCCAGGAAATTAGGCCTTCTCTATATGCTAGTCCATTATTTTCTTAATTTATTAAATATTTATCGAGCTAAAAGAGTATCTTCAAGTGAACTAATAACGGTAATAGAACAAAAGAGTTTCTTTGAGGTGACAGAGTAGTTCCCATTTTGATCGATAGGTGGGATAAAATCTCAAAGAATGGAACACCAAAAATAAATAAATTAGTGCATGCAAAAATGTGTAAGAGAAGAAGAAGGAGAGGAAGAAGAGGAAGAAGAAGAAGGAAGAATCTCTGTAGTTACTATTGTACCACCATAAATTTTGGGGTTCTGATCATTGAATTATATAGTTAAATAAGATGTTGTCACTGGGGGAAACTGGATGAAGGGTCTGCAGAAACTCTGTCTTATCGTTCCAACTTCTCTGTGAGTCTCAAATTATTTTAAAATAAAACATTTTTAGAAACTTAACAGAAGACCGTCGGGGAGGAGAAGGGGAAAAACATAAGTTACAGAGAGGGAGGGAGGCAAACCATAAGAGACTCTTAAATACTGACAAAAACTGAGGATTGATGGGGGGGTGGGGAAGAGGGGAAAGTGAGTGATGAGCATGGAGGAGGGCACCTGTTGGGACGAGCACTGGGTGTCTTATGTAAGCCAATTTGACAATCAATTATATTTAATAAAAATAATAAAAATATAACATTTTTTGAATGGAAAGGAAAGCAAAGAAGAAAGGAAGGGAAGGAGGAAGCGTGAAGACAAGACAGACAAATTTCAGGTTAAAGACACAGATGCCGTGTGTCCCTAAACACAACCCAGTGGGATGGGCAAAGCTGATGCCCTTATTCCCATTTATCAGATGGGGAAAGCAAGACCTGGAGGGCTGGAAGAGCCAAGACATGGTTCTACCCAAGGTCTTCTGCAACCTTATATGCTGCTCTGTTCACCACAGTTTCCCAAAGTGACGTTATGTAACGCACTGACCAGCGCCAAACAGTAGAGACCTAGGGACAAGGTTTCTACTTTCAGTCTCCTTCACCCTGTGGAAAACAAGGAGAAAGTCCACATTCAATACTAACTGATCTTTAACCCACGGCATGCTGTCAACCTGCCCCAGAGCAAGACTCAGGCTTTTGTTTGCTGTGCATTTCCTTCTGCAGTGACTCTGTTTGAGGTTTCCTTTAAAAATAAGCTTACCTGAATAAAAACAAAATCATAATAAGGATAAAATAATCGTAGATATGCTACAAAAGAGATTCATCCAGCAGTGGCCCAAAGAATAACTAGACATTCTGCTTGGGAGAGGAAGTTTAGGGAGCAGCATTCTGGGTTGAAAGAAGGGCATCAAAAGTACAGAGGGATGTGTGTGTGTGTGTGTGTGTGTGTGTGTGTGTGTAACAGGAATATCTCCTTTAACTCAATGGAGCAGTACAGGGTCACAGGAGTGGGATGAGAAGGATGTGGAGGAAGGGTCTCTCTGTCCTGTCACAGAAATGCCCCCAGGGACCAGACCCCAACTCCTTTGGGGAATCCAACAAGCAGGAGATCTGGTAGCAAGAGTGTAGAAAAGGACTAAATTTCTTGTATCCTTTAAGCCCAACATTTTAAGATGCGCATATTGTCTTTTAAAAATTCATTGCCTTGGAACGAAGTCTCCATTGTTCCCTCCTTGGTTGCTTGCTGGAGGTAAAGGGGAAAAAGGGCAGATTCCTGGCCCTCGGCTCCAGAGACTGTGATGGAGTAAGGCCACCATTCTGCGACGTGTCCTTCTTCCCATTGAGACATAATTGACATGTAACGTTGTACAAGTTTCAGGCGCCCAGGGTACATCTAGACACTGCCACTGATTTCCGCCACAGCTTATCTAAACCCTCTATCTGCCATGTCGCGTAATTATGATTTCTTTTTTTATGGTGTGAACACTTTAGATCTATTCTTTTAGCAAATTTGAAGTATATCTGCATGCAGAAAAGTGAAACTGGGACCGCTATCTGATACCGCTAACAAAATTTTCTCAAAATGGTTTAAAGACTTAAGCATAACTCCTGATGCCAGCCATGTTTGATCCACTGGCTCCCAAAGCATGAGTGAAGAGTCACGGCTACAGGAAACAGAGATCCTGGGAAGAGGATGGAGCAGGGGGGCCTCGCAAATCCCACCTGCATCTCGGCAAAGCTCCCGTCTGTTTTCCTCCTAATCACGATACATCGCTAGTATTGATGGCTTTTGCAAATGAAAAAAAAGTAAACAGAAAAGTGGTCATCCAAAGGCCCACCATTGAAAGTCTGTCGTCACTTGCTATGTGTGTGTGTAAAGCCTCTTTTACAACCAGGTCCAACCTCTCCTTTACACGCAGCAGGCATCATGTGCCTGATACTTTCAGGGGCCCAGGAATGCACTCGTAGAATTTGAGCTGTGCTAACGTGAGGAGTCCTAGAATAGAAAGCATGGGAGCGAAGAATGTCCAGCCTGCTGTTTTTATTTCGCCCAACTATGAAATAACCCAAATGTACAACAATACAGAATGGGCTGAATAAAGTCTGTTAGGACCGTACTATAATCACTTAAAATTACATTGCAGATGGGACTGCATTATGACTTTTGTGGGCTCTAGGCTCCTTGGCTTTCATAGACCCCTTCCCCCTTAAAAATATCATAAATATATATATATATATATATAAAATATATTTATAGATCTATATTACATACGTTATATGGTATTGCATTTTGGAAATAGATACCATGTATCATAAAAATACATAAAATATCAAGAATATAAACATATATGAAATATTATGTATTTATATATTTTATATATTAAGTATTTAATATAATAAAATGCATATATTTAATGTAATAAAATATATAATGCATTCATATACATATATATTTATATGTAAGATGAATATATGCTATAGAAAAGATAGTATAATAAACCAAAAATAAAATATAATAACTTACAAGTAATTAATAAAATAAAGTATAATAAACTTTATATAAAACATATATAATATATGTGAATAATATATATTTATATATAAAATATATATGTTGTGTATTTAAATATTACATATTATATTCTATATAAAATATACAGGCATATACATTCAGGTATAAATATATAAAATATGTATTTCAATATAGAATATGAATATATGTTTTTAAATTTTTAGATGACATATATACAATAAAATATATCACATAATATGACAAAACTAATTTACAAAGTGTTTATTACTCAAATTTATAATTTGTGAATTTGTAATAATTTTAAATAATATATACCATATAATACATAGTATTTAATGTGCAATATATATTAATATACCATTATATTAATTACACTAACACATAATTATAATATATATTAGATATGATCATATATATTACGTATCCATTGTTTTATGGAAGAAAGGGCTTCCCTCCACAACTACTGTGTCATTGTAGCGTGAAAGCAGCTGTAAGCAACACTAAACGAATGGCTGTGGCTGTGTTGCAATAAAACTTTGCTTATGGACACTAACCTTGGCATTTCATGTAATTTTCCTAGGTCACAAACTATCCTTCTGGAGATTTTTTCTTCGCCCCCCGGAAAACTGTGGACACCCTTCTTCTTAGTGCCTGATCCATACAAAACCAGGCAGCGGGTTGGGTTTGACCCCGGAGCCCCAGGCCACTAACCCCTGCTGCAGAGAATGGGGAGAAAGCAGGGGTTTTCAAAGGGCCAGGCCCCAGGCGGCCCCCATCATCCCGCTCTCTTTCCACCAGCAGGAACCAGTCACAGGGTCCCCGCCTGCAGGGAGGTCGGCACCTGGGCGCAGGTGAGTCGTGTGCGGAGAAAGGAATCGGAACGGGTCTCGGTGAACATACAGTGGTCTCTGTCCCCACGCTCAGGTGCACACACAGAAAACTCGGCCCTCTCTGACCTGGACACAACAGTGTGCACTTTGCCTCTGGAAGATGAAGCTTTCAGGGCATCCTTGCCTGGGGTTTTCCCAGGGGCGACCAGGGGCCATCAATGGCTCGTTCCCAGGCTCTCTCAGCATCCCCTTTGCCTTGGCCCCCCACTCCCGCCTCTCCCTCTGGGCTGTATGTGCTAGGAAAGCAGCCACATGCCTTCATTTATCCCAGGATCCACCAGTCAGGCCTCCACTCAGCAAAACACCTGCAGCAAGTCTCAAAATAAGATTGCTTTATAACTTGAATTTAATTAAAGGGGGACTAGTAAAGCGCCCCTTTCCCTCGGCTTCTCTCTCATTTCTCCTTTGCGCGTGTCCGGAGATCGCGTGTTCACCTGTCTGCAGCTCCAGAGAAGAGTCAGAGAATTGCTCGGGGATAAAAAGTCCAAGGTCTTGGTCCAGCTACCCAAGGACCTCTCCCCGCAACCAATCTTATAAATTGGTTGTGGCTGTTTCCCCTGATTGTCTGGAAACTTGTTTTCCGAAAGTCCTAATTACATTTTCTTGATAAAATATTAAATGAATTGCTTGGAATAATGTGCGGTTTCTCAGGCTGTGATTGATTTAAGACCCAAATATAGCGCGCTGCATGAATCCGCTGTGTGCCGCGGAGCTGGAGCCCTTATAAACAATGCCAGGGAAGACAGTACGTGTGATGACTGACTCAGAATAAAAGAAAACTAGAAACCAGGACCCAAGACAACACTGAAATATAAAGAACTCTAAATTACAAGGTACCACGGCATGGGCTGGTGAGTGCTCTATAATTCAAGATGTTATAGCTAGAATGCTAATTCTGCCCACTCTCGTGCTATCTAATCCTCTGTCCAGGAGGAAAAAACAAAAAAAAAAAAACAAAAAAAAACCAAAAAAACAACCCAGCTACGCTTCTATCAATTGATTACTGATTTTTTTCTATTAAACAAAAATTAACAGGTGTTCGGTCTACTAAATGTCTCAGGTATCAGTTGCAGTTTTAAAATATCTTGCTAATCTTAACTCTACACCTGGAAGGCAATCCTAGCTGTGAGAACTAGTCGGAGAGTAAATCCTGTGGTGGAGACACAGGTTGAGGATCACCTAAGTGAAGGAGGTACAGGGAGCCACGGACACAGAGGTCGGGGCGCCAGGGTCAGTGATATCTCCTCTATCTACCCTGAGCTCCTTCCTGTTGGCGGCACACCAGCGTGGCCCATTGGCTCCCGATGGCTCCAGCAGAGCTCTCCTGGATGCGCCCCTTCTCCCCGTCCCGCACCCCCCCCATCACACGCCAAAGTTGTAGACTTCTCTTTCTACCTCTTCACTATCTGCTGAACAAGGCTACTTCTATTTTCATTCTCACCACCCTGGTCTCAATGCCCATCTTCTCACTACATTTATTCTCGTTACCATCCAACCTGGCAATGCATTAGAACCAGAGATCGCACTGGATTGCAGATCTGATCCAGACAAGCCATTTCTCGGCTTTGAATGACTCAGTGTCTTCCTCCCATCGCTCTCAGGATAAAGTAGGGTGACCGGACACCCCCGTTTGCGCAGGATGGCCTCCGTTTATGCCCGTTGTCCCATCATAGACATTAGCAGCACCCACGTTTACTCTCTCAGGTGTCCCTGTTCCAATAATACACGTTTTGATCATCCTAGCTTGTGCCCAGTATCCCTACTGTAGCTTCCCCTTCAGCCTCCCTGCTTGCTCTCTGCCCTGCAGATCTCTGCCCTGTAGACACTCGGGTCTTCCACAAGTGCTTTAAAATTATATACTCCCCCCTCTGAAATGCTCTGTGCCTCCCCACCCACCCTTTCCAGATGTTTGCCTCACTCTTAAGCAGCCCCCGGGATAAAACTTCCTCAACCTCCTGGTCAGCTTCTCCTATTACGTGTTTAACCCATTGCACTTATTCTCAGCATTCACCACACTCGACTAGCTACACTAGTTTTTTATAAGTATCCAGCATTTTCTTCCCTGGAGCGTAAGTTTGGTGAATGCCGAAAACCACACAGGCACTGCTTGTTGATGTCCCTGGGTCTGGCACATAACAGATGTTCTGTAAATATTGACCAAATAAGTGAATAAGTGAATGAAGACATGAAGACTTGAAGGAATAGATGGTTTTAGCAGGAGGTGAAAAAATATAACTATACGGCATCTATAAATGGAGAACATTTCATGAGGACACAACTTGCCACTTTCAGGAAAGGAATACTCAAGTGTATATGTACAAAGGGGTTCATCTACGGGGCGCCTGGGTGGCTCAGTCGGTTAAACAACTGACTTTGGGCTCAGGTCATGGTCTCGCGGTTCGTGAGTTCGAGCCCCGTGTCGAGCTCTGTGCTGATGGCTCAGAGCCTGGAGCCTGCTTCGGAGTCTGTGTCTCCCCCTCTCTCTTCCCCTCCCCTGCTCACACTCTGTCTCTCTCCATCTCAAAAATAAAGAAAAGAAAAATTAAAAAAAAAAACACAAAGGGGTTCATCTGAGAAAAAGAAACATTAAGGACAGCAAGAGGAGGTGAGTGGCTGAGGGACAGGGATGTCAGATCAGAAAGGCAAAACCAAACCAAAAGTACGTCATACATTTTTTTTCCTTACCTCTGCAAGAAGGTGATGCAATTTGACCAGGTTTCAAAACAACTTTGGGAACAGGCACACAGCTATGGAAAAGTGAGAGGTGTCCCAACCAACGGTGGGCACCAAAAGAATAAGAGAGATACTTCACACAAGGAATCCCCACATCTTCCACACTGTCCCCAAATCAGCCCCCTCCAAAGTCTTAATTAATTAAGGATTAATCTTAATTCAAGTGAGACTAGAAAGGTGGTTTGTCAGCCAATAGAAAAGCTCCCACGGCCATGCTACGCAAACTGAATTTTCACTTGTAAACGTCAATGATCACTCTGAATGCTGTTCGGAAGGTTCCCCTGTTCAGAAGCTGGAAACCCGTAAGTAGGGATTAGGACAGCACAATCCAGTAGAACTTTCTATAATGATAAAATGATGAGATATTCTACATTTTTACCACAAGTATGGCATCCATGAGCCACATGTGGCCCTCAAGCACTTGGAATATGGCCACTGCGACTGAGGAACGGAGGCTTGAGTTCTATTTCATTCAAATTAATTTAAACATACATAGCGGCTGCCATATTGGACAGGACACGTTGGGAGACAATAACCAAGTCAAGAGTTGGAGAGAGAGGGTTCTGGAAGAAAGACAAACAGCTGAAGAACAACTGAAGAAAGAAAAAGAGACACAGACAGGGCTGTGCTTCAAAGCTAATTGAGTGGCCCTCAGGTGGAGGGGGCAGGGATCAGGGGAGTGGAGAGAGGAGAGGCAGGAAGACGAGGAAGGAAGTCCTTTACTTTGTCATCATCCCTTTACCTGGATAAATCAGCCCTGACAACTGAAATTGGTTTAGTACTAAAACGCGGGCCCCAGAATTTCCTTTAGTCAGTGCGATGGCTCCTAAGCAGATCGTCAGGTCAGAGAAAAGGTGAGCCCCTGTGGCCATGGGCAAGCATAAATCAGAGGCCTGGCCATTGGGCTGAAAGGTTAAGACCTCATGGGGGAGGCCGAGTGTTACTTTACTGGTTTGTGGGATGCTGGGTCAAGCCAGTTGGAAATTGCTTTGGGACCATTCCACAGCCTCACGGCTGAAACGGGGATGCTTTTCAAGTTCCTGATGCTGAGTTAAAGTCAGCTGTGCAAAAGGCTGGCAGAGTTAGCAGGCTTCTGTTTTGTGTCCATCTTTCTCCTTGACCTTCCAACACATCTATCTTCACATGTGTTATCATCAATGAGAGAGGTATAACAAGGGGGTTGACTTTGGGGTATTTTGAGGACAATTAACTGCAAATGTGTATTTCGTACCTGATACAGAGTAGCTGCTCACAAAAGTCTGCGTGTCTTAGATGTTCTCTTTAAGGTCCACTCATGAGCTTTGTCTTTCGCCATCACTTTACCCCTGATCTTCGAAGATACAGCAGCTCTCGGAAAGCACAGATATAAAGACACTGTGTTTCACGATTATCAGCAAAAAGGAGTCTTAATCTTGGTTCAAGTGTAGATGTCACAAAATAGGTCATTATTTCTTCTGCTGTGTGACAGCAGAAGTTGCTAAAACTAATGGAAAGAATATGTAATAGATTGCTGATGCCTAAAACAGCAGTATTACTAATTATTAATAACTGTAACAGTAATCCTCATAAAATAATAAAATGGCCA
The DNA here is from genome assembly GCF_028018385.1 of Neofelis nebulosa. Lineage (NCBI taxonomy): Eukaryota > Metazoa > Chordata > Mammalia > Carnivora > Felidae > Neofelis > Neofelis nebulosa. The sequence continues at coordinate 142,048,066 of NC_080788.1, forward strand.
GAGTAGGTAAGACTCCTTCTTTGTATTCCCTGCAGGCTGAGGGAAGAAAGCAAAAAGATTATTCTGTGTCTGATGCCTCTTATGAGTCAGACTCTGTCCCTTACAGGCGGCATCCCACTCTATCTTCTCCCAGCCTTCTGGGAATTGCTTAGGGCACAGAGGGTCGCCGAGCGTGTGGCCATGCAAGGCCAGTAAGCAGTGCTAAGGAGTTAAGACTCGGTGGAAAGACGAGCATTGTACTTCCATTGCAAAATATTAAGGAAATGGCTCCTGTGAACAGAGAAGGACACGGAGGGAAGATTCTGGAACTCAAGCATCTTGGAAGTCTATGTCTTTCGTCTTGTAGAAGTTGCAGTCTCTTGTATGTTCACATATTATCTCAGGTCATCTACGTTCCACCACTTGGAGTGGGAAAAGAATGAAGGTGGGGAGAAGGGCTAGAAGGCTGCTGGAGTAGCTTACACAAGAGTAGCGTGGGGGGGTGGGCGCGGGGAGGTTTTGGATCAGCAGTCATAGCGAGGAAGGTTGGGCACGTGAGGAAGACACATTGGAGAAAGACATGGCAATGCACAATCACGATTTCTACCTTTGTTCATTATGCATTAAAATGAAGAAAGAAGGGGGCGCCTGGGTGGCTCAGTTGGTTGAGGGTCTGACTCTTGATTTTGGCTCAGGTCAGGATGCCAGGTTTGTGGAACCAAGCCCTGCATCGGGTTCTGCACTGGGCTTGGAGCCTGCTTGGGATTCTCTCTCTCTCTCTCTCTCTCTCTCTCTCTCTCTCTCTGTCTCTCTCTCTGTCTCTCTCTCTCTCTCCTTCTTCCTTCTACCCAGAGGTTTTGTTTTGTTTTGTTTTGTTTTTCTCTCTCTCTCTTTTTCTCAAAAATAAATAAATAGGGGTGCCTGGGTGACTCAGTCAGTTAGGCATCAGTCTCTCGGTTTTGTCTCAGGTCATGATCTCATAGTTTCATGAGTTCAAACCCTGTGTCAGACTCTGCTCTGACAGTGCTGAGGCTGCTTGGGATTGCCTCTCCCTCTCCTTCTCTTTCTACCCCTCCCCCACTCACACTGTCTCTGTTTCTCTCAAAATAAATAAACTAACTAAATAAATAGTTTTTAAAAATGTTAGCATTAATTTTTAAATAAGGTCTGTGCCCAATAATAGGAAAGAAGATAGAGTTAATATGTACATCAGGGGCACCTGGGTGGCTCAGTCAGTTAAACGTCCGACTTTAGCTCAGGTCATGATCTCACGGTTTGTGGGTTCAAGCCCCGCATCAGGCTCTGTGCTGACAGCTCAGAGCCTGAAGCCTCCTTCAAATTCTGTGTCTCCTCCTCTTTCTTCCCCTCCCATGCTCATGCTCTGTGTCGCTCTGTCTCTCAATAATAAATAAACGTAAAAATACTTATATATATATTTTTTTTTAATTAAAAAAACAAAGAAATCAAGGCTCATTGACATTGGCCTGAGCAGGGTCATTTGACCCTCCAGGTGCAGACTGATTGCTGTGATCACAGGACAGGACATGCTGGTTTTCTTGAGCCTTCAGACCCCACCTCTCGAACTAAGGTAAAGTCTATGCTGGCCAAACCACGTGACCGAGAAAAACGTGGTAATCTTAGCCTGGGGATAAGGGATGTAGTAGGTTGAATGGTGGACTCCGAACCTCAGAAATCGCATTTGCAAATCTAATTAAGGTAAGATTCTCGAAGTGAGAATATCTTGGATTAGTGTAGGCCCTAAATCCAATGACAAGTGGCCCTTATAGGAGATAGAAAAGGAAATGTCACAGGCACACAGACAAGAAGGCCATGTAAAATCAGAGCCAGAGACTGGAGTGGTTGCTGCCATTAGCCAAAGCCACCTGGAGCCAGCGGAGATAGGAAAAAGCAAGAAAGGCCTCTCTCTCCCCAGGGCCTTTGCACGGAATGTGACTCTGTCAACACCTCCATTCCAGATGCCTCGCTTCCACGATTGTGAAAGAATAAATTTCTGCTGGTGTAGGCCACCCAGATTGTAATAATTTATTACAGCGACCCCAGGAAATTAATTTGGGGTGGGGAGGGGACAAAAGAGACTGTGAAGTATTCAGGAAGAGCCCACTAACGAGACCCATTAATAGTTGCAAACTACTGAGAACCCATGAAGAAACAACTCACTCTCCAAAGAGGCAGTGAGTTCCCGTATTGTATCAATCACCATAATAGGTACTCACAAGGAATTAATGAACCGAACAAAGTTCCTGCCCTCAAAGAGCCTGTCGTCTAACGGTCAGGCAAACATCCAAAGACTGGAAAACCTCAGCGCAAGAGGACGGAGCCCCAGGAGGGGTAAGCACAGGCCCTGGTGCAAGCACACAGAGGGCTCTCCCGACCCAGCCTCGTAAGGGACGGGGCAGCAGGATCCAAGCAAAGACAGTAGCAAAGCTGTGGGCAGACAACTCTGGGTCTGTATCTATCAAGCCGAAAAAGAGTTAAATCAGCAAATAAGGAAAGGAAGAGGGACGGGTTCGCTTCTGGTCCTACATTCTCTAGAGACCTTCCAAGTTCCCAAGGAGAAACTCAGCAAACCTTTTCAACTCTCCAGGGAAGCTTTCATCCCTCACTTCTGCACTCCTGCATCCCACACGTTCAGGGCTCCTCTTGAGGGCACCCTGTGTCCCTGGAGCTCCCCCCACTTGGAGGTAAACATTCTCCCGGTACACCTTTCTTTTTCTCCATATTTTCTGCATGCCACCACGCTGAAAGTCTCCTTTCCTGACAACCAGATCCGTTAAGGCTGGTTGCCTCCATTTGCCTTGGACACATCTTCTGCATATAGATTGATGAGTTTAATCAGCGAATCAGGAGAAATCCTTGGACATCAATCACTGTCAGCATGCCTCCTTTCTAATGTCTGATTTGCTGCTTCCAGTTATGAAGGCAATAACACTGTTTCTCTGAGAGGTGAGGCTGAGATACCCAAAGTTTCGAATTTGCATCTGGTTGGAAAGTTCTAATAACATCGTTGGGTTTAATCAGTCAGAGAAAGACAGAAAGAGAGAGCAAGAAATGGGGAGTGGGCGGGGGGGGGGGAGGATGGTCTTCTCTCAAGGGTCAGGGTTCTCCACACTCATCATGCCCCTGACCACATTACTCAAGATCCATCCAGCCTGAGGGAGAAGATCACGTTAACAGTTCATTTAGGATCTGAGGGAGCGTGTGTCCTATCCCTTTCTTTCCACACTGACATCCTCTTATCTGTCATTCAGCCTTAGGAAGCATCCTGGCAAGACAGGGCATATGAGAACCTTCTCTCTCTCTCTCTGTCTCTCTTTCTCTCTCTCTCTCTCTCTCCCCTCTCTCTCCCCCATCTGTTGGAATAAGTCTTTCTACAAGTCTTTTTCAAAGAGAAATAGCATGATGCTGTGCAGGGCCTACAGCCCTGTGCTCTCAGCTGCCCTGTTGCGATGGCCTTCTCTGGATCTTGATGATTTCAGATGCACGGCCTCTAAAATCCCCCTGCCACGCACCCACTCTCACCCCACCTGCAATCTAATGTTGTTCCGCAAAACCGGAAAATGGGTCTGATTTTGCAACAAGAGTTCAAAACCCTGGTGCTGAGGTATCTTCACTAACTCACTGACTAAGCCATGCATCCAAAAAAACATGTATCAACTGTCTACTATATGATACACACTGTTCTAGGTTCTGAGCAAACAGTGACCATTAAAACTGCTCTGTGCTCATAGAGGTCATATTCTAGCTTCATAGGCCCTCCATAATCTGGACCCAATATAATTTTGACTTAATTCATTGAGGTATCACAGGCACCTGGGTGGCTCAGTCAGTTAAGCGTTCAACTCTTGACTTCGGCTCAGGTCATGATCTCATGGTTGTGGGATCGAGCCACGTTCCTGCTCTGTGATGGGCATGAAGCCTGTTTGGAATTCTCTCTCTTCCTCCCTCTCTGCCCTCCCCTGCTCACACTGTCTCTCGCTCAAAAAAAATTTTCCTGAGGTCTAATTCACATTAAGTATGCAACTATTTTAAGCACAGCCTAGTGAGGTTGGAGAAATCACCACCATCATGAGGACATTTCCATCGCCCTAAGATTCTCTCTTGCATCTTTTCAGTTGCCCAACACTCGGCCTTAGGCCACCGTGACTTAATTCTCAGCCATGCTAGATAGCTTTGCCTTTTTCCAGAATGCCAGATAACAGAAACGCACAGTACACACCATTTGTGTCTGGCTACTTTGACTAACGTAATGTTTTTAGATTCCCCCTTGCGGCATTAAATATTAGCGCTTTACTACCCTTTATACTGAGTAATCCATTGTATAGGTACATCACAATTTGCTTACACATCGATGCAGGCATGGGTTCCTTCTGGGTTTCAGTTATTATTCAGAATAAAGCTGCTACAGGTGTGCTGAACAGGGACACGTGTCTTTAGTTATCTTGGCTAAGTTCAGAAAATAAGATTTGCTGGTAAGTGCGTGTTTAAACTTTATAAGACACTTAGTATTGTCTGTCTTTTAAATTTTAGCCATCTTTGTAGATGTCTTACAATATCTCCCTGTAGTTTTAATTTGTATTTTCCTGATGACTAATGGGGAGCTTCTTTTCATGAGACCAGGGGATCTCTGTATACGGTCATTTGTGAAATATCTGTACAAACCTTGTACTCAGCTTTAAAGTGAGATGGTCATTTTGTCAGTTGCCTTTTATTTAAAATTTTTTTTTCAACGTTTTTAATTTATTTTTGGGACAGAGAGAGACAGAGCATGAACGGGGGAGGGGCAGAGAGAGAGGGAGACACAGAATCGGAAACAGGCTCCAGTCTCCGAGCCATCAGCCCAGAGCCTGACGCGGGGCTCGAACTCACGGACCGCGAGATCATGACCTGGCTGAAGTCGGACGCTTAACCGACTGCGCCACCCAGGCGCCCCAAGTCAGTTGCCTTTTAGATGGGTCGGTTGTTTCCTTTGCTGTGCAGAACTTTTTATCTTGATGAGGTCCCAATAGTTCATTTTGGTTTTATTCCCCCGGCCTCCAGAGGTGTTACATGCTAAGCAATGAATCACTGGGTTCTACTCCCGAAACCCATGCCACGCTGCATATTAACTAACCTAAACTTAAATAAATAAATTTGTAAAATGTGAAGTGGTCATTTTATTGTAATTTGTTGTGGGTGTCCCTATTGTCTGGATAGCAGTTCTTTATCAGATATATGTATTGTATGCATTTTCTCCCAGTGTCTGCCTTATCTTTTAACTTTCTTAATGATTGATTTCAAAGAACAGATGTTTTTAAGCCATCACTGTTTTCCTCTTACGGTTTGTCGGTGAGATCTTCGCTTACCTTATTTGCAAATACTTTTTTTCTACGTTTCTTCCAGAAGTGTTATATTTTCATAGTTTACACAGATTTCTACGATCTACAGCAAATTTAATTTTTGTTTCTGGTGTGAGATGAGCACCAAAGTTTTATTCCTCCCCAAGTTCCAAAACTGTTTTGGTAGCACGGTTGGTTAAAAGGGCTATCCTTTCCTTATTCAGTCCTTTGTTGGAAATTATTTGATGAACTGTGTGTGTGTGTGTGTGTGTGTGTGTGTGTGTAGGGGGGTTATTTCTACTTTATCCGTTCTGTTCCATGGATCTAGACATCAATCTAGATGTCTGTCCTCACATATTTATTTCATCTTCATTTTTGAAAGGTCTTTCCTATGGATACAGAATTTGGGGTTGATTTACTTTTCCTGTCAGCATTTAAATATGTCATTCTGTTGTCTACAGGCTTGCATAATTTCTGACAAAAACTCATTATTTCAAAATCTGCCTCTTTATATGTAAAGGTTTTTATTCTTAGGGAGCTTTTTGAAAAATAGAGCTTTACAAAATTTTTGAAACAGTTTTAAATTTACAGAAGTATCGATTAAGATAGTACAGAGTTCCTGTATATCTCACGTTTAGTTTCTTCTATCATTAACATCTTACATTAGGAGGCTAAATTTGTCACAGTAAATGAACCCATATTGATACATTATTATTAACTGAAGTCTGTATTTTATTCCTCATTTTCTCCTCATTTCCTTTTTATTTTCATGTCCCTGGGTCCTACCCAGGGCACCATATTACATTTAGTCTTTATGTTTCTTTAAGCTACTCTAGACTGTGACAGTTTCCCCAACTTTCCTCGTTTTGGATGACCTTGACAGTTTTGAGTACTAGTCATATATTTGTAAAATGTCTTAACCTGGGATTTGTCTGATATTTTCCTCGTTACAACCATCAGTTTTGAAACTTTGGAAGGAAAAACACAGAGGTAAAGTGTTATTCTTACCACATTATATCAAGAGAGTGTCCGTATCCTCAACATGACTTGTCCCTGTTGATGTTGACCTTGCTCTCCCGGCTGAGATAGAGTTTGTCAGGGATCACTCTGGCTTCCTCACAGTCCATAAATGTTGAGTCTCTTCCCATAGATACTTCAGACACCCCGTGTCCCCCCAGACTTCCTCACAGTCCGTAAATGTTGAGTCTCTTCCCAGAGATACTTCAGACACCCCGCGTCCCCCCAGACTTCCTCACAGTCCGTAAATGTTGAGTCTCTTCCCAGAGATGCTTCAGACACCCCGCATCCCCCCAGACTTCCTCACAGTCCGTAAATGTTGAGTCTCTTCCCAGAGATACTTCAGACACCCCGCGTCCCCCCAGAGCAGTGCTGGGGGTGAGTGCACGTTGTGCGGTTCTGTGTCCTTGGCATCCTATGGATCTGCCCTCTGAGAGGCCCACATCCTTTCTGCGTGCCATAGTTATGGAGAGGAGGCCTCCTCACTTTCTGCTTAGAGTCCAAACACCACAGCATTCTCTGTGAAAAGTTCTGACTTCCTGTAAAAAAATCAACTCAAGATACTGCTCTACTTAAAATGCCTCAATATGTTTCCTTTTTATTGAGGATAAAGTGCAGAATAATTACTTATAGCCTGCAAAGCCCTGTTTGGAGGCATCCCTGCCTATCTTATCTCAATTTGCCCCAATTCTCCATAGCATATGTATGCCCTGCAGGCCTGAAGTCACCAATGGGACAGGGAACATGAAGGCTTTGTTTACTTCTAAGAGCCTAGCACGCTGCCTGCAACACAGTAGATTATGTTGGTTAGTAGGGTCCCTGTCTCTCTTTTTTATCAGGAAATTTGAAGTTAGTTTATCCCAAGATTGGTTTGTCAGCTCAGTGAAATCTCCAGGAACCCACTATGCCCCATCCTTCCTCTCCACCATGGTTAGCATGATGGCTTTTCATGCCTAGGCTTGTTGCCTCATGGTTCCAAGATGGCCGCCACAGCTCTCAGTGTCATATCCCCACATAAGCACAGCGAAAGGTAGAAAAGAAGGGCTGACTAGGGTGAGAAATGGCTCTCCTCATGAGCTCCTCTCCTTTCATCAAGGAAGAATCCTCCTTCCCAAAAGCCATTCAGTAGATTTCTTTTTATGTCTTATGATCTATAATTGGGTAACTTGCTGCTCCTAGCCACAAGGGTGGCTGGAGATAAGTGAGGCAAAAGGGGTTGGGAATACATGCAGGCAAACCAGTCACCAGTGTCTGACGTAGGGTGCTCAGAAATATGGGTTGTATGAGCAAGTGATGCGTTTGTCTGAAGACACTAGTATTGAGCACAATCTGTTGAGTTACTCATGTCCAACCCTGAGGCCAATCCTTTATCTCCCTTTGATATCTGAAGCTCATAAAGGTCCAAAGTCACAAAATTAGTGAAGTGCTGATATGTGACCCGGTCTGCCTGCTGTCATTTCATGAACGCAGCATCCCTGTAAGATACCTTAGCAATAGGAGGCTGAGATCCCATCGTCAGGTTGAAACTCACTGCGGTCAGACTCTCTCAGAGCTACCAGCCTGTGCTGAAGCAAATGGACACTTGTGAGACAGAAACTCCAAGCTCTGCAACTGCTCAGGGTTTCCGTTCAGAGCAGCTTCTTTCATTATTATTAGTCAGTTATAACATATTTCTGGCACCAGCCAACGACTTATTAAATGCAACTCACTGGGGTTGCTCGTGCAATTTATGTTTTTAATTTTGTAAATAGTGCCGAGTTGCTATGGTCCAAAGAGGGGTGTGGGCTTAGACATAAGCAAATATAGCCTTTGGTTACGTCATGCCATAGCTGAAAAATATGGCTTTGTTCATCAAATGATGGTGCTGACAGCTGCATTGCAATGGCCATTGAATTATATCCACTCACATAAAGGGAGAGATAAAAGGCATCAGTAATGTGTGGCATATGACATGCACACACATGTACACGCACCCAGGAGGCACAAATGTGAGCCCCCTGACACGCTCGGAGCCACACATTCCAATACAAACACAGTCATGCCCAGAAATCTGGCTCTCTTCTATCATCTTACGGAATCCCCTTCACTTCCTTTTTTTTTCTGCTACTGACAAGATTTTGGCGAGTATGATTTCAATTTGAGTGCCGTCTTCCAAGCCACAGATGTAAGTAAGAAGAGAATAAAGCAAGATATAAATTGTCTATCGTAACTATAATAATTAGAAAACAACAAGGCCTTAGATCTCTTATCACATTGTTAGATAAGATATTGTTAGGTATTTTATCCCCTTGTGGATTTTCAATAGTGAAATACGAGGTCTTGGCACACTGTTGTGAGGACGGGGGTGGACGGGATTTGAGTAGGGTGGGGGGAAGGCCCTTGTTTAACGTGACTGTGGTAGATTCATTGCGACAATACACACATTTCTTCCTTTTGTCAGCAATCTGTGTGCTTTGCGGCACAACTTCACCTCACCCTCACATTCTTCGATTGGGATTGTCTGCTCTACTCCTGAGCTCAGACTTCTGGAGTTGTCTGTGACTGGTTTTGGACAATGGGATGTTGGGAAATTAAAAGCAAGCCCAGACTTTTCAAAAAGCTCTTGCCCACTTCTGCTTCCTCTCTTCCTCCTCTGCAATCACCATGAGATCATGGCCGGGCCAGCCTTCTAGGGCAGAGCCAGGATGCTCCAGTTGTCCTGGCCAAGGCCAACCTAAACCAGCTGACAGCTGGCTGACCCCAACCTGCAGCTGACGGCCGATGCTTGAGTGAGCCCAGCTGAGACCCGAAGCCACCCAGCTGCCCCATAGAATTGAGAACAACAATAAATGTTATTTCAAACCACTGAGTTCAGGGGCAGATTTGACAATCATTGACTGGGAAACGTAGCTGGCTATAGACCTAGGCTTAATTACCCAAACTCCTGATTTCAAAGAAGTGATTTTCCCCCAACACTCCAGTTTTACAGAAGGAGACACTGAGGTGAGGTGGAATTGAGCCATTTAATGCCATATAGGCAGGTAAAAGCACTGTTGTTCATTTTAAAGACTGACTTAATAATTCAAGAGTATATTCTAAGAATAGCACCTTCTTTTCAGCATGAGATGACGGGTCCACATCTCTGTGGCATGTGGAACTCAGGAGGAGCTTACTAAACCCGCCATGCGTGGAGGGCAGCGTGATGTTGCCACCAGGTCCCCTACCCCATCAGATGGCTTCCTATCTAAGCCAGATCCTCCCAGGCTCACCTTTCCCACCCCCAACGCCTACTCTCTACAGCAGCGGTGAGGAGCTTCTGACCCATATCCTCCACCCCTGATAGTCAAGCCAGCCCTGCTGCCTCTCCCCCGTCATTCGTGGATCCTTCTTCCGCAACGTCTGAGTAGAAGCCCTTGTCACTTCACCTGGTCTCCACCGTGTGCAGGGTACTCATCAGGCCCAGGGGTGGGGAGATGATATAACTCGACCCTCATCCTTCTCAGGAATGCAGCCCACCATTCCAGTTGTGATGGTTCAGCCCTGATTCAGGTCTCAAGCCCACCTCCCTCCTGTCAGTTTCCTTCTATACCCTGTGCATCAGGAAAGGTCACTTTTAACCCCTAGACGTAACCCAAATGCTAGACCTCAATACATGGTCTTCTCCACCCAAGGACTCCCTACTTGTAACAGTCCGTGTTCAACCCATATGCTAATATCTATCGGCAGAACAGAAATGAATCCAGTATTTCTATCTTTTCCCAGCAAGCTATGCCCTTATGCCCCCCCCCCAAGTCCCCCCAAGGTGTCATTGGGACGCCTTGGTGCACACACCATTGTTTAACACTTTCATCATTTGTTATTATGATAATTACACTTGGCTTATACTCAAGGGATTCAAGAGTTGGAGACCTTGTCTATAGCCAATATCATGATCTGGCATTGGGTACGGTTAGGAATGAAATACTGAACTGTTGACATCCTAAGTCAGGGTCCTTAAGTCTACATCAGGTCATTTGCTATTTGCAAATGAGTTGACACCAGGCCACCTCCGGGAGCTTAAACAAGAGTGGTCCTTACTGGGATGAAGGAAAGCCTTTTCTGTGAGGTTTGTGGCTAGGCACTGAGCCTCTGCAACCACAGTCTGGCCAGGTCTCACCGGCTTTGCTGGATTTTTATCACAGCCAGCCGTCCTCTCCCTGACTCTGAGGCCATTTCTATTCTCTGAAATCTGAATCAAAACAGAACACAATGAACCAGTGAATTTTGTCTCTTATTTGACACTCTTTTCTCTCCTGCCCCCCACAGATCAAGCCACTGGTTCCCCAGAAACTGAGATAAGATTTTATTTTATTTTTTTTACCTGCACTCCACATACATAGCTACATTTCCCAAACATTTCAGAACATCCTGAAATTCGTAGCTTCTACAGGCCTTCCAGCCTGGTGAGTGCATGTGCATACAGGGCTCCAGGCAATGTATGTTACCATTTGATGAAGTATATATTTAGAATGCTTAATATGCGTATTAATTAACTCATAAATAGCAGTGACTTTTTAAGAGCAATTCCATTCCATTGTTTAAAAAGCATCTTTGGGAATTCTCAAGATAAATCACAGTGACACATGCTTTCCTTTAATTCCATATGCCGGAAACAAGTCCTGCCATATCATGGAATGATGACTGTCCAGATTTCAGATTTGCATCACATGAATGCAAAGCATCAGCCCTCTCACACAATGTCCTTTTTATCTTGTGGCGCAACTTTCCAAGCACCCAGATGCAGAGATTTTCATATATTGAATTCAAGTGCAAGCAGACTTTAAGGCCATGTTAGAAAGCAAGGAGTTCTTGGGGTGCCTGGGTGGCTCAGTTAGTTAGCTGTCTGGCTCTTGATTCCGGCTCAGGTCATGATCTCACAGTTGTGAGATCGAGGCCCATGTCAGGCTCCATGCTGAGTGTGGAGCCTGCTTGGGATCCTCTCTTCTTCTCTCATTGCCTTTCTCTCAAAAAAAAAAAAAAAAAAAAAAAAAAAAGGAAAAAGAATACAGTTCTTGAACCCCAAACACAATCCTAACCTCTTTCATATATGTCATATTTATTTCTCTTGTTTAATTAAAAAACTATTGGGAAGTTCTTATATTCTCATTTAATTTACACAAGAACTGGGTCTCAGAAGCTCAAGTGACCTGCATATAGCCATGTGTCTTGCTGGTAGAATATTCAAGATTCAAACACAGCACAATGCAATTCTAAAGACCATGTTGTTTCTATGCCAGTGAATTGACTGTAATGAATGCTTTGAAAGAAAATATCTCAAAGAGGGAGAAGCCTGTATCTGAGAGAATGAATTCTCCAGGGGAACAGAATCAGTAGGACATACACACACACACACACACACACACACACATACACACTTACTTATTTCAAGAAACAGGTACATAAGGTGATGGATGCTGGCAGGTCTGAAATTTGTAAGGCAGGCTGATGGTCTGGAAACTCAGGCATCATTTTCCTCTAGGGGAACCTTAGGTTTTGCTCTTAAGGCCTTTGCCGGATTAGAGGAGGCCTATCTACATTATCAAGGATAATCTCCTTTACTTAAAGTCAACCAATTGCAGGCATTAATGACATCTACAAAATATCTCCATAGCAACACCTAGATTAGTATTTGTATAAATAACTAAGTGTTCTGGTCCTACCTACCAAGTTAACGCATAAAACCAAGCAGGGCCCCAATGTTTAAGCCTAAATTCCTGACCCTCATAATAAGTTCCTGCAGTTTTGTGATAAGCCCAGAAAGACCAAAATTCTATCTGGTCACCCTCTATGGAAAACATGCAAATAAACAAGTCCTAAACAGCTTTATTTATACATTTAACTATTTTAATGAGGAATTCTTTGAGTATCTACTTAGCCCTGCACCAGTCTTGATGGAAAAAAGGAGGGAGGTCAGGGAATATAGAATTAAAAAACATTCTCTGCTTGCAGATAAATCTGTTTAATTGGAGAGATAAGAAAACCATCTTGGAGAAAAGTTGCTTGTATTTTTTTTTTTTTTAGTTGAGTATTATGGTCATATTATCAGTGAATGAAATTTGCAATTTACTTGTATTTTAATAATTTTTTGGAGATTTCTTTTATTGCCTAGTAACTGTTCAAATATTGAGGGGGTTCACCGAGTGTGTAAAAAATGTATCTTGGTCTCTTGAATACATATATTCATAAGTATCTATATGTGTGTGTAGGTGTGTTCATATACACTACACATACATTATACACACACACACACACATATTATATATCTGTGGGTGTTTGATATAGCATCTTAATTGTGGTAATTCAATATGGTATTTCCATATTTATTTATCCTTACTTCTATATCTGAAAAATATTAGCATTTCCTACTATGAGTATATATTTGTCAATTTCTCCTTCCATCCCTAACAGGATTGCTTTATATTTTTTGGACCTATCCTATTAGCTGTATAAAAGTTTATGCTTATTATATCTTCTTGGCATAGTGTATCTTTTAATTATAAGAAATATCCCACTCTGTCTTTTTAACACTTTTCATCTTGAATTTTTTAGCCTATATTAATATTACTATAAGATACATTGTATTTTTATCTGAAATATGTTTTTCACACTCTTCTTTTGAAACACTTTGTGCTCCTTTGTTTTAACTGCATGAAGTATTAACAGTAAGTCAAACTTTGTTTTTGTATTTTGTTTTTTATTTTAACTCGGTCCTGTCTCTCTGTTTCTGGAGGTAAATTTAATTTATTCACATCTCTTGTCATTACTGATAGATTTTGAATTGCTTCTCTTTCCATTTTTTTGCACTACATTTAGTTATTTCTTTTTGGTTTTTATTTCCTGTATTTTATGATTTTTCCCACATAAAATCTCCTCTACAAAGAATTGCTTATCATTGTAATGGGCATATGTACACACATGCACACACATTTGCCTATATTTTGTGTGTATATCTTATGTCCTAGTTAAACAAATAATTCAGAGAAGGATAAGATATAAACCTTGAAGTCTGCTGGTACCAATAGGACTGAGTTCCACATATGAACCCGAGGAGTGATGAGTTCTCTGGAACTTATGTGATATCGTTTGCATTAATGGCCCAAATTCTTTTTTTTTTTTTTCAACATTTTTTTTTTTATTTATTTTTGGGACAGAGAGAGACAGAGCATGAACGGGGGAGGGGCAGAGAGAGAGGGAGACACAGAATCAGAAACAGGCTCCAGGCTCCGAGCCATCAGCCCAGAGCCTGACGCGGGGCTCGAACTCACGGACCGCGAGATCGTGACCTGGCTGAAGTCGGACGCCTAACCGACTGCGCCACCCAGGCGCCCCCCAAATTCTTTATCCTTTCTGTGTCCATGCCCCTTGCAATGTTACTTTTGAGATCCTCCCATTAACAGTTGGGGTATCTTTCAACCACGTGACTTATTTTGACTAATGGGATGTCAGCATTTGTGATACAAGCAAAGATCTGAAAAAGTGCTTGTATATTTATGCCTCTTTTCTCCTTGGCTTTAATCATGAGAACATGTCCAATTAGATGTCCAATCCAATCTGATGAAAATGAAACATGTGGGGCAAAGTTTTACCATTTGTCCCAGGTGAAGTTGTTCAGAAGGAGCCAAGAGCCCGTTTGGCATTGAAGAAGCCTAGCAAAGACTAGAATAACTTTCCAGGACTAGAGTCTTAGAGAATAACTTAGACAGTAAAAAGACCATCAGCTAGATAAATACTTATTTTATCAGAGTAAGAGTTTCTAGAGTGGTTGGCTACAGAGCACTTCTGTGGCAATTGATAACTGCTGTAGCAGGTATGCAAGAAAGTGAATTTGTCATGAGCTTGTAAAAAGATCAGTGTCTCTAAGAATATCAAAAAGCAACATTCAAAATACTAAAAATGAACTTAGATAACATTATGGTTTCTTGAGATCAATTATAAAGGTAAAATGAGACTTCTTTACATACAAAAGGATGGGAATATGTTTTTAAATCCCACAATGCCCTATATGGTTAATTTTCACAACCCAATATTTTCATTTCAAGTTGTATAAGGCAGATATTGCACTTTATTTCAAAATAGAATGTATTTTTGAAATTTTAACTTAAAAAATAATGTGGTCTTAGAAAGAAAATTTCAGATCTTAATTGCAGGAATTACTTGGAAGTCATAACTTGGGAGTAAATTCAGAATTTCCACATCCTATCAATGCCATACTTGATTCAGTAATACTGAAGGAACCTCAGGTAATGAATTATGTATTTATCAATTCACTCAATAAACATTGACTGAGCACCTACAAAGGATTAATAATTCCATTGATGCCAGGTTTTTACCTTGATATAAACTATACCTTCTCGAAGCACTTACTTCACAATTTGGGCCCCGAGTTATGTGATTCAGGGAAGCTTCATCTGGATTTACCCTCTGTTCCTGTCCAAGGCTTCTGTCTGGAGACATCATCTGCCTCCTTGCATTTGTAAGTGTTGCTACATCATCCAGGAACCTGCTCTACTATGTCTCAGAACACTGCTGATCTCTTTTCAAAATTTCTTCAATGGAAGCTTCTCACTAGTCACTTTCTCCTGTGGATTTCATCTATGCCTAACATATATTTCTATTGTTCAAATATCTTAACAACGAAATATGTTTCTTTTCATCTATTTATCTAACACTAGTCTATTAGCTTCTTAGAAAAAGGAACTATAGAATGTATGCCTTAAAAAACAACCACAAAAAGTAGGTGGTTAATAAGTTTTTGATAAGCTGAACATTTACCATCGTGTGCTAAGCTATGCGATGTAGAATCTCTAAAACTTTCTCCCCTGTAACTAAACTTGTTTTCTGTTCCTTTACAAAGTCATGGAGGGAAAACTGAAGAGACGATAAGGTTTCTTTCTCTAGATCCCAATCTAACCTCGCCTAGCCAAAGCTTCACAAACAGAAGTTCCTACAGAAATGAGACATTGGGAGAGCATGGTGTGGATATACCTCACATACTTCTTAATTTCTAAGTAACAAATTTTTTTTTGCAAAGGACAAAAGTATACTTTTGTATATATATATATATATATACTTTTGTGTATATATATATACACACACACACACACACACATATACATACATAAGTATATAAATGTGTATATATATACATACATAAGTGCATATATACATATATATGTATATATATATTCATATTCTCACAAAATAGTAACATGCTATACAATGTGTATATATTTTAACTACAATAAACTATATATAATACATATACACACATATATATAGTACATTGTACACACACACACTGTATATTATGTTACCATTTGTTGATAGTAGATAATTTCAAGATTTTTTAATTTGTTAGAATACAAATAATAATAATAATAATAATAATAATAATAGAATAGACTAATAGAATGCTCTTCTGGGGGGAAAAAGTTGATGGGAGTCTCCCAATGACCCACAGTTAGAGAGAACCATGGTGTTTCAGCACCACGGACAGTGGTACACTCGCTCTGGTGTTCCTAAGACTAAATATGGCGTCTGTAGCTCCAAGTTAAATTGGCTGCTGTGGTGGAGGATGACCACCACCCCAGGAGGAGAAAGGAAAGATAACCTTCACACCAGGGCAACTTGACTTCCATATCAAAGGCAGCATACCTCTAAAGCAGAGAGCCTGAGTCTACAAAGCAGACACCAGATTGTGTGTGCTGTTGTAGCCAAATGGCAAGGAAAACCCTATCACTCGCAGAATCCCATTTTTTTTTAAATTAACAGGGACTGGTTAGCTATAAGGCCTACACTTAGACCTTAAAATAAACAGTGGATTCCAAATAGTATCAACACAATGAGGCAGTGTTGCGCAATATCTCTGCGGAAGAAGCTAACTCGGTGAAAACCTAAGTCATAAAGCGACTGTAGAAGAGTTCAGAGGAGGAAGACAGCAGCTAGAGCTGAAGGCCTGGGTGAAGGGTGAATAAATTGCAGGGTATGAGCTGGGTGCCAATTCCTGGCAGTATGGCATTTGAGGGAGCCCCTGGCCACGCACATAACGCATGGCATAGCATGTGGCATCAGCAAAAGATGGAAGCAGAGGTGCGTACCCCTAAGGCAAATGACTTACTTGGCCTAGCTCATCTTTTCTTTCAACTTAGTTTGGCCTAAGTCCTTAAATTCTACCCCATGCTTTTCTCACCTCCTTGGATAACCTTCCTAGAACATGGCTAGATTTACCCACTTCAACCTAATCACCTTTCCTACTGCTGGTAGTTAATCCATTCATGTAGGTACTCAACAAATGTTTATTTAGCACCTAATAGATGCCAGAATCTCTTTCATTCCCTAAAAGACCTCTCAAACCACTCGATTGTCTTGTTCATTGTTCATTCATCTATTAAACCCAATAATTGTTTTGAGCACTGGTGTTAAGTGCTATCTCAGGCCCAAGGTTACAAAGATGAAGGAGACATAAGCTCAGTCATCAAGGAGCTTACAGTTGAGTAGGTGAGACAAGTATGGAAAAGCCATCACACCATAGTGTGACAAATCACTCAATAAGGAAAGGGTGCTATGGGGACACAGAGGGAAGAGCAATTACCACCAGTGAGGATTCTGGAAGGTGCTTCAACCTCAAACGTATATAGAACATTTCACATATGGTCAAACTTATTCTGGGCATGTTCACTCTTTAATCCTCACAAAGGCCCTACGAGGTTGACGAAGAAAAAGGGAAACTGAGACTCACAATGTTTCACTCCCATGCCCAAGTCATGCAAGTGGCAAAGCTGGGACTCGACTCCATTGCATTTAGAATCAGTCTTTTTCAATTCAGCCTGGCCCCCTTCCAAAAGGCTCCAGAGGGGGTGGCATTTGAGTAGAGCCTTTGGAGAACAAGTGGGACTTTGTCATGGTGCCACCTGTGAAGTGGCAGAGATGATGAGGAAACCAAGCCAGGTGAGGAGCAGCCCCTGGCTGCCACCCTCAGGGGATGTCTAGCTATTTCTGTGATGAGGACCCATGTGCCCCAGGGCGGTTTCCGTGGCAGCATGAACCCCCCTGATGCCCTGACCCATCTTTGCCTGTCTCATTCTTCTTCGTAATTGGACCGGCTGCTGCTCACTGCTTACCTGATTAGTGGGTTCACTAACCCAGCAGAAATGGGATCTAAGAGGATTAAAATGTGAAAAAAAAAAAGATAATACAAATGGAAAACAGCAGCTTCTCCAGCCGAGCTTTGGATTAGAAGTTGAGAAAGTGAATCAGAAAATTAAAAAATATGAAGGACAAGGTTAAAATGGTGATTGGGAGGAGTCCTTTTGTAGCCAAGCGTCCTTGCATGCTATTGTTTCTGTCTTGTGTAAGTTCTCCAGGGAAAAGTACAAATGCCTTTGCGTGGCTTTCAGGGGCCACCTAAGATCTGGGTACAGCCTTGCTTTCTGATCTTATTCCCCACAATCTCCCTTCCCTTTGTAGATCTCTTCATTTATCATCTTTGAATCTTTGCTCCCACAGGTTTCCTTCCCCAAATTCATGTCTCTGCTATCATTACGTCCCCAATTTCTTCTCTTCCCTCTCCCTGAAATGCAGCCTCCTTTCAAAGTCTTCCACCATTTCTCTGTGGGAACCATCTCCCTCCCGAAGCCTGTTGCACATTGTCTATCTTGTCAATTACTTAGCACTTTGCTGCCTGCAAAGAATGCAACTTATACATTTTCTCCCTTGGTGGGCTGTGAACACAGAGGGCTGGAACAACACGCTCCTCCATGAAAATGACCTTATACTGGCATTTACAAAAGTCTCTTTGTATGAATGGGGGGGGGTGGTGAATGAGCCAGTGCATCAAGCACAACAGTGAATCCTCTAAGCATTGCTTGATTATGTTGCTTCCTGGCTTAAAGCCCCTCTGGGCACTCTAACCTCCAAGGATGAGGCTGAAACACAGCATCCCTAAGGAACTAGCCTCACGTCTCTCCCCCCACCTCCTGTGCCATGCCCCCTCCCCAGCCACCCTTCTCTGGGCGCTCCTAGGCCCCATGTGAGCACGCCAAAAGCACTCCCCATGCTTGATTTGCATCCTGCCAAACTCTGCCTGAAATCACATCTCCCAACTCATCTTCCCCTCCTCTTTTCATGGAAAATTATACTCATTCTTTACGATTCAGTTTAATTATCACATTTTCTCCCAAAGCCCTCCTGGATACCTCCAGGGCTAGTAATCCCTTCTTTTGTCATGCTCTTTGCCCAAATATCCATTTTAGCAGTTTAAGACAGCATCAGAGTTTCTGCTGTTTTGTTTTCCGTGTGTTTCTGGTGTTCGCATTCTACACATCTGTTGTCCACGCTTACAATGGGCTCTTGCAAGGCAAAGGCTCAGTAATTTTCCATCATGGTGTTGGTTACCATTGATTAAGCTTTTACTGTGTGGTAGGCCCGGTACTCACACACATGATCTCATACGATCGCCATAGTAGGAATACTAGGATAGTATCATGCACATGCACATGAACGCTCATCCACATTGATCTAGACTCACAGTCTGTGCTTGTAAGCGTGGCATTGCAGCGTCTGCCTTTGTGACTTTCATCAGTACAGACCTGGGTGGAGGGATGTCCTTGCCTCCCACCACATATTCAGAGTGGAAGAACAGACATAATAAACTAATTCAACCCTTCTTAGCACTTACCATGCACCAAGTGCCCTGCTGAGGGCTTTATAAACATTACCACGTGAAATCCCCCTAATATCTCAACAAGGAAAATGCTATTATTTCTGTCACTTTAGAGATGAGGAGACCAAGGCTCGGAGGAGGCTAATTAATTTTTCCAATGTCATGTGCTACGAAGGACAAAGTCCAGACCCAGACTCTGGTCTTCAGGCTTGAGAACTGAGATTTTTACCCCTTCATCAACCCATCTGGGTTGCAATTTGGTTTTGCCCAATTGTTGAAAAATTCTAACTAAACATTTAGGAGATTTCATAAGGCAATCACAACCTCAAATGAGGTCCCCCAGAAGCTCGGCTGATGACCACCTAGGCCATCCACCAGAGGAGAGGAACCCCTGTCTCAGCCTGAGTATCCCATCCCATTGCTAAGAGAACCTTCACCCAACAGAAAAGAGTTTGCCCACACGCTCCCATCCCCAAGAGGAAGGTTAAGACTGCCCATCTGCTTGGGTGCCCTCAGCAAATTCAAAGTACAGATACGGGGCCAGGAGATACCATGCAGGCCTGTAAAACTTCTGTGAAATTATACTGACATTAATGCTCTCCAAGCCTTGTTCTCCTTAGTTTTTTTTTGGTCAAAGTTATTTTTCACTGGAGAAAACCAGAGTCCCAAATATCTGTCCTTCTGAATCCCCTGCCTTCCCATAAAGACCTTTATGGGAAAATTATTTCAGCCAAAAAGACCAAGAAGCCCAGTGAGTTTGGTATATTACAGATAGAAGGTCAATGGGTCTGGACCCTAAGAAACAAAAAAGAGATTTAGGAAAGAATGTCAGAGAAAGGTTTGGACCAGAAAAAACACAACACCTCAGTCCAAGGAAGGAAGTTGGAGTGTATTTGTCTTGCATTGGAAAGTCACTGGGGAGGGCAGAGGGTGTAGGGACATGATGTGGATGTTGGAAGACATCTTAGGGGTCATGAAGAGAAAGGATTGGAGGATGTCAACAGTGATGGCAGAGGGGTGGTTTGCGGTCAATACACCATCTGGGTGAGGTAAGATGGTGGCCAGGAGTAGGAATTGACAGGGACATGGTGGGAAAGTGGTGGCATTCTAAATGTAGGTTGGAAACAGAGCCAACTGCGCTTCCTTTCTCAGTATACCCAGGTGAAAGCCTAATTAATTCTCTCTGGAAAACCAAAGATTGAAGGATTACTGCCTTCTGCAGTGCTGGAAAGTGAGGCTGAGGCTCCTTGTCCCTGATGAACTCATTTGAGAGCACAAATAACTTCATTATATATTGTTATATATCAGAGCCATGGTGTGGAAAGGGCTTTGGAGAGCCCATATCTAGTATCTTCATTTATTCCTTAGACATTTAAGGCCAAGTCCTGGGGGGAAACTTTCCCATGTAGTAGGGTAGAGACCAGCCTGAGACAGAAAGAGATCCCAGGTCTTCTAATTGCTGGCCCAATACTTGTTCTCTGATGCCAACAAAGGAGAATGAACACTAATACCTATGAACATCCCCAATGTTCTAGACTCTGCGCTGACCAAGCTATGTATGCTCACCATTGACTCCATACACTGAGCATCTACAACATCCCTGTTTAGTTCCATGTGCTAAAAAATACCAAAACACCCTGGTGAGCAGGACTGGCTTTGCTCCTGCCCTCACTGAGCTTTCAGAGAAATGTTTGCTTCTTGATCAATGGGGTCATGCAGGATCGTTATTAGGACCCTTTGCTGTAACAGATGCTAAAGGACTACAGACACAGAACAATTCAGATGCTTACCCATTCTCTACTGTATGCAGTGCCCAGTTCTGGGCTCCAAGCCAGAAACTGCTGTTAAGATCAAAGAGAAGTTTGTGCAAAGTACCCGGTCAGCTTCCCAGAGCTCTGTTCATGTAAGGAGAATAACAAGATACTTTCTATCCTGCCCTCAGCTTTGTGCTCCGGGGCAACTAAGTCAGGGTTAAGCTCTTCTGTGTTCAAATACAGAGAAATCAGAAGGACCTTGGATTTGCACTTAAGACCATTTAGGATGTCCAAGCACAGAAAGGCCAAAGACTGAGTGATGCGGAGAAGGAGAGTGGCAAGGAAGAAATGAGGGGGGCATGACATGGGAGAACAAGAAAAAGAGAGAGCCGCATCAGTCAGAGAATGTATTCAATGTGAAAAAAGGAAGAAAGGTAATTTGAGAACTCCAGCCTCCATCTGCTCAGACTCTGAGGATAAAGGCAAAGAGGGATTAATGACCTGAGGGGCCATGGCAGGGCCTCCTCAACGCCCACAAGTGCATGCAGGATAGAAATACCATTTATTAGCCCCATGCATGGTAATTATATTTAATACTGACCCTGATTCCTTTTGTCCACAGGAAATAATGAAAGCTGCTCTGTTTGAGTTTGAGGGCCTTAAGCGACCCATAAGCAGCTCCTACTTCTGTCTTAGGCTGGCAGTCAAATGGGACAAAGGAGAGCCATAGGCATGAACATTCAGGTTTTGTAAGAGATGTTTCTGAAATCACATCATCCAGTGAGGAAAGAAGGTGTGGATAGTGCACAGTCCTGGACAGGGTCCCAGACCCTGACTCAGTCCTTCAATATCTAAGTGACCTTGGGCAAGATTGTGAATGCCCTGAACTTCTGTTTTCTCTCTGATATTTCTTTCTTTCTTTCTTTCTTTCTTTCTTTCTTTCTTTCTCTTTTTTGCAATTTTTTTTCTTGTTAGCTGTTTTTTTATTTATTTAATTTAATTTAATTTAATTTAATTTAATTTTTTAAATTTACATCCAAATTACTTAGCATATAGTGCAACAATGATTTCAGGAGTAGATTCCTTAGTGCCCCTTACCCATTTAGCCCATCCCCCTTCCCACACCCTTTCCAATAACCTTCTGTTTGTTCTCCATATTTAAGAGTCTCTTCTGTTTTGTCCCCATCCCTGATTTTATATTATTTTTGTTTCCCTTCCTTATGTTCATCTGTTTTATCTCTTAAAGTCCTCATGTGAGTGAAGCCATATGATTTTTGTCTTTCTCTGACTGACTAATTTCACTTAGCATAATACCCTCCAGTTCCATCCACATAGTTGCAAATGGCAAGATTTCATTCTTTTTGATTGCCGAGTAATATTCCATTGTATGTATATACCACATCTTCTTTATCCATTCATCCATCGATGGACATTTGGACTCTTTCCATACTTTGGCTATTGTTGATAGTGCTGCTATAAACATTGGGGTGCACATGTCCCTTCGAAACAGCACACTTGTATCCCTTGGATAAATACTTAGTAGTACAATTGCTGGGTTGTAGAGAAATCTACATATTCAATGCAATCCCTATCAAAATAACACCAGCATTCTTCACAGAGCTAGAACAAATAATCCTAAAATTTGTAGAGAACCAGAAAAGACCCCGAATAGGCAAAGCAATCTTGAAAAAGAAAGCCAAGGCAGGAGGCATCACAATCCCAGAATTCAAGCTATACTACAAAGCTGTAATCATCAAGACAGTATGGTACTGGCACAAGAACAGACACTCAGATCAATGGAACAGAATAGAGAACCTAGAAAAGGACCCACAAACGTATGGCCAATTAATCTTTGACAAAACAGGAAAGAATATCCAATGGAATAAAGACAGTCTCTTTAGTAAGTGGTTCTGGGAAAACTGGACAGTGACATGCAGAAGAATGAACCTGGACCACTTTCTTACACCAGACACAAAAATAAACTCAAAAATGGATGAAAGACTTAAACACAAGACAGGAAGCCATCAAAATCCTCGAGGAGAAAGCAGGCAAAAACCTCTTTGACCTTGGCTGCAGCAACTTCTTACTCAACACATCTCCAGAGGCAAAGGAAGCAAAAGCAAAAATGAACTATTGGGACCTCATCAAAATAAAAAGCTTCTGCACAGCGAAGGAAACAATCAGCAAAACTAAAAGGCAACCGACAGAATGGGAGAAGATATCTGCAAATGACATATCAGATAAAAGGTTCGTATCCAAAATCTATAAAGAACTCATCAAACTCAACACCCAAAAACCAAATTATCCAGTGAAGAAATGGGCAAAAAACATGAATAGACACTTCTCCAAAGAAGACATCCAGATGGCCAACCAACACATGAAAAAATGCCCAACATCACTCATCATCAGGGAAATACAAATCATAACCACAATGAGATACTACCTCACACCTGTCAGAATGGCTAACATTAACAACTCAGGCAACAACAGATGTTGGCGAGGTCGCGGAGACAGAGGATCTCTTTTGCACTGTTGGTGGGAATGCCAGCTGGTGCAACCACTCTGGAAAACAGTATGGAGGGTCCTCAAAAAATTAAAAATGGAGCTACCCTACAACGCAGCGATTGCACTCCTAGGTATTTCTCCAAGGGATACAGGTGTGCTGTTTCGAAAGGACATATACACCCTGATGTTTATAGCAGCACTATCTGATATTTCTAACACAACACCAACTTCATTGGGCTCTCAAGAGCTTTAAATGAGATGCTGGATGGGGAAGCAGTTAAAAACATTCCTGGCACCTGAAAAACCATCCATGGATCCCAAAGTCCCTTACTTGAAACCCCTGGAGGTGTAGACTTTAGAATTCTTCAGATTTGGGAAAGATAATGTGGTGTAGCTATCATACATCATGTAGCAACCTCTTTCAGAACTCCAGAGAGTCCTCCTCCCCCGTCACCTTACCGTGCTTCTCTCCTCCCAGTATTTATCACCCACTGACACAGAACCACTTGTTTGCATAAGCATCTGCTGGGAATGTGAGGTCACAGGGGCACGGATTTTGCCTCTTGTCATCACTTTTTCCCTCTGTGCCTAGACAGAGATTGGAACACAGAATATGTTCCATAAATATAGACCCAAAGATCAATAATACATATTGGCTCTAACCTACTATAAAATGAAAATACTGTAGGTTGAAAATGAATTTAATACGCCTAACCTACCAAACACCCTAGCTTACACTGGCATACCTTAAACTTGCTCAGAACATTTACATCAGCCTATAACCTGGCAGAATCATCCAGCAGAAAGCCTATTTTATAATAAAGTGTTGACTTTCTCGTGTAATTTATTGAATACAGTACTGAAAGTGACGGTGTAGGTTGGTGACCCTCATTATCGTGTGACAGAGTGGGAGCTGGCACTCGCTGCCACGGTCCAGCATCACAAGAGAGGTTGCACTGCCTGTCACTAGCCCGGGGAGAAGATCAAAATGCAAAATTCGAAGTACAGTTTCTACTACATGTATCACTTGCGCAGCATCGTAAAGTCAGAAAATCAGAAGTTTAACCCCCATAGGTTGGAGACCATCTGTACAGCATTCTTAAAATGACAAAAGTATCGAGAGGAAAAGCTTTTAGTTGAGGACCAGGGCTTAGAGACTGGGCAGATGGAAGCACAAGGGAGGTGGGTGTTGGTTATAAAAGTCAACTACAGCGATCCTTGTGGTGCTGGTGACACCCGTAATAAAATTGTAAAGAATTAAATACACGCAAGACTACAAGACTGGTGGACTCCATCAATGCCAATACTTTGGCTGTGATATTATATGATAGCTTCATAAACTATTGCCATGAGTGTGTGGGGTGGGGAACAAGGTAAAGTCTACAGTGCCTTCCTTTGTATTGTTTTTCATAGCTGTTTTTGAATCTGAAATTCTCTCAACAAAACTCTTCATTGCAAAGAAATAAATTAGAAGGATGAAGGAGTAGTGAACATTTTCACCTTCAGCGAAGCTGATTTGGGTCATCTGTTCTATTTTCAGCGGTCCCAAGACATTTCCTCCACCGCATCTTTGCTCAGGGAAGACCAGGACGGGGTCATCTATCCTCGAGTGTGGGTCATTGCAGCCAGGAGCTCAGCCTGACTCAAAGGACAAGGTCACCGTTTCCCCCATTTCTCTCCACCCCACTCATCCCAAGTGCTCACAGCCTTGAATTTGAAGAGTTTTAAGCTAAAAAAAAAAAAAAAAAAAGATGGCGATTTTGCTTCAATGTTTTCTAATTTTGCTATAACTGCTACCAGCTGTGGGCTAATGTAGACCATATTCCATGAGGTGTCCTAAAGCCTTTTCATGTTTTCGAGTTGCCCAAGAGTTGACATGGTTAAAGACAGGGTGAGGGGAATGGTGAAAGCGGGGCTGATGGCCCGTGCTGGTTTTCAAAGTTGTGCTGTTTCTCATTCTAGTGTCTTCGGTTGCTGGAGGTGAGCAGGTTTCTGGCTCTGAGTCCAAAGCACAAGGAAGGACTTGGCAAGACCCTGTTTTCTGCTGCCTCTGCAGTCGGCTGTAGGCAATATTCAGATTTGAGCTGTGGGAAGCTTCCATCGGGTGCTCTCATTAACCTTGGCCAATCTTCCTGCATTACGTTGGAAATGTGATAAACACACCAGGCCCAAGGAGAGAGAAAGGGAGAGAGACAGGGAAGGGACCTAGTTGTGCCATAATCTCCAAATGGGCACGGTTCTGCCTTATAGTCATTCACTCACTTCACCAGAAACCCGCCGAGGGCCAGCTCTCCAGAGTTTTCAACCTGCCTCTGAGTGGCTTCTCACTTGTGTTCACATTCATTTTAGGGGCACATGACACTCTTCTCCTGTGTCTTCAATTAACCTCCAATTAACATCACAGACCAGGCCAGCGTGGTACAAATCAAACAGGTCTTTCCTGCCATTTCACCCAGAGAGCTGCTTGGTGCCTTGACTCTCCAGGCCCTCAGTAGGCAGCAGATGCCCTCAGCACCCTTGCTTGCCACAGTGGGCCAAGAGGAGGGCAGGCGGGTCCACCCCCACTACGCCCCTGGATCTGGATTGAACTGCCCAGGGCCCAGTGCCAGGCGGGAACCCTAGGCAACAGCCACACCAAGGCAGGGACAAGGCAGGATGTGGCCCCACCCTCCTGCCATTTCTCCATCCCATCCTCCTTCCCTTTCCAAGTCCTACTGGCCTTCTTCCGTTCACCACACCTCCACCTGCATATGCCTGTCCCCTCTCACTTTCCCCTTCCTTCTCCTTCATCTCCCCCCTGAGTCCCCCAGTGCCCCTCTGCCTCTGTGTGGCCTCCTTCCTTTTTCTCTGTCTCTGAGCTTGTGTTCTGCCTCCATTCATGGTGTCAGCCTTGCCTGTCTCCCTGCTCCTTCTCTGCATCCCCACACCTCCCCCCCACACACACACTCCCCTCTGGGCCCTTTCCCACTATGCAAGGCAGGGCCTTTCATCCACAGGGGCTTGACCTCTGCACAGTGTTGGCTTTGTCCTGGGGGTTCTGAGCCAAATGGAGGTAGGCATGACTGTTGCTCTGGGCCAAGCCCTGCCCTCTTCCCCCAGCCCCACACTGCTCTGATACATCTCTCAGCCTTCACATCCAAGGGAGATCAAGAGCCAACAAACAAAATTGAGAGATATTAATCCTTCCTTTGTTTTTACTATTATTATCTTTAAGGAACATCAAGTCCCTGCTGCAGGATTTCTGAGTGGAGGATTGGCCCAACAATTCTCCCAAAGAACACATGTCTCGGAACATGCGTTAAATGAACCAATAGGTAATGTCCCATCCAATTACACATTTCCTAATGAGTCAGACTCTTTGTACTGGATAAGGGAAGTCACTGGCCTTAGCCCCAGTTGTACAAGGTCTGTGATATTTTTAACATCAGTTGGAGTGAAATAAAATAAATACTATATTTGGGCCAGAGGTCATAGTGGAGAAAGTTGAAAACCACTATTGTCACAGAAGAAGGGATAGGACTTGATGGAGGTTTTCGCAACTGTTCTCCCTGGCCCACTCTGATGACAGCTGGAGAAATGGGGTGATCCAGGACATCACGCACTAATAGAGACACTGGCAAAATGGAACATGGCCAGAGGAATGTGGCTGGGGAAAGGGGATTCTTTAATCACCTCCGTAGGGGGATCATTGATTGAACAAGACTGTTCAGCCAGCTTAAAGGGGCCTAATAACAAATTATCTCAAGACCTAAGAAAACACCATGAGGAAGTGAGAACAGGCTTATCCTGAGTAAGTCAATGAAATCAGTTCATCAACCCATTCTACAAGTAGTTATCAAAAACTTTCCCCCATGGTAAGCATGAAACTCTGCACTGGGGATTCAGTGGAAGATAGAACACAAAGTCTTTGTCCTCATTCAGCTTCAAGCCTCCAGAGAAAGATCCCATGAGAAAATTCCAGCTCCGAAGGGCACAGGGAGGATTGGGATCTCATGGCATGGAGCAGAGATCAGAGGGAGACAGGTTTTACTCAACCCAGGAAGGGGTGCTCTGAAAGTCAGAGGTGACGAAAGATTCATGGAGCTGCCATGTGAAGCCTTGAGCTTCCCATATTGGAGGTGTGTGCACAGTAGCTGAATCTTCCATGATAGGGGCCACTAAGTGGGTAGAATCCCTAGGTCCTGAGGTTGGACTGGACACACTTGAAGATCCATCCAATTCCACTAACTTCTGAAAATCGATGAGTAAAATCGCTGATATCAGTGTATATGTTCTAATGAAATACCTGTCTTTAAAGGTGCTTATCAGCTGGGGAGTATGGATGAGACGAACAAGGCTGGATCCAGCCTCAGACAGATCTATGTGTGTTGAACACTGGCCACCACTGGCTCTGTGAGTCTGTACAGATGCCTTAGCTTCTGTATCGTAACACAGGGAAGGCAAATCTGCCAACTTTGTGATAATTAAACAAGATACAGATCCATGGACAATCTCTTGGATGGCCCATGTCACATAATACACATTTGGTGATGGATGGTTATTAGGATTTGTCATTAGTATAACTATGATCTCAATCATAAAGTCCCAGTGTCACAAAAATATAGGGTTATGGATTGTTAAATTGGCATTACTATAAAGTGGAAAATCTATAGTAACATAAAAAAATTTCCCATTCACAGTGTAAAAATTATGTTAAAAATCTCAGAATAAAAGCAA
Source organism: Neofelis nebulosa (assembly GCF_028018385.1). Classification (NCBI taxonomy): domain Eukaryota; kingdom Metazoa; phylum Chordata; class Mammalia; order Carnivora; family Felidae; genus Neofelis; species Neofelis nebulosa. The sequence continues at coordinate 142,076,052 of NC_080788.1, forward strand.
CATGAAATGTCCAAGAATTATATGTAAAAAAATCAGGGAGTTGTCCAGATTGTTGAGAGAGAGAGAGAGAGAGAGAGAGAGATATGTGTGTAAATGGAGAGAAAGTCTCCTGATTAGAAGACTAAATAGTGTAAAGATGTCAGGACTCTCCAATTTAATCTACAAAAGTAATACAATCTCAATGAAAATCCCAATGGAACCTTTCATGGAACTTGACAAGATAGCACTAAAATTCATCAGAAAAGAGAATGTACAGGAATAGTCAAAGAAAAAAATTTTAATTAAGAATAATGGGAGGAATAGGCTACCCTGCCCATGGCATAAACATGGCTATAAAGCTGTAGTAATTAAAAGTACCAAGAAGACAAGCTTGAAGAAATGAAAGAGAAGAGAGCTCAGAACTAGTGAATCCCACATGTGTCTAGGAATAAAATGCATAAAGAAGAGAACATTTCAAATCAATGGAAGAAGGAAGCCTTCTCCAAAGAATGAAGGCATTTGTTATCTATTTGGAGAAAAGAAGTAATTAAATGCGTTCCTCTTAATAGAGCCCAAAATAAAGTATAGAAGGATTTGCTCATTCACTTTAGAAATATTTATTCAACATCTATGTGTCGACGCCTCACTAGGCACCGGGGTACAGAGTGGTGAATGGTCCCATAAAGAGACCCACGCCCCCGAATTAATGGCTCTTTCGGTTGGGAGCTAGTCAACAGAGAAAGTAATGAAGATATCAGGACAATTGTGAGAAGCGCTAGGAAGGGAACAAACACATTTCTGTGACAAAGAAGGGGGGAGGGGTGGCACTTAATTACACGTATCTCCCAGAGAAGGACTTTTGGTTGAAGTGCAGGGTGGAAAAGGCCAAAAACAGGAAAGGGCTTGGTGTGTTCTAGAAGCTGAAGGGAGCCACTTGGCTTGTGTATATGGCCCCTGAAGGCAGGAATGTCAGGAGATTAAATCGGAAGGGTATCTAAAGTCGGAATAGGAATCTAAGCGTCAAAGAAGAACATAGAGCAAAACCTGCCTAACTATTCCACGGAGAGGTGGGGAGGGTCTTTCTAAGAAGGATGTAAAACCTAAATACTCTGTTATCACTACTGTGACAATAGTACCATCATACTCCACCACTAAACTGCTACTCCTGTTGCCACTGCTATGCTGTTAATACTAACTACTACCCTTCTGGATGACAGAATTCACCATAAAAATCTCTTGAAGAATGGGGAACATCTTTGCAACATGTCGTCAGATTGCTAGCATTAACGGCAAATTCCGGACACTGATAGGTGCTTTATGAAAGCTAATGAAACACAACCCCGAGAGGTAAATACTGTTATTGCCCCCATCGCCTGGATGTGGAAATGGAAAGACAGACCAGAGAAGGAACTTACCCAGGGTCGTACAAACGGGCAGAGGAAGCAGAACTCAACCCAGCCTCCCTGGTCCCAGCCTCTGTTACAATCTCTGCTCTCTAACATGCTCTGTGGTCTTGCCCACGTCACCTTTTTGTGTGACTAATTCAAAATGAACGAAGCTCAAGTTTTCATCCGGCAAGGCTGACGGGAACCCAGCGTGACTATCCCCTCCGTGTTACTTTTATGGAACATGAACGTGGCCCTGGGAGACAGAGGTCTAGGCATCCGTGCAGGTCGGGTGCTGCAGCCCAGTCTCCAGCCAGTCTGCGTGGTCCAGTCCCATGGCAGGGGACCTCTGGCTCACGCCCTCCTGCTGCACCACGCAAGGACTCAGGCCTCACTGGCTCCAAGGCTGGCATCCTTCCCCCACTAGGTCTTCCCACATCAGAGAGGCTGCTTTTTCTCCAGCTCACGTTCTCACCACAGAGGTGCCTGTAACCCCGTCCTGGGGGAATTTTCCTTTTCCTTCTCAAGTTGAGCTTTTCTCCTCTTCAGTTCTCAAAACATCAAACCTTTGATCCCCTGCCCCATCAGACAAATCCAGCTTAATTGCCTCAGTGGGCCCAGGCATAGAAATCAAAGACCTGTTTAGGGAGGGCACCCACCACCTGGCACGGTTTCCTCCCCAGGCCTCCTAGCCGTAGGATTAGGGAGAGCCTGGACGCCAAGAGCAGAACCTGGCATTCTGCCTGGTGGAAGGAGGGGCGGGGGTAGGCGCAGGATTTGGGGAAATACCTGTCATTTCCTTACAGAGAACCTCTAGGTAAGAAAAACAAAAGAGTTATTGTCTCAATAGATTATGTTTGCCACATTAATATCTAGGTAAATTGTAGGAACTCTTTATACACACATACAGAGTTAACAAGAAAGGGACAAGTGAGAGAAAAGACGAAAACGTTCTCAAGTTCGAAGTTAATCCAGGAAAAAGAAACAGAAATAACTAATAAATCCACAAAAAGGTAGAGAGGCTTACTATTAAGCAGAGGAGTGGAAATTTTTTAAATTGAGATACAATTGCCCTGATTGGTAAACCATTTTTTAAAATGTAATTGGGGCACCTGAGTGGCTCGGTTGGTTGAGTGTCCAACTCTTGATTGTGGCTCAAGTCGTGATCCCAGGGTCGTGAGATTGAGCCCCAGACTGGGCTCTGTGCGGATCATGGAGCCTGCTTAAGATTCTCTCTTTTTTCTCTCTCTGCCTCTCCCCTGCTCGCTTTCTCTCTCCCTCCCTCTCTCTCTCTCTCTCTTTCTCTCTCAAACAAAATTAAAAAAAAAAAATGTATTTGGCAAAAGTGGTGGAAAAAGCTGGCGTTTTTGACCAAAATTGATTGCAGTAAAAACTGATACAATTTTGAGAAAGTCGTTTGGCTTTTCTATAACAATTAAAAAGATGCGGTCTTTTGAGCCAGCAAGTATATTTTTAGGACTCTACAGATAATCATACATTTGAACAAGTACATATAAAAATAATATGCAACTTGTCACAAACTCATGGAACATAAAATATGTATTTGGATGATAGCATCAGCAATGTTTGTCAAGTAGCAAAACTTAGAAAGCTGGAGAATGGTTAATTCAATCCAAACCAAGAAAATTCTTTGCTGCCATTAAAAAGTGTGCTTCACGGCCACTGACGTAGAAAGAAGTCTATGTTATATTATTAAGTGTAAAAAGCAATGTAAATGAAAATATGTAAGAGTGGGAAGCCCAATTTAACACTGATATATTTATATATATGTAAGTATATGTATATAATCTTTATTTATCTATCTGTATCTCTAAACACATAAATTATACATTATATATTACATTAACATGTAGATATACATTCATTCAATTAAAACACGTACAAGTATGTGCTTATATGTTCAGACTAAATATAGGCCGACATTTATTCTATGTTTCTTTCTTCTTTCATTTATGTAATCATTATTACTTTTTAACCTTAAAAATGTTCAAAACAGTCTTCCCAGTTCCCCTGTGTGGAGAGCTGCCCACATGCTCTTTCCCTCTGCCTGTCAATTTATCACACACGTACGTGTGTGCTCTGTCATCACACAATGGCCCCCTGAAGACCTCCAAGGGTGGAAGTCACGTCTTCATGAGGCAGCCCTTTCCATCTCACCCAGCTGCCCTGCAAGTAAGCTCCTCCCTTTCAGTCTCTGGAAACATGACTTAGGGAAGGTGAGGCAGGCCTTGATTCGGGACAGGCTGCCCATGCCAACTTACTCTAGTAAAGATACAGTTGTCTCAGATTGGGAAATACCCACCAGAGGTTGGTGGGTTTTGCTTCTGGAACTCTGCTCAGAAATTCCTAACCTCCTCTGTGTCTTGCCTTTGGGCAGGTGTGCATCGTCCTGTGTGCCAAATCCCAGACTCCCTGCTCATCGGGTCCACTAGCACACCAGGGAGTGGGCTTCCTGAGTCACAATTGTAAAGCACTCTCACCATCAGAAGGGCTACTTATCATTCTGTGGATAGTGGCTCTCCCTGTACCATGTAGCTGCTGGAAGGATCTTTCCCAAACAGACAGCTCACCCCAATGCTCCCATTCCTGTTCCCTCACTACTTGCTGGACAAAAAGCTCCCTTGACTTGGCCTTCCGTTGTGGTGCCTCTGCTCTCATGCCCAACCTCGCCTTCAGCCCCTGCCGCAAAGGCAGCTGACATCCAGGTGGGCAGGCTCCTTCCCTGGAGGCTTCCTGTGTGCTGTCTTTCTGTGTGCAGTGCACAACTCCTACAGCATGCTCAGTTCACGCCCATCCTGTTTGTTTAAGACTCAGCTGAAACTCCATCCCTTCTTGAAGGTTTCCCAGGCCCCAGCATCTCCAGAGCAGGTTGGAGGCCCTCCTCTGTGGCCCCCAGGACCCCATCCTGTCACCAGGCCATTGTCAGTCTCAACCACAAGATTGAGATCCATGAGGATGAAGCCCCATCTTCTTCTTCCCCCATCCAGCCTGGCGATCACGCCTGAAACACCTTTGTGGAATATACGAGTGAGTGGATGAATGACTGAACAAGTGAATGAAAAAAACATGAACTTGGTCTTAAGGAAATATCCATGGAGGTCAGACACAAGCTTTTAGAATCATGCAGCACCTTTATAATTCCAGACATCCCAAAGCTTGCACCCCCTGAAGCACAGGAAGCCACAGATGGGAAGTTGTCACTGGGAAAAAATAACCAAGTTACTTTCTCTCCCATCCCTGTCACCTTTACCCTTTCTCAAGTTTACTTCTTGGGGTCCCGCTTTAACCAAGTCTCAGGCACCAACCTTACTCGAGATACTTGGGATCTTCCATGAATCTGTTGATTTCACTCTTGATCACATTTCTGCCTCTTCGGGTCTTGGATTGGACAGGATGCACAGCAACACAGTGCTGTTACATCCCACCTACAGCCTGTGGTCCTGGAGCCACCACATTCCACATTCCTGGGCTTGTTGAATGTATCTCACATGGTTTCCTCCTGACAGAAGAAAACAGAACAGAAAACCAGAAAATAAAACAGACCAAGAAGTGTCTTCATTAGTCACTGTCTCCATGAAAATCACAGTGCGTGGAGATCAGAGATAAGAAAATAGAAACAAGTAGCAAAAAGGGAAGCGTGGACAAGGAGGCACAGAGAACTCACTCCAACCTGGAAAAGCCACATGAGCTAGATCTTCAGCAAGAGGAGGAGGAAAAGAATTGTGGAATTGAAAGTGGAGGGAAGGGACCACACAGCATGGGGGCCGGGGTTGGGAGGAGTGGATAGAGACAGAGAGACATACAAAGGGCGTGAAACAAGCAGGGCTACTGGGAGACTCCATGTGGTTAGAGGGTAGGGTAGAAAACGTGGTGGGCCAAAAATGAGTCCAGAAAGGTGCCGGATGGAGATAGGCATTGGGTGGTCATCCATGGGATCTGGATGGTAACCTTTTTTTTTTTTTTTTAATTTTTTTTTTTTAACATTTATTTATTTTTGAGACAGAGAGAGACAGAGCATGAATGGGGGAGGGTCAGAGAGAGAGAGGGAGACACAGAATCCGAAACAGGCTCCAGGCTCTGAGCTGTCAGCACAGAGCCCGACGCGGGGCTTACTCACAAACTCACGAACCACGAGATCATGACCTGAGCCGAAGTCGGACGCTTAACCGACTGAGCCACCCAGGCGCCCCAGTAACCTTTTTTAAAAATAAGCTGGAAGGGATTAAATGTTAGCCAACCAAACTGAACATCATTCAGATTCGACAATGTGCCATTGCCAAATAATAGACATGATCCTGAATAGTTACCAGAGTAAGAATAAGGAACTCAGTATCAATAGGACAAACAGTCAGAGACCCGTGGGAGGATATTTGCCCTAAGCACCGGGCTGGCCCATATTTCTTGGCACAAGCTTTCCCGAACATTCCAACAAGGGAATCTACCTTTTGAGATCCTGCACTTTAGAAGTAATACGGATTGTGACTCCAGGTTAAAGATGTTACCAAATTCCCTGTGATCATCATTATCCCATGCATAAATAGATACAGAGCACAAAATAATTTTCACATTGAGATGAATTTTTAAAGTAACGTTTCGGGTAAAATGACATAATCTTCACATCATTTAGCCTATGACCCTTTACTGTGTTTGATTTTATGATTCCAAATTTCTCTTTTTTGGTGAATTGCTCAATTGCCTCTGTGAAAGGATTTTAAAACCTAAATTCGCAAAACATCAATTAAATCATGTCTAATAACTATCTCTTTTATATTTACAAATACATTTGTTTTTCTTCCCCTTGAATTCAGCCCCTGCTTTGGTGGATTGGTCTATTAGGTACTCACCACTAGAGTAAGACACAACGTTAACACATAGGAGAACATATGTTTTGGAATCCCCAGCTGATTACTCTCCTTTGTTGTACAGAGAAAGAATTGTGGCATTCGATGTGCAATTAAAAACAGGCTTCACATATATGATGCCAACGTTCCATATTCAATAGAAACAAAAACGCACTTTGTCAAGCGCTTTAAATTTGGGATTCAATTGGGATGTACATTCTATAGTGCCCAGTCCAACACAGGATTTACTGGAAGTTATCAAAACAATTTTTAAGAATTACTTTTGGTCACTTACAAAATAAGCCTCCCGAAGATCTGCTTGGCCAACGGCAGGTAGAGTTTGCCTAAAAAGGAAAAGCTTTACTTATGAAATTATAAACCACGGAAGAGTTCAGGTAAGCCTGTATCAACACGTCGCTCTGCCAAACTTTCCACTGGGGTGAATCCCTGGGTCTTCCGTGGGGGTACGGAGAGTACCTCCTCTGAGATGGCTTCAGAGGAAGCTGACTCTGTCAAGGGAGGGAAGCCCCCTGAACAAAGCGTCTCAATCTCAAAAGCACAAGCAAGAACTTCCCCAGGGCCAGACCCCCAAACAGCCCAAACCCCAATGCAGAAGCGCCCAGAAGTGAAGACATATGTGCCCTGCGTGGGGCACATTCCAAGCAGTGATTCCTCGCTCCTAGACTTGCATCAAGGTCCACTCCGTTTGCAGGACTAGTGAGCAGGTGTCTCAACGACCTAGCAACACACCAAAGTGCTAAGGGCTGAAAATACAAGAACCAAGGGCATCCCTGGAGAGTGTCTCCCTTCTTCCTGTGCCTTTCTGGAAAGGATGGCTCCCAGGGCCGGAACTGTAGAGGTGACCCCGACGTCTCCGTGCCTTGGAACACAGTGGGGTGGCATTTGGGTTCCCTGTCCAGCTAGCCCACAGTTTTTCTGAGCCTCGGTTTCCTTGTCTGGAAAAACAGGAATAAGAACAACTTCTGGAGAGGGTTCTGACGAGTCACGGAGGGGAAGAAAGATTTGTGAGAAACTACGCCATGAATTATAAAACACTGCTGGGATGCGAATGTCATGATTATTTATAAGCACCCAAGAATTGTCCCAAGACGCATATTTCTGCATCTCAATTCTTGCATCTCTTCTTTGGGACCCCGCATCTCCCCCTGAATGCCTCCCTTTGCGGGGATACAGCCTCCCCTGCTGGCCTCTAAATTAGCACATCTTCTTACCACTGCCCCTGAGATTTTCAATTCCTTTAATCCAATGAAATAAGAAGTTCAGGCCATCATCTTCAAAGAATAAGAATAAAATTTGGGGACCAAAATTATACCCATTGGGATTGCTTCTGTAGAAATACTTTGGAATTCCTTTTCATGCCCTGTTAAATAATTTAAGTGTTTCTTTTCTGCATTCAATGTTAGTTATTTAAACCCTAGTCCTAAGCTCCATTAGCAACCTTATTAGCACAAAACTTTCTTTGCCAGTTGGGTTAGTCTTATAGATTTTTGCATAGAAGGAAGGCACGCAGCCAAATACAAGTGAGTGGCCATGGTTAATGTCCTCCCGTCCTAGGAAATAGGTGAAATTCAAGTTGACAGGATTAATCTCACTCCAGCTAATAGCATATTACCATAGACGCCCTCCATTTGCATCAGGAGCTGTTAGCAGATCAACTTGTAGATGTAGACGGCGTTTTGTCCTTTTTGTAGACTCCAGCAGATTTGAGTTGTACCCTAACCTACAATTCCATCCCAGAATGGAACCGAGAAGAGACGCTACGTTGATGAGTTGGTTATTTCCTAATTAAGCATAAAGGCAGATTTGTAAAATGTTAAGACTGGAAGAGAATTGGGATCATCCTGTAGGTAATGCCAAAAGGCCCAAACGGCTGGGGTTTTCAGCCATTTGCTCCAGCCTCTCGGCCCAGTCTCCAGCCACTCAGACTTTATACTCCCCTGTACTTCCTCTGTGATAAACCTGGAAGAGGGAGAAGCTGCCAATGAAAGCCAAAAGTCGGGAGAGACATCCGGAAAGGAGAGAAGAGAGCAGAGAGCTCGTGGAGCCCAGTCTCAGGAGCCGGGGAGAACAGGGACGTGCCCCATTGGCTGCCACGGGAAAGAACAAACCACATACCACAGGGACAGTCCTGAAGGCTGAGCTGAGTAGAGCAGGATCGTGTAGATGCAGGCAGTGTAGATGCAGGCAGGATCGTCTGGGGCTGCAGACAACCCCGCTCGGATGCAGTGGGATCTAAGAGTTGAGAAAACGACAAGCCGTCATCAGAGGCAAGATAAGTGTTGACACTGCTTGGACCAGACCAGGGGTGCGATGACCAAGCAAAACGAGGGGCCCATGGAGAATGGTCAACACAGAGCCTGTGCAGCTCTTGTCTTTTCAAGACAACTCTGGGTTGCACAAAATTCTCAACAGCCTGGGCCTGCTCCTTAAAGAGGCCCAGGCTTTGCTTTTCTACCTGAGAGAACACCTGCCAAGGAGGCACCCTCCCTGTCTCCATGCTGGGTCTTATTACCACCATCAACAGCATCTTGCTCCGGGGCATCATTGTGCGAGTGGGGCCCTGAATGTTCTTCATTTCAAGTTACATTAGTTTCTGTGTCTCTGCTCAGCTCTCGCCCCATTCTTCCCGATTACACACATTTTCACGGAGGCCGTCTGCCCAGGAGGAGGTGACTTCCGTTGAAGCAAATGGAGCCCTAGGGTAGAAGAACTAAAAATCGCTCCTGGTGTTTATGTCTTTGCTAGGCCTAGAACAAAGTGTGGACCCAGAGGGTAGCTCTACTCAGACCTTTCAACATGTTCTTTATCTAAACAAGGAGGCTGGGATGGCAGGGGGACACCTGGGTCATGAGTTGGCGGGAAGGCAAGGGAATGCGGAGCCCTTGAGGCAAGACCCAGGTGGGGATGCTCGCCAGGCTGTGGACCCCGATGGGGGTGGGTTGTGTGCCAGTGCACAGTCAGGGTCTCCAGGGCCTCAGGGCCACATGCACAGGTGGAGGGACGAAGAGCAGGAAGGTGGCTTGGAAGTCACAGGGAGCATCTGTTTTCACTTGGGTACCCTGGAGGCAGAGTTCCAGGGGGATGGAGGAGTTCAGCAGTGAGGTCAGTGAGAGAGCCAAAGGCCAATCAGGAGAGGGACTGGGGCCCGGGCATGGCGACCAGGTGTGGCAGACCCTGGGATGCCCCACCTACGTGCCTGTAGGTGACATTCTCCAGCTTCTGGACGTGTTGTGAGCCCTTCCAGAATGGCTTCAGCTGCCAAGAGCCATGTCGCCCAAAGCTCCAGCTTTCTTGGGCTGACTCCTACCCAGCGGCCGGTCAAAGGGAGAGTCGGACAAGACAACTCCACAGGCCTCGCTGGCTCCAGAGCCACAGTTGTTCTGGGATCCACGTGGTGGCTAGCCCTTCCCCTCTTCCCACTCGTGTCTCCTCCTCTCCCCACTAACGATCTTCGAGTCACTTCCCGAAAGCCCATCCTGCAACAGATATAAGGAAGAAATGCCTTTGAATGGGGGTTCCCTGAGCAAAGGGCACCCTGCTAAGCGCTTGCTGTACTCCGGCCTGAGTGCTTTTCCAGCAACCCTGTGGACGGGCAGAGCTCTGGATCCTCCTGACTAAGGAGGGAGCAGACACAGGTCAAACACCTGACACAGGGCAGAGTGAGGGCTGTAGCTCCAGAGAAACTCCCAGAAGCCCACAAGGGTGAACTGGGGACAAAACGATGGCTTTGCAGCATGCAGATCTCGCTAATCTTCTGGAGAAGACTTGCACTTGATGCTAGGGTGCTATCTGGAACCCTCGATTTGAACTCTAATTCTCCCTGTGACTAACTGGGCAACGTTTGGCGGGGGGCGGGGGGAACAGCACGAGTGGGGAGGGGGTTGCAATTGTTACGAAACCTTTCAGAGCTGTGCTTTCTCACCTGATAAAACAGGGTTTAGATCTACTTTACAGAGTTTTCCAAGGACTAAGCTTTAAGAGTGCATTGAAACATACAGCGTGATGAAAGTTTCAGCACAAGTGATGAATAAATGGCAGTTTCCCATTTCTCCCTGATTCCAGCTCTCTCCCACCCCCACCCAGGGGCTGCTGCTTGGTGGGGTCCTAGGATGCCTGCCTGCAGCTGAGCAAGGCTGGGCTGTCCCCAGGAGCCCCACCACCTGCCTTCAGTGTCATGTCCCATTTTCCTCCCTGAAGAGCATTCCCAGCCCTGACCCCGCCCACTCCCAGAAGGGAGGAAAAGGATTCCCAGGCGGAGCCACCTGCCTCCCACCAGCCCCTCCCCCCATATTCAATGGGCCACCCCAACCTCCCCGCAGCTGCCCAGCCTCTCCCACCCAGAGACAAAGGCTCTGTCTCTGCAGCTGCCAGGGATGACCCCTCCGCCTCCTTCTGCCTGGGCCTGGCTACAGGCCACCCCGAGGACCCGTCAGGTCTTATGTAGTGAAAGTTAATGCACCTTGAAAGAAAGGTGATTTCCTCCCCAGAGTGCAGCAGGGAAGGGAAGGCCAGATGTGGGGAAGCAGCCAGCCTCCCGCCTCCTCTCCCAGGGACCAATGCCATGTTCACAGCCAGCTCCAAACTCCCGCGGAAGATGGCCAGGGGCGGGCCACCATCCACCCAGAGCACGCCGGGGACGAGGCCGTGTCCATTTGTGGTCTCTCCATCAGAGGAGCCCCGAGACCATGTCCTGCTGCATGGAGGGGTCCGCAATCCTCTTCGTAGACCCCTGTAGCAATTTACCAGGATGCAGAAGGACAGAGGAGGCTGGAAAGACCCAGGCCCTTCTCAGCAGCAAGTGCAGAACTGGATGGCTCGCCGAGCCCCCCTGGCAAGATCCTGTGCACCCCAGGTTGAGGGGCAGGCAGAAAAGGGTAGCAGTTCCCAGAGCCCTGTCTTCAGGCTGCCGGACCACATGACATCCCACTTTATTCTCCCGCAGGTAACAAAGTGCCTGCTTCCAGAGCAAGGAAGCCAGGCTTGGAAAGGACCTGGCCGGCGTCAGACCCCACACGGCCACCCTTTTTACCACATGCCTTCCTTCTGCACGGAGTTCTCCTCCGAAGGACGTCGTCCAGCCAATGTCCAAATTAACTTGAGCACATCCCCGCAGCAATCCCATTTTAGGGAGGAGAAAACTGAGGCCCAGATTGTTCAGGAGACACCCCAACGTCTTACGTGGGCAACCTGGCTCAAAGGCTACACTAAGGGGGAGTGAGTGGGGCACCTGGCTTGTCTCCTGCCTGAGCCAAGTCCTGGCCTTGCAGCACGGAGTGGGGCAGAGAGGCAAGCCCTCCTGGCTGTCAGGAGGTCGTCCTCCACCAGAAGAGTGAATGTCCTCCCCGCCCTGGACCATGCCCCAGGCCCGGTCCTCTGCATTATCTCACTGCCTCCCGCGACAACCCTTTAAAATGTAGACACTGGTCTTCTCCCACCTCACACAGAGAGTTCTGGAGTCTAGAAGGGTCCGTCAGCGACCAGGATCCTCAGCCAATTAGTGCCAGAGCAAGGATTCTATTCCAGTCCGTCCAGCCCAGAGCTGGGATGTTATTCACCAGCCCACAGATCAGCCCTTCATTCATCCTGCTTTTCCCTCCTTTCCCCTCCCCTGTCTGCCTCCCTTCCCCTTTCTCCACCCCTACACCTCCCCCTTCCCCTCCCTCTCCTCTTTCTCCCTCCTTCTCTGCTATCTCCCTTCCTTCCTTCTCTCTCCCTTTCATTATGGAAAGAATGCTCTGTGGGAAAGAGAAGCCACGAGCCCCGCTGATAACTCACGGGCTGTATTGGAATTATTTTCCGTACCACAGTCTGTAGCCTGAATGGATCTCTCCTTAATATCAGTGTGAAAAAATTACAGAATGAAGTTGTTTTCTGTAGGCTTGTTGTAAATCAACGATCAGAAATAACGTTTGTGCTGTTAGGGCACTAAGTAAATTATGGTTTTAACATGATGAAATATTATGCAATGCTTAAAAATAATGGCTATAATGCGTCGACAGTGGTGTTCTCAAGGCTGTGAATGCCTTGGAGATTGGTGGGTTGTTGTTGTTTTTTTTAAATGTTGCATTTTCTGAATTTCCTACAACAAGCATGCATTAATTTTGTAATCAGGAAAAAAAAAGGACCAATAAGCCAAAAATGTAATGGTTATAAGGCTTAATAAGTATGAACTCAGAAAAAAAAATGTTCTTATGACTGTTCCTAGCAAACAGGGCAGAATGTCTTCAAGTATGATGAGCATCTGGCCACCCAGTGGAACATCAAGTGAACCAAGCTGGAGCTAACACGGGGTAGATGGAGAGAAAAACAAAAAAAACCAAAAAACAAAACAGCAGATGTAGAGGCTAGGACAAGCCTGCGGCCACAGTCCTGTCTCCCAGCCTAAGGGGCCAAAGGAGAAGATACTGTTTCCAGAACATTTTATCCAAAGCCACCACACCAAGGGTGGCTGGTCCTCCAACATCACCAACAACACTCCTTGGCTGAAGGCTGAAGGCTGAAGGCGAGAGGCCACCACATGCGTTCTGGAAAATGCTAACCAAGACTATCCTGGTTTTAGAGTTTATTGACTACAAATATTATTTGGGTAAAGTACCTTTCTTGTGCAAATGCTCTCATGTCTGGCTTCCAAGAGGGGTCAGCCTCTTGGAACAGTCACCTGTAGCGTCATTATAGAAAGCAGAGATGGTGTGCGTTGCAGTGTCCCCACTGACCTCCATTTCCAGCTTCGGAAGGCAGGGAAGGCTTCGGGGCCCTGTTCCCGCGCTCATCCTCCTGGCCCTCGAGCTCAGTCCTCTGTAGTTTTCTGTACTCGCTCCCCCTGGGGGTTCCCCTGCTACAAGAAGCCTTCTGGACTATCCAGCCTCAGTCATCCCGTGGGTGCTCACACATCCCTGGGCTGTCCCCTGGCACATCTCTCCTCACCCCCACCCACCCCTGAGAGCGGGGTTCACAGGATCTTCTTGTTCAAGACAAAGCCTTGCACAGAGCAGGTGCTGAGGAAGTAAATGAACACGTAAGTGAATAAATGAACAAATGCACATTTTTTTTCACCGCAAGGTATTTTAGGATTAGGACATTATTACCTAACCCAGGAACAGAAGCTACTTTCGATTTCTGACACAGTGTTAGGACGACCCTGGAGTTAAATCTGCTGTGTTTTATGTGCTCCTGCTCACAAGTCTGCATTCACTGAAGGAGGGTCCTTCTCCCCATTACCCCTGTGTCTTCTCAGCACCACTAATGTCTCAGGTGTGTTTTTGTAGCATGAATAAATGAATCGGTGAGTGTGTGAATGTCACCTCCCCCTTTCCTTCCTGTGGAAAACTTGCAGATCTAAGAGCCTTCAAAGTCAAGTATCACAAACGGATGTCACCTGTCAACCAACTGTGACCAACTCTGAAAAACAATAGTGATCAAGACACATGCAAGTACCTCCTGGCCTTATGATACACGCTGAAATTAGTGCTTGCCTGCAATGAGCACTTTTATCATGGATCTCGAAGCCATGAACCAACCAGGGAGTGAGCCAATCTTTCGGGAAATAGTAGTGAACTCCCGCAGGGCACAAGCGAGCAACTCAAGGTGTCTGAGAGACACGTGTGTGTCCACGGGAAACTCGTCTGTAACGTGGGAGTAACAAGGGCAGAAATCTCTTCCTTCAAATTCGACCTCGTCTACAAAGTGATGGCCAGATGCCTACTGAGGCTGTGTGACCTTGCCTGGGTTACTGAGACCCCTGTGACTCAGTGTGGACACCTGTAAGGTTCACATAGTGAGAAGAACAGTGCCTGCCTTATGGAGTTGCCATCGGTGTTGAACGAGATAACGAATGCGAAGCCAGCATCCGGCATGGGACCTAGTCACCCATCAATGTGTTTAAACATTGAAACTGGTTGGATGTTTTCATAATAACCATGATTCTAACATCAGTATAGACCAGGCACTAACCAGGCACTTCACTTGTTTTACGCTAAATTTTTTACATCAGTGCTATTGGGGGTATGTCATTATTCCCATTCCACAGAGGACAAAACCAAGGTGCAGGGGGGTCTGGAATTCACCAAGATTACATAACAGCTCAACGGGAGACTCGGGAGAAGACACACAGTGAGCGCCAGAACCAAGATATGAAACCAGGTGCGGCTGGGATCATTGTAGCCGATGATGTAAATATTCGACAACAATCAGTGAACTAGAATGCAAACGTAGATAAGCGCTGAAGAAGCCCCCAGCCTCGTATAGAAGGCGAGGTGTTCTAACAAACAGCTGTATGGCAGAAATTACAAAGAATGTGTCCAGAACACGGAGGGGCTTGGTGGGGAGACGATGAGCTTGAATTGGGATGATGGCTTCAGCAGCAGGTACAGAGAACGAGGGCCCAGAGGGAGGATAGGGTTTTAGGTGAGGTAAGAAAGGGGAGTCCAGGGCAGCTGGATGGCTCAGTCAGTTGAGCCTCCAACCTTGGTTTCGGCTCAAGTCATGAGCCCAGGGTTTGTTTGAGCCCCGCATTGGACTCTATCCTGACAGTGTGGAGGCTGTTTGGAATTCTCTCTCTCCCTCTCTGCCCCTCCCTAGCGCTCTCTCTCTCTCTCTCTCTCACACACACACACACACACACACACACACACATTAAAGAAACTTAAAAAAATAAAAGAATGGGGACACTGGAGATGGATGCTGAGAGCTCCGGGCCTCTGAAGCCTGATGGATGTTTCACCCTCTGAGGGAAAACAGGGGAGGTTGAAAGGAGGGAGTGGAGTCAGACAACAAGGGCCTTTGAAAGGCTGGCTAATCAGCTTGGACCCCATGCTAAAGGTGGCAGCCATCCCCTGCAGGCCCAAGCATCATCGGGGTGTGGGCGGACTTGCTGGGGACAGCGGAGACCAGGGAGCCACGACAGAGACTTGATACAGCCTTCTTGAGCTGAACCTTATGCCGGGGTGGAGACGTGGGGAAGGAGGAGGCCCTGTTGAAGGTCAGGGGCAGTAAGAGGAAACATCAAGATCCATCAGCTGATCATAAGGGGCCTCTGAAGCCCCCGTCGCCACATCTGGAGGGGCTCTGTCGCCTCGGTATCTCCGTGCAGCGTGGCATCTGGGTCTATTTCGGGAAACTGGGTTTGTAGCTCCATGAGCTAGTAAGCAACCTGCGGCACAGGCAGCCTCAGCGGCAAAATGTGGCCGGGCCTGGTGGCCTGAGGTTCTGCGGGCTGCACAGGTGTGCACAGCCCAACAGGAGACGTCCCTGCAGGGACTCGTTCAGGGATGGTCACGGACTCGGCCACTCATTTGCTTTCTCTTGCATCGGGTGTGCGGTGCTCCTTCATCGGTCGGCTGTTGTTCACTTGCGGTGCTCTCACGCCCTCCTCGTGTGCACGCTCCCTGTCTCCTCCAGCTCCCCAGTCCTCCCTCAGAGACTCGCTGGCTTACCTATGACTTCATGGGTACGGACATGGGCTCTGGAGCCTGGCTGCCTGGTTTCAAACCTTGGTCCCTTTGTGCACGCAGGTAAGGTGCTTGGGTTCCTCCTCTGTAAAATGGGGAAGGTGGTAGATGTCGACTCACAGATACCGTGAGCATGAAATGAGATGAAACGTGTCAAGTGCATGCCAGGCCCTCAGTAAACGCTAGCCTCATTATTCTCAGGTTCCAACTCACAGCCCTCTCTGAACTTCACTACTGTGGGGGAGACAGGGATGAAACTCAGGTCCTGCCCATGACAAAGGTCCAGTCTGGCAGAGAAGCTAAACCAAGGAGCTACATCAGCACAGAGAGGCACAGAGTGAGAGCCATCCTAGGGGAGAGGATGGGCAGAGGAAGAGGTAGGGAGGCAGAAGGCAGGGAGAGGGAGGCTGCATGAGGGTCAAGGAGGGAGCGCTGCCTGAGGCCAGTGAATGAGGATGGGGACGGGATTTGGAGCACCAGCTCTGGCACTGGATGAGGCCCAGTTGAGATCAGATCGCAGGAAAGGTTGGTAGAGTTCCAATGAAGCTAAGAGGAAGCAATGTGGAGCCAGTTGGCTATTGCTGGGTAATAAACACCCCCAAACTCAGAATGGCTTCAAACAACAACTGTTTATTATTGCTCATCAGGCAGGTCAGCTGACAGTTCTACTCACCTGAGCCAGGCTTGGCTGATGCTGGGTGGGCTGGCTCGTGGTGGTCAGCTGACAGTCTAGGCCGGGTTTGGCTGATCCGGCATGGTCTCTCTCACATGTCTGGCTGTGGGCTTGAGCGATAGGTGTGCATGGGCGACTGGCCTTTCATCATCCAGCTGGCTAGCTTGAGCTGACTCCTAGAGAACAAGTAGAAACATGGAAGGCCTCTTGGCTCAGAACGAACACAGGATCCTATCCTATCGATCAGTGTGAATACCAGCCTAGATTCAAGGGATGGAGAAATCGGCTCCCCCTTTAACAGGGGCACGGATGCAGGGAAGGGAACAGTTGGTGCCAGTTTTGCTAGCTATCTACCCCAGGTGTACTGGATCCCCGAGTGGGGCTCAAGGACCATTAACCGAGTCTCATGAAGAAAGTGAGTGAGTGCACTAGCTCAGGGCACACTGTGCAGTCAGAGTCAGTAGGAGTGAGCTGCTCAAGGCTGAGGCATTTAACACACCAAAGCCAACAGCATGGTGCACCACTTTTTCAGCCCCTCAAGGGTCTTGGATACCAACACCCAGATTCCCAGATTAGATAAGAATCCCATGTTTTAAAAACAACAACAACAACAACAACAACAACAAAAACCAGAAGGTTTCCTTTCCAGGAAACACATCCCGTGTTGGCCAGTGAGGTCTGAGTTTGAACTGCAAGAATGCCTTCCTCACTCCATGAGGAAGTGGTTAGTGGTTTCACTAACCTCTCCAAATTTCAGTTTCCTAATCTGTAAAGTGCTGATAGGACCCTCCAGGAGGCAAGACTGTTGTGGGGATTCAGTGGGATATTGCATGGAGAAGGACTATAATATAGAAGGTTCTGGAAAATGGGTTCCCTTCTGTCATTTGCCCTGCCGAGGAAGACTAGTTTAAATTACACAAAGAAGCTCCAAATTCTTATTTTGTTCTCCCAAAGAGGATGTGAAATATTGATTCCAATGCTATCAGACCCTGAAAAGATTCTTTTTGTTTCAATGACATTACCCTATCCCTGCACTTGACCCTATAGTTTAGCTGCACCATTTCCTTTACTGTTGAAGAGATTCGGGGGCACTGTGATCTGCCCATTACTTTTGTAGACCAACGCCTGGTGAACACCTGGAGCTGTTCTCCTCAAGCCTGATCCAGTCACATGGAACTATTCAGTGTCTTCCGTGCACACCCTACTTGGTGTATATTCCTGCACCATCTCACTGTGCCCAACACAGCTCACCCCCTAGCTTTTCATTCTCCACCTTGACTGAATGTTGGCCTTGTAGAGCGCACACCCATCTTTGATTCACTGAGAAAAACAGACGACCTTCTTTCTCCCTTACTCGAAGGGAGAGTAAGCAATTTCCTTTAAGATTAGCGCTGTGTCGGGGCGCCTGGGTGGCGCAGTCGGTTAAGCGTCCGACTTCAGCCAGGTCACGATCTCGCGGTCCATGGGTTCGAGCCCCGCGTCGGGCTCTGGGCTGACGGCTAGGAGCCTGGAGCCTGTTTCCGATTCTGTGTCTCCCTCTCTCTCTGCCCCTCCCCCATTCATGCTCTGTTTCTCTCTGCCCCAAAAATAAATAAAAAACGTTGAAAAAAAAAATTTAAAAAAAAGATTAGCGCTGTGTCTTACGCACTATATCCCATCTCCCAGAACCTAGAAATGCATGTGGTGCACAGCAGATAGTCAGTAAGTACTTTCATGTGAATAAAGTATTGAAAATCAACACAGGTTTCCTAACCCACAAGTGTCTTATTGGAATTCCAATCACTGTGATTGTTTTTTGTCCTTAAAATTTCATGCCTCATCTGCCATGATCTGATAGAGTCTAGTACATTGCTTTTAATTTGTTTATATTATGCATCAATAGTTCCTTAAAATAGGATACAGAGATATTCTGATACCCTAAGGAAAACAAAGCAATAAAGAATACAAAACCAGTACAACAAACAAGTTTTGGAAAGGAAAAGGAAACAAAAAGAAAGCAGGGTAAATAGAAATTAAGAGCATTGGTAAATATAACAATACCAATAATTACAATAAATGTGAATGGGTGAAATCCCCCTGTGAAAAGATAGAGATTTTCTCATTGAGTTTTTTTTTAAGAAAGAAAATTTAAGAAAAATCCCGCTACGTTATGTTTACGAGACATGCCCCTAAAACAAAATGACACAGAAAGCCTGAAAACAGACAGATGGAGAAAGAGAAACTCGCAAATGCTTAAATAAAAGAGGTGAAGAAAAATATATATCAGACAGCACAATAATCCAAATCAAAAGTATTAAATAAGACAAAATGGGATTTCAATATTATTAAATATTACACTCTATCAAGAAGAGTATTCACACATTTAGTAACAAAACTCCAACTACCTAAAACAAAACCTGTTGGAAATGCAAAGGAAAACTAATAAGCCCACCATCATAATAGAAGATTTTAACACATCTCTCTCAGATCAAATGTCACGTCAAGTAAACGAAAATAGCTAAAAATACAGAAAACTTGAACACATCGTTAACATGCGGTGCCAAACAGAAAATACAAGTCTTTTCAAACTCTTCTGACACAGACAACAAAGTTGAAGGTGGATGGTGTGACAAATCAGATATGAATACCTACACAAATCAGAAAACAGGAAGAAAAATATCTGACCACAATATTTCTTTTAAATAACAATAGAAAAGAAGCAAACTAAAATGTTATACATTTAATTAAAAAAATCCTTCTATGTGTCTCTTGAGTTAAAGAAGACATTAAAGCAGTAAAAAATTACATTTTAGAAATAAACAAAAATTTTAAGGCTGCATAATAAATCTGAAGAGATATGGTCAAAAAGATACGTTCAAAATAAAAAATGCCCAGTTATAACTTCACTTACTACAAGATAAAGACTGGAAAAAGGTGAATTGAGATTTTTCTTACTTCAAATGCTAAAAATATAATGAGCTGAATCTAAATAAATTAAAAGTAAGGAATAAATCAATTTTACAGCAGAAATACCCTACCTAGGAAACAAACAAAAACGAAGGTATAATCAATAACACCAAAAATGGATTATAGGAAAATACCAATAAAATAGCTAAATGGTTTATCTGGAAATCCAAAATGAAGAGAAAAGAAGATACAAATAAGCAACTGCAAGAATAAGAGATTATACAGAATCAGAGAAAAAATTTTTAAATGAGATTATATGCTATTTTATTTTAATACATTTGAAATTTTAATACAATGGATAATTACCAAGGAAAATATAAATTGCAAAATTAATTCAGGAAGTGAAAGGAATTATCAAGAGATTTAAAAAGTAGTAAAAAAAAATCTCTCAGAGCTTGTCTTTCATCAAAATTAAAACTTTTTAATTTTTCTCCTTGAAAAACAGTGAAGGAAATGAAACAGTGATTGACAGACAGGGAGAAAATATTCTCAATACACATATCTGATAAATGACTGATATCCAAAATATACAAAGAACTCTTACCACTAACTATTAAGAAGACCAAAAAAAAAAAAAAAAAAAAAAAAAGAAGAAGAAGAAAAGAAAAAAAAGAAACACAGGAAAACAGGAAAGCAAAAGATTTTTGAAAAACAGTCAAAGAATATTTATCAGTGGATTATAATAAACATATGCAAAGTGTTTAATATTATTGCTTATAAAGGAAATGCTAAAAACCATAATGGCATATCCCTACATACCTAACAACATGGCTAAAGGTAGAACTGTCTAACACTATCAATTATCGGCAAGAATGGGAAACAACTGGAATTTGCATGCATTGCCGATGGAAATGCAAAATGTGCAAAACTTTCGACAACGGTGTGGCAATTTCATATAAAGTAAAGCATCCACTTGCCATAAGACATAGCAATTGTACTCCTGGGTATTTGCCCCAAAGAATAAAACATGTGCACACAAAACTATTCCAACGTCTATAGCAGTTTTATCTGTAATAATAA
This sequence comes from Neofelis nebulosa, assembly GCF_028018385.1. NCBI lineage: Eukaryota > Metazoa > Chordata > Mammalia > Carnivora > Felidae > Neofelis > Neofelis nebulosa. The sequence continues at coordinate 142,096,384 of NC_080788.1, forward strand.
AACTGGCAAAAACCCACGTGCCCATCAACAGGTAAATGGATAAACAGATTGTGATATATCCACGCAGTGAACTAATATTCAGCAATGAAAACGAAACAAAACAAACAAACGAAAACTACTGATACAAGCAACAGCAATGATGAATTTCAAACATACGCTAAGTGAAAGAAACCAGACGTAAATGAATATATCTTTTATTATTCCATGTACGTGAAATTCTTTAAAATGTAAAATGAAGCTAAAATGAGTGAAAAGAGAGCAGTGGATGGGAATGGCCAAGTGTTCAGGGTCTAACTACCAGAGGGTACGGAGAAAGACTTTCCGGGGTGAAGGAAAGTTATGTCTTAATTTTTATCTTGATTGTATTGGTGCTCACGTGAGTAGTTACATATTTCGAGACTCAGTGAACAAAGTCTATTGTATATTGAAGGCTAAAAGTCATAATGGAAAAACTGGCACATATAACTACATCAAAAGGAAAATTTATTTAGAATAAAAGCATTTACAAAATGAAAAGCAAAATTTAAAAGTAAAAGTAATATTTGCAATAAAAAGAGCAGATTGTCAATAGCCACATATATAAAGAGCTCCTACAAGTCAATAAGAAAAGTAAAATATTCGTTTCCAGTCAGAAATGCTGTAATAACTAACATTTCCACGAGCAGTGTAAAATAGTAGCTGATTGACCATATGCTCTCCAACAATGAATACCATCAGTCTCTTAACATCACTAATCATTCGGGCAAAATGAAACAAAACACACAACTCAGAACTTTTTATTTTCCTAATGACTAGTCAATTGATTACATATTTTCATGTTTATGGACACTTGTGAGTCTTCTATTGCCAACTGCCTGTGTATGTTTATATCCCGTGTCCATTCTTTTCATGGGTATGGTTTACTTCTATTGACAACAAACAAAAGCATAAAAAAATGAAGTGTCCACCAAGAGAAGATGGAAAGGAATGATGCTGCATCCATATAGCATGTGATATAGTTGGTAAAAATGATGGATGGTAGATGTCCATGGGGAAAGATCAGTACAATAAGTAAGGCAAGAAGATACATTACAATTGTTAAAGGAGGACCCAGTTTACACCAAAAAGTCCCTATTTTCTGGGACGCTTTGGTGGTCTAATCGGGTAAGTGTCCAACTCTCGGTTTCGGCTCGGGTCATGATCTCACGGTTGTGAGCTGGAGCCCTGTGTCAGGCTCTGCACTGACAGCACGGAGCCTGCTTGGGACTCTCTCTCTCTGTCCCTCTCCCCCTCTTCCCTGCTTGTGTGCACGTTCTCTCTCAAAAGAAATGAGAAAACATTTTTTAAAAATTAAAAGTCCCTATTTTCATTCAAATTTATTTGTGTGAAAGAATTGAAGAACTATGCAGAAGATTAGTTATGAGAACTTATATTTATTAAGGACTTAGTTCTGCCATCAGTCCTGTGACGTGGGAAATAGTATGATTCCCATTTCCAGCTCAGACCTGGGGTTGAGGACGACCCCACAGCAGGTGCATGGAGGAGTGGGGCTGAGACGCAGGCAGTCTGTGCTAGACTGTACCCTCTCGCAACTCTAAAAGAGCTGACTTCTGGGACAGCTGAAGGATTCATTCGCCTAAGTTTATCAATTTTTAAAATAGGAATATATTTGTAAAGTGGATATCTTTTTTAAAATTTTTTTTTTCAACGTTTTTTATTTATTTTTGGGACAGAGAGAGACATAGCATGAATGGGGGAGGGGCAGAGAGAGAGGGAGACACAGAATCGGAAACAGGCTCCAGGCTCTGAGCCATCAGCCCAGAGCCTGACGCGGGGCTCGAACTCACGGACCGCGAGATCGTGACCTGGCTGAAGTCGGACGCCCAACCGACTGCGCCACCCAGGCGCCCCTGGATATCTTTTTTAAAACACATCAAAATAAGGGTGCCCGGGTGGCTCAGTCAGTTAAGTGTCCGACTCTTGATTTTGGCTCAGGTCATGATCTCGCGGTTCATGAGATCTGTGTTGTCAGTGCAGAGCCTGCTTGGGATTCTCTCTCTTCCTCTCTCTCTTCCCCTTCTCTGCTCATGCTCTCTCTCTATGTATATATAGATATAGATGATATAGATATAGATATAGATATAGATATAGATATAGATATATAGATATAAATATAAATAAATATATATAAATATTTATAAATATATAAATATGTATATAAATAAATATTAATATTTATTTATTTAAATATTGATATTTAAATAAATATTTAAATATTAATATTTATTTAAATATTTATTTAAATATTAATATTTATTTAAATATTTATTTAAACATTAATATTTATTTAAATAAATAAATATTAAATATATTAAATAAATACATATTTAAATATATAAATATATCAATAAAAATAAATATATAATAAATAATAATATATGTGATATAATAAATAAATAAATAAAAATATATAAATAAAAAATAAATAAATAATATATAAATATAAATAAATATAAATATATATATATAATCTAAATAAAAAAGGGGGCACCTGGTCAGCTGCAGAGGCCAGAGCATTCCAGAGGCCTGAAGAAAGGTGTCGTATAACATTTCAGAGGAACAGAAACAAGTGTGAATGCCAGGGTTTAGGCCAGGAAAGAGGAGCTTCCGAGGGATATTAAAGCCCTCTTAAAACACACATGGAGCTGCGTTTGGAGGGGCTCTTTGTAATCCCAGGTGGCAGACTCAGGGCCACGGGGTGGAAAGCCCACGGAGCAGATGGGACCATGACACAGGGCCAACCAGGTTCAGTTGGACCCACCAAAAATGCAAGTGTGCTCCCCTGAAGGTAATGCGACTGCCGACACGGGACCAGAAAAAGGGAAGTCACGTAGCCCAGAGCTGCCTGGAGGTCTGAGTTATTAGAAGACGGCTTCAGGAGACATGATGTATGAAGCCCCTTCCAGGCCTGGAAGTCTATGGCCACCATGTGGGAAGATGTTCTCTCCAACCGCCACTCAATTCACATTCATGAGCAGTGGGTTCAGGCGCAAAAATTCAAAATAAGTCTCCTCAATGGAATGCTGCCGATTAGGAAGAATCACAATACTCGTGAAACCTCAGAAGAGTTGCTCCCAAAGCGGTCATGGCTACTGTCCATCGGCTGGTAGGTGTGCTCAGGCACGTGGGGGCCTTGTCGTCTTGCAATTTCCCTCACAGCGCCAGTGTTTATGTAACCACAGGCTGCTGACCTCATCGGGGCCCTTAACACATCACAGTCTTCAAGAAGTAGTTGGATGTTTATGGCAAAACGGTAAGTTTGTTCAGATGCTTACTCACTGGTCAGGGCTGATTGCCCAAATCGGTCTGATGCCCCGACACACTACAAAAAGAAATAGTAGGCATTCTAAAACGACAAAACGTACTACTAATCCATGAGTCACTGCAGTGATTCAATTCTGATGTTCTAAGCAAGAAAGCACCAACAATGACCATTTACAAGTTAATAAAACCAAACCCTACCCATTTGCTTCCCAAATGTGGAAAGTTAAACAAATCAATACCAGGATTGGGGACAAAATGTCAATAGAGAAACAATCAAACATCCGATTGTTTTGGGGTGGATGTTACCCAGGACACCAAACTTTGAGTGGCAACATTTCAAGTGGAGAATGTAGTAACAAAACCATAAAGTATTACTGACTGAATCAAATTCCTTCAACAAACTCTCGTAAATCAAATGTGTAGAATCTACATTTTATCCAGTCCTCTCTATCCCCATCAGATTTCTCTCTGTGATTCTATCAGGTACCCAGTCACTCATCCACACATCTCCCCTTCCCAATTCCCCCAAGATGGCCCTGGGTGGCAGGAAGGCGTCTCCTACTTCTTGACCACTGAAGTCCTTGAGGGGACAGAATCTTATTCGACTTTGCAATTACCCAGTTCTTTGCACAGAGTAGTACTTAATAAATGTGTATTTCAATTTTTAAAAATATATATATATAATTCAAAGGGGGACAGAAAGAGAACAAGAAAAAAATCGGAGGTCTCAGTGAACCAGACTGAGTGAGGAGCTGTTTTTATAATAAGACCTAATTCATAATGAGTCCACACACTCCCTCAAATATATAAACTGATTTCATCACCTCAAGCTGGAAATTCAAACCAGATTAAAAAAAAAACTGAAAACAAACTTCAGGCTAACCAGTGACTTCACCAGTATATTTAGTCAAAATTGCTGAATCACCAGACTCCCAGAAACAGTGCCTCCAGCTCCAAGCCCCTTTGCAGATCCAATGAAAAATAAAGTTATTCTTTTCTGAAGCAACAATGGGTGTCTGTGTTCTGGAGCTCACATCTTCCTTCTCATCCAGGCTCCATCACTTACTACCTGGGGGACCTTACGAAAATCACTTAACTCTTTGTTCCTCAGGATTCTTAACTGTTAAAAAAGAAAAAGGAAGAGTGGCTGACAACATTCCCTGTATCGCACAATGAACGTCTTCATAACAATAGTTCCCAAATAAGTGAATATCTACTCTGAAAAAGTAACATATCTCAACATCTCTCATGCCATCCCTCATGCACAAAAATTCATCAAGACCGATGAGAGATGGAAACATACGTGAAAGCTGTAGAGAGCATAGGACAGTGTCTACGACTTTGGAGTAGACAATAATTCCTTAACTTAGCAATAACCATAAATAAATACATAAATAAGTTGGACTTGAGCATCATCAAATACTTCTATTTATCAAACACAACATTGAGCAAATGAACAACCAAGCAATGAACTGAAACATACCTGAAAAGATATATATATATATATATATATATATATATATATATACACACACACACACATATATACACATAGATATATACATCCATACACACACATATATAAATATATATATATTGCATGTGTAATATATATATATATATATATATATATATATATATATGTGACCCAACCATTGGTGCTTACAAATAATAAGGAAATTGTACAATTCACCAATAAAAAATTGAGCAAAAGACTTGAACATAACTTTCACCAACGAAAGATACACAAATGACCAGTAGGCCCATGAAAAAGCATTCAATGCCATTGGCCATCAGAGAAATACAAATAAAAACCACAGTGGGACACTACAAGCCCATTAGAGTGGTGAGGTTAAAAAGACTGACAACATCAAAGCTTAGTGAGGATGTGGAACACGCAGAATGCTCAGCCACCATTGGTGCAAGTATAAAATGGCACACAACTTTGGGAAACTGCCTTGCAATTTCTTATGAATTAATCACATACTACCTGTCTTAGTCTGCTCAGGCTACTGCAATAAATCGTCATAGACCAGGTGTTTTATTTCTTACAGGTCTGAAGGCCGGGAAGTCCAAGATCAAAGTGCCAGTTGCTTCAATGTCTGATGAGGACCTTCTTCCTGGTTTGCAAATAGTTGCTTTCGTGCTGTATCCAGAGAGAGAATCGTCTCTCCTGTGCCTCTGCTTATAAAGGCATTAATCCCATAACCTAATTATCCCCCCCAAAGGCCCCACCTCCAAATACCATCACAATGGGGATTAAGTTTTTTTGAATTGGGGGTGGGAGGCCCCAAACATTCCATTTGTAGCACTACTCGATAACTAAGCAACACCACCCTACATATTTACCCAACAAAGACTTACAGAATGAATTGTGTCCCTCTTTAATTCAGAATAGCCAAAACTGTAAATAGCCGGTTTTGGAAATGTCCATCAACGGGAAAACAGATGAACAAATTGTCCTCTCCTAATGCAATGAATTATGACTCAGCAATAAAACAAAACAGAACAGATCAACCCCTGACACACAAATGATGAATCCCAGAAGCATCATACTGAGTGAAAGAATACAGACACAAAGGAGCACACACTGTATGATTCTGTTTTCCTGGAAGTCTTCTTCAGACAAGTACTATCTGTGGGAAAAGAAACCAAAACAGTGATTGCTACATCACACGGTAGATGTATTCTTAACTGTTTTTAGGGAACCTCCATATTATCTGTCATGATGCTCATACCAATCTACATTCCCACCCACAGCGTACCAGGGGTTCCCTTCTCTCCACATTCTTGCCAATATTTGTGACTTTTGGCCTTTTTCTGTTTGTTTTGGAAATATACATTTGGAAATATACATTTGTTTTGGAAATATACATTTTGACACACAATGTTACGTTAGTTTCAGGAGTACAGCACAGGGATTCGACAGTCTGTATGTTACGCTGTGCTCACCACCATAGTCATTCGGACGGGGTGGGGGTGGTGGTGAGGCAGTACCTCCCTGCAGTTTTCATTTTCATTTCCCTGGTGGTTAGTGATGGTGGACACTTTTTCATATTCTTGTTGGTCATTTGTATGTCTATTGGGGGGCGCCTGGGTGGCTCAATCGCTTGGGCGTCGACTTCAGCTCAGGTCGTGATCTCACAGTTTGTGAGTTCGAGCCCCGCGTCAGGCTCTGTGCTGACAGCTCGGAGCCTGGAGCCTGCTTTGGATTCTGTCTCTGTCCCTCCCCCACTCACGCTCTCTCTGTGTCTCAGAGATAAACATTTAAAAAAAAAAAAAAAAGAAAAAAGAAATGTCTATTCGGGTCCTTTGCTTATTTTAAAACTCAGGTTATTTGTTCCAAAGGAAATGAAATCAGTATCTCAAGATATCTGTCTTCCCACGTTCACTGCAGCGTGATTCACAACGGTCAAGACATGCAAACAACGTGAATAATGGTCAACAGATGAATGAAAGAAGAAACTTTGATGTGTGTGTGTATACATGCATGTACGATACATATATTTAATGGTATATATACATAAAATGGCATACTACTCAGCCTTAAAAAAGAAAGAAATCCTGACATTTGTAACAATATCTAGGATGACCCTAGATGACATTATGTTAAACAAAACAAGCCAGACCCAGAAAGGCAAATACTGCATGATCCCACTCACATGCAGATTCTGAAATAGCCAAACTCCTACAAGCAGAGAGAACGGTAGCTTCCAAGGGCTGCGGGGGATGGAGAGCTATCAGTCAAAACGTACACAGTTTCAGCCACGCAAGATGAATAAACTCTGGACATCCGAGGTGCCACACGGGGACTCTAGGTGACCACGCTATGTGGTAGACTTGAAATTTGCAAGGAGAGTAGACCTCATGTACTCTCATAAGGCATGTGCACACACACGCAAAGGTAACTATAAGAGGTGATACATGGGTTAACGAACTTGATCATGATAATTATCTCACGATGTAAATATATATCAATGTACACATCTATATCAAGCATCACATTGTACGCCTTAAATATGTGCAATTTTTATTCGCCAGTAGTACCTCAATAAAACTGAAGGAATATATACACGGAGGTTGCTGGGAGGGAGGGGCTTAGCAGAATTTACCTGGGAAGAGAGTTTCTCGGAGTGATAGGGCTATTCAATAACCCGCTCGCGACGCAGGTTACACAAGCATGTCCGTTGGTCAAAACTCACGGAACTTCACACTTAAGATTTAGGCATGTTACTGTATGTAATTGTATTCCAAATTTTAAAAAAATGAGAACTAAAACTCTTCTTGTTGACCTACTTCTCAGTATCGTGGAGAGGATCAAAAGAGCTTCTGCCTGTAAACCGGGTAAGGTAAGGGTGTCTGGGGTAGAACATACACTAAACCAATCAGGTCTTTCATACACTGGCGGAGGCTAGTAAATTCCAACAATTCAGTAAATTCAGTAAATACAAAGTACAGTAGGCTGTCTGTGAAAATGATCGTTTTCAGCAACGTTTATTCCTCCTAAAGACCATGATAAAGTCAGAACACAACGGTTCGAGAATTCTGATTCAGCTACCAATCCAGGCCTCGTAAACTCCGTGCCGGTGTTCTGAGAATCCCAGGTGGGGACCAGGTGAGCAGCCTGTGGGGCTGGCTTAATTCAATTGTCCGAGTTATTAACTTTGTTTCTAAAGGGATTTGCGTCCTGATGGAGCTCCGCCGGCAGCTCATTTCAGTTTGCAACTGGTTGAAAGTATACATCTGTTATTTCTCCATTTTGTAATATCAGAGAACCAGGGAGACTTTAATTAATCCTTTCTGCCATCATGTCTAAAAGCTAAAAGACATTTTAATGAGAAGGCAGAGGCAGCAGGAAAAAAAAAAATCAGTAATAAAATAAATAAATAAATAAAATCATGAGGCTAATAAGCAGCCCCACGGATAGAGGCATTCAGCTCAATAAAATAAAAGATGAATTTATTTGACTCATGCAAATAGAGAGAAAATGAGGCACTTGCACAGTGCACAGACCGGCTATGAATGGATGAGTAATGTCAGAGTGTCAGACCTTTGGTCGTAAACTCCCAGGCGCCAACAGTGGTCATGCCCGATTTAATGAAAAAACAAATGAAATGCTACATATTACTGTTTGCTTCCCCCATGTCAAATGAGTTGTCCGAATATTTTATTCAGTTAGGAAGGCTTTTTATATATATATATATATATATATATATATATATATATATGAAAGATAATTAAATATTGTATAAAAGAAGTGGGTTAATGACATTATTTCGGGGGGCAGTGGTGAGGCTGGGGGAAAGGCAGGTGAGCTACTGTGCTTTCAAAAGTGAAATTACAATCATGCCACGGCGTGAGTGACAGCTTCCCACGTGCCCAGCACTGTGTGAATTAACCCATCAAAGGTGGGATTCAATTGCAGGCATTGTGGTGGGCATTGAGATACACAAAAATAGAGCTAGGTGCCAGGAGACATCATAGTCTCAATAGGAAATTAAGACAGCATAAAGCCTTGTGCATAGCGGGTGTTCAAAGTGCTTATTGAATGAATAAGTGATTGAACAGAAATAAGTAGTGAAATAAATACGTTAAGCTCGAGAATAAGAGCCTGAGACTCTTAGGTGCCACAGGACCATTTTCTGAGCTTAGCACATACCCAATAAGATCTCTCTACTTGGGGAAGGTGGTTTGAGAGAACAGAAAGAGGACAGGCTTTGGGTCAGGGTTTCCCAGTCTCAGCACTATTGACCTTTTGAGCCGAATGATTCTTTGCTGTGGGGCACTGACCTGCACATCGCAGGGTGTTTACCAGTGTCCCTGGCCCCACCCACAGATGCGGGTAAAATGCCTACCAGTGAGTAGTGACAACCAAAAAGGTCTCCGGACATTGCCAAATGTTAGTGTTCCCTGAGGGTGAATATTGACCCTGGCTGAGGACCACTGAGTTAGATAAACCCAGACCTTACTCCACATTCTGTCATTTATGAGTCTTTTGACATGGGCGAGTCACTTCCTCTCTTCCAATTTCAATTTCTTCCTCCCGCTAGTGAGCCAACTCTGTTTCTATAAGTGTAATGGACTGAATCATTAACCCCAACCTTTCACCTTTCTCTGTATTCTCAACCCTTGATTTGAGCTTGGTCATGTGACTTGCTTTGGCCAAGTCAAGTCAATAAGGCATCTCATCTTGTTTCCACTGGCTCTCTTGTGCCCCTGCCGTCCCCTTCACAGGAACAAGCCCCAGCTAGCCTGCTGGTCTAAGAAGGATGCAGACCCAGACGTACAGAGCTGTAGCCTGAAGAAGAGCTACCCGAGAGTCCCTGCAGACCGACAGGAATACTTGTCATTTTTTGCCATTGGAGACCAGGAGAATTTGTTATGCTGCATTATCACAGCAAGGCTAACAGATACGGTAGCAATCACTCTTTACAGAACCAGTCACTTTCCAGAGAATCAACACGTGTTACGTGCCTTCTTTCCCCCTCCTTTCAACTGCCTTCGAATATGGAATGTGCTTGATTTCCCTTTGGCTCCAAGTATGGTCCAGTATTCACACAGGAATATTTCTTCCATCAATTGTAGGATGATGAAAATAACACTGGCAATAATAACAGCAAGCATTGACAATCAAAGTTAGAAACTGATTTCCTGAGGGCTCCCGGGTGACTCAGTTGGTTAAGCGTCTGACTCTTGATTTCAGCTCAAGTCATGATCTCACAGTTTGTGGGTTTGAGTCCCGTGTTCAGGCCCTGTGCTGTCAGCACACAGTCTCTCCTTCTTTCTCCGTCCCTCCCCTGCTTGTGCTCTCTTTTTCTCACAATAAATAAATTAATCTTAAAAAATGATTTCCTACCTCCTACAAGGCAACTGTACCTTGGCACGCACTTGTTTCTGAAAATAAGACTTAATTTACGACGTATTCAATCACTGAAAACAGACGCATGTTAGAAGAATGTGTTCCGTCCACGTTCAAGGTCCCCGTTGGAAACCAAAAGTGCATAAAATTCACACGGAGCTCTGTGAATAATTGTGTCAACCCTACAGATGTTACACAGAAACAATCCCTTTCTCGTGGATGTCTGAAGGAGTTTTACGCCCCTGGTCCTAGTAGTGTCCCAACTCTGGAGGAAATTTTGGCTTCAGTGCGGCCATTACAGTGCTTTTGCTAATGTGGCCTCCTAGCCTTCTCTCCCCGGCTGGCCATCCAAGATGGTTTTCCAAGAAAAGGCTGTAGGATGTGACTGAGCCTTCATTCATTCATCAAACGTTTATGGGAACCTTGTATATGGCAAGAACTGTTATAGGCTCTGGAGATATGCGAATGAATCACACAGCATGTCCGCCTTCAGGATCTCATGAGTCCATAGGAAGGAAGCCCAAGAAAATCACAACACATTAGGATGAAATATGAAAGATGTCAATATTCTAATTCCTAGATCCTGTGAACATGGTAACTTACATGGCAAAAGGGACTTTTCAGATATGACTGAGTTGAAGATACTGAGAAGGGGACATATCTTGGATCATCTTGGCAGGCCCACTGTAATCACAGGGGCTGTTATAAGAAGGAGACAGGAGAGTCAGAGTCAGAAAAGGAGACGTGGCCACAGAAGTAGAGGTCGTAGTGAGGTAGTCATGAGTCAAGGAATCCAGTTATTCTCCAGAAGCTGGACAAGGCAGAGAACAGATTGTCTCCTAGAACTTCCAGAAGAAACCATCTTGGTGGTGATTTGTGACAGTCGCAATAAGAAACGAACACATGGGAGAGATACATGGCGAGATCCTGATGTATACTGGAGGGGTTAAGGAGGGCTTCCTGCCAGAGATAATGAGGAAACAGAAGGATGTAAAAGAAAACAGGAGAAGGGCATTTCACGCAGAGGGATCGGTATGGAAGAAAGTCTGGAGGAGGGGAAAATGTTTTTAAAAACCTGATTTGTTATGCCCAGGACGCGGCACATGGCAACACTCAGGATTTATTGAATTACTTTATTAAGATGTGTATGTACGTGTGTAACTCATAGTTACGTAAGACCGGATGTGTACAAAAGAGAACAATGCTAAATCCAAATCAAGGGGCCAACAAAGGCCTCATGGGGGAGCAGTAGTGGAGCTGAACCAGGGAAAATGAGGAGGGATTCAAGGAGCTGGCCCTTTATCCCATGGGCTGTGAGAAGCTTGGAAAGTTTTGAAAAGGGGTGTGACCCTTTGAAAGGTTTAGTCACGGAGTAGTCACTGTGGTATGTAGACTAAAGAGAGGTAACGTCCAGGGTGGGTGACCAGTGAGGTGGTTGTTGCAACAGCATAGGTAAGAAGAGTCAAGGCTTCCCACTCCTACCAAGGATGGGTCTGTCCACACCGCTGTTCATTCAACAGTCCCTACACTCAATGGTGTACCTTGGCACACAGTGGCCCTCGTGGCACGGCCTCTTTCCACCTCCCACTCTTCCATACCCTCACACCCTACATTCCATGCCTGGGAGGGTTAAAGATTCACGTCTCTGTGCCCAAACAACCATTTACGAACCAAGTCGATAAAGTATCTTGCTATATTATAAACCTGTTTCCTTTTCTGTCTACCCGCCTACACGATGGCGTGTCTGAGAGAGGAATCTTAATGCCTGTTGCCTTCATCTTGAATACCAGAACTTTGTTTTTTAAGAATTGATATGTAACATTGTATTGGCTTAAAGCGGACAACATAACGATTCATTCGATACATATTTTTGTGAAACAATTGCCATAATAGGTTTAATTAACATCCTTCACCTTGCAGTTGTGATGCTTTTCTTGTGACTAAAACATTTAAGATTTACTCTCTTAGCCACTTTCAAATATACAATACAGTATTGTTAACTATAGTTGCCATGCCGTACGTCTACATATCTTGTTTATCTTATAAATGGAAGTTTGTACCTTTTCACCCATTTTCCCCACCCCATGGCCACTCTGGCAACCAGAAATCTGTTCTCTGTATCTATGAATCTGTTTTTCATTCCATATATAAGTGAGATAATATAGTTTTTGCCTTTCTCTATCTGACTTATTTCACTTAGCATAATGCTCTCAAGGTTTATAAAATTTGTCACAAATGGCAGGATTTTCTTCTTTTTTGATGGCTAAATAATGTTTCATTCTACATGTTAGTATATATCTTATATATAACATACATTCACATATAATATATTATATGTAATGGGATATTATTATACCATAATAATAATTATTATAATATTTTTGTATGGCTAAACTATTAACTAATTATATATATGTATATATATATATTATATAATATAATATACTCTTTATCCATTTACCTATCAATGGACACTTAGGTTATTTCCATATTTTTCCTACTGTAAATTATGCCACAATGAACACGGGTATACAGATAACTCTTCACAATAGCGGTTTTGTTTCCCCAAATATATACTTATAATCAGAATTCCAGGATCACATGGTAGTTCTATTTTTAATTTTTCAGGAAGCCCTGTACTGTTTTCCACAGTGGCTGCACCAATTTACGTTCCCACCAACAGCGCGCGAGAGCTCCCTTTTCTCCATGTCCTCGCCAATACTTGTCGCCTCTTATCTTTTTGATGGTAGTCATCCAGGCAGGTTTGAGGTTATCTCTCATTATAGTTTTGATTGGATAAGCAGAATCTCAACAGCCTAAAATAATTATCTTAATTTTTCCCACTTGCTGAAGATTTTCTATTGGCCAGGCATGAAACCAGACAGTTCCAAGGGGACAGGAGCTTCGTCGACCTTGCTCAGTGTTTTACCCCCAGTACCTGGCATGGCGTTGGCAACAATCAACTCCTTACAGTAGTGGGGACTGGCCAGACTAAACTTTGGTTGCAAGCAAATCACCACATCTCCTCGACTTCACATGACAAAGATTACCGTCTCACTCAAGTTGTATTCCCAACACAAATCAGTAGGTGTTATGGGTTAAACTGACCTTCCAAAAAGTACGTTGAGGTCCTATCCCTGGTACCTGTGAAATAGGTATTATTTGGAAATAGCGTCTTTGCAGATAAAATCAGGTTAAGATGAAGTCATTAGGATGGACCCTAGTCCAACTTGCTTGGAGTCCTTGTAAGAAGAGAAGGGCGCATGTGATGACAGAGGCAGAGACAACATGGCTGCACGCCCAGGCACAACAAGGCCACCACCAGGAGCTGGGAAGAGACGAGGAAGGAGTCTACCAAGGGTCCGAGAGGAACATAGCCCTGCTGACACCTTGCTTCCAAACTTCTAGCCTCCAGAACTGTGAGGGAAGAAACTTCTGTTATTTTAAGCCACCCACCCGGTGGTACTTTGTTAGGGTAACCTCAGAAAACTAACACGCCTGGTACCACACAGTGAGACAGGGACCTAGGCTGACCACGTCTGTCCCCCATCATAGACACACCATCTGGAAAAGGTGACCACCCAGGTGACTGAGAGGGACCAAAAGAGAGAGAAGACTCCCTTCCTCTCACATTCCTATTAGCCAGAATCCTGGGGCAGTTGCCCAACTCACCTCCAAGGGTGCCCGATAAATAGAAAGAGACACATGGAGACCCGAACACTAATGGTCTCTGCCATGATGTGGAGTAAATATTTGTTGAGTAATTAAATATATCCCCCTTCCATTTGGACCCCACACTGACCCCGTTGTGTTTAGGACTCTATCTACTACCACATGGCATTAATAAAGAAACTATGACACTCAGAGATTAAGCAACTTCTCCACTGTCACACAGCACACACTTGCCTAATGGGGGAAAGACCAGAGTTCACATCCGGGATGACCAACTCTGAAGTCTGTGTTCCGGTCTCTCAGTAAACGAGTTCTGAAGGAACAAAAATAGAGCCCTTAAAGGCAGGTAACCTTGTAGTACATCACTTAAAGGTGTTCCCCAGGCAAATAGCTTAAATGTTTCAAAGTGTAGAAGGTTTTCCTTCCAATTAAGATGTGCCTTGTGACTAAAACTCCCTTCTGTATGCTCAGAGATGGTCTCTTCGCCGCCATCTGAATTTAAAACAGGCTATTTGGCACACCTCCATTTTATTGCCATTAATTGAGTCATTTTGGGCGGGGGGATCCATAGCCTTTGAGAGGAGTTGTATTTCTGACGGGGAACAGAATGAGACCTGCAGTTCAGAGACCACAGTCTGGTCTCCTCCTGGATCTCGGGAAGGCACTTGCCATGTTCAATGTGCCGCTCTTTGGGCGAGATATTTTAATTCGAGTGGTACCGGCCAATGTAAACGTCTCCTGGTCAGTGAAGACGTGCCACCGGAACCTGGCAAAGTTGGCCACGTCGCCACCCTTTCTGCGACTTGACAAAAGAAAACCAGCCCGGCAGAGGCTGAAGAAACCAGGTTTGCAACTTAACGCTGATTTTGCCCAGAAGTAATTAGTTCATTAACTGTGAGCACACAAGCTCATTAAAGGGGGGAGGTGGATGATGCAAATCAGTGGCCTGTGTAAGTCCATCAAACATGAGAGGGAGCTGGAAATGGTCTGGCTCAAACATCCTGTCCAACACCTTCATTAAACAGAGAGGTTCTAAAAGCCTGGAGTCCCTGGAGGTCAGCGGCATTTAAAGGCACCAGCTATGCTGTAAAGTAGGGAAGGTGGCTGGGAATAGAAAAGGCAGAGGGAACCATTTGTGGAGTGCTTTCCAGTGAGTGGGCCTCATGCTGGGCATTTCTACTTTCGGGATCTAGCACAATGCCCACAGCAGCAATCTCAGAGCTTTTTACACTGGGGGATAGAGGCTCAGAATATTTACGACTTGCCAAAGGTCTCAGTGAGTCATTGGCAGAGCTGGCATCCAGACCTGTGTCTTTATGAACCCCCTAAACCAATGCTTTCTCTATTACATTAATAAATTATCAAGCCCGACTCGGAGATTCAGTCACATGACCAACTCCGGTCCCCTTATCATCTAATCTCAGAACACATTTGGAAGCATTCCTGGTCAGTGCTATATCGAGCTGCAGTTTGCAAATGTTTATTTACAGGGGATTAATTAACTTTGCTATTTGCAAGTACTGAACTTAGGGAAAATTGGCTTTCTCTCAGAGTAGGTGCGGTGACATTCCAAAGGCCCTCATTCCCCTGTTCGAAATGTCAAAAGTCTTCTAGGCCAAGCATCAAAGAAGAAAGGGCACATGGTATGATGGGCAAAAAGAATGGCCTGCAGGGCTCAGAAAACGCGGGCAGGTCCTATGGCTTCAAGTCTCTGCCTGTCCCTGATGGCCACGGGACCCTGGGCCAGAGCCGTTGTTTCTCTGAGCTCCAGCTCTCTCAGTAAGAGAAGCAAGGAACACAGTGGGGTCCCGGAAGCCCTGTCTCATTCTCAGCACCTCTGAGAAGAGTCCAGGAGTATGGTTCGTCATCTACAGCATGAGCCCAAGTGGGGATCTTGGTGGAAGATTGCAGGTCGAGTTAAGGAGTCAGGAAGGACAGCCTTCTGTTTCTTAGTCCCTGGCCTGTGCACACCTACCTCAGCAGAGACACCCCAAATGGGAAAGGGGCAGAGTTGCCCTGCAAGGATACATCCCAGTACGGGGCGGTTCTGTTCCAAGATAGCACAAAGGTGGCCATGAGGCTGAGGAAAGAAAGTCTCCCTCTGTGATGAGAACAGACGGTCTTTCAGCCCTAAGAGGCCAGGCCTAGCTAGTGAGGCATGTGGGTGACCCAGGACACAGAAAGAGGACACAGAGGAAGGAATAGACAGGACTCCAATGTCAAGCACTATCCAAGAGTGACATGACCCTTATAGCACTTACAGAATACCCGTACCTTCTTCCACTCATTCATATGCCCGTGTTTTCACTCACCCATCCATCCATTCATCCATTAATCCACTCATTCACCCATCCATTCATTCATTTGCAGCTGGTCTATATTGAGGGCCATGTTAAGCTCAGGAGATACAGTGGTGTGTGAGGTAAAGCACAGTGCTGTCATCACAGAAGGTATAGTGTGTTGGGATCCAGTCTTCTTTTTAGAGAACCCTGTGCCCAAAAGGAATATTCAAGGGTTCAGCATGACATTGGTTGAGGGTAGAATCAGACCCTTCAAGCGTCATGGTAAAAGTGATTCCAGTCCCCTCTGCCTCGTATGACTCCATGGGGTGTTAAAAGACCCATGGGTCTGGAGAATTGAAACCTCAGATTTGGTTTTACCCCATTTTTAACTGAATATCTTTAAGAACTCACACTCACCTCCAAAATCGCAATGGCAATGCCTTCCAAGTCTGTCCCATAGAGTGAGAAGCAAATGAGAAAAAGTAGGCAAAAGTTTACGAACCATTAGTTTATGAGCCATGATGAATCCCCTGGGTGGCTGTTAAGTCCACAATCATGACTGATGCGGGACTGCTCTTGGTGGAATTTCCAGAACCTGTAAGACCCAGGGTGTCCGCTTCACTGTGGCTGGGCAGCATTCCAGGTCTGGGTTCCATCAGGCCAGGCACTGGCCTAGCAGCAGGGGACAGATGCCATGCAGGGAGACACGCAAGCTGAGCCTGCACTGGGGGACTCGCTCTATGCAGGAAAAGCAATGGCAGGCAGCTGATACCGAGGCCCACAGAAGGCCTGGATCCAAAGTCTGGTCACAGGGTCAGATGCTGAAGATCCCAGAGCAGGTCATAAAACAGGGCTCAAGGTGGGAGAAGTCGCTAAGGACCCATGGGTCACCATGGACGGATTTAGAAGACTGGAAGCTACCCTGCCTGCAGGCTGGAGCCAGAGGTCAAGTTGGACTGGTGACTCCATCATGGCCCAGATCTGGATCAGATGTCTTGGATTCTCCATCCCCAGGCACAGGCTTCATGTCCAGTGACTGACTGATGAGACCGTTTCCTGATAAGTGCCGGGTTAGTAGGGATTGCATCTGGACATCCCGTTCAGTGGGGTCCGTTTTCCCAGACACTGGGTGAGAGCTGGAGCCATGTGAGTTTCCATACACCCCGCACAGCCCATCTACAGCCCAGGTTGCCTGTAACGTGAATCCTGTCCCCAAAAGGGCGCAACCTGTGAGTATCACCCGGGCAAACACCAAGCTCCTTTGTGAAGCTCAGAGTGGCGTTCCCGGGAAGCTCGGCTTTCCAGGCGAGGCCAGCCCTTGCCAACCTTTTCCCAGGCCCTGACTCTCCTGCCTTCCTCGTTGCTGGTCCCTAACGGTGTCTCCGCAGCCCCAAGATGTGAAAACAAAGAATTGCTGGCCATTCCTCTCTTCTCCATTCCCCTCCAGGGTCTCAGAGGAGTGACACATCTCGCCCTTGCAGCCATGGTCAGCGCAAAAAGAAAGAAGCAAAGAATAGATGACCCATGCTTGGGGCGGAGGGGTGAATTATTTACGAAACATAGATAGAGCCTCCAGTTGAGTACAGGGCTGGGCAAAGTGTTAGTGATTCTTTTGTTCTCGCAGCTGGCCTTTGGAATCGCACAGAGCCGGTGCAGTAAATAATACCGCTATTGTCTGCCTGTGTCAGAGACAGACAGAAGGTACATTTGGCCTGCGTCCAAGCTCCGCAAGGGCCACTCATTGTCACAGTGTCCAATTACCGCTGGCTTGACTATAAAATGCACTCCTTTTTTTTTTTTTTTTCCTGAGCTAATTTAAGAATGGGCAGTCTTAATGGCCCCTTCACAAAGAGGGGGTTTGCTGCATCTTTCAGTGGGGGGAGATAAAGTTATGTTCAGAGCAGAAACCAAACCGGCGTTGGGTAGAGGTTGTCCAAACAGCGATCCAAGGATAGAAAAGGAAACTGTGTTTGGGTTGCCCTTTCAGAAGAAGTAGAAAAACATAAAATCCGCTCAGGTCGGAGTTTTCCTGCAGAATATATTCGGGATGTCAAGGAAGATTTAATAAGGAGCAAAGACGACTCAAAGACCAACAGCCCCGGACGCTTCGCACAGGCAGCCACAGGACATGGGGGAAACGCTAGCCCATCTCTGAGCGGGTGGGTGACAGTGACAGTGAAGACAATGGCAGGACGTAGCAGCTCACGCGTTCCTACTGTCTGCCAGGTGCTGCAGTAGGCATTTTTTTTTCTCTAATGTTCCCAACCCTCCTACAGGACTTGACAGACACCTCACAGATGAGGAGAAGGCGAGGTTCACATAGATCAAACGACTCACATGGCATCGTGCGCTTGGTGAACAGGTTACAGGATGGGAGAATTTGTCTGACTTCAGATTGTGTGCTTCTCTGAAGCATCTGAAAATATTTTCTTGGGCGTCCACAGGCTCCCAGCTTTGCAGGCTACGCTGACTGTCCAGGGACATGTTTTTACGTCCAGCGCTGGTCAGGGACCTTCTGATATTCGCCAGCCGCCCAGCGATGGTCTGCAAACGAGACCATCCCTTAGAAAAAAGCTGCTGAGAATCCGGGCAGTGCCTCACGATGGAGCAGCTCTCGAGAGGTAGGATTCATCCCGGAGTTTGGAAGCTCTGGTCACTGGAGGCCATCGTTTCTGCCTGGATGTGTCTTTGGCAATCCTCACATCCAGTGGCATCTACTTACAGTGCCTCTGAGGTCAGTAATTTTCAATAATCGCCCTTGCCTACCACTTCTCCAACAGGAAAACATTAATTTGTGCTTTAGATAAAGAAAGGATGGGGAAAGGGGGCTATTACATTAAAAAAGGGGAAAAAAACGACTTCAAAGACCTCTCTCTCCAGCACCAAATCTGCCACTCGCGCACTGAAATGTCAGAAAAATAAAGCGAGGATTTGTGTCTGAGAATGCCAGAGAGCAGCACCCAACCTTCCTCTCTCTCTCTCTCCTTGCAGGGGGAAAATCAGACGCTTCTTTCAGGTATATTCACTCCAAATTTCAGAGGGTTTTTAAATACACATGTTCCCGACACAGCAGAGTTATCAATCAAAATGTTAAATCCTTGATGGGCACGGTGATGAGGGGTTCGAACACTATTCCTTTCATCTCCTGGTGTCTCACTGAGGGCTTCGTTTGGAAAGAGACCAAAAAGCCACATTGGGGTAACGAGGAGGGATAAAAAGGAAGAACCGTCTGTTCCGATTTGCCGATCAGCAACCTGGAGAACACAGCACGTCGTCTGTCAAGGAAAACGAGGACATTTTTTCGGGCCTCTTTGAATCCTGAAAAGATACACATGCTTTGGGAAGAGAAAAGTGATATCTCCGTTCTTAAGGCAAACTTTTCAAAGCGCTGAACGCTGGGTGGAGCCAGCGCGGATCCTCTGACTTGCCGCCTGTGGGCTGTCTGATATCTTAGAGCAGGGGAGAAAGTTGAAGACATTGATCTTCTAAATGAGGGCTGTGGATGGGCGTCTGCACAGAACACTGCGCAGTGACTGACGGAGGGCTGAGGGGGCTATGTTGGTCGACTCCCTGGAAAGCCAGCCAGATTCTCTGGGGGTTTATTTTCCACATTTCCCTAAAAGCACCAGGACCCATTTATGCCTCTCCTTCATCCCATCGTAACCCCACAGGCTTTTCCAAAACGTCCCTGTAAGTTCAACTTGGGCCCTATTATGTTTATTTTAATTAATTATTCTTACCCCTAGAGAGTCAGGAAGATCCCTTAATTCTATGCCAAAGTAGGTCAGGGTATCTTGGTTTGCCCCGAAGCATCCCTACCTGTATCTTTCCTTCAACAAAAGCCATTCCTTCTACAAAAGTTTTGGGCACCCAACATGCACTTCGTTCTGAGGATGACCGGATCAACAAGACAGGCATGTACCTCCTGGAAACACTACGCAAAGAAGAGGGGCTATCATATGAACGAGTGATAATATGCTTTCACAAACGGCAGTGACAGGGTGTTCATCACGGGCGCCAGCGGAGGCCTCCCTACATCAGACTTGAAAGATAATCGGAAGTCACCTAAGGAGAAAGCAAAGCTCGTGTGGGTGAAGGTGTATGTGTGTTGGGGAGGGAGGCACAAAAATGCCTCCTATAAAACACCAGATTTATTCTTTGTAAGCGCAGCCCTGATTAAGTCACAGCCCCTCATGACAAGCCCATCATGCCAATAATATTATAATTTAGATCCTTAATTGTGCCATTCAAGGCCCAACCATGTTTTCTTCCTTTGCCCGATATCCCCCCAATACATTCCTGTGAATATCATGGCATGGTCTGGTCACACCAGATGCCTCCCCAGTCACAGAACTTGCCTGCTCCTAAATATTTCATCTTCTGTTACTTTAATCTGGAATGTTCTCTACACTCACTTCCCCTACCCATCAACATCCTCCTCACTCACATGGGGTAGGACTTTTTTCAGGTCTTGGTTTCAGAATAGATCTGCTCATGAGGAGTGTGTGTGTGTGTGTGTGTGTGTGTGTGTGTATGTGTGTGTGTTTGCAGAAAAGTTGCAAAGCTAATACAGAGAGTTCCCAAAAACCCTTCATTCAGTTTTCCCTACGATTAGCATCTTACATTACCGTGATACATTTGCCATAACCAAAAAACCAACATTGGCACATTACTATTCATTAGTCTCTATGCTTAATGCAGATTTCATTAGTTTTTCTGCAAATATCCTTTTCTGTTCCAGGAGCCAATGCAGGACATAACTTTGCATTTAGATACCCTTGTGTTTCCATTGAATTTTTGCTTGTATCCCTGGTTTACCACTGGTCACAACATGCTTTGTGTTAGGGTTTGGTAATGAGGGTCCCAGAACTGCACAATGTGAAATTCTGGAATTCAGGAATATCATCTCATGGTATTTTGTGAGGAGGACATTTTTATTAACACTAAGTTCCAATCAATCTTCCAAAAGACATACTCCGGAGCTGCCAGTTAGCGTTGTGATGAAGGCTTTCAGAGAAAAGGAACCTGACAACCTGTCCACAACTCCATGAAACCCCATTTGGACACAGTCACTATGAGGTTAAAAAAAAAAAAACAAGACGTATCACTAGTTGTTAGTTACCACAGACATGCCTGGCTTTTACTCTGAATGGTCCCCAGCAATGGTGTGCAACTGACATCTTTGATACCAAGGTGAGATGCAAAGGTGATATAAAAAAGCTGAAAACTAGCCAAATGAAAGATGTATCAGTATCGTGAACTACGATCCTATCTGTCTCATGAAGCAATTATAACTATGGCAAAGAGAACTCCCTTCCCTCCTACAAGGAGTGAAACAACAAACCATGGGGATCTCCAAGACAGCATCCTTAAGACCAAGATTATACAAGGCTAATGGCAATATATGCCCAAATTGCTTCTAGATCAGCCCATCCAGACTTCAAGAATGATAGCATGGCAATGGAGAGATTATTGGCATCTGCGTATGCAGGAAGAGAGCTTCTGAATCCTTCCAGGACCTTGACCGAGTGATCAGTGGTCTTGCAGGGGCACTGGGCAGGAGGAAGTCAGAACAAGAGAAAACAGTTATTGCCTCTTATACCTTACTGGTCGACCACCCCTTGTATTAGTTATTCTTGCTGGGTAATAAATCACCCCAAACTTGGTGACTTCGAACAATAAATGTTTCTTACCTCACAGTTTCTGTGGGTCAGGAATCCAGGAGTGGCTTAGCTGGGGGGGTCCTGACTCAGGATCTTTAATGAGGTTGCAGGTAAGGGTCACCTAGGGCTGTGTGGTCATTTCAAGGTTTGAGTGAGATAGGATTCATTTCAAAGTAAACTCATGGGCTATTGGCAGGGCTCAGAAGGCTCACTTCCAATTACAAAGTCATGTAGTTGCAGGCAGGACTCAAGGTTCTCACCCCGTGAGACTTTCCATCGGCTACCTGAGTGTCCTTTTGACAGAGTGGATGGCTTCCCTGACCCCTGGACTACCTGTTCTACGGCAGGTGGCCTCTCCCATAACAAGGGATGAGACAAAGGGAGAGAGAACCCAAGGTGCAAGCAGCAGACTTTTTATAACTTTCTAACTTCCCATCATGCCTGATGCATTCCATTTCACACAAAGGAGTCACAGTCCAGCCCACACACACGGGGAAGAGAACTATTCACCTCTTCAGGTGATCTGACACCCCCTTGAAGAGCATCAAGGGACACAAGGACGCATCTTTAAAACAACCATGCTGTCTTTGGTGGTGTAGGCAAACACGATCCGTGTTTCATAAATACAAATTAGGCATCTCCTGTACTCCAGGAATTATATCGAGAGAGGATCATAGGACCTGGTGTAGCAGTCGCACCAAGCAAAGGTTTGAAGAAGTACCCGTAACATTCCATTCATGTTAAAGTAGGACAAATACCAAGCGATGAGAACATAAGGCCTTTGCTCTGAATGACACCAAAGTCACATGCACTGAAAATGCCAACTCAAGCCTGTGTGAGGTCTACTGAGGTAACTCCAAGCCCTTTGCAATTCTAGACCCAAGGCTGACGAACGTAGTCTCCAAGGGCCAGAGAGTGGATATTGTCAGCTTCGTGGGCCACACAGTCTCTGTCACAGCTACCCACCTCTGCCACTGCCGTGCAAGAGCAGCCACAGGCAAAACATAAATAGAAGATTATGTCGTGCGCCAATAAAACTTTATTTACAAAAACAAACGGTTCCCTGTGTGCCATGGTTTGTCTACTCTACTGTTCTAGACTCTGAACTTCTCAAAGCTGTTAGATGGTAAACCCCTTGAGAGAAGGGGCTGTGTCTTTTGTCAACTTTACATCCCTTACACCCAGCACAGCTCACTAATGAGTAAGCGGACACGAACGTGGTGCACGAATGAACGAATGAACTGATACCCCAGGTAACATTAAAGGATAGATTCAGTGCAGGACATTTTTTTACCTGCAACTGTGAAGCTGTATGTTTGAAGTCTAAAGCACCTTCTGGACAACTTCAGTTCACTAACTCCTCTGTCCGTCTTACCTGCACAACCCGCAGGCCACCCTCGAAGGCAAAAGCCTACTTGCAACAAAGACCTGTCATGTCTAAATTATTGACACAATAGACCGTTGTAACTCCTTTGGACTCATTAGGCTTAATTATGTCAAGGTCTCATCGAGGACTCTTTAAATCTGAAGATTCGTGACATAATAAAATATAATAGCTCCTTCGGAGCCATAAAGGTCTCTTTATGTCATGGGCTATTTGGAGATTCAATATTCCATAAGATTAATATCACAATATTGTAAAAATGACAACAATTACCACACCCTCAGTGTCTACCAAGTGTAATTTAATCATCAGGATTTAGATAGGCCCACTTCTCAGTCACTCTTGGGGTCTTTGTCAAGGAGGAAAGGTGAAGGATTATGTGGCTTCACTGTTAGCCACTTTCTTATCACACCTGCTCCCTGGTATTCAGATCCTTCTGCTTCTGGTACAGTTTCATGCCATCTTGGAACATTCTGGTACAAAGCTCCTCTGCTTCTCACCTGGGGGAGCCATGCCCAGGTAAGACTTTTGTCTTTGCCATCCTGTCTCTCTCTGTGTTTAGGTTCCAGACATGCAGTAGGTCATAAGTCACTGTAAGAGAACCAAAAACCTTAGATAAGAAATTATCAATAGTGGTCATTTTCCAAGGCGAACTTAGAAAATGCTGATAATAAACTAACTGAAATAATGTGTTTTTCGCAGTGAAAGAGGCAGAAAAGAGAACTACTGCCACATTATCTAAGAGACAAAATGGACAAATAATAAAATTCAGGGATCAGTGATTGTTTACCCTTCAAAAATTATTACATTCTTGAGAAAGGATAAATTTAATAATAGGTAGATTGGGGAGTAGATGGCTAACTATGGCATTTAAAACTTAAAGTATGTTCAATTATAAAAAGCGTAGAAGCTTTACAATAAATATCTAAAAAGAAGAAACAGGAAAGTCACCTGTAACGTCCCCACCGTAACAAAACTGTAGGTATTAGGCGTGGTGGATTGTAAGATTATAAGGTGGTCCTCATAACCCTGCCTTCAGGCTCACACCCTTGTCTAATTCCCTCTTGCTGTCATATATAGACAGAATCTGCAGCCAGAATCTACTTATCACTAGAATATGGCAAAGACAATTTTTGGCACTCCCATAATTATGTTACGTTACATGCTAAAGGTGAGGAGATGCCACACCTATGATTACATCATATTATATGACAAAGGTGATGGGATGTCATTCCTATTATCCCATTACCTTATATAAGACTCTGTTTTCCAGATGCTGTTCTGGAAAACAGTGTGGAGGTGCCTCAAAAAATTAAAACTAGATCTACCCTATGACCCAGCAATAGCACTGCTAGGAATTTACCCAAGGGATACAGGAGTGCTGATGCATAGGGGCACTTGGACCCCAATGTTTATAGCAGCACTCTCAACAATAGCCAAATTATGGAAAGAGCCTAAAAGTCCATCAACTGATGAATGGATAAAGAAATCATGGTTTATATATACAATGGAATACTACATGGCAATGAGAAAGAATGAAATCTGGCCTTTTGTAGCAACGTGGATGGAACTGGAGAGTGTGATGCTAACTGAAATAAGTCATACAGAGAAAGACAGATACCATATGTTTTCACTCTTATGTGGATACTGAGAAAGTTAACAGAAGTCCATGGGGGAGGGGAAGGGAAAAAAAAGGTTAGAGAGGGAGGGAGCCAAAACATAAGAGACTCTTAAAAACTGAGAACAAACTGAGGGTTGATGGGGGGTGGGAGGGAGCGGAGGGTGGGTGAGAGGCATTGAGGAGGGCACCTGTTGGGAGGCACACTGGGTGTTGTATGGAAACCAATTTGACAATAAATTCCATAATAAAAAAAAAAGACTCTGTTTTACTACGTTTACTTTAGAGTTTTTCTCTCCTTGCTGGCTTTGAAAACACAACCAACTATGAGCCATTTGGCCGCAAGACAATGACTGCTACCAATTATCTGAGTGAGCTTTGAAACAGATCGTTCTCCCGATGACAATCTACCCCTACCCAAAACCCAGACTGCAGAGGACCACACTAAGCGGTGCCTGGACTCCTGACCCACAAGCCTGGTGAGATAATAAGTGTGTATGGAGTTTGAAGCCACTAAGTTTACAGGAAGTTGTTACACTGCAATAAACATACTAATGTACTGAGAAATGTTGGTTCCTATTGTTTTCATCTGAAAATTAGAATCATGGTGCCACAACTTATTTCACACATTGCTCTTTTATGCAAAGTTAGATCTTATGGCATTGCATTTTGCTTTAGAATATAAATTCCATGAGGACAAGGACATTGTCTGTCTTGTATACTATTATATCCAAATGCCTACCACAATGCCCGGGTATTTAACAAAGTGAACAATAAACATCTGTTGAGTTAGCAAATGAATAAATACAATTATTTTTATAGCATTGCTAATATTTCAAAATATTCATATACCATAGTTCACTTAACTAATAAACAGTTGAGTTGCTTCTAATTAATTTGGTAGTTATATGTGACATGATAAATGTATTCACTCATATAATACAAGCCACTTGGGTATTATATCCTTAGGATATGTACCAAAAGTATTATTAACTTCCCTGAAAACAAAAATTGTTTTTGTAATCAGTCGTATCCCTAACATTTAGCATAGTGCCTAATATGTGATAGATCCTTAAAAACATATGCTGAATGAATAAATAAGATTTTCTTCTTGTTCTTAATTAATATGGCTCACTTGTTTTTAGTCTGCATTTATTTATACATTATTAAAATAATTTATCAGTGTCGTGATCAGTGTGTGAGAATGTAATTATACTGTATCTCTCCCCCCCATTCAGCATTAAAATTTTAAAAATAGTCAATTAATAGACAAAAAAATCCATAGTTATTTTACTTTATATTTTTTGGTTACTGGGAAGTCTTAGCATTTATCTTTATGCTTCTTTACAAATTAAATTTCCTCTTTGGTGAATGGTCTTCTATGTTGTTTACTCATTTATATATTGAGATTTCAATGTTTTGTTGATTGATTTTCACGAACTTTTTGTGTAATACTGACATGAATTGGTCTGCCATGTTTGCACAAATCTATTTGTTTCTTGGCACTTTGAAGGGTTTTGGATACTGATGATAGGATAGAACTTAATAGGCTTAATATCTCTTAAAATGTATGCTTTTTAAATTTCTTCAATATTGCTCATGAACGTAGTAGCAGAGCTTCAAGACACATGAACCAAAATCGCATAAAATTGAAAGTAGAAATAGATATATCCACAATCATAGTTGGAATATTTAACACTGATACCTAGGTAACAGATCGAATAAGCTGATAAAAATTTGATATGCATATAGAAGGCTTGAATAACACTACTATTTTGTTTTCATTAGCAATTATAGAACATTCCATTCAACAATAGCAGAATACACTTTTTCCCCCAGATTATCGTGAAACATCCACAGTTATATTCTGGGTCATAAAACAGGTCTCCATAAATTTATAGGTTGTTGACTAATCACAAAGGAATCAAATTTAAAACATTATCAGAAAAATACCTTGAAACAATTCAAGCAATTGAAAATTGAGCAAAAACACTTCTAAATAAACCATGAATGAAAAAGAAATGATAATAATTAGAAAATATTTTTTAAGTACTAAAATAAATTAAATTAAAACAGAGCATATCAATGCTTTTGGGATGAAGCTCAAAGAGTTCTTAGACGAAAATCTGTAGTATATTTACATACTTACATTAGAAAACAGATTTAAAATTAGCATCCTAAGTTTCCATAGTAAGAAGGTAGAAAAAGAAGGAAGAATTAGGAGGGAAAAAACAAATAAGGTAAAATAAGAAATAACAGAAGAGCAAAAATCAATGACATAAAATACAGAAAAAAAAAAGTAAATCTTTGAAACAAAAAGTTACTTTAAAAAATCAATAAAAATTGAGAAAACTCCAGCTTTGATTAAGAAAAAAAGAAAGAAAGAAAGAGGGCACAGATGAAAGGACAAGTTTCAGGAATGAAAAAGGAGAACTTATTACAGATACAACAGATATTTAAAAAGATGATAAAAGAATATTATGAACAATATTACACCAAGAAATTTGATTACTTAGATTAAATTGACAAATATGTTAAGAAACACAAATTACCAAAACTGACCCAAGATGAAATAGAAAATACAAATAGTCTTATATCTATTAAAAAATTTAAATTTATGGAGCACCTGGGTGACACAGTCATTTAAGCATCTGACTCTTGATTTTGGCTCAAATCATGATCTCATGGTTCTTGGGATCAAGCCCCACATTGGGGTCTGTGCTGGCAGCATGGAGCCTGCTTGGGATTATCTCTCTCCCTCTCTCTCTGCCCCTGCCCCATTCATTCTCTCTCTCTCCAGATAACTAAACATTATAAAAAATTTAAATTTATAATTAGAAACTACCCCACACACAAAATGTTGTGACCCAGATGGGTTCACTGAGTTATTATATTACACACGTAATGAAGAAATGTTGTAAATGTATTTACATTCCTCCAGAAAAATAAAGTAAGGGAGAAAACATCCAAATTCATTTAATAGGATTAAGTTAACTTAGTTACCTCAATCAAACAAAAACTACAAAATAAAACTACAGATCAATCTCTTTTGATTGTAAATAAAATAACCCTTCACAAAATGTCAGTAAATCTGTTTACATGCATACATCTGCACACACACTAACATAAATAGAATATAATGTGCATACTGATATATATCAACATATGTATAAAACAGTATAATTATTTTCTACTATTACATTATATTATTTATATATATATATATAAATTAACTACATAAATCATGGCAAAATACAGTAAGTCCAAAGAATGCAATATTGGCTTAACATTAAAATCAAAGAGGGAAATTCACTATATTAATTGATGAAGAATTTTAAAATATGATCATCTCATTAAATGCAGAAAAACACTTGTGAAGATTCAATATCCATCCAGGGTAAAAACTCTCATAGAGTTTTTAGGAAACTAGCCATAGAAGGGAATATTCTCAGGGCACCTGGATGGCTCGGTCAGTTAAGCATCTGACTTCAGCTCAGGTCATGATCTCACGGTTCATGGGTCCGAGCACCACTTCGGGCTCTGTGCTGATAGCTGGACCCTGGAGCCTGCTTCAGATTCTGTGTCTCCCTCTCTTTCTTCCCTCCCCCCACTCAGGCTCTCTCTCTGTCTCTCAAAAAATGAATAAACGTTAACATTTTTTTTTTAAAAAAGAAGGGAATATGCTCAACTCAATAAAGGGCATCTATAGCTAAGATTATACTTAATCATATAAGATTGAATACTTTTACCCTATCATAATGAGATTCCCGCTCTCGTTATTTCTAATAACATTTGTAGCCAGTGCAATAATGGAAGAAAAAGAACTAAAATGCATACATACTGGAAAGGAAAACATTAAGTTGTCTTTATTTGAAAACATCAAAATGTACATAGAAATCCTAAGGGATTGACCAAAAAATGTGTTTTTCCTAAGACTAATAAGGGAGTCCAGGAAGGTTAATATACAAAAATTAATTTTTCTTTACAATAACAATAATGAGAAGTTGAAATAAAAATAATATTCTTGATAGCATTTCAAATTACAAAATAACAAGAGATAAATTTAAGAAAACACATGGAAACCCTGTACACTAAAAATTAAATACTGCTGAGAAGAAAGTAGACATAAATAAACCAAAAACTACACTATGCTGATAACAATGTTCTCTTCCAATTGATTTATAGACTCAGCACAAATCCAAGCAAAATCCCAGCAAGTTATTTTGTAGAAATTTTCAAGCTACGTCTAATATTTAAATGGAAGTGTCACAGACATAGAATAGACAACAAATTTTTAAAAAGACACTGTCAGATGACTGATATGCTTGATTCTAAGACTTGTTATAAAGATACAGAAGTCAAGATAATGTGCTATTGGCATGAGAAGAATGTTTGAAAAATATACCTAAACAATTCAATGGGGAAAAATTCTCATCAACAAAGCATGGGGAAATATATGGATATTCCCTTGAAGTTATACACTTTTGCACACAAAAATGAACTTAAAATGGATTTACAGCTAAACATAAAAGCTAAAATGATCAATGTTCTAGAAGAAAACTTTATGACGTTGGGTTTGAAGAAGACTACCTAGAGGTAACACAATATACATAAACTATAAAGCAACAATTGATAATTAGCCTTCATTATAATTAAAACCTTCAGTGCTTCAAAAGGCACTACTAAGGAAAAGACAAACCATACATGAGAAGAAACTACTTTATTTTTTTTTAAGTTTATTTATTTTTGAGAGAGAGAGAGAACGCGAGCAGGAAAAGTTTGGAAAGAGAAGGAGGTGCAGAATCTGAACCAGGCTGCAGATTCCAAGCTTTCAGCACAGAGCCTGTTGCAGGCCCGAACCCATAAACAGTGAGATCGTGACCTGAGCCGAAGTCTGCCGCTTAGCCAACTGGGGCACCCAGGTGCCCCCTCAACTACTTTAAATATGCATATTTGACAGAAGATTCATGTCCAGAATAGACAAAGAACACTTAAAACTCATAACAACAATAACAAAAAACAACACAAAGTTTAAATATCTGCAGAAGATTGGGGCGCCTGGGTGGCTCGGTCACTTAAGCATCTGACTCTTGAATTCAGCTCAGGTCATTATCTTATGGTGGTGAGGTTGAACCTCATGTCAGGCTCAGCACAGAGTATGGAGCCTGCTTGAGATTCTCTTTCTCCCTCTTTCTCCACCCCTCCCCTGCTCTCTCTCTCTCTCTCAAAATAAATATATAAACTTTAAAAAAAATATGCAGAAGATTTAAATAGACATTTCACTGAAGAAGATGCACAAATAAACAGTGGAAAATACACAAATACACAGATACATAAATAAGCACAGGAAAACAGTGCTCCACATTATTAGCTGTGAATTAAAACTGCATTGAGACACTACTACGTACCCACTAAAATGTTAAAATTTAAATGATAAACCAAGAGTTGATGAAGGTGTGGTATAACTGAAATTCCGACATAGTGCTGATGGCAATATAAAATGTCGTGAATGCTTTGGGAAAAATTTTGAGTTTGGTATAAATTTTAAACTACTGTTACTACAAGAAAAGAAGACATATGTCTACACAAGATTATATACAGAAATAGTCATAGCAGATGTATTCATCATGGCTACAAATTTGAGTCTGTTCCAATGTTCATTAACAGATGTATGGATAAATGTATTATGTTATGTGCACACAGTGAAATACTACTCAGAAATAAAAAGGAATAAATTACTAAGATGTGTAACAGTGTGAGTGAATCTTAAAATCATTCTGCTGAGCACACACAAAAAAATTAAGCACAAAAGTCTCTATGACACAGGCTCTGCCATTCAAGGAGCCCAAGTTCTCACCGGGAAGAACAACTTGTAGGTAGATTGAAGACCAGGCCAAAATGATGAATAAAACAGAGACACCCAGAACATTTCTGACAAAGGTGCTGAGTTGACCTGGCCTTAAGCTGAGTGTTGAAGCTTGGGGAAGTCTGTCAGTGAGGAAAAGAACAGAGCCCTTCCCTGTAGAGAGGAGCATGGAGGTATGTCAAGCATCTTAAACGATTCCTGGTCTCTGCCCACTTCCTTCCCACGCCTTACCCCATTACGCACCGTGCTGGGGGCACCCAAAGATGCCAAGAGCTTCCCCACTTCCAGGCCTTCCTACCTCTGGCTCCTTCACTATCGAACAAACATGAAACAAGAATGTAACATCCACCAAGTGCTTTCATCCATCTAAACTGGAATGGCTAGCAAAGGCTCCTGGTCTTATGAAGCTCACATTTTAGTGGAGAGAGATACGAAAAAATCTCTAAGTAAACACATAAGCACAATAATTTCAGGTAGACGTAAGTGGTATGAAGAAAATAACGACAGAGTAGGCGTTCGTAGGCATTACCTCCGTATGACTATTGAGCACGTGAGAAGTGGCGGCCTGAACTGAGATGTGCTGAAGGCATAAAATGCACTCTAGATATCAAAGTCTTAGTATGAAAAGCATGAAAATATCTCATTAATATTTTTATGCTGATTACGTGTTGAAATGATAACATTTGGGGCATATTGAGTCAAATTCAATATTAAAAATTAATTTCAGCTATTTCTTTTTACTTTTTTTAGCATGACTACAGAAAACATTTAATTATGTACGCAGATCATATTCTATTTCTACCGCACAGTGTGATTCGAGAAGAATGGTTAGGAGAGACCTCTGCCTAGACAGTATGCTTCCCCAGGCTTTTCCTAGCTAACTCCCACCTATCCTTCAGATGTCATGCTCAAAAAGATATTGATTAATTTTCTGTCTCTTCTTCCATTATCAGGACGCTCTGTGGACACAGGGACTGTTGGAGGCTGGAAGTTCTGTGTACTTGGAGACTAAGCCAAGAGAAGACTGACTTGAAGACCATTAGAATATGAAACTGGATAGCAACAGGGAAAAATTGTAGGCTCTTCTGCAGGGGAACAGAATCAACCAGGCACTGCCATAGAAGCGTGATGTTAATAAATAATCATCATTAGACTGAGGGAGGAAGTGTGGCTGGCAGATCTTGTACATTCTAATGGAGCTTGTCATGTAACGGTAGGTTCTTCCCCCAACCACTGTGCATCCCGGCTTGGAAAGTAGATGCCAATCAGAATTTGCCTCCAGAATTCCAATGCATTCAGACTGTGTCTTAGAATCTACTTAGTGCTCACCTGTTATTAATGTTCCACTGTTTCAAAGAAAAGAACCAGTTGTTAGATATCCTCTGTATTTTTCCGAAGGCTTGAAATGTTTCACAATAAAAGTGATACATAGGTAGATAGATAAGATTGGATGGATAGATGATGATAGATAGATATAGATATAGGTAGATGATAGATAGATGACAGATGATAGATAGATAGATAGATAGATAGATAGATGATAGATGATAAATAGATAGATGATAGATGACAGATGATAGATAGATAGATAGATAGATAGATAGATAGATAGATAGATGAAAGATGATGATAGATAGATAGATAGATAGATGATAGATAGATGACAGATGATGATAGATAGATAGATAGATAGATAGATAGATGAAAGATGATGATGATAGATAGATAGATAGATAGATGATAGATAGATGACAGATGATGATAGATAGATAGATAGATAGATAGATAGATAGATGATAGATAGATGACAGATGATGATAGATAGATAGATAGATAGATAGATAGATAGATAGAGGGGCGCCTGGGTGGCTCAGTCGGTTAAGTGGCCAACTTCGGCTCAGGTCATGATCTCACGGTCCGTGAGTTCGAGCCCCGCGTCGGGCTCTGTGCTGACAGCTCAGAGCCTGGAGCCTGTTTCGGATTCTGTGTCTCCCTCTCTCTGACCCTCCCCCGTTCATGCTCTGTCTCTCTCTGTCTCAAAAATAAATGAACGTTAAAAAAATTTTTTTTAAAAAAAAGATAGATAGATAGATAGATGATAGATGACAGATGATGATGATAGATAGATAGATAGATAGATAGATAGATGATAGATAAAGAATAGATAGAAATAAACATAAAACTACAAAGGCTCTCTCAGAATGATAATTCTACCCTGCGTGAGATGACCTCCCCATATTACCATAAGCTCTCCCACTTGATGCATTAGGTCCTCATTGATTTTTCATGCACAGTTTACCTAGGGCCGCTTGCAAATGTAGAAATAATACAATCGTCCTTAAAATATGGAAAATTATGTTCAGGTGCCACGCTCCTGCTATCACTCCCAACGCTGGTACACTTGAATCAATTATCTGTTATTCTTTTATGTTCATCTCTCCAACTGGGAAACATCTGTATCCCAATCACCGATGGGCTGACCCATTTTCTGATCAAATTTGTCTTCCTTATGGCACCATTAAGTAGGAAAAATAAAATCAACATCAAGGGTCTCACCTCCTCACAATCTCACACTCTTACAGTGTATTTATATCTTGCATCAGGAATAGCATAACCCAGATGTGCTGGTTCTTTAATGCACACAGGAATTTCTGGAATGACATAATTGTATGGCTTTTCAGTGTCTGTTTACACTGTCAAATACAGAGAGAAAGTTTGGAAGTTGCAACACCAGAGAAAGAATGTTAGGCCAAACCGAATCTTCTCATCCTTACAATACCCTACATATATGACTATTAGAAATCCTCTGTGCTATGTTCCCACCACTACGCCTTCTCAAACACTTTAACCTCCAACTGGAAAACTGTATCTGCCCATAAGTACACCTGAAAAACCCCATTCAGTCTTCACAGATCAGCTTAGATGTGGCGTGTGATCTGAGAATTCTCCATTTCACAGGAGAAATGATTGGCCACATCTGAATGTTTGTGTGCTCATTCAGCATTTGGTTTCCAAATCGTGTGTAATGCTGTCAGGTTTCAAGGTTATTCTTGTAATGGTTATTTGTAGCATGTCCCAGGTCGCCTGCCCGGGAGCCAGACTACACAGGTTCAAAGTCTAGCTCATCACACACTAGGCGGGAGAGGTCTGTATGTTACAGAACGGCTCTTTGCTCTCATTTCCGTGGTGCCCGTGGAAATGGAAACAATAGGGTCAGTCTTGCTGGGTTATTATGGAGATTAAATTAGTCACTATTTTCATATTTTAAAAATGCTTACAATAGGCTCTGGAACATAGCTTTTATCTAAACTTAAAAAAATCTTATATGCCTATATCTATTCCTACCCTGGAACACCCTTAAAGGTAGGAGACATGCCTTATATAGCCCTGTCTCCTTCATACCTAGCACTGGGCCAGTTGGGGTGGTAGATGGGAGAGACAGGCGATGGAGATTAAGGGTTGCACTCGTGGTGGGGAGCACCAGGTGAAGTATGGAAGTGTTGATTCACTAAATTATGCACCTGAAACTAATATTACACTGTACGTTAACTACCTGGAATTTAACTCTAAAAAATAGTAAAAAGAGGGAATAATAATTTAAAAAAAACCACATCTCTATCAGTTTCTATAATTGACTGCTGCTACGTGCCCCAAGTGAAGGGGACAAATCACTATGAAAAACTTTCAAAAGGTGACATACAAATACAATAAGGTAATACATACTGCGGTCACAGCCAACAATTATATTTGAGATCATTATAAGCCAGTTACATTTACAATTGACTCTTGAACAGCATGGGGTTGGGGCATCGACCCCCAGACAGTCGAAAATTCATGTAGAACTTTTGGCTCCCAGAAATTTAGCCACTAGGAGCCTACTGTTGACCGGAATCCTTCTTGATAACATAAACAATCGATTGACACGTGTTTTGTATGTTTCCTGTATTAGATGCCATATTCTTACAATCAAGTAAACTAGAGGAAAGGATACATTTTTAAGAAAATCATAAGGAAAAGAAAATACATTTGCTATAAAAAAAAATCTGTGAATAAATGGACCCATACAGTTCAACCTGTGTTGTTGAAGGGTCAACCGAATATAACTTCCTCCTCACTTCGCGAAGAGTGTCGACATTACTCCCACTGCAAGGAAACAGAGGCACAGGCTAGTAAAGACCACCGGAAAACAGAGTCCGCATTGCATCCCTGCCCCTGTGCCCGCCTGCAGGACTGCAAACATTACAATTCCAGCACAGCGGTATTCCATTTCCACTTGGATTCCCAGGCCCCTCTTCAGGACTGCCTCCTGGGTAGTTGTCTCTATTTCAACTTCAGATGAGACTTGGGTTGTGATTTTCATACTAGGCTATGATGTTCTAGGCAGTTACTTGACTGACTTGTGAGAGGCACTGACTCAGGCATGCACCGGACACGGTCACTGAATTAATTTATTGAATTTTATTTCCTGGCTTAAAAACAACACTGCTTCCATTGTGTTCACAACTCTGTACGTCAGTGAGATGTCCCAGTGGCTTGCCAAGCTGTCTCGTGCTTCCCTGGCAGACGGGCAGGTCGGCCGGAGGTTGGATGACCTGGGGTGGCATTTTTCACATGCCTGACAATTGGCAGCCCGTCGGCCGGGGCCTCGGCTGACTGTCAGCTGGGACGTCATGGATCTCCTCGGTGTGGCCTCCCCTCATCCAGCAGGCCAGCTCAGACTCATCCAGGTGGTGCTCTCAGGGATCCAGGGGCAGCACGAGAGAAGTCAGCTCCGGCATGCTTTAAAGTCACTGGTCCTGTCACATTTCCTACTCAGTAGTCCTAGTGGCCAAGGCAAGTCCCGTGCCACGCCCAGAGTGTTGTGGGAAATGACCATCCCAGATCACAGACAGAGAGAAGGTGCAGATCAGCTCTTCTGGATTATGTGAACCAATAAATGAGAAGGCGACATCGTAGTGTTTCTGTGAAATTTGAGATAATGGATTTATAACCACTGGAAAATCCCAAATACAAAATCTAACAGCACACCTAAAGGAGCTAGAAGCAGAACAGCAAAGATACCCCAAAGCCAACAGAAGAAGAGAAATAATAAAGATTAGAGAAGAAATAAACAATATAGAATCCAAAACAACAACAACAAAAACACGATAGAACAGATCGATGAAACTAAGAGCTGATTTTTGCAAAAAAAAAAAAAAAAAAAAAAATTGATAAACCCCTAGCCAGACCTCTCTAAAAGAAAAGACAGATGACCCAAATAGATAAAATCACGAATGAAAATGGATTTATCACAACCAATCCCTCAGAAATACGAACAATTATCAGAGAATACTATGAAAAATGATATGCCGACAAACTGGACAACCTGGAAGAAATGGACAAATTCCTAGACACCCACACGCTACCAAATCTCAAACGGGAAGAAATAGAAAATTTGAACAGACCCCTAACTAGTGAAGAAATTTGAATCGGTTATCAAAAATCTCCCAACAAAAAAGAGTCCTGGGCCAGATGGCTTCCCAGGGGAATTCTACCAGACATTTAAAGCAGAGTTCATACCTATCCTCCTCAAGCTGTTCCAAAAAATAGAAACAGAAGGAAAGCTTCTGGACTCATTCTATGAAGCCGGCATTACCTTGATTCCCAAACCAGACAGAGACCCTTCAATGTAGTCATCTTAATGAGTCATCTTAATGACTGATCTACAGGAGTTTTTCCAAAGTTTTTATTTTAATCCCAACTGTGGTATAACATATATCATTTTCTAAAATTATTGATGCCTGTTTCACTTGTTTCTTATAAAACTAAAATAATACATTTTTCTAAAGTCATTTGTATGTGAAAAGAATAGAAAAGCAACTTGAGCCTAACTATCAAACTACACAATTTTTTTCTTTCAATCTGCACAAATTATCCCATCTTCTTCGTCAGAAGTGGCATCGGGCATGTCAAACCCACACACTAGGGTGTTCATTCGTGAATGTGTTTTGTTTTCTTATTTGGAACACACAATTCCAAGATTAAACTGGCATCTATTTCTTTGTCCCGAATGTGCGAATCCCTAACCTGACATTTCTGGGCTATGCCCTGGGAGGCGAGCTGGACATTGGAAACTGTGTTTTTGATGCATACCATGAAAGCTGAGATCTAAGTAACTTAATAATAATGATACTACGGGTATTAACCGACCTATGCAAAATCATGCAAATTTATGGAAATGTGCAAAGGCCCACAGGCCCTGGCTTCCATGCGTTCCTGCTGTGGGCAAGCAAAATTCTGAATCAAAAAGGAAACCGTGTCCAGAGTTACAGAGTCAGCCAGGTGATGCTGAGTCCTCAAACATATTCTTTCCCAAAGGTCACACCTGATATCATCCAACCTCCGCAGCACATTTCCTAGGGATTCATTATTTATGTTCCCTTTTTAAATTGTGGAAACTGAGGCGCAAACTGGTTATTGACTGAGATCACGCAGCTGGAGAGTAACACACCTGTTCTGCTTCTCTGGAGTGTGATTTCTGCGCTAGATTTGACCTTCCTTTCAATCTACATCCACAGTAGTCAGCGAAGTGATTTTGCTCCGACAGAAATGTGTTAATTTATTCAATAAATATTTATTGAGCATTTACCATGTACCAGGTACATTACCACTGACGAGAAAATTAAACTGGCAGGCACATTTGTACGTAGGAATTCGTATTACCATGTTATTTACAATAACAGAAAAGAAAAGCTGTCTAAATTGCACAGTAGGGAACCATTACATAAATTCTCTTCGCAGCCTCGAATGCTGACGTTTGTGAAGAAGATCCAATGACGGGGGCGCCTGGGTGGCGCAGTCGGTTAAGCGTCCGACTTCAGACAGGTCACGATCTCGCGGTCCGTGAGTTCGAGCCCCGCGTCAGGCTCTGGGCTGATGGCTCGGAGCCTGGAGCCTGTTTCCGATTCTGTGTCTCCCTCTCTCTCTGCCCCTCCCGTTCATGCTCTGTCTCTCTCTGTCCCAAAAATAAATAAATAAATAAATAAATAAATAAATAAATAAATAAAAAAAAGAAACACTTCGGTGGTAAAAAAAAAAAAAAAAAAAAAAAAAAAAAAAAAAAAAAAAAAAAAAGAAGATCCAATGACGTAGAGCAGGGATCAGAAAATTCACCCGCCATTTGTTTCCTTATACGTAAAGTTTTATTGGAATGTAGCCACGCTCATTCGTTCGTGACCCCTCACTCCTGCAAGGGTGGAATCCAGTGTTCGTGGCACAGATACCAAAGACTGAGATCCTTACTATCGGCCAACCCCTGATAAAGATGTTTATGAGATGATGGGTGAGAAGTACAGAACGCACAGAGGAAACGTGCTAACGGATGCTACGACATCTCATCCCTGCTAGTTTTGATCCGCTCACCAGCCTGTTCAGAGCCACAGTGACTCATCACCAGGACTGCTTCCTGGGCTCCAACCACCGCCCAGGAGCTGGGCACTGAGGGCTAGAGATAAATCAGCCAACCCTGAGTCAGCCAACCCTGCCTTCGAGGAGTGCACAGCCGAATCAGGTGCTGTAAAATATGATTTAGGAGCGAACGGAAACCCAGAAAATCGCAAAGAGCACGCTTTCCCATAAACATCTTCAAGAATGGATTCCAGTGACAGAATTCTAAGGAGGAAGCATAAAAGCAAAATTAGAGAATATTTTACGTGCCTCTATCAGAAAATGATAAGCCAGAAAGACAAGCATAGTGAAGAATAAGATGATTAGAACAAAATGTAATATGCTTACAAGACTGTTTTTATGTGGATATAAAACATGAGTATGTACACATTTGTATGCACACATACACACACATAAATGTGCACACGTGTATAAATGTATATACAAATAAATAACCCTATGCCTATATGTACAACTAGAGAACATCCATTCTTTTCTAAATTATATGGGATGTTCATATATATTAGGCTACAAAACACATACATAGTAATAAATGTGTATGTGTATATATATATATATATATATATGTAGGCATATATACATATATACATATATACACACACACATTCACATAGATTAGTTTACATGTAAAGCACACATATGTCAATGCACATACATAAGAATATATACTAATATATTTAAAAGAATCTATATTACGCAGCCCAAATTCTCTGACTGCAATGCAATTAAATGTAAAAAATCAACAACAGTGGAGTTAATGCCACTTTCCGCTAACATGCTTGAAAATACGATGGGCTAAAAAGGGAATCAGAGTTAAAATTATTTAAAATCTATGTATATTTAGAATGAGTTAGAAACAAGTGTGTTGCATATCAAAATCTATGTGATGAAGCCAAACCAATATTTAGAGACAAAGGTCTAGCTGAATTTATTTAAAACAATAAGAATTTTAAATAAATTAAGATAATTAAAAACCTGTAAGAAACTTATTAAAATTAATAAGGGAATTAAGCAAAGTTGTTGGATAGAAGACCAACATTAAACTGCATTCTTATTTACCAATAATATCCAATTATAATTGGATATAATTGCCAAGTTGTTATTTAAGGTTAGAAGAAGACCCAAATAAAATTTTATGGTCAGGTTCAGGGCACCTGGGTGGCTCAGTCAGTTAAGCATCCAACTCTTGATTTCCACTCAGGTCATGATCTCAAGGTTCATGGGATCAAGCCTCGAGTCTGGCTCTGCGCTGCCCATCCCTAGCTTGTTCTCTCTCTCTCTCTCTCTCTCTCTCTCTCTCTCTCCCTTTCAAAATAAATAAATAAACTTTTAAAATATACAGTCATATTCTTAGAAGAATTAATATCAATGAAGACGCCAATTTCCTAGAAGTTATTCTGTTATTTCAATGCAGTTATGGTCCAAAATGTTTACTTTGTCAGGGAACTTGCCTTGAAGTTATAAAGTTAACATGAAAGAACAAAGAATCAATCCAAGTGGAGACAGTTTTAAAGAAAATAAGACTGGGTACCTGTCCTACCAGGTGTCAAGATGTATTATAAATATATGGTAATTAAAATCATGTGGTCACTACAGGGGATAGAAAACAGAATAAAAAAAATTAAGATATAAAGTCCCTTAACTGACATATGTTAATACAGAAACCTGACTTGTACAGGGGAGGCATTCAAAAGTAGCATGGGAAAAATGGATCACACATTAAAGTTTCAGAGACAATTGTTCATCCATGTGGAAAATGAAATATCAGCAGCCTACCTCATCATATCCTCAAAGCAGAAATTCCAGACATAATAAATGCTTCAGTATAAAAAGGGAAACTCTAAAGCTTTTAAAGAACATGTAAGAAGATATATTTATGCTATAAGGGTACTGAAGAATTTTTTAAACAAGAAACCTGACCTAATAAGAAATCAAATCCAATGGAACTGATTGGAAAATTCAACTCTATTATATGTGATCATTTCTGCATAGCAAAAGAAAACGTTAACTACAAGAAAAAGTAAGGCCAGACTGAGAAAAAAAATGTTTACCAAGCATATAGTGTGAAAGGTATCCAGAATACAAAATAAATTTCTACAAATTTATAAGAAAGAGAGAGAGAGAGGGAAAGCAAAAGAGACACAGAAAGAAAGAAGGGAGGGAAGAAGAAAAAATTTCCAAGCCAATTCTAAAATTTAAATAAAAAAGCAGAGGACCTAGAACAGCCAAAATAATTGTAAAAAAGAAGATCATGTGTAAGTATTTTTGCTTCCTGATTTCAACACATACCATACTACAGTAATAAAGACAGTGTGATATTGGTATAAGACTCTAGAAGTGAATTAAACAGAGTGTATTGTTCAAAAATAGATCCACACCTCCATGGTTAATTAATTTTTGCCAAAAATGTTAAGATTATCCAACAAAGAATGATAGTCTTTCAACAATAGGAATGACTAGCTGATCTGTAAAAGAAAAACACGTCAACATTGACACTCAACTCACACCATAGAAAAACTAACCTGATTTGGATATGAGGTATTAAATATGAAGGCTGGGGTGCCTGGGTGGCTGAGTCGATTAAACAGCTGACTTCAGCTCAGGTCATGATCTCACGGTTCACAAGTTCGAGCCCTGCGTCGGGCTCATGTGCTGACAGCTCAGAACCTGGAGCCTGCTTCGGATTCTGTGTCTCCTTCTCTCTCTCTCTGCTCCTCCCCTGCTCACACTCCATCTCTCTCTGTCTCAAAAAGAGATAAATGTTAAAAAAAAAAAATTATTAGGGGCGCCTGCGTGGCTCAGTCGGTTAAGCGTCCGACTTCGGCTCAGGTCATGATCTCACGGTTCGTGGGTTCAAGCCCCGCATCAGGCTCTGCGCTGACAGCTCAGAGCCTGGAGCCTGCTTCAGATTCTGTGTCTCCCTCTCTCTCTGTCTCTCCCCTGTTCACACTCTGTCTCTCTCTGTCTCTCAAAAATAAATAAATGTAAAAAAAAAAAAATTAAAAAAAAAAATACAAAGGCTGAAGCTGTTAAGTATTTAAGAGAATCCCCATGTTCATGACAAATGGGCTGGACCATGATTTCTGAGCAAAAGGAGAGCAAAAGCATAGCCTATGAACAGGAAAATTAAGGATGTCCAAATCAAAATTAAAAATCTTTGATCTCTGAAAGATACCGTTAAGAAAATGATGGGGTGTCTGGGTGGCTCAGTCGGTTAGGTGTCCGACTCTTGATTTCGGCTCAGGTCACGATCTCACGGTTCTTAAGATTGAGCCCTGCATTGGGCTCTGTGCTCACAACATGGGGACTGCTTGGGATTCTCTCTCTCCCCCCACCTCTCTCAAAATAAATAAGTAAACATTTTTTAAAAAGAAAATGAGAAGCCATGTCACAGACTGGGAGAAGGTATTTGCAAATCATATACCTTACAACTTAACGGAGATGGTATAACGACGGCTTATCACTCAATAACAAGGAGACAAATGAACAAAAAAAAATATGCAAAACATTTAAGCAGGTATTTCACCAAAGAAGATATATGCATGGATATATAAGCACATGAAAAGCAACTTAACATCAACAGTCGTCGTAAAAAGCAAAAACAATCGCAGAATGATTCTATTCATAATACTGAAAAACAT
Source organism: Neofelis nebulosa (assembly GCF_028018385.1). Classification (NCBI taxonomy): domain Eukaryota; kingdom Metazoa; phylum Chordata; class Mammalia; order Carnivora; family Felidae; genus Neofelis; species Neofelis nebulosa. Next base: position 142,138,118 of record NC_080788.1, read on the forward strand.
GTAAAAAATGCCATATATAAATTATATTAATGGAGTTAGAGCAGCATATAAATTTCTACAAGTACATTCACACATACAAATATATGCTTATATGTATATTAATAATAGAATATCTGTGAAGATGTACATTAATATTGTCACATTAGCATAACGACTTGTATGGAAATAATAGATACCAATATTCAACATGGGGGTTTTGAGTAGGAAAGGAGAATATTGGGATAGTAGAATGATATATGAGACAAAGTATTTCTCTAATATTTCATGTCTTAAACTCTGTTAGAATTTGGTAGAGTATAGAGCATACTCATAGGATATGCCTAGTAATACATCCATATCCCCCGGCTGAAACCTTTGGGGCAAACGTCTTCCTAATTCTCAAGTTTTTTAGATTTCAGAAAAGTAGTATGATCCAGGTACTGTATATGGCTTCCCAGGCCCAGCAGGATCTGGGGTGGCAAATCTGTAATTAAACACATGAACATTTCTGCTGCAAAGAGATGAATATTCACAAGAAGAGGGCTATGGTAATTATTGTAAATAATCTCGCTTGATCTCCTGCCAAACAAGTTGGTCCCCAACTTTTCTGCAAATGTGCCTTTCAGAACTTTTCAGATTTTGGTAGGGTTGATAAGGGCTTGTGGCTCTCCAGTACATTGTCGTAGGCCTAATATATGAGACCCAATCATAAAGAATGAGCAATCTGCCCCTCGAGATGGGTCCCTCCTCACTTGCCCACTCAATCGGCTTAGGCCTAAAATTAAACAATCATTACATGCGGAGCCGAGCTTTGCGCCGAGCTTCCCCATCCTCCCCCCTCAATAGCTGCGGGGAACCGTCATCTGACACATCGCTGATTGTGCTTTCTTTGCTGAGTTCAGGTTCAAGTTCCAGTTCAGTTGTGCGCTCTGTGTCCCCCACGCCATTCTCACTGCTTTCTCATTGCATGACCCGTGCTTCTGGGTTCTTAGTCGTTACATCTGCAAGTGCTCACAGCTAAATTTCAGTTTAGCTTGTTCTGCTTCCTTCCAATATGCCTGGCGAAATACTGGCTGCCGATTTAACTCTTAAACTTAGAAGTGGCTTTTATCTGAAGCCTGATCTGGCAGATTTCCCCATAACCTGTAGGTGCTGCTCTGCCTGTAGCCTCTGTTGTCATCAACATACTCCGGTTGCTGTGGTGATAAAGTGGGCATTGAAAGTCCCTTTCAGAGTAAGAGTCACTTTCTGCGTGGGGTCCAGGCTGAGGACATGCTCACCGTAAGACGATGGGACATCATCAGATATCCCCCGGGGCGGTGACAGTAGCAAAGGGCGTAAGTGAATCACCTCCTGCTCATTCTGTGTGGCTCGATTGTTCCCAGATCTGGGCATGTCACAGGCCTGTAACATTCTGTGAAAAGTTTTTGGGGCGACCATATAGGAGGAACCACTTTTGTATTTTGCAAAGTCAGGCATTGAACACACAACCTACCCCCACCCCCACCCCCATCATCATTCTCAGAGAGGAACATACATGCAGCTCGTTGGAGAATGTACCACATGGACTTCATTTTTGTTCTGTCATCAGACCAGTGAAAACTCTTCCATAAAAGGTCTTGGCACATAGACTGCACTTATAGGCCATTAGACAAATGCCCAGTGGAGGGATAAATGTGGGTCAATCCACAGATTCATAGTTTTACTCTGAAACAGCCATTAGATTTCCCCCTGCTAGTGGGCAATTTGTTGACAAGTTAGAAAATATATAGTTAAAGGCAAACACTTATAGAACATTCAACACCTTTTCCCCGTGAGGTGAAAAGTAGAAATAGCATTCACACCAATGATCCATGGTTTTAAATAGCTCTGATTTCATTTCTGCAAGCCTCCTTTTAGGCACTTGAAATCACCTTTTCAGTAACAGGAAATAATCAGAGATGCAAGAAAAGATGTATACAAGTTTGTTCCCTGGCAATGATCTTCACGCACACACACAAAAGGGCAGCTTCCTACATTGTCAAAATGGGTAAATAAACATAGGGAAGTTGTATTATGGGAAATTAAGCAGCCACTAAAAAAATCACACATTTAAGGAATATTTGCTCATAGAGGAAATGATCATGATTGATATAAAGTGAGGAAAGTAGGACACCAAACTGTTTATATTGATTTCAGTGTGATAAGGTGTATATATATCTGCTCAGTTGCCACTATGTCCCTCCAAACTACAATTAACGTCTGTATACTTTTTTGTGTTTTTTCCCAATGTTTCAAAAATTAACATGTATTATAAACAGAAGAGATAAAGTGATATTCATTTTTATCAAAGAATATAATGATCAGAAGCTATCCTAGCTGCCTCTTAAAATTGGGGTCCACAGGGGCGCCTGGATGGCACACTCGGTTAAGCGTCCGACTTCAGCCAGGTCATGATCTCGCGGTCCGTGAGTTCGAGCCCCGCGTCGGGCTCTGGGCTGATGGCTCGGAGCCTGGAGCCTGTTTAAGATTCTGTGTCTCCCTCTCTCTCTGCCCCTCCCCCGCTCATGCTCTGTCTCTCTCTGTCCCAAAAATAAATAAAAAACGTTGAAAAAAAATTTTTAAAAATAATAAAATTGGGGTCCACATAATCCCTAAATTACGATTCCACCTGCTACGCATTGTCCACTTATAGTCCCACCATTTTACCGAATGATATTTGTGGTGCTCCTGAAATGGCACGTATCTAAAACCTGATTCATTGAAAGCCACGTGTGAAAAATCTGAACGAATTCAGATAGCTATTCACATTACTGCTCCTCTTTTTAAGGGTTTACTAAGCACATTAATAATGTAAGTAAGAATTAACGAGGAGACATACTTAAAACATTTTCTTCAAGTCCTGGCAGTCAATTCTAAAGCATGAAGTAATATTTTCATCATATATGGTTCTTCTCTATCCATTAAAATGGGTCCCCCATGCAAGCCTCCAGAAATGGCACTTTCTTAGCCAGTTCAAGAAGAAATATAGTAATGAAGTCCATGAACTCAGAGGTCAATCTGCTTGCGTCTAAGTCTTTCCTCCACATTTTAGTGGCCAAGCTACTTTCACAAACCGAACACCTCTGTCTTGGTGTTTTCACTTGTAAAATGAAGGCACTAAGAAAAGCCCTCCAGTCCGGTTTTGTGAGACCCTTCATTCGTTTATTCATAATCTGGAACGAAAATGTCCTGGACACTGTGCCAGTCACTAGATGTAGAAGAGTGAATGTGACAGATTTGTTTCCTGCCTTCATAGAACTTAGATCCCATTTGGAAAGAAATACAGTTAGCCAGAAAGTAATGAACACCATAGTAGGAAGTGCTGGAAAAAAACATAAAGAGAAATACAGCAGGGGCGTCCAGGTGGCTCAGTCGGTTAAGTGTCCGACTTCGGCTCAGGTCATGATCTCACAGCCCGTGAGTTCAAGCCCCGTGTCGGGCTGTGTGCTGATAGTTCGGACCCTGGAGCCTGCTTCAGATTCTGTGTCTCCCTCTCTCTGACCCTCCCCCATTCATGCTCTGTCTCTCTCCATCTGAAAAACAAATAAACATTACAAAAATTATTTTAAAGAAAAATACAGCAGCATAGGGGAATAGAGGACAGCGGGGCTGTGCACATATTTTAGATAAGCGGGTTAATGAAAGTGTCTCCAAGTGTGAACTGAGAACAGAGTGTCTCTGAGAGCCACAGGAAGGGATCAGAAGAGAGGGAGAGTTTAGTGAGTTTACTTAAATAGGAAGGAAGCTACTGCCCACACACAGTGAGTAACGAAGAGCATGGCAGCCTGTGAGAGAGAGGGAGTATATATCCCAACAGCTTGGGATGTATTTTAACTCAAAATTAACCTCCTAGAAATATTTTAATCTTGGTAAGGTGACTTCTTCTGTGTGTTTTTAAGATACCCCCTTGGCTCCTGTGCAAAGAACAGGTCACAGAAGTACAGGGTATGCATAGGGGGAGCATTTAGGAGTCTACTGCAGTAATTCAGGTAAGCAATGGTCACAGTTTGCTCTGTGCAGAGGTCCAGAAGGGGCCTGAGAAGCCATTGATTTCAATGCAGTTGGGAAAGCATTGATGGGATTTGCTCATGGGTTGGGCACATGCCTGTCAGGAAAAGATGGCCGAGAAGATAAGGTCCAGGTTTGGGGTCTGAGCTTTGGGGTGAATGGAGACACCATCAGTGAGCACCTAAGATGGCTAGAAGCAGGTCTGTCTGAGAGGGAAGTGAAGAGCTTGGGTCTGAACTTGTTGAGTTTGGGAGACACCTTGGGCAGCCCAGGCGGGTAGAGAAGGTAGTTCGAGGTATGTGCTCAGGAACGTTTGCCCGACATCCAGGTAGGCGCCATATTGAAAGTCATGAGATCAGATGAATGATCTAGGGTATCAGTGCAGAAGCAAGGATGAGGGTCAGGGTCACGTTTCCATGTAGAGAAGACAGGAAGTGGCCAAAACAGGAGACTGAGAAGGAGCAAGAAGAAGCTCCAAGGAAGCTTGGGAATCGGAGAGTGTGGTGGCCCAGAAGCCAAGAAGAGAAGACGAAATAATACAAAAATCATGCACATTATAGGGACTGCTCCGTGCATCTGAGGGTGCCCTGAGACAAGCCATAGCCTCTCTGAGCCTGAGTTCCCCCAGCTGAAAGATGGGGATCAAATCCCCTCAGAGGGAGGTTTTCTACAGGGAGTGGTTCACAGGGAAAATTCACAGAGGCAGAGGAGGTAAGCCATTTGGCATACCGCCTGAGCATATTGTGTGTTCGTTAATTCCTATGATATTGTCGTATGATAATAACCAGAAGGAAATTTTTTTTTAACTGCATGAAAAACACGACTTTCATGACCTGCCAGTTACCTGTCTCAGAAGTCTGTTCTGGGATTAGTCTTTTCCCTGGCTCCCTTCATTGCTTTATTCCCTTCCTCCTTTTCTCCCTCCCTCCTTTCCTCCCTGTCTTCCCTCCATCCTTGCTTTTTATTGGCCTCAGGCACACATAACTGGAATAATTGTAATTTTCGTGCATGACACACTTTCATTTATTTGGTTTCTTCTATGGATATTTTTAATAATGTGCAACCATTAACCCACACTTCAAAATGAAAGCTAGGTCTCTGACAAGAGCTGGTCCTAACCATAGGCTCCCAAACACCACGCCAGGCCTTCCCGCCTCTCACTCACTGTGAACAATGTCTGATTCTTCAGCTCATCATTAACTTACTTTCTTTTTTTTTTCTCATGGATGTATAGCATCTATGTGTATTCCTAAAGAATACAGTTTGGAATTTTTCCATGTAATATCATATTGTTAATACACAGCCTTTATCTCTGAATCATTATAGTTAATAAATTTTGACCGGTGTCTTGTATTCCACTCTGTGACTATATCATACTCTGTTCTTTGACTCTCCCACTGATAGGCAGCGTTGTTGTTCCTAAATTTTTGCAAGTGTGAGCGTTACAGCTCTGGCATCCTGGTATATGTCTCCCACTGTATATGTGTAAGTATTTCTTTCAAGAATATTCCTAGAAACAGAGCTACTAGGGCTATTGGCCTTATGAAAACTCAAATTTGGGAGGTAATGGCAAACTGACTTTCAAAGTATTTGCATCCATTTTCCCTCTCACCAATAACATATAGAAGATCCTGTGGATTCTAGAATACCCACCACTGGAATTTCCAGAATTAAAAATATTGTCAGTTGACGGGGCACCTGGGTGGCTCAGTCGGTTGAGTGCCCGACTTCAGCTCAGGTCATGATCTCACAGTTCGTGGTTCGAGCCCTGAGTCGGGCTCTGTGCTGAGAGCTCGGAGCCTAGAACCTGCTTCTGATTCTGTGTCTCCCTCTCTCTGGCCCTCCCCTACTCAGCTCTGTCTCGCTCTCTCTTTCAAAAATAAATAAACATTAAAAAAAATTTTTTTAAATATTGTCAGTTGAAACTATGTAAAAATAAATTTGTGGTCTTGTTTTAAATTTCCCTATCACCAAGCATATTGGACATTTCTTTATATGTTTATTGGCTTTATTGTTCATCTGTATTTTGTCCATTTTCAAAATGATTATTTGACTTTTTATGTCAATTCTTTCATAGGTGTGTGTATTACAAATATCCACTAATTTATAACTTCTCTTTTTACTTTATTTAAAAGTGTTTTGGTTAGGGGCACCTGGCTGGCTCCGTCAGTAAACCATACAACTCTCAATGTTCAGGTTGTGAGTTCAAGCCCCATATTAGGCATAGAACTTATTTTTATTTTTTTAAAGTGATTTGGTTAATTTTAATTAGGTGAAATTTTTTATCTTTTATTTTATAGTCAATACTTTTGTGTCTTGTTTAAAGGTCTATTCAATTCTGAATATCTAAAGCATATTCCTATCTATTTGCTATAAAGATTTTTAGGGTTCTGTCTTATATTTGAGACCTGAATTTATCTACAATTAATTTTTGTACACGGTGTGAGGTAGGGGGTCCAACTTTTATTTTTACATATGGATAATGATTTTTCCAGTCTTTTTTTTTTTCTTAGTTTCATTCTCTCCTCTGTCATCTCACTATTGTTCATATGTAAATACCCAAATCCCCCATGTATGCAGTGGATTCCCCCCTTACACCTCATTGATAAACATGTCTTTCTCTGTTCCGTTTCCACACTCCTGTGATGTCTTAGTTTCATAATAGGTGCTAATACTTCACATCATCTTTGTCTGCTTTCCTCCTTCAGAAGTCTCCTGCCTAACCTTGCAGTTTTAACCTTTATTCTCTAGTATATACTTTAGAAATTACTTTTCAACTTCTGTCATTGTAACTGCATCGAATGTAAAGTTCTACTTTAGGTAAAATCAATATCTTTACAATTTTAGGTTCTCTATCTATGAACATAGTACATTTCTCCATTTATTTATATATTCTTTATTATAGCTTACTAAAGTTTCTCCAGAGTGTTTCTTATAGCTTGCTCTTTTTCTCCCCCTTAATTCCTCCAGAGTGTTCTTAGGAAAGGGACTCAGCAGTGATGTTCCTTCAGAATTTGGGTCACAATCAAACATAAAAGTCTTTCTATCTTCCTTCTGCCTTTTTGCCTCTAATAATGTTGTGTGTCCATGTCAGTACATAGTATGAAATTTCACACTTGATGTTGCCTTCTCTGTTTTTAATGCCCTGTGTTCTCTTCTCATGTTGGTTAACCCCTATTTATTCCCTGACATTATGTCATGCTTCACCTTTTCCATTAGAATTTTTCTGACCTTTCAGCCTGGGTGAATTGCCCTTAATTCCTTGTGTTTACATCTCACACAAGGGTTTCAAATTTCAGCTGAACTCATGTGCGTGTTTGTCTTATCCATTATGCTTTGAGCGTAGGAATAGTACTTTCTGTCTTTGGTTTTCCAATGCCTAACATAGAGTCCCTCATATACAAAATGTGAAGTCATCTTAATAATCTATAGGTCATAGGGCTGGGGTCTTGGGTAAGTCAATGTGCTTAGGTGAACAATTGTTCAAAAGAAAAACAGCCAAGGAAACTGAATCTTAGTCCTTTCTCATCCCTAAAACAGTGGGAGGAGACCATTGATGGGCATTTCTCACTGAGCGTCCATCCTTTCGTTTACAAACTGGGCATAATTCCTGGCCTCCGTATGTCATTGAAAGCTCTTTGAATTTTAAAAAGGGCGGGGGGATGTAGAGTGTTGAATGTTTTGAAAATACAACGATGCATACTACACAGGGCTTTGTGTCCACTAATCTCACCACTACCTTCAGACTTTTGGAGAAGCAACAGGATGTATTTTGTAGCTTTAGTGCTTTTGTTAGGACAAGAAGATTTTTATATATGCACAGTGACAATGAATCTCTCTCTCTCTCTCTCTGTCTCTGTCTCTGTCTCTCTCTCTCTGTCTCTCTCTCTCTTTCTCTCGCTACACACACACACACACACACACACCTTAATTGTCAGGTAGTCTTTGCTAAGGAATCATTAAAAAGTGATAAGATACAAAGACTGTCTTTTTTTTTATTTCAAGAATATAGCAACAAGTTAAACAGTAAATTAAAGATTCATTGTATTCTATTATTTAATAACATTTATAAAGACCTCTTTATATTGCTTCAGTGAAACAACTTTTAAGCTATACATTAAAGATTCAATTTTATTTTACCATGTGTTTAAACCCATTTTGGGGGTGAATTTCTTAACACTAACCACCATTTCACATTTTTATGAAACACCGAGTTATTTTGACAAAGATGTGAGCGGTGGCTGTAACTGCAATGGATTCACATTTTCCAAAGTGGGGGAGAATTCTTAACCTAGGACAGTAGTTTTGAAACTCAGTTCTGGGAAATCCTTGGGTCTTGGGGTGGTGACCTGGGGTCACCGTGGGGAGTGAGGAGGGCAGTGCAGGCAGAGAGCAAAAGTGTGTGCAGTCCTTTAATAATTATAAAGTATTCATAGAAGTAAAGATATGAGGGTCACAAATTCCCATGTTTTACCCCAAGATAGCAAATGAACCTATACACCGCCATATCTGCTTCTGCCTTCTTCAAACACTGACCTCCCCTTTGAAATGTCCTCACCCCCCTCTTTCTCCTTAGAGGCCATTAGCATTTTGGAGCTGTGTGTCCTTCCCATTAACACTTGTACTACATATCTTTTTATTTATAAGCAGTAAACTGTATTATTTGGTGCATATTTAAAAGTGGTCTCATGCCGTGCATGTCCTTCTGTAACATTCTGTTATTCACTCAAGATTATTAGTAAGATTTTATCCACGTTGATACACACAGATCCAGAGCATTCATTTTAAGAGCTGTGCGTCTATGATCATCAGGGTCTTGGCTGCAGAGAACAGAAAGTGGCTCTTGTTAAATTAACCCGAGAAGGATTTCAGGAGAAGGATGTCAAGAGACCGACAGACGAAACAGACAAAAAGCCTGGAAGAAATGGGACAGCTGGGGGAGAGAACAGGTAGCTGACGTCACAGCTGCAATCTCATCAAAGGAAGTGTGGCCAGTTACCGTGTTGGCACCTCTGGACTGTGCACGTCACCAGGATGGTCCCTCAAGTGTGAGAGTCGCCCCTGGGCATGCCTCGCTGCCGCCCCGCCATCGTCACTGGTGCTGGCTGGTACTCACTGCCATTGCTCCCCCCCTCATTCTGGCTCTCTGTGTATCCTGTCATTTCTCAGGCGTTTCTGCACCCGGAGAACAGAGCACTGAATAGAGACCAGGTGTTTGCTCTCTCGGGGCTTACACTCTGAAGGCGAGATAGATAATAAACAAGCTATATGATATCTGCATCTGCCTCTGATGCGTATCTACGTAACTGGTGACACTTGCTCAGGACTCAAAGTCCCCAGCAGAACTTTGGTGGAACGTGTGATTGTTCAAACTCAGATCTTATCAATGCTATACCTGCCAGGAAGCCAGAGGAAGGACTATTTACTCCCTAGCTGCAGCCTTGGGTAACATTTTTTTTTTTCTACTGAAAGAGGGCGTTGGGTCTCGGTGTGGCCACCACCTTAATTTTAGTCTTAATTTTAGAAATGGTATCTAAAGGTGTTTTAATTTGCCTTTGCCTGATCCATAATGAGAAACGTGTTCACTACCCATTAGAGTTTCCTCCTCTATGACTTGTTCATTTCTCTGCCTGCGTTTCTCCTAATTTTCTGTCTCTTTCTTGTTACGTTGCAGGGAGAAAACTGCATATTCTGATTTATTTTTTTTTACGTTTTTTTTTTAATTTATTTTGAGAGAGAGTGGGGGGGGGGCAGAGAGAGATGGAGAGGACTCCAAGCAAACCCCATGCCAGCATGAAGCCGATGTGGGGCTCAATCCCATGGCCATGAGATCATGACCTGAGCCGAAATCAAGAGTGGGATGCTTAACCAACTGAGCCACCCGGGAGCCCCTGCATATTCTGATTTAAATGTACTAATCCTGAATAGCTAAGTATGTTGATAGTATATTATCGCAGCCTTTGGCTTGTCTTTCAACAGTGTTTATGCTTTAAAAAAAAATCACCTTCACTGAGTTATAATTCACATAAGATGAAACTCACCAGTTTACATAGTTTTTATGTAATAAAACCCCAGTTTTAGTATATGACAAGTTTTGGCAAATGTAAATAGTCACAGTCATGGAAGAGAATATTTCCATGACCCCAGACAGTTCCATCATGCCTGTGTGTACTCTGTCCTCTCTCCCACCCCAATTGTTTACTTCCTGCCCATATATATATTATATTATATATATATATTTATATATATAAATATATATATATATTATATATATATTTTAATATATATATATTTTTTTAATTCCATATAAGTGGAATCATACGGTAGATAGCCTTTGGTGTCTGGATTGCTGCATTTAACATATGCTTTTGAGATGCAAAGCTATTATATGTACCAGCAGTATGTTCCTTTTTATTGCTGAGCTATAGTCCATGGTATGAGCACACCACAATTTATTTAGCCATGCATCAGCTAATGTATATTTGGGTTATTTCCAGCATTTTGCAATTATAAATAAAGGTACCATGAGTATTCAAATCCAAATCTTTGCATGTGTGTGTGTGGGGGGGGGTATTTTTCCGAGGTAATCTAGGAGTGGGATGGATGGTCATAAGGTAAATATTTATATAACTCGATAAGAAACCACCAGTGTTTTTCAGTTGGATGCATTTTGCATGGCCACGAGCCCTGAATGAGAGTTGTGGATGCTCTACCTTTTCGCCAACACCGGATAGTGTGAGTCACGGGGGATCTAGCCATACCAGTGGGTGGAAACTTCTTTCTTTTATTTGAAGTTTCCACTTTTTTTTCCCCTAAAGGCAAATGATTTACAGTGCTTTTCAATGTATTTACTTGCCATCCCTGTATCTTCTTTGGTGAAATGTTTGTACAACTCTTATGCCCCGAATTTCTAAAATAAGGTCATTTTTCTTTTTATTATCAAGTTGTAAAAGTTCTTTATATATTCTGAATATAACCCCTTGGCCAGACAAACGCGTGTATTTTCTCCCAGTCCATGACTTGTCTTGTCATTTCCTTAACGGTCTTATGAAAAGCAATTTTTTTTTTAATTTTTACAAAGTTTCTTTCTTTTTTCTTTTTATGATTCATGGTTTTTGTGTCCTATCTAAGAAATCTTTGCTTCCCTCAAGGTCACAACTATTTTTTTCTGCATTTTTATTGAGACATTTTACAGTTCTCACTGCTGTTATATTTAGGGGTGTGATTCATTTCTAATTCATTGTTTATATAGTGTAAGGTAAGGGTTGGGCTTCATTGTTTTCCATCTGGATGTCCAATTATTCAAGCACCATTTGTTGCAAAGACTATTCTTTCTCTTTTGAATTACTTTGGCAGCTTTGTTGAAATTCAATTGACCATATATTGAGGATGTATTTTTCCACTTTCCACTCTTTTCCATTGATCTATTATGTCTGTCTTTACACCAATAACACAATGGCTTGATTACCATAGCTTTATTATAAGCTTCAATTCAGGTACTGCAATTCCCAAAGAACCTAATTTTTAAGTATTTTGAATTTCCATATGAATTTTAGAATCAGCTTGCCAATTAAAAAACAAAAATCCCGCTGTGATTTTGAAAAAAAAAAACATCCCACTGTGATTTTGATTGGGATATTTTGAAATCTATAGGTGAATATAAGGATATTAAGCTAAGTGATATGGAATCTTTCAATATATAACATGTTTCATCCCTTCATTCATTGATTTTTTTTTAACTCAGTTCAGCACATTGTTGTGGGTTTGGGTGGACTGATCTTGCAAATATCTGTTCCACTTGCCCTTGCGTGGTATTAATTAAATTTCAACTTTTACTTGTTCATTGCTAGTGAGAAATACATTCACTTTTTGTATACTGACTATATCTTAGAACTTTGTTAAACTCACTTAGGAGTTACAGAATGTCTTTTATATCTTTCTTAGAATTGTCGACGTAGACAATTATGTTTCCGTGAATAAATATAGTTTCACTTCTTCCTCCCAAATTTGGATGCCTTTTATATCTTTTTTTTCTTGCCCAATTGCACAAGCTAGGACCTCCAGTACAATATAAAATACAAACGGTGTGCGTGGACATCTGTGCCTTATTTCTGATCTTTAGAGGAAAGCATTCAGTCTCTTTCCATTAAATATAATGTTAGCTCTAGGTTTTTGCTAGAGTCCTTTTATCAAGTTGAGGAAGTTCCTTCCATTTTTATTTTTGCAAAGAGTTTTTATTTGTTTGTTTGTTTTAATGTTTATTTTATTTTTGAGAGAGAGAGACAGAGCACAAGCAGGGGAGGGGCAGAGAGAGAGGGAGACACAGAATCTGAAGCAGGCTCCAGGCTCTGAGCTGTCAGTACAGAGCCCGACATGGGGCTCAAACCCACGAACCTCAAGATCATGACCTGAGCCAAAGCCAACGCTTAACCATCTGAGCCACCCAGGTGCCCCTGTTTGTTTTTAAATCATGAATTACTGTTAAATTTTAAAAATATATTTCTGCGTCTGACATGATTTTTTTTTTTCTTTTATCCTGCCACTATAGTGAATTACATTGACTGATTCTAGTACACCAAGCCAAATTTTCATGGCTTGGATAAACTTCTTTTAATTTTGATGCATTATTACTTTTGTGTGTGTGGTCTTGGATTTCACTTGAAAAAACATTCTTGGGGCACTTGGGTGGCTCAGTCAATTGAGGGTCCAACTCTTGATTTCCTCTCAGGTCATGATCCCTTGTGCTGAGCATGGAGCCTGCTTGGGATTCTCTCTCTCTCTCTCTCTCTCTCCCTCCCTCTCTGCCCCTCTCCCCCACTCATGCACTCTCTCTAAAAAAAAAAAAAATCTTTTTTTTAATATTTATTCGTTTCCTACAGAGATAGAGACAGAGCCTGAGCAGAGGAGGGGCAGAGAAAGAGGGAGACACAGAATCTGAAGCAGGCTCCAGGCTCTGAGCTGTCAGCACAGAGCCAGACGCGGGGCTCGAACTCATGAACTACAAGATCATGACCTGAGCCGAAGTCAGATGCTTAACCGACTGAGCCACCCAGCGCCCCTAAAACATAAAATTCTTACATATTTTTACCTCTATGTTGTTGAGGCATATTGCTCTGTACTTTTCTTTGACTGAACTACAGAGAATCAGGTCCAGTGTTATTATGATGATGGGAGACTCATACAGTGAGCTGAAAAGTGTTTTCTCGTTTCATAATTTCTGCAAGTTTCTGTAGAATTAGTCGGAAGTATTCTTTAAATATTTTTTGGAATTCACCAGTGGAATATATGGGCCAGGAGTTGTTTATGTGTTTGATTTGTTTGGATTGTGTGTGTGTGTGTGTGTGTGTGTGTGTGTGTGCGTGTGTGTGTGTGCATGGGAAAGTTTTAAACCAAACATTTGCTTTATGCAATAGATATGGGAGTTTTCATGTTGTCTTCTTGAATTAGTTTGATACATGGTGTCTTTATCTATACACTTTACCTAAGTTGCTGCTTTTTTTGGCCATGAAGTTGTTTATAATATTTCATTATTGCCTTTTAGTGTTTTGACCACCTCTTTGGTCATTTGAGATGTCACCTCTTTCATTCCCGTCAAGGGTAATTTGTGCCTTTACTCTGTTTTATTTTCACAGGCTTGTCTAGAGATTAATCAATTTCATTAATTTTTTCAAAGAACCAGATTTCTCTAATTTTTTTCCTATGGTTTTTCCACGTTCTATGTCATTTGTTAATTGTTTCTTTCAGTTTTCTAAGTTTACTTTGCTTTTTTTCTGTTTTAAATTTCTTTTTGGAAAATTTGACTCTCTTTCCTATCACAAGCATTTAATCCTAAACATGTTCCTGTAAGAACTCCTTTGGCTGCATCCCACACATTTTTATATATTGTGTTTTCATTTTCATTCAGTTCGTGGTATTTTCTAGTCTTCAATGCAGTTTCTTCTTTGGTTATTTAGAAGTAGGTTGTTTAATTTCCTAGTGTTTTAGAGTTTTCTGAATATTTTCTATTACTGATTTTAACTTCAATTTTGGTATGGTTACATAATTATATTATTTTATTGCATTAGTTGAGTTCTCAAATTTATAGAGACCTTTTTATGGTCTATATTGATAATAGACACTCTTCTTTTTTTAGTTTTTTCCTATTAGTTTATCAAAAGTGTGTATCATAAAATTGGGCTGAATTTTATCAAATTGTTTTTCTGTATCCATTGAGATGATTATATATATATTCATATATATATTCATATATATATCCTTTTAATTTGTTGAATCCATGGTCTATTTTTATACACTTTATGTTAAAAAAAAATCTTGAATTTCTATGGTAAATCAAGTATGTATTATTTTTAAAAACAAATGAATTTGTTTTGCTTATATTTTAACTCATGATTTTTTACCTCCATATTAGTAAAGGTAATCTATAATTTTTTCTCTCTTCCCACTCTGTCTTCTAGTTTGGGGATCAACCTGATACCAGCATTATACAGTAAATTGTGTAGCATTCATCTTTTTCTTTACTAGAAATATTTGTTAAAGACATATTTAGCTCATTTGTCCCCTGATAATTTGGTAAAATTCACTCACAAAACAATCTAGACCCAGAGTCTTTCTAGAAGAGATACACCAATGGGATCTATGCATCAGAAAGTTTACTTTGTAATACTAATTTGTTTATCCAAATATTGTATTTCTTTGACTTCAATACTAGTCACTCACATTATTTCAATAATTATCCATTTCATATAAACTGTCACATTTACTATAACAAAGCGATTCACGAAATGTCTACTACGTCTGAGAGGAATCTTTTTTGCTCCTCATATTTTGATTGTCATTTTTCTCCATTTTCCTTCAATTAATCTTACCAGAGATTTTTCTGTTCCAGTCGTTTTTTTTTTTAAAGAACTAGCTTTGGAGTCCCCGGGTGGCTAGTTCAGTTAATCGGCCGACTCTTGATTTCAGCTCAGGTCATGATCCCAGGGTCATAAGATCGAGATCGAGCCCTGCATCAGGTTCCACACCAAGCATGGAGCCTGCTTAAGATTCTCTCTCTCCTTCTGTCCCTCTCCTTTGCTCACACTCTCTCTTTCTAAAATAAAATTAAAATTAAAAAAAAAAAAAGAGCTAACTTAGTTTTGATGCTTTCTACTTTTTCTGATATTTGCTCTTATCTTTGTTCTATCTTTGCTTCTATTTTCTTTGGGTTTTTTCTATTGTCTTTTATCTAATTTGTTAAGTGTTTGCTTCACCAAATTTTTAAACTTCAGTATTTTTTAATGTGTACATTCCCATCTGACTCTTTAATGTCACCTAACAAATTTTAGTAGTTAATGACTTTGCTATTATTTAGTTTTAAATAATTTGTTACTTACATTATGCCTTATTTGTTCTATGAATTATTGACTTGTCTTCTTGTTTAGCGTCAAAATATATGGTCAGCTTAAGAAATATCATTATGTAGGGGCGCTTGGGTGGCTCAGTCAGTTGAGCGGCCGACTTCGGCCCAGGTCATGATCTCACGGTCTGTGGGTTCGAGCCCCGTGTTGGGCTCTGTGCTGACAGCTCAGAGCCTGGAGCCTGTTTCAGATTCTGTGTCTCCCTCTCTCTGACCCTCCCCTGTTCATGCTCTGTCTCTCCCTGTCTCAAAAATAAATAAAATGTTAAAAAAAATAAAAAAAAAAAGAAATATCATTATGTAAAAAAGAAAAAAAATACTTGGATATTCTTAAAGCATGTGTATCCTGTGTCTTTTAGGATTTTATGCATAGCTTAAGCTTTTCAGTATGTTATTCAAATCTCTTATGTTCTTACTAAGGTTTAATTTTACTGTTTTAAACAGGTTCAAAAGAAAATTTTTAAAATACTATGGATTCGCCTTAACACTCTGTAAACTTTGCTTTTGTACAGATTGTAGTTACACTGTTAGTTGCATTAAGATTCATGATTATTGTGTATTTTGATGAAGTATTCTTTTTATCATAAGTAGCAACCTTCCAAATCCCTGATGACAATTTTGATTTGATACTTATTTTTCTGATATAAATTTGGACTATCTATATCTTTATTAGCATTCGTCTGACATATTCTTTTTCTATTCCTTTTCCTGCACCATTTTTAAAATTTTTTTAAAATTTTTGACAAAGAGAGCATGAGCAGGGGAGGGGCAGAGAGAGAGGAGGGCACAGAGGATCCAAAGCAGGATCTGCACTGAGTGAGATCAGTGCAGCCCGACTCGGGGCTCAAACCCATGAACGGCAAGATCATTACCTGAGCCAAAATCTGACTCTCAACCAACTGAGCCGCCCAAGCACCCTTCAAATATTCTTCATCATTTTATTTTTAGATGTGTCTCTTACAAAAAGTCTTGGATTTTCTGATTCCTCTGGTCCTGTATTTGCCATTTTGTTGGACCAACCAAAACATGTTTGTCCCCTTCATCTAATTATCATTAAATCCATCTTAAAGGTGAAGATACTCATTTTCAGGGAGGGATTGACTTGGTACCAGTGAAAGATCTCAAATGTATTTTCCACAATACTCTTTTTATTACGTCAAGCAGTATCCTTTTAAAGACATCTGCTACAGGTTCGTGTCCCCTCAAAATTTGTATGTTGAAGCTTCAACTGCTAATACCTCCCAATGTGGCCGTCTTTGGAAATAGAGTTGTTATAAATGTAGTTAGTTGCGATAAAAGTTATTAAGGTGGGTCCTAATCCTTTATGACTGAAGTCCTCAGGAAAAGAGGAAAAATGGACACAGGCAGGAGCACAGGAAGAATCCTGTGTGAAGACAGAGGTCGAATTTAAAGTGATAATTCTATAAGCCAAGGAACAGCGAAGAATGGTAGCAGGCCACCGAGCTAGGAGAGAAGCACGGGACAGATTCTCCTTCCCAGACCTCAAAAGACAGCAAACCTGCCGATACCTTGATCTTGGACTTCTAGGCTCCAGATCTCTGAAACAATAAACTCCTATTTTTTCAGCCACTGAAATTGCAGTATTTTGTTATTGCATCCCTAGAAAATTACTATAGTGTCTTTATTAAAACTAGGAAGCTTTTTGCTGACTGTCTGCCTTCTGCAAATACACACATACGTATGTACCAGCTCACAGATGTGCCATGAAGAAGTCCGTCTAATACAAAACATCAAGGAAACAAAAAAAATCTCACTATCTGCTTAGAACATCTTCCAGGTGGTGGAGTGTAAAAGGGTAGGACCCTGGGTGGGGTCGGGAAACTTGAGTTTGGCCATTAGCTTAGACAACAACGCTTTCTGCTGGCTCCTGGCATCATTTCCACGATGAGAAGACTGCCACTCAGATCAAGTCCGACTTGACTGAATTTCACATTTTCAAAATATTTTGCCACCAGATCTGCCTTTGTGATGACATAATTAATTTTATTGCCCAATGTTTATTAATCAAAGACATATATAACAGGATGTGCAATAAAATCACTTCTCCAAATTCCAATGATGTCACCGGCAGCCAGCCAGAGCTGAAGGGGCATTCTTGTGGATTCGTCTTAAAGCCCCGGCACAGCTGGGCCAGATGACAGGGGCCCTGGCAGGGCGGCCTTGGGCGGTCGGGGGGCTGACATCTGCCTGAAACGCCCCGTGTGGCCTCATGAGTCGAGCCTGTCTGTAGGGAGGCTCTCCCATCTGGCCTGGGCGTCAAGAACTCCCTGGAAAACAGCGGGTGAGAACCAAATCCTGCCCTCTCCCTGCTCCAGCCTGGCTGTGCATTCATGTGGGGGGCCCGGGAAAGGGGGGACCAGGCAGGGACAGGGCAGTTTTGGAGAGGCCAGCCGTTGTCCTGCCCACACGTTAGCTTGAAATTCATGTCCCTACCAAGGAGGTGTGGAGAAGAGGCTCCCAGTGAGCCTGGATTAGCGCTGAGTGTGCAGTGACCTTCAGCATAGAGCCCACGGCCAGTCTGTCACCTCTGCACATCAGCGTCCCCAACACGTCTGACATGTTGGTCCTGGGCGAGCTGCTTAACTTCTCTGGATCTCAGGTTTGTTTTTTGTTCTTTTCCTTTGTTAAATAGAGATGCTAGGTCCCCATGTTTCCTACCTCATCGGAGTATATGTGCAAAATATTTGGTATCCTCTATTCAGCAAACATGTTCTAAGCATTCTTAGGCGCTTCACTCGGCAAAGACATCCTGAGGGCCTACTGTGTGCCAGGAAGCAAACCAGCTGCCGGAAGCTGGTGGGGAACAGAAAACAACAGCGTGCGTGATGGCAGGAAGGTGTTGCAACAGCAAAAGGGCCCTTCAGGATGCAGACTGCACCTTTCCCATTACAGGTGGCAGGTGGGGCTCTTGAGGGGAAGCGTCCCCAAGGCGGCAGCTTGGCTTCGTGTGGGGTTTGGAGGAACAGGACAAGCTTTCTGGGAAAGTAAGGCAGCATTCCAGGCTGGAATGGAATGGAATTCCAGAGCGGGTCCTCAGGAGGGCAGAGTTCCGGGGCTAGCCAGGGAGTTACGCTGGGGAAGTATATTCTCTCCCTCAAGGAGTTTACAATCTCAACAGCAGGTCAGGAGAGAAAGGAAATACCACAGTACACTTGGGAAATCAGATTTCCGTAAATTAAAATTAAAAATTAAAAAAAAAAATAAGGGTGCCTCGGTGGCTCAGTCGGTTGAACATCCAACTCATAATTTCCACCCAGGTCATAATCTCGCAGTTCATGAGTTCGAGCCCCGCATCGGGCTCTGCACTGACAGTGTGGAACCTGCTTGGGATTCTCTCTCTCCCTCTTTCTCTCTGCCTCTCCCCTTTGTCAAAATGAATAAATAAACTAAAAAAACAAAGAATTTATAAAATTAACGAAAAATTTTTCCTGGGGCCACATGAGAAATGGTATAGCGAGTCTGTGGGCAGAGAGATTGCTCAGAGTCCGGACAGGGGCAGGGATGCCCCCGATCTGAATTCCAGAGTGGCTGAAAACTCTAGAACACAGAGAGATTGGAGTCTGGAAAGTAGGAGGAAGAGAAAAGCCTGGACAGGTGCTCAAGATCTGGAGGGATCCTGAATGGTGAGGGGAAGAGATGCCAGAAATCCACAGAGGTCAGGCCATGCTCTCTCACTCAGCATGGTGCCTCTAAAAAGCATGCCAGTCCTGGGCATAGAACCCCCAGTCTCAAAGGGTTTGACCTCATGGAGACTTACCAGACCCGGCTTTGAATCTGGCCCCATCGCTCACTAGCTCCAGGACACTGGGAGAGCGGCTACCTCTGAACCCAAGGTTTCCTGGGCTCTAAAGTGGCCACAATATTAATGCTAGCTGCTGGGGCGGTGGCAAGGCTTCTTGAACCTTCACCTGCGTGGCCCCTCGCCCATTACCTGGGAGCAAAGGCTTCAGAACAGCAGTTTCCAGCCTTGCTGTGAGCAGGAGGGGTTGTACCCTGCAAGGGCCAGTCAGCACCTTCTGTCAAGCCTCAGCCAAAAGCATCTTGCCCCAGGGACAAAGCGACAGGGTCCTGCCTCGCCGTGGCATCCCTGCCGGGTGGAGAAAACTGCGGCCGTTCATCCGTGCTCGGTACAATACAGAGCAGAGTAAAGCAAAAAACAAAAACTCGATTCAAAAAAATAATAAACATCCATCACCATGTTTGTCACATTTCCCTGGAGCTGCTGGCATTCAAACTTTGGAATGTTTCTGGAAAGACAGAGAGAAAGAAATGCTCGCACTTTCTGCTGAACCAGAATCAGATGAATTCATCCTCCTTGCTCCCTCAGTTCTGCAGCCACTGGTGTCTCTTGGGGCTCCGAAGTGCCCCTGACCCCCCTCAATTTCTCCCTCCGTCTATTTTTCTCGCCTCAGTTTCCTTTGCTCTACGCCTATCTGTGAAAAAGAGACTGCAGATTACACAGCCTGAATCTGTTTTGGGTTCAGATGGGCAACAGGTTGATGTTTTTTTTTTTTTAATTTTTCTTTAACACTTACTCATTTTTTGAGAGAGAGACAGAGACAGAGCGCGAGCAGGGGAGGGGCAGAGAGAGAGCGAGACACAGAATCCAAAGCAGGCTCCAGGCTCTGAGCTGTCAGCACAGAGCCCGATGCACGGCTCGAACTTGCGAACCGTGAGACCATGACCTGACCCGAAGTCGGACGCTTAATCGACTGAGTCACCCAGGTGCCCCTGGATGTTTTTAATCCAGCGTGTATTGGCTTTTGAACCACAAAAATCCCAGTTTCCTGGGCAGGTGCATCCTGCTAGGGAGCCCTAGAAGACTTTCTGTCAAGTGACAAGACTGAGGTTTTGTCCGTGACCTTCCTTGGAGCCCCAAGCAATTCAAGGGCACAATGATCCCAAGAAGAAGGACAGAACAAGGGAAGGCCTCTCTGAACTCCTCTGCAGCGATGTTGAAATATCGCTTTGTATACGATTCCATGGCTGGCCTCCCTCTGTCATCCCACGGCCTCATTCCTGCACCAGTAACATTGGCCCCATTTCACAGATGAAGAAAGTGAGACTGTGGGTAACAGGAGACAGGCAAAGGGTTTGCATCCGAGCAGCACCAAACTCCATCCAGGTTGGCCTGGAACTCAACTTGCAGAGCTTTGCCTCAGCGCATCACGGGCTCACAATGCAGGGAAGCCCCTCTTCCTCCCAAGGGGGGGACAGCTTGGCAGGGAGGCGGCCAACTGCTCAGTTGGTTGAGGAGATAATGATGCTTAGCGCTGTTTATCAACCATCTTTGAATGGCAGGCCCGGAATTCCTAATTAACCAGCATCCGTGGTCTGGTAACTCTTCTAAGAGTCCAGCCGTATCAGATCACTGACATTCTGCATGAGTCTATCTCTCCCCAAAACCTGTGCTCGGTGCCTGATAAATAGAAGTTTCCAATGACAATAATTAATGAATGGGAGGGGAGGAAGGGGAAGGCTTTGTGGCCTGCCCCAAATCCCCGGAGCTCCCAAGAATTAGAGTTGATTTTTCTGCCAAAGGGAAGCCTGTGGGGACAGCGTGCCATGAGGAAAGGGCCAGGGATGCTCAGCTGTTCTGAATTTAGCCAGGAACGCAGAGGCCAGAGTCCTGGGCCACCTGGCACCCAGCTGTTCATAGCATCATGGCCCCAGAATCCTGCCCTGGCGGGGCCCACAGGAACTGGCTCACATAGCCCTTCATGGTCCATACCTTGCTGGGGTCACTGAGCTCCTTAGCAACAGACACAGGACAGACACCCAGGTCACCGTCGATGGGCCTGTGTCCCAAGTCATATCCCTGCCCCCCAGGCTCCAGTCATAGCTGAGGATGTGGGTACCACCCTTTCTGTACAGGTTACGATCCTTGTCCACGCTGCTCCTCTTCCTCCCCTCCTCCTCCAGGAGAATCTCGAATCTTTGGGAAGCCTTCCACGGCTTACCCCCTCTCGGTGTTGAGTCGGTTCCCGTCCGCCGAGCAGTCTGCCTGGATTCCATCATGATGCTTTCCACACTGCACTGACGTTGTCTTCTTCGGTGTCTGAGCTGCACCCTCTACCCCGAGCTTTTCAAAGTCACCTCTGGGCTCCTGCCTACTGCTGTCACCCCAGAACCCAAGACAGAGCCTGGCAGAAAAGAATCAGGCTGCAGAGCACTTCTAGGACAGGGGAGAATGGGTAACGAGCACGTGAATAAACGAGTTTTCTCTTTTTCAAATAAGGTTTTTTTCACTCTCTGAGGACAGGGATGCTGGTTTGGTCGTCCATAAATCCCTTGCCCCTGGAATGAAGCAAGGAGTGAAGAGGCGTCCACGGGGCAGACCCCACAACAGCAAGGATGGCTCAGGGCCGGCCAGCCCGGCCTGCGAGGCAGCACATCCTGTCCGACGACCGAGCATCTGTGAGCGTTCAGACAGCCCCGCGAATGTCCCCGTCTGCACCTGGCCTGGCAACCCCGACTCAAGCCTGAGAATGAGTATTTAGCATTCTCACGGGAACCCAGCCACCACGGGTCTTCTCCCCATCAATGAAGGTTTGCTGCTGTGTCTGTTTCCACCAAAACATAAAAGAGACTCATGTGATGAAGGGGACCCAGGCCTGGCTGGACTGCAAGGGTTTCAACCCACAGAGGAGACCATCATCGCATTTGATTAGGTCCAGAGACACAGAAGTTCAGAGTCAAATGTGGGATGTCTGTTTTTTCGTTTATTTATGTATTTATTTTGAGAGAGAGAGAGAGAGAGCATGAGTTGGGGAGGGGCAGGGAGAGAGGGAGACAGAGAGAGAGAGAGAGAGAGAGAGAATCCCAAACAGGCTCTGCACTGTCAGCACAGAACTGGACTCAGGGCTTGAACCCCCAAACCATAAGACCATGACCTGAGCCAAAATCAAGAGCCAGATGCTTAACCAACTGAACCACCCAGGGGCCCTAAATGTGGGATGTTTTTTAAGTGGTGCCATTTCATACTAATGGGATGGGGAAAGTGTAGCCACCTGAGCCTCAGCATCCCCAGTTAAGTAACCCAGTTGACAGTGTCTCTTCTGCAGGGGACAGAAGGCGCATCACACAGGGAAATTACCAGATG
Source organism: Neofelis nebulosa (assembly GCF_028018385.1). NCBI lineage: Eukaryota > Metazoa > Chordata > Mammalia > Carnivora > Felidae > Neofelis > Neofelis nebulosa. The sequence goes on from NC_080788.1 coordinate 142,160,644, forward strand.
TTGTGTCTGGAGCCTCCTAGGGCTCGGTCTGTATCCACTGCCTTTTTCCAGACCAGGTTGGGGACACGCAGGGAGCCACTCTCTCGCAGACACCCCCCTTACGTGTTCTGTCCTAGGCATGTGGGTGGCTCTTAGCTTCCACCTGTCTCAGCTCCCAGCTGCGAGGACGAGTTTTTCCTTGAAGACTCATATGAAAGATAATAAAACGTCAATCTCCAGCAGCCTGTAGGGCACACACCCACACAGCCGCCAACGGTCTGAGTTCCTACTGTGGCCCGCGAAGGTTGGCCCAGCTAACTAGTAATTAAGTCCTACCTCTAATGCTGACATCCCGTGGCTTCCAAGCCCCATGAGGACACGAGCGCTCCTCTTTGTTCATTACTGCCTCTCTGATGTTCATTACTGCCCAGCACAGTGCCTGAAACACAGTGGCACCCGATCCCTTCTGTTGAAGAAGTGAGGGAGGGAAGCCCGAGGGAAAACGGGAGGCAGGGGGCCAAGCTCCCCTCGCGTGACACCCCAGGCCATGCCTCGTCTGGGAATGCCGCTCCTGTCTGCGGGCAAACTCCTGCGCACCCCGCCAGAGGAGGCTTCGGGTCCACGCCACCCCACAGCCTTCCCGGGAGTCCTTGGGAAGCAGTGCCAGTGTCCTCGTCCATGCATCGCTACACCTGTGTCCCCCGTCACCACAGGGACAGAGTGGCTCCTGGAGATATTTGTCACGTATGCTGCGGCCCCCCGGCCTTGCCACACCCCTCCCTCCACCACAGCAGGAGGGCCCGACTCCTTGTACTGCATCCGCACAGTGGACCTCTCCCAGTCCCTGGCATCTTTGGCCCAGCTTGTAACCCCCAGAGCACACTCACCATCACCCCACATGGGCGCTCTCACCAGCTGGGTGGGGCGCACCAGGCGCCCAGGCCGTCCCCGCTTCGTGCGGGAACCTCTAACTTGCAGACTTAGCTCCTGGTGATCAAAGCAGGATTTGAACTCGGCACAAAAAGCACTTCCCAAGCCCCATGGAAGTACTGTCTTTGGAACGCACCTATTTGATGGGAGGACTGAAAACATGTAAGTTTGTTATAACCGTAAGTCGGGGGACCCGCTTCACACCCAGGGGAGCCCTCCTTACGTGACAGTTGTCATGTTACCGGGACGCTTTCTCGGGTAAGATATTCATTCGTTCAGCCAGCATCTCCGAGGGGCCTCCTATGTGCTGGCTGTGTTCTAGTGTGGCGGCCCTTTGGCAGGCAAGGTGGCCAAAGGCCTTGCCCTCACAGAGAGAGAAGGGACAAGCAATCAGCAAAGTCAAATCGTTGTTTCTGAAGCCAGGTAGTAAAGAATGCAGTGAAGAAAAGTCGCACAGTTTTAGGGAGGTTCAGGAGTTTCCGCTTCAGGCAGCCCCAGCTCGGCAGGTGTTTAAGGAGCTAACGCTGGACCCCTGAGACCAGGAAGGGTGTGAGCCACAGGCCAGTGGGTCAGGCACCGCAAGCAGGGCGACAACAGGTGCAAAGGCCCAGGGGCAGGGCTGTGCCTGGCATGCGTGGAGAACAAGGGGCCGCGGCCGTGGACAGACAGCAGGGGGAGCAGGGGTCAGCGGAAAGGGTTTCGGTTTTTCTCGGAGAGCAAGCAGAGGGACTTGAAGGCCTCCGACACCACCTCAGCGAGGGCTTTGCTTCTCCTCGGAGGTCAGGAGCCTCACAAGCAAGGAATAACATAATTTATCTTACATTTTGGAGGTATGGCTCAGTGAGGGTAGAGAGGGCTTGGAAACCAGGCAGGGCTGAGCCCCAAATCCCAGCTACACCGCTGTGTCCAGAAGGGAGGACTTCACAGCCAGTTGTGAGGATGTAAAGCCCCGCGTAAGACTCAGGTAACCTGCTGGGAGCACAGGAGAACCCCACAAACACTGGTATTTTCCCAAACCCGAGACTCCCCGCATGCATGCAGCTCACTTCATGCCCCTGCTGTATGCGCAGCTGACGGCTATTTCTGAGAGGACAGAGGATGCCGTTCGCACCCGGGTACTGAATACGTACTCTCTCTGTGCCGACACACAGCCAACGACAGGGGTCATTTGGGTCCGCGTCCCTGTCCACACCTCCCAGCCCAGGCACACCGGGACACCCTGAGAGTCTAACTTGGCCCGACGCAGCTCAGCTCACACGGCCCCTGCCCTTCCTCAAAACTCACTAACAATAGTAACAAACAACAACCTGGGCGCCCGCGGAGGCCCGGCCGATGTCATTTTCATGGGAAGCTAGGACAGGTCGTCTCTTCTTCCACTTCTCCGAAGAAAAGCTGCAGACAACGCGGGCTCCGAAATGCTGGGGCAGATGCGCTCGCTCAAGTTCAAGGCTGCAAGAGCCCCTCTTCCCGCCGCATCAGACCTGGTTCCGAAATTGCCTTTGCAAGTCTAATGCACTTAATTGAGGCCGTGGAGTGTTGGGGGGGAGGGGGGTGCGGTTAAAGATTACAGAAGAAGGTGCGGCATTTGTCCCATCGGTGCAACTTCCAGGGGCCCTTCTTTGTCCAGGGAGGAGAGCCAGGCCTGCGGCCGCCGTATTTACATCTGTTTATCCTCCGAGTCAAACGCCTTTTGTCTAACGCCGTTGACTTTGGAGCACAAATGTGCTGACCTCCACAGGCCATTCTCAAACTTGAGACAAAAGCAGCTCTTTGCTTTTTCTCAAAGAATGAAGTCAGAGGTTTTCTTTTCTGTGCCCCCCCTTCCCTCACTCTCCTTCACCCCCCTCGCCAGAGATGCCCGTTGGAGGCAGTTCCTAGCAAGGCCTCATTCAACAGAGGCTTCTAGCTGCAGCCGCACAAAAGCTCAGACTGCCCTTTTGAGGGTGTTATCAATAGTTCATTCTACTGCCGTGCACCCTGTGCATGATGGGCCTTCGAGTCGCCAGCTCGGCGGGTGAGCTGGGGGCCTGCTCTAGGGCCTTCCGAGAAGCATCGCCATAGCTACGGTGCCTGGACTGTCCGCTATGTGCCAGGTGCTGTCTGTGAGCTTTGTCCGAGTCCAGAAACACTCCTGTGAGGAGTTTTATCCCTATGAGTAACCTGAGGCGCCACGTCGATACGGACGTGGCCTAGAATCACGGCTAGCACGCGTCCACGCCGAGACTGGAGCCCGGATGCCTGTGCCCTCACTCCTGCCATCAGGCCGCCTGTGCGCCTCTGTCCTGCCCAGCCCCGTGCCACCTTCCAGGACATCTGAGGTCCACCAGACCCGCCAGAGGGCGCGGGAACTCAGGCTGGGTTTGAGTTCCTGCAGGAGGATGCCTGGGACGAGGGTTAGTGAGCAGGGGGGTTATTTTTGTTATGCTCTTTATTTCTGGCAAAATAATAATAATAATCACAATAATAATAAGACAGTAAAGCTAAGTCACCCCGAGAGCCATGGGTGTTCTAGTTGTTACTGCACAGCAGCTATAAATAAATCTGAGCTCCCCCCCACCGAGGACTCTGGGAGAGAACACGCACCGCACCCGGAAATGACCCGCTCCCAAACCAGGGACCAGGGATCTGGAGCATTTATCCTCCATCTTGCCATCCGCTGTGGGCCGAAGGTTGCTTCCAAAGGCACCTAGATGAGAATGGTTACAACGTCCACCACATTGAATAATAATAATAATAATAAACCCGATTGAAAGAGATGAGATGCGTAAAGCAGGCAGCATAGTATCAGGTGAGTTCCAAAATACAGTCAACAGTGTGTGTAAGCTGTACTATCCTTAGCTCATTAAATGCCCATACTGACCTGCCGTGGAACCGAGAGTCTCCTGGGGGTGAAACAGGAGGCATCAGATGCCTCCAGGCATCAGACGACAGAACAGGATCTTGATCTAAGTCTGTGAGACACCAGCTCGTGGAGGGAAGAGGGGACCATGTAAGAACCCATGTGATGCTGGGCATCAGGACGGGAGCTCTCCATTCCCCCTTCTGTGTGCCTTCCTCCCACTCTGAGGAGCATATGGCTTAAAGGAGAAATGAGCTCCTTACCCCTGCGCTTCCGAAGCATGAAGACTGGAAACAGCGAACTCTGTGGCTACGTTCCTTTCCAGATTTATAATATATCCATTCCCCCAAGTGCCTGGCGTGGACACGTTGGAGATTTGAAGGTGCTCTCTAAAGCTCAGTATTTCTGTGATTAATGTTTTACTGGATAGTGGGCAACAGAAATGCTATCCAGGCTCAAAAGAAATAATTCAAATAGGGAACATTGTCTGTTGCATAAAACCTCCATTTGAAGGGTTTTTTTTTTTTTCTAAGTGACTTTGGAAGGAAGTTTCAACCTGAGGAGAAGGATCAAAAGTAAAATTGATGGCTTCAGGGTGAGATTTTTCCCTTCGGTAATTTAACTGTCCTGATAGAGATAATGATGTCCACCTGTCAAGGTGAGAAGGCAAGAGAGCTGCAGAAAAAGATAGCAGGAACTTTCCAGAGCCTGCAAAACTCCGTTAAGGCACTGGGGGGGAAAGAGCAATTTTGCTCTCCCTTCTGGCCTGCCACTGCCCTCTTTCTACAATGCAGAGAAAGGATTTGAAGGCCACTGACACCCCCAGGAAGCTGATGAGGCTCGCGGTTCTGCATGATATGTTAATGACTGCAGCCAGCACTCCCTCCCACTCTGCAAGGCACCCTCCCAAATTAGCTGACAGAGCTTCCCAAAAACCCATGATGTTTAGTGTCGGCATTCCTATTTTACAGATGGGGAAACTGAGGGCCCAAGAGCTCTGCATTAGGCAGAGCCTTGGGCGGTTGGAGCTCCCACCCATCAAGTCACCTGCCCATGCTCCTGTGACCCTAAGCACAGTGCTGCTAGAGCTTGACTTTCAGCTAATTTCGGAGTGAGGTGGTCAAGAACCAGAGAGGGCCAATGACTTTCCCAAGCTCACACAGCGGGTGGATGGCACAGCTGGACCTTACACCAGAGTCGTCTGACTACAGGCTACTTTTCAGCTGGTGGAGATTTGGAGGACCGTTAGCTGATCACTGCATCGGGCACTTCAATAATTTTTGTTACGCTCAGCTTATATTTTGTGCTACTGTATCCACAAAGAGTGGAGTATGCTTGAAATTTGCGTTGATTTTGTCCTTTTTCTCCTGAAATAAAAGAATGTAAAAACAAATCTCTATGTGTGTCTAAACTTACACATAAACATTAGTAACAGGCATGCTTCGTGTAGACAAATATATTACATATGCATGAATTAACACACATATGTACACACACCTCTCTTTGTATTGCTTAGAATTATTAACAATCACTGGATATGCTGATCTGTCACTACTCCCCTGAACATAGGGTTGGCCTCATAATAGGCAGGCTTGATCTTGTTGCAAAGCAAGACCTGAGTGAAGTTCGAAGATGTGCCCTTGTGACTTGCAACGCGGAGCTCACCCTTGGAACCACTACTCTTCATCTTCTTGGCCCCCAGCACCTTCATACTATAGGTCTATCTTTCCTGATAAGACATCACATGTACCTCTCCTCAAATCTCAAGGTCAACTTGGGCTGCCTGCCTCTCCAGGAAAGGCCATCAGAGTCCCCTCAGTGAATGCTACATATGCCATAGAGCCAAGTTTTACATCCGGCCACCCCAAAGCCCCTGGGCAGAAATCTGTCTGGCCATTTTCATCTGATGTGGTGACAGAGAGAAAAAAATGTTAAATTTATTTTATGGTTTTATGTATACCTCAATTTATTCTGCAAAGTAGCAGAGGTGGTGTCAGTTATACGTAGATCTAGATGGCCAATATATCATCTCCATTCCAGAGGGTTTCATATTTCATTCATTTTGAAGCTAAACATGATCAGGTCATTATGTAAATAACAAAATGTGATGTGTAATTTTTTTAAAGAATATCTGATAAATTATCTGTGATCATTTTGGTATTGATTAAGTTAATATAATAAGCACTTACCTTCCTATGAACCCCACATGTTAACAATCTGCCTTCACAATCTGCCAGAGTCTTTAAAAGGTTAGACCTGGCAGAGTGGACATCATGACCTCAGCCTTGCTTCTCAACATACAGGAGACTGAGGAGAGGCTACCAGGTTCACCACCCCCATTCTTTTCTAAAGGATTTTTTTTTTTTTTGAGATAGAGAGGGAGAAAGCGTGAGTTGGGGAAGAGCACAGAGAGAGGGAGAAGGAGAGAGAAAATCCCAAGCAGGCTCTGCACTGAAAGTTTAGAGCCCGATGCGGGGCTTGAACCCACAAACCAGGAGATCATGACCTGAACCAAAATCAAGACTTGGATGCTCAACCAACTGAGCCACCCAGGCTCGCTCTCTCTCTCTCTCTCTCTCTCTCTCTCTCTCTCTTTTCTAAACAGCGAGTCCATTGCTTCCCATTATTGCCAACTCAATGTAATTGTCTTTGAAATTCTGATATCACAGTGACCTTGAACCAAGTCAGAAGTCTGAATATATATATATATATATATATACATATATATATATATTCACATATATATATTCACATATATATATTCACATCTGAGCTCTACCCCTTCAAGAGGCTATTCTGTCTTTTTCTTAGAACTCATGTTTGCAAGTATGAAGCCCTTCACCTGTGTCTGAAGTGTGAGGTTTTCTTCTTATTTTCCACGTGTGTGGCTCATTTGGATGGTTGGCTTCTATCTCTCAAAGCCATGATCTGTATCAGTGTTTGGTTTGTCTTAAAGCCAATGGCTTCATTCATTCACTCTGAACTGTTTGATTCAGAGAAGTTTCACAGTGGAAGTAACATGAAGATTATTACATCAAACGCTTGTTTTAGACGCTCTGAAGACCAGGGAAGGAAAGCGAATTAGCCAAGGTCACACACCAAGTTCATGGCAGAGTTGAGGATAGAGCCAAGCACCCCAAGGGTAGATTGATTGTTCACGCCGCCACATTGCTTTATCCTAACTCAGAAACATTCACATTTTATGAGGAAGGGAGTGTCCTGTGTCCTGCCTGTCTGTCCCAGCCTTTGGCCATGGCTCCACATTGCCTGGTGTGACAGTCCACCCTTCCAGCCCTTCCCCTACACCTAATCCATCACTCGCTGTTGCAAACACTGCTCAGATACCCCATTGCCACCCAGTTTCTGCTATGTCCATTCCTGGAAGGGCTGCCAAATCAAACTCCATATCTTGGAGAGTCTGCACTTTATGCTAGCGGGTTCTACAAGGGATGAGATATAACTCAGATAAGAGTGAAATAATTACAAAGTGAAAAATAAACCCTCCTGAGCATTATCTTCAAATATCTAAGTTTGTGGTATACATAATAAATTAAAATTATATCCACAGAGTGAGATGAGGGCCATTCAAGTGGCTGCTCCCTTCATTAATTAACTGGAGACCTTCTGTCCATTACTGTTGGCCAAAAAGTAAGTGCGTTATCTTGTGAGGGAACGAGTTGCCCGGCCTCAGTATAAGGCAGCCGCTCACAGTTACCAAGACTGGTCCCGGTTTATGCCTTAGCTCTGACATACAAACGATGAGATTTTGTAACTCCACACAATGGTGAACAAGCCAAAGATGGTGATGATGACGATGACGATGGTGACAATGATAAGAAAAACAGTGCTGAGGAAGGCAAGGCGATAACAACATAAATAAAGTCTGCTCCTATGAAAACGTTGGGTAAGAGACTTTTGAATTGGGTGGAAAGTGGTGGAGTCAGGTGGATTTTAAGATTCCCCACTTTCCATGTTACTCCATGACTCTTAAGGTGGTGGAATAGAAACAACAGAGTTTTAGAGTCAGATCAACAACAGGTCGGATTCACTAGGTATGAACCACATGATCTTGGTCAAATTATTCATATTCTTTGAGTCCTTTTTTTTCTTAGCCCTGGAACGTGGTGATAAAATATCCATCATGCAGAGTGGTGGACAGAATTAATGTTTTTTAATTTTGTAAAGTACCTTGTCACAACTCCAGGTATCTAAGAGTCACCCAATGAATATTAATCAAGCTTTGATGAAAGATGGAAGGAAATGGGGGTGCTGACCTAGAGCACTGATGGCTGAAAAAGCCAAAATGATTAGATTGATGTTTATCCAGGACTTGTTGATAATCCCGTTCAGTGGCCATGGGTTGTGCCTTTAGAAAACCAAATAATAGGGAATAACTGTATGTTGTCCTGCTAAGGTACCAGGTGGGCTCAAGTCTGAGATTCCCCCCTCACTCCTCCCCCGCCCCGCTGCCCCGCCATATGCCTGGATGTGTTAGACTAAGTAGGCAATCAAGGGTAGGTCCCTGCCTCCCCCAGGACCCAAGGATGCAGAGACAGGTCTGCACACATGTGCCCCATGTGGCCCCTGGCACTGAGCCCTGGCACTGGTGGTCACCAAGTGCTCTGAGCAGACTGCCTTCTGTATGCCCAGAAGCATGTGCAGCTTCACGGCTAGGCCCCCATCCTCTGAAATAGCAGTCAGAGTGCCATCTGGGACGGCAGAAGATTCCCAACCACACTGCTGCTTACTCTCACTTTGTTTCCCCCCAAGCAAGAAGAGACACAGGACCCAACGGAGATGAGTGAGAGCTGAAAGTGGAGTTTCTTGGAGATCATGAGGACAGCCTCTGGGGACATCATGTCAGAAGAAAGAGTGGAGGTTAGAAAAGCGACAGGACAAGGGCCTCCCTGATGTCTCTGGCCCTACAGCAGTAAGAACTCAGAGGCCACAGCCAAAGTCCCCTGCGCACCATGCCTGTCTGTCGTCACTCCAAAAGTTGTCTTGTTTGCTGTGGTTGAGCAGAACTGGGGTCCCAAAGAGCTTTCAGGGTGTGCCTCCTGAGTGTCCACCTGGGCCAGGTGCCTCCTGCACATGAGCATCAATCCTCCAAAGAAACTGGAAGGTCGGGGCGCCTGGGTGGCGCAGTCGGTTAAGCGTCCGACTTCAGCCAGGTCACGATCTCGCGGTCCGTGAGTTCGAGCCCCGCGTCCGGCTCTGGGCTGATGGCTCGGAGCCTGGAGCCTGTTTCCCACTCTGTGTCTCCCTCTCTCTCTGCCCCTCCCCCGTTCATGCTCTGTCTCTCTCTGTCCCAAAAAAAAAAAAAGAAGTTGGAAAAAAAAAAAAAAAAAAAAGAAACTGGAAGGTCAAGCTCCGTTTCCCAGAAGGAACCACAGGTTCAAAGAGGTGGAATGATGTGCCTGTGGTCAGCTTCATAGTAAAGGCCAAAGTCATGGGCCTATCACTGCCTCACCCCCTTATCTTCCCACTCTGCTTGCAGAAGTCCAACACAAGAGGCAATTTCAACTGCCAGATTAGAAGCACCACTGATCCTGTCTTTTGCAATACAGAGTGGGCTGACCCATTCAGTCCGTGTGCACTCTGCTGGAATTTTCCTGTCCATGTTTCTTCCAGCAAACTTCACTCTCTCAAGATAAGGAGAATAGTTAACTTCTGTTTATATCCCCACGATCCACTGGGGGCCAGGCACACAGCTGCCTCTTGAGTCTAGGCAATATAGCACATGAAATGGTGGTTTCCTGGATGATTAGCAGGGTCTCTAACTGCTAAACAATCTCACCTTGCCAAGACCAGTCCATGCCTGAAGGGCAGTGTCCACACCACATCCAACCAAGACCACTAAGCTATTAAACAAAGTCAGCATTGACATTCTGTCCCTTTTCTATTTCACCTCACTACCACTGCCATAGCATACTACATACAGACTGATGCGATGCTCAAAGCCATCCAATGTGCCCTGATTGTATATATTCTGCATGCCACCGGGCAGTGGGACAGACTGTCCCTTACAGACAAGTAGGGCACCAGCATCTTGGTGTGGAAACAGTAAGTTGATAGCTTCAACCAAGATGCTATATCAGCTCAAGTGGCAGCTACAAAATGCCAGAGGTGCTGTGAAGTGGAGATGTAATCCTGCATGTGGTTGGAGAAAGGGATCATGTCAATGAGGCCCTGAGACAAGACGGTACCCATTACAAGGCTGTGTGATCATCTGGAGGTGCTAGGAGGGTTTGCGTATTTGTAAGGCCTAGCGTGGGAGAGAATCTAACGTCTAAAGAGGTGTTTCTGGGTGCACCCAAGAGCCACACGAGCCCTGGGCATAGCAGGGTTTGTTTTAAGAACAGGAGGAATACACCATGAGCCCTCTCACCAGAATACGGAGTGTCTGTTGCAGAGGAACAGTCAGAGGGTCCACTGTGGGGGACACTGGGAGACACCTCAACAGAAAGGTACTCTGGATTTGGAATTTGATGAAGGAAAAGATGTTTGAAATGCAGAGATGGGGGGGCTTCCTAGTAGGGGTCACTGTACGAGCAAAGGCAGGGAGGCTCGCTCTGGGGAGACCAGTGTTGTCTCAGCAAACCTTGCTGGAGCATCTGCTGCTGTGAACCCTACACGGGGCTCCAGGAGACAGGGAAGGGTGAAGCACCAGCTCCACTGGCGTCCCCAGCTCCCCAGCACATGGGGCCAAGCCAACAGGCTCCTCGCAGGTGGAGATCAAGACGAAAGGCTAAAAGGACAGATTAGAATTGGAGGCAGAGCTAAGTGGCAGCCCTGAGGTCCCAAAGGGCAGGTTGGAGCTTTACGTCAGGGAGGTTTCCGAGGAAGAAGCCATCACATCACCCCATTCTCCAGGGCAAACAAACAGATCATGAACACCTTCTAAGCACATATACTGGGGAGAAGGGGCACCAGGCATCCATGTTTTAAATGCCATTGGATCCCTCCTGGAGTGGCCCCAGGCTGACCATTCGTCACCAGGCAGGTGGAGCCCCTGGGATCTCAGACCCTGGCCAAAGCCCACCGCACAAGGCTGTGTGTTTGCATCCCTGGGGGTAGGTTCCTCTGGAGAAGCTCATCTGATGGACTGTCATCAATGTCCAAAAAAGTAGGGAAGCTTGAGGAAGAGCAACGTGTACATGTACGTGGGGTATGGCCAGGCTTCAATCAAACCGTTGTCACCTGTCACTGACTTCCCTGTTTTTGAAGATGGAGATTTAACTGAGTGAGGGGAGCAGACTCTGATCCCTGTAAGCTGGAAGGACATGGGGTACACGGGGGTGAGCAGGTGATGGCAGAGGATGGACAGAATGAGAGAGGACTTACTTGTCACCAAATGCCATCAGCTCTGTGCCTCTCTTTCCTCACCCTCTCCAGGCCATCCCAATATCCAAATCCGAGTCTCCCATCCACCTTAAACCCTGTCCCTCAGTCCTCTACCTGTGGCTTACCCTCTTCTCTTCAGGAGGCTGCCCAGTACTCAGTAGCTCCAAACCAGAAGCTTTTACCTCTTACGGCTTCTGTCCCCTGTGATTTGTGTCTCTGCCTGGTGGCTCAAGACAAGTCAGGCCACCCCCCCCCCTCCCGTCTTCTGAGCATCCTAAAGGTTTTGTTTCCTGGTGTTTTCTTGATTCAGCCTCTTCTACACCACTGCAATTCCTACTCACGCTTACGGAGAGTTCTGTCCCTACAGGGCCCTGTCCTCTAGGTCCCTGTCCCAGGTCCTTAGCAAAACCGACAATGTCCTTCCCAATCTTGTCCAGGCCTTCTCCCTGCCTGTGTCCCTTTCAATTCCGGTAACACCAAAGGGCTTGCGTTTCCCAGCCTGGGTTGTACACCATGTGACTTCCTAATTCCCACCTGCTTGATTTCCCCATGTCCTTGATGACTTAGAGCAAGTTTGAGCATCTCCAGAAAGTCTTTGCTGATCCCTCCAGGCTGGGTTGGATGCCATTTCCCCCATGGCTACAGCTCCCTGGCCCCTTGCTGTATACCTCAGCACCTGTGAAATCTTTCCTAAGTATTAGCTGTGTTTCTGCCCGGCCCCTTGGACCATTTGCTCCTGGGTTTCAGTCTCTCTTTGCTCCAGCCCTCACTCTTATTCACCCGGCTATCAGTGCTCACAAAGTATGTGTCCAATGGGTACACAATTCATTCCCTTTCTCTGGAGAACAGAGCTTTACTCATAGCTCAAGAATTGCTCCCTGTGGGGGTCTCATCAGAGGGATCCTTCTCCCACCCCTGCTTCACAGATGTGGAAACTGAGGCCAGGGCAGTGGGCAAAGCTCTTGTGTCACATGTGGGCTGGACTTAGGGTCCCAACACTGGTCCAGGATGGCTCACTAGCTTCAGGTCTCTGTCTCACTGTCTTCTCTGCTGATGCTGACCTCTGGGCCAACAGAAAACAGCACTCATAACGCCCAGCTTGCTCCAAATCAGCTTCAATTACCCTAAGAAGCGACCTCAGATAGAGGCAGGAATCAGATTTACTGGGCTTGAAATGGCAGTCAGAGAATGTATCCCCAGCTTCCCAAGGCTCTGGCTGCCAGTGACTTCTCGAAGCCAAGACACTAATGAAAGTCGGGCTAAATTGAGCTCCCATTCTAGCACGTTCTTGTTAAGTTCCCCTTCTGTTACGTGTGTAGATCTATCCTCGACTCTCCTGCTAGACTATAGGATCCCATAGGGCAGCCCTGGGAGTCTCATCCATCTGCCTATCTGCACCCCTCCACCTTGAAAGCCAGGAAAACGGTAGGTGCTCAGGAAATAGTGGTTGAAAGAATTTAGTTCTCCTGGCTTCGGGAACATGGCATGAGCCATCATCCCAGGCAGATCAGCGCTGACGCAGGCGGGAAGCATTCACGACCATGCTGTGCTCATGTGCCTAGCGTGAGACTGCACTTTATGTCCACAGCCTCATATAATTCTCAGCACCAGCCCAGGGGGTCGTCGGTTATTGTTCCCACTGTGGCCATGAGGAGGTGTGAGTTGCGTAGCCTGCCTAAGATCACCCAAACCTAACTTCACCTGACCCCGAGGCCTGAAATCCTACTGGCTTTAGGACATCGGCTACCAACAATTTGTTGGACAAAGCTTTAGGACCATTAGGCTGCCACAATTTGTCATTTTCTAGATGTGTGCTGGAGAAATAGAGCCCCATCAACTTCAGTCCCGTGAACTTACTGCTCTCCATTAAATACACACACACACACACACACACACACACACACACACACACATATACACACACACCTGGAAGGTAAGAAAGAGACACAGCTGCAGTCACCATCAGCATCATCCAAGGTGGGTAAGGAGCCAGAAGCCAAGGGGTGGTAGCCCAAGACCCATCTGGATTATCCTGAACCCAGGTTCTTCTTCTTTTATACTTTCTCCCAGCTTTATGTCATGGCTACACTATTGGCTTGTGCTGTCTAAAGAGAAAATAGTTAATTGGTTTCTTTAGCCAACTATAGATGTATTCAGTATTATTCTTCATCGTGTGAATTAAATTATTTATTTACCCCCATGCAATTCATTCAGTTCATTTAATTTAATTTCATAGTTATAACATGGGGAACAAACTAACTAGATTTCTCCCTTTGGGATGGAAATGGGCAAATATTTTGGTTCTGAATTAACAAGCAGCAAAGCTGATATTTATAATAAATCATCCATTGTTAGCCATCCTGATAATTATTCCGTGAATGGTCTAAAACAGACACGGGCATGGAACAGACACATTGTTGGCTTTTACTGCTGTTCCGTTCTTTGTGCTAATGCGCACGCGAAGCTGAAAACTCCGAGGTGCCTCCAGAGCCGATCACTTCATCTCAGGAATGGGCTGAGCGCCTACTATGTGCTTGACCCTGCGACACAGCTTCACGTGTGTTAGCCATCCCAGCAGCCCTGCCCAAAACGTGCCCGCACCTTCCATCTCCCCCAAGAAAACCCCCAAGCCTCTTAAAAGGCTGGCAGGACCCCATGACCTGGCCCCACTCGCTTACCCCGCTGAGCTCCTGACTGTCTCCCCAGATTTGCTGTAAATATTAACCCTGCTTAACTGTGAGTAGTCGTATGGGCATGCCGGGCTGCACCGTGCCTGTGGGTCTTTGCTACTTCTGTCCTCTCTATGGTGCACACTGATGCAGCATTCAGAATTCGGTTCAGCTTCTACTCAGCTCTATGTAGCCTTCCCTAAAATGTAACCGTGTAAAACGATCATCACACCCTAGTGCAAGCGACTTGTCACCCGCTGTAAGAGTGTGGCCTTTGCCATCCTCCAAACAGAGAAGGAGCCCGTCTGTACCTTCTCCTTTCTCACCTGAAACCTCCACCTCCATAAAATGGGCTGATTCTTTGTTTTGAGGATTAAACGACATATCTGTGTGTAACGGATTAAATGATAATGCATACAATCGTTAGCCGGTAATAAACATTAAGTATTACTCTTTGTTTATGTATCACACTTTCTACTAGACTGTGAGTTGGTGGAGAACCAAGACTTTGTCTTATGTTGTCTCACAATTCCCAGTAAATAGCGCTGTGTTTCAACTGGAATCTTTCTTGGGTGGGTGGGGGGGGGCAATAAATGCATAGATCATGATTTATGAAGATGGCCAGAGAATTTCAGGTAACGATGAAGTCGCATCCAGGCGGTGGAAAAGGAAGAGAAGGAAAGAACGAGAGCTTTGTTATTTGCACGACACCAAACCCTGCAAACAAAAGCCACCCGCTCGCTCCTCGGTAGATTCTGGACCCTGTCGTCGAGGACAGGCGGGATTTGGGAGGACTGCAGTGGATCGCGGGAGCATGCAAAGAACCTGCCGCCCCCAACGGGTATCTGTTATAGAAGGTTCTGAGCAGAAGGCGGAGCTCCCCCTATAAAATCAATGCAAGTCTTCAGTCCTTCTTGACCTGATAAGGAGAAGCTCCTAAGCAATCTTTTCGTGGGGTGGGGGGGGGGGGGGGGGAAGCAGGGAAGACCAGAATCCTAAAAGAGTCGTAGATGTTTTCTTGAAATGAGGGGAGCAGACCCAGAAAGGAAATACCAAAAAACCCCCAAGACTGGCAGGGTCACGTGGGGTCTCAGCACTGTCAGCTGGGAGGTGCATAACCTGCTGTGCGGTGTGGCACCACCCGTGGGGCTGAAGATCCCTCACCTGACAGAGGGGCAGAAGGCAGGAGCGTGGGGGTGCCGGTGAGTGACGTGGGGGAGAGGTCCAGGAGAAGCAGGGGGAGGCCTGCAGGCGGCCACCGGGGCGTGACGCCCAGCCCTGCCCGGCTGACCTTCCTGCTCCGCACCGTGCATAAGGCTAGTCAGGGCCTTAAAGCTGAATGCAATTAATTCTAGAATATACTGCCATTCCTGCCGCATTCCAATAAAATCGCGTCAGGAAATTGGGGCCTGATGAAGGAGTTCTGACAGAGTGAAGGCAGATTTAGTCAGCGGTCCACGGGGGTCTCATATCAGGGTCTGGGCCAGGACTGCTGAGCCTAATGAGCACGCGCGGATGTCCTCTGGGTGCCCAGCAGAGGGGAGGCACTCCAGCCTGCTCAGTGACAGCCCCCTTTCCAAGAGAGTGCACACAGGCGGAAGAGAGGAAGGAAGGAAGGAAGGAAGGAAGGAAGGAAGGAAGGAAGGAAGG
The DNA here is from genome assembly GCF_028018385.1 of Neofelis nebulosa. Taxonomy (NCBI): domain Eukaryota; kingdom Metazoa; phylum Chordata; class Mammalia; order Carnivora; family Felidae; genus Neofelis; species Neofelis nebulosa. The sequence continues at coordinate 142,176,055 of NC_080788.1, forward strand.
AAGGAAAAGAGAGGGAAGAAGGGAGGGAGGGAGGAGAGAGAGGAAGGAAATCAGAGAAGGAAGGAAGGAAGGAAAGAAGGAAGGAAGGAAGGAAGGAAGGAAGGAAGGAAGGAAGGAGAGGAAAGAAGGGTGGGAGGGAGGGAGGAGAGAGAGGAAGGAAATCAGAGAAGGAAGGAAGGAAGGAAGGAAGGAAGGAAGGAAGGAAGGAAGGAGAGGAAAGAAGGGTGGGAGGGAGGGAGGAGAGAGAGGAAGGAAATCAGAGAAGGAAGGAAGGAAGGAAGGAAGGAAGGAAGGAAGGAAGGAGAGGAAAGAAGGGTGGGAGGGAGGGAGGAGAGAGAGGAAGGAAATCAGAGAAGGAAGGAAGGAAGGAAGGAAGGAAGGAAGGAAGGAAGGAAGGGAAAGAGAGGAAAGAAGGGTGGGAGGGAGGGAGGAGAGAGAGGAAGGAAATAAGAGAAGGAAGGAAGGAAGGAAGGAAGGAAGGAAGGAAGGAAGGAAGGAAGAAGGAAGGAAGGAAGGGAAAGAGAGGAAAGAAGGGTGGGAGGGAGGGAGGGAGGAGAGAGAGGAAGGAAATCAGAGAAGGAAGGAAGGAAGGAAGGAAGGAAGGAAGGAAGGAAAAGAGAGGAAAGAAGGGTGGGAGGGAGGGAGGGAGGGAGGAGAGAGAGGAAGGAAATCAGAGAAGGAAGGAAGGAAGGAAGGAAGGAAGGAAGGAAGGAAGGAAGGAAGAAGGAAGGAAGTCCCAACCCACAGGAGGGTCCCTAACACACCTAGGCCAAAAGACGATAGAACAGGGGCGCTGGGGTGGCCCATTCTATTAAGTATCCAACTCTTGATTTCAGCTCAGGTCGTGATCTCACAGTTTGCAGGATCGAGCCCCACATCGGGCTCTGCCCTGACAGCGCAGGATTTGCTTGAGATTCTCTCTCTTCCCCTCTCTCTGCTCCTCCCCCACTCTCTCTCTCTCTCTTAAAATAAATAAACTTTTTTTTAAAAAAAGATGATAGTACATATGTAACACAAATAAAAGAGTAAGATTGCAAGGTTGCATTACACTATTGAAACTCTGGCACGCGGCACGCAGGTATGTGTGGGACAGCTGGTAGGTACGTGAGATGCGCACAGCCAACAGACGGGGAATGTATGTTAGATGCACACGAGCTCAGTCTCCGCCTCCCTCCTCCTCCCAAAACAGGCATCATGCAAACTATGGCCGCGGTGCAATTAGAAACCAGCAATAGAAGGATAACCAAGAAGCAAGGAAACAGGACTTCAGGGTGAAGAAATACGGAGGCTGCAGGAACAGGACGCTGCTGGAGCAGGGCTGGGACCTCAAGACGGCCGGCATTCACCGCCTCACACCGTCCCTTTCCACTGACGCTTGAATCCTTGACCACCTCTGGGCTTGTATCTTGGGTTTGTTCTTATTCACAAATGACCAAAGAAGACTGTGCCTGAACATTCCAGCTTGGGGGAATCTTTATCCTTTATCAGAAAGTAGCATTTCAGAGGACCTCCGTGTGTCCCCACGCATCACGGTGAAGCCCCCGCACTGTTTTGTGAGCCGACCTCAGGTCGGGACTTCCCAGCCGAACACCCGAGTCAGGACGGGGCTCAGAGGGTTGAGCATCTCCCCCACTTGCCTCCCACTCGCTCCCGCTTTTCTTTCTTCCTAGAGAATGAAGATTCTAGGGCTAAAGCATCCACCGCATTTCCACCCCAAGGCACCCTTGAGCAGGTGGCCACATCCAGACCACCAGACCGTTTCCGTGAGTCTTGCAAAGCCAACATGGTCCAATCCTTGTAGCAGAGAGTGTAGGTTCCTAACCTGCACGTGGTCCTCTTATCACCCCGTAACATCTTCTTTGTCTCTTTCGTCCCTATCAACTCCCTGTTCCTGATACCAGTATTGACACGCCGGCTTTCTCTAGGTGAGGGGTTTGCCTGGAGGTGTCTTTCCACCCGTTTTGAATCCTTGTAGTGATTTGTTTTGCTGTGTTTCTCTCAGACAGCATTTTGTCCTATTTTAGTAGGTCTGTTTTAGGTGAGTTTCCCTTGTTTTATACCAGAACTACTCCAATTTTGGACTTATTTCTGCCTTCTTATTTCACGGTTTCCTTTCTGTTATTTTTTTTTAAATCTGTTAACATTTACTCATTTTTGAGAGACAGAGAGACAGAGCACGGGCTGGGGAGGGGCAGAGAGAGAGGGAGACACAGAATTTGAGGTAGGTTCCAGGCTCTGAGCTGTCAGCGCAGAGCCTGATGCGGGGCTCAAACTCATGAACCACAAGATCATGACCTGAGCCGAAGTCAGACGCTTAACCAACTGAGCCACCCAGCTGCCCCTTCTTTCATGTTTTCTACTCCCTACACTTCTCCTTGATTTCTTATTTCTTACCCTCCTCTCCTTCTGTTAGATGATTAAAGTTTCTTTAATCATTTTGTTTAGTGTCTACTGATTTAGGAATTATAAATCCCTCCATTTGTTTAATGGCTCGCAAAAAAATTTAACCTGCATATTGAGATATGTTTTTTTCTAAAAGACATAAATATCATTAGTACCTCCATTCTCCTTAGCAAGGCACAGAGTGTTTACTTCCTTCCAAAAACTCTCTCCTCTGTGACATTGTTGTTGGAAATTTAGTTGCAGTTTCTTCTCACACATTTTAATTTAATAATAATAATTATTATATCATGGGGCACCTGGCTGGCTCCATAGGTTAGGTGTCTGGCTTTGGCCCAGGTCATGATCTCACAGTTCGTGGGTTCGAGCCCCACATCAGGCTCTGTGCTGACAGCTGGAGCCTGGAGCCTGCTTCAGATTCTGGGTCTCCTTCTCTCTCTGCTCCGCCCCCGCTCACACTCTGTCTGTTTTTCTGTCTCTCTCTCTCTCTCTCTCTGTGTCTCAAAAATAAATAAACATTTTTAAAAATTATTAAGATTTATTTAGAATCCTCAAAGTATTTGTTGACTGTATCTGTTACTTTCCTCTCTTGCATCCAATTCCTTTTATTATGGTTCATATTTTCTTCTCACTAACGTGCATCCTTTCAGTTGGCAAACTTTTTCTGTAAAGGCCCAGATGGTAAATAGTCTAGACTTTGTGGACCACGTGGTCTCTGTCACAACTACCCAGCTCTGCTTCTGTGTCTTGAAATCAGACATGGACACTATGTAACAAATGGGCTTGTTCATGGGCCAATAAAACTTTATCGACACTGACATTTGAATTTCATATAACGTTCATGTGTCACAAAATTGTACTCTTCTTTGGACTTCAACCATTTAAAAATGTAAAATCCATTCTTGGCCCCACAGATGACACAAAACTAGGTGATGGCCTGGATCTGGCCCATGGGCAGTAGTATGCGGACCTCATTCTAGGATGTCTTGTTCCTTGCAGGGGAGGCTGTGGTCAACTTCCTGGCATGTACATGTCTTTAAATTTCTTCATTTTACATTTTCCTCCCCCTTGAGAACTACTTGGGGAAAATACTAGGGATAATAATAATAATAAATTCATGACATAACTCTATTTTCTCTTTCAATATGTTACTAATTACTCTCTGGCATCTGACACTACTGATGAGAAAACTGATGTCAATGTGATTTTTGCTCTATTGTAGGACTTTTTTTTTTTAATTTCCTCTGATATATTATAGGATTCTCCTTTTTATCTGTTATGTTTGGAGGTTTTTTTCTAGATGACATCAGTCAGTCTTTAGAACGTCCACACAGTACATCTTCAAAGGTTCCTTATACATGTCCTGAGCTCTGTTCTGATCATTCTCCTCTCCTAGAACCCCATCTGCTGTGGTTTATGGATAGGTCATCTTCTATGTCTCAGTGTTTCCAGATAGTTCTCTCTTTCTACTGTTAAGGACTTGGGGTTTCCTCTGTTAAGCCCATCTTTAAAGGTACTTTCTTTTCTTTCTTTTTCCTTTTCTTTAAGTTTCTATTTTAATCACCCAGTGCTCATTATGACAAATATACTCCATAGTCCCCATCATAGAAGGAACTTTATTTTAAAAAATATATATATTTTTATATATGGACATGATCATTGGTTTTCCTCTTTGTCAACATTTCAAACTCTCCTTCTTTCCCCCTCTCATGGCTATTTTCCCTCTTTTATTTCTTTCTGGATATTAAAATATTGTAAATTTCTTTTTAGGTCTCTTTGTGATCTTTCCTTTTCATCGTGTGAATAGGCTTCCACTCTCTGCATTTTTGTTTGTCCTACATGGACTTCATTGTCCTTCAGTGTTCTGTGAGTCTTAGTTATGAGGTCAACATCACCCTGGGAGATTTCTCCTCTTTGTGTTCTAGGAAGTCCCAGGGTGCATTGTCCTGACTCCTAATCACAGGTTCTGCACATGTCTCAGTTTGGATCCCACCCCCACATGTCAGGCTTCTCTGAAGACAGGCCCCACCCTTGGGTGACTCCAGGTCTTACAAGTATGCAGAATGACCCCTCAAGTCCATGAAATAGGGCGTAATCTACACCTCTAGTACACAGTCACAGGGCAGTGCAGACTCCAGAAATGGGGCTCAGGGAGTGGATTTCTAGACCTCACTGCAGACCCACAGCCTAAGTACAGTCCTCAGCCATGCCCAGACTCCCAGATGCAGCTCCAGCCCTTCCTAGGATTCAATACCCTTACCCAACCTCATTCTTGGGGCCAGGCTCTTCCCAGTACCCCCTAGAGCTTCAGGGACTCAGACCCTGCTAAGCATCACAGGAGCCTTTTTCTTAGGAGACATTGCTCTTCTTGGTATTTGGAGACTCCCCATTTCTGTTTAAGAGCATGGCTAGATGTTTTTGCAAAAGACATGAATAGACACTTCCGCAAAGAAGACATTCAGATGGCCAACCGACACATGAAAGATTGCTCAACATCACTCATCACCAGGGAAATACAAATCAAACCACAATGAGATACCACCTCACACCTGTCAAAATGGCTAACATTAACAACTCAGGCAACAACAGATGTTGGCAAGGATGCAGAGAAAGAGGATCTCTTTTGCACCGCTGGTGGGAATGCAAACTGGTGCAGCCACTGTGGAAAACAGTATGGAGGTTCCTCAAAAAACTAAAAATAGAACTACCCTACGACCCAGCAATTGCACTACGAGACATTTATCCACGGGATACAGGTGTGCTGTTTCGAAGGGACACATGCACCCCCATGTTTATAGCAGCACTATCAACAATAGCCAAAGATGGGAAGAACCCAAATGTCCATCGATGGATGAATGGATAAAGAAGATGTGGTATAGGGGCGCCTGGGTGGCTCAGTCGGTTAGGCGGCTGACTTCGGCTCAGGTCATGATCTCGTGGTCCGTGAGTTCGAGCCCCGCATCGGGCTCTGTGCTGACAGCTCAGAGCCTGGAGCCTGTTTCGGATTCTGTGTCTCCCTCTCTCTGACCCTCCCCCGTTCATGCTCTGTCTCTCTCTGTCTCCAAAATAAATAAACGTTAAAAAAAAAAGAAGATGTGGTATATATATATATATATATATATATATATATATATACAATGGAGTATTACTCGGCAATCAAAAAGAGTGAAATCTTGCCATTTGCAACTACGTGGATGGAACTGGAGGCCATTATGCTAAGTGAAATTAGTCAGAGAAAGACAAATATCATGTGACTTCACTCATATGAGGACTTTAAGAGACAAAACAGATGAACATAAGGGAAGGGAAGCAAAAATAATATAAAAACAAGGAGGGGGACAAAACAGAGAGACTCATAAATATGAAGAACAAACTGAGGGTTGCTGGAGGGGTGTTGGGAGGAAGGATGGGCTAAATGGGGAAGGGGCACTAAGGAATCTACTCCTGAAATCATTGTTGCGCTAGATGCTAACTAATTTGGATATAAATTTAAAAAAATAAAATTAAAAGAAAAAGAGCACGGCTATATGTTTAGTACACCTTGCTGATATTTTCTCTGCCTTCCCGATGTGTTCAGAGAAGGGGGAGTAAGATTGCAGCATGTATCCTGTGCACCGTCTTGAGCTAAAATTCTCCTTGCTATGTGAATACAATGGAGTAACCAGACCATATCTTATCTCTCAGGATCATTGTTAAAACCAAGCCAGTGAAACACGTTGGAAACCACAAAGGGTCTAAAATATACCAAATAGTCATGATTTGTTTTTCTTACATTACCCCACAGATTCAGTGCCAACGACAAGAGATTGAGATTAGTTGAGAGGAGCATAGATTTCCGTGGGTGCCAATGCAATGATAGAGGGGTTCTAGGGTGAAATCCTTCAGAAAACACAGAAAATTGTAGAACCCTCTTGGAGAGTCCAGACGCCCACCTATGTATTGCAGGCTGTGAAAAGTCCTGCTGTAGACTCTGACCTAAGTTCATTTAGTCTCGTATTCCAAAATGCATTGATAATGAAAGCTTTTTTCCTAGAATGACTAACACGTGTAAGAACGAGTGAATCAGGGCACTCGCTGAAGAGTCTTGATTTTGAGAAAACACTGAATCACAGGAGGCTGAATGAGTGTTAGGCAAAGAGTAAGCAAGAAACTTCACTGTAAGTACCAAAATGCCATAAGCAATGATATACTGCAATCCAAAATAGGCTTACCTCACTTAATAATGTATTATAAATAACAAATTGTTTCACACCTCAGAATTACCTGAAAGGCCCATAAGTTGAAGATTTACTTTGGGAATGCTTAATAAGATGGGGGCCCTTTTAAGTAGAACGGGCTCACATCACACATAGAAATTTGAACGTTAATTTCAATCTCATGTAACCTCAATTTTATCTTCTATATAATGGGGATGATCTCTGCCAAGACATGCTATACACATCTGACACACAGGGATCATGGAATGAGCACAAATTTTCTTCTGCTGTGGCCACTGCACCCTCCCCAAAGGTGAAAATGATATTAAATGAGAACTCTATGCATCATCCTGCAAAGTTGTAACCATGAGTGGTGAAAGAATCTGTCTTGTTTTCCAGTCCTGCCTTACGTCTCAAATATTAGCTGATAAATGATGGAATTTTACAGCTGGAGAAGGTCTGATAAGTCATTTAATTAAAGCATCTCCGTGTTTACATAAAGAGGCTGAGGTTCAGAGACAAGCCGAGACTTGTCCAAGGTGAGTGGCAGGTGGCAATTAGAACCTTGTCTCACTGGCTCCCGGCCCGGTGATCTTCCAGGATGCCATGAAACAAAAGTTTATCCAAGTTCAGACAAGAAACCTAGTGCTTTAAAGAGGCAAAAATTTCAAAACGTCTTACTTCTTTCAGCAGATCTTAAAACACAAAAGAAGGGGATGAGTCACATTCTACTTTCCTTTAAGTCACGTTCTTCTTTCCGATTTCTACAAATAAATCAGAGTTCTGCAGGATTCTGAGTAGCCAGCAGACAGGGTGAACTTTTGTTCTGTGTCAACACCACGGACACTTTGCTAGCTTCTTCTGGGAAATCCTGAGCCAGGAGTTGCCCACGCTGGTCCCACAGGAGGGGCGCGCACTTGGGTTGTGTTTCCATCACCTGGAAAGCAATCATCAAAGCCAGCCATGTGTGCATGTGAGATGCCTCTGTGTATTTTTGGAAAGTTTTTAAGAGAGAGACAGCCAAAATATTTTTACTGCACAGCAGGTACTGTTTCATGTTGGAGTGTTGGGAAGAAATGAATGAGAAAAGGAGGAGAAGAGTTAAGACTGGCTCACAGATTGCAGTGGATAATGCCTCCATGGACTCGGAGAGCAGTCGCTGAGCTGGGAAAGCTACATCCCAGTCTCCATTTCCTATGTCCCCACACCGATTCTAGGAACTGCACAATTGAGGCCCATTTCACCATGTGTTTCACGCCATCTGAGTGTGAACCTTGATGATCAAGTAGGACTCAGATGCAAGAGGATGTGAGAAGAACATTTCAGCCACAGTAGGTGAGAGCAAAGCGGTGTGGGGAAGCAGATCACGTGGAAAATCCCAAGGAATGAGGTTAGGAAGAAAATGGGGCCCAACGGGGACAGCCTGCAGAGCAGGCTCTGGGGTGTGGATGCCACCCCATGAGCAAGAGAGTTATGAAATAATATCATACTTGGAAGAGCTCCTGGCAGCTCAGTGTTGCCTTTCACAGTCACTGGGCCCCAAGTCACCCAGAAGCTGGCACCATGACTGTCTCCACCGCACAGATGAGGAAACTAAGGCTCAGAAGGGCATGTGGCTCATCAGCAGTGGAGTTGGGATTTGGATCCAGGTTTTCTCAGATCACCTCCAGGTGCTTTTCTTACTCTCGAGGTGGTTTAAAGATTTTTCTGCAGTGTGGCGACATGATGTTGGGGGGGGTGCCCACAGACCTGGGTGGAAAGATGGTTACATTACAAGGGGAAGAGTGGTCTAGAGCAACGGTCAGCAAGTAAGATCTGAAAAGGGCCAGATCATAAACAGTGTAGGCTTTGTGGGGTTTGCTGCATGTTCTTCTTTATTTTTATTATTTGTTCAGTTGGTTTTTACAAGCCTTTAAAAACATAAAAACATTCTGAGCTAAAAGTAGTTCCAGGGATGGACGTGGCCACTGGCTGCAGTTTGCTGACTCCTGGTCTAGAATCTGGATGTAGAAAGTCCCTCAGAAGGTTGCCAAATTATCCCAGTGAGGCATGGTGAGGGCCTGGGCCAAATGGAGAAGAAAAATCAAGACTCAGCTCTACAAAGATTCTACAAGACATAGGAACTAGGGAGGGATGAACAGCAGGAGAAGGGGCAACGTGTACACCCAGTTCTTTCCAAGGTGCCTTCCCAAGGCCAGTCTCTCACCAAGCTTCCACCCTCCACACCTTTCTCACCAAGGCATGGAAGCAATAGCCAAGGCCCATGGTCACCAGTAGGAACGGGAGCAGAATCACCGCCAGTAGGACTGTGTTTCTGACAGAGCCAATGGCCAGGCTCGAACATAAGAGAGGTGTCTGCCAGGCCACACACCAGGGGCAAAGCCACTAGTTATATTCAGCTACGATGGCAAAGAGAGACATCCAGCAAAGCCCCAAATACTGCCTTAACATGAGATGTAACACATCCCGACATTTCCAAGGCCAGGTGCTGTACAAGGTATTTGTCTGCACCCCCTTGCTTGATGTCCCACTTTATCCCCTATTTCTGCCAACATAAGTAACTGTGGCTTAGAAAACTCAACCATGGTGGTCATGATGAAAGTCCAGGCCTGACTCTACTATCCCCAGGCCATTTCTCAGCAGTAGGCTCTGGGACATCAGGCTTAGTTCATTCTGCCTCAGTCTCCTCACCTGTGACATAAAGATCATGATCATAATGTGACAGGAAGGGAAGGGGTGACCACACCTTTGGACTAGGGCCTGGTGGTGAGTGAGCAGTGTCTTCAGCGGTGGTGTGAGTGTTGTTCCCACATCACACAGCCAGTAAGTGGAAGAGTCAAGATCTGAATCCAGACAGATCACCAGCTGATTATAGGAAAGAACCTGACAATTCTCAGTCTCTAAATTTCCTTCCATGGAAAATGAAGTTATGTGTCATGTCAATTTTGGGAAAAGCACGATGCAAGATAAAAATCTGTTAGAGTTCTTCACCAAAGCAAGGAGTGCTACCGCCTGGTTCAACAGCGACAATGACATGAATTTAGAATGTGACAGCAGGAGTGATATCACATCAGAGCAGAGCTGGCCCTCTGGATGTCCGAGAATGATGTGCACTTTGCAGAGGGCCACTAACATCTTGAGGAGGCCGCCTTGTGTCCAGACTTTCACACGTTTCACTTGCCCTCCAGGTGATCATCCTACGTATTTTGTTTTCATTGTTGTTCTTCTACAGAAGAGAAATCCGACCTCTCAGAGGAGTGAAGAGATGTATCCAGGGTCATGGAATGGGCAAACAATGCCCGGTTGGACGATCCCAGATCTTTGTACCACACCAAAGATTTAAGCAGCTGCTCAAAAGGGTAGTAGATGGGACATCGTGGAAGGAAATATCCTTGAAAGGAAGTCAGATTTCAGAGACAAATGCTGGCCTCCTCCGTTTGCCTCTTCTGACCCCATAACTTTGGATAACGGGGCTTTTATTGTCAGCGAGGCTCATGCATGTGTCAGACGACTGCCTGAGCAGAGTAATCTATGTGGCAGCCCCCCCGGGATAGGAAATAGGAAGTCTGCTCGTGCTGACAGTTCTAGAAAATTCTCTACTTTTTGTGAAATATATGCTTGTCAAGTGATCATGAGACAGCTGGAAATCTGAGCATGCCATGAGAGCCTGAGGAGGAAGAAGCTCCCTCGGGCATCCAGAGCGCCCATGCCTCATTTATACATTGCCTCATCTGGCAGTCCCATCTCTCTGCTCAGGCTGGGTCAAGAGTGAGGATTCTCTATTCTGTGGGCAACAGCACTCCATCTCTGCTGTGCTTATGAATCACTGGTGAAGCTCCTTGAAAATATAAATTTATAGAACCTACTTCCCAGAATTCTGATTGTGAGGACACCAGAAAATTTGCATTTTTTGCATGCTTCCTCCCCAGGTGATCCAAGCCATGCACGAGGAAGCATTGGCCCAGGGCTCCACTGCATTCTGGAACTGATTAAATCATCACAAGTGCACGCAAGCTTATAAAGAAGAACCCGGGATGGTGCTGGAGTGTAGACCAAGGGTAGGTGGTCAAGGTCATGTTTCAGCTGAGACCTGAGCCTGAGCAGGGGAATAGGGACCAGGTCAGAGTGAATGGCTGGGCATCCAGCAAGATCACAGCACAGTGGAGAACCGCAAGGAATGTCAATATATCCAGCCCAGAAAGGGAGGAAGAGAGAAGCTGGAAACATAGTGGGAGTGTAGGCAAGAGACTGAGCAAGTCGGACCTTTCAAGCCATAAAAGATGATGGAAGGATAAATAAGATAAAAACAGAGAAGGAGGCAAACCATAAGAGACTCTTTAAAAAAAAAGTTTATTTATTTATTTTGAGAGGTGGGGGGGGAGACACAAAGAGAGAGAGAGAGAGAGAGAGAGAGAATCCGAAGTAGGCTCCGCACTGTCAGCACAATGCCTGAGGCGGGGCTCAAACCCACGAACCGGGAGTTCATGACCTGAGCCAAAGTCAGATGCTTAACTAACTGAGCCACCCAGGCACCCCAAGGCTCTTAAATTCAGAGAACAAACTGGTGGGCAGGTGCTAGAGGGAAGGTGGGTGGGGGAATGAGCTAAATGGGTGGGCACTTGTTGGGATGAGCACTGGTGTTATCGGTAAGTGATGAATCACTGGCTTCTACTCCTGAAATCAATACTACACTGTGTGTGAAGTAACTTAAATTTAAATAAATAAATTTTAAAAAGAGACGCTGGGCTGTGTGCTAAAACGCAGGGGAGGCGTGGAACCGTTTGAAGTGGGACAATCACATGACAGAATTTGTGTACTTACAGCCACTCCTGCTGCCCTGTGGGAGATGGTGGGGGGAAACACAGGGTTCCAGTGAAGCATTGTCAGCCGTGGCATCTGGGTGACAGATGAGAAAGGTTTTAAAGAGGATAGAGGCTGTCAAAAGAGAGGGCAGCAGGTAAGAAAGGTTAGGAAGTGAATCCACAGGGCCAGATGGAGGCTTGCCTGCAGGGGAGGAAGGTATCCAAGTGGACTAGCGGATACTGGACCGGGGTGACCGGTACATTGTTGGTGACACTTACCAGAATGAGGGAGTCTGAAGGCCAGCCAGGTGTGAGCTCCACACGCTTGGGATTTTGTCCGACTCCCCCTGCTGCCTCCTCACACGACCCGATACGTGTTAGAAGCTGGAAGGAATTGCCTAAACAGTGAAGAAGGATGAAGATACGTGTTTGCGAAATGTTGAGTCTGAGACACTTCAGTGGAAACGTCAGGTGGAGAATCTCTCTAGATATGGGTACCTACAATCCAGAAGAGAGAGCTGAGACAGCCACACCATTTGGGACCATAGTCACATGTACCTAGTAACCAAAACCAGGGGGTTTAAGATCATGAGGGAGTGTAGACTGACAGAAAGTCAGGAAGGGAGGAAATGCAAAGAGAAGAGGGAGGGGAAGGGAAGGGGGAGCGGAAGGGGACAGGGAGGGGAGAAGAGGGCAGAGGATCAAGGTAGAGAAATTCCAGCACCGAACATGTGGTCTGAGTTGGAGGGGCAGACTTGAGAGAGGCTGGTGCCGAGTGGTGGATGGGAACAGATAAAAAAAAACAAATGGAAGTTAAGGTGACGCTGGATCCTAGGGCCAAGAGAAACCCAATTATCAGAATTGGAACGCATATCAAAATACACGGCACACACTGTTCAGTCAGGCCTTGCATCTGGAGGAAGCTAGTATTTATTTTGGAGCATCACCTACGTGGTCTCTTAAATCAGCACCTTTGAAAGCACGAAGAGTAATTCATAGACGACCTATGTGGTGCCATGAACCTTCTACTTACTAACCATAAAAATAAAACTGTATCAAGTGCTTTCCGTTGGCAAGGCACCAAGCTAATTGCACATAGGTCATCTCATTTAGTCCAAACAGCAGCCCTAGAGGGTAGGAAATAGTATGTGCAATTTTCAGACAAGGATGTGAAATGTCAGAGCATTTAAGAGATATCCAAGCTTGGGACACTTGAGTGGCTCAGGCAGCTGAGCATCCGACTTCGGCTCAGGTCATGATCTCACAGTTCATGGGTTTGAGCCCTGTGTCTGGCTCCGTGCTGACATCTCAGAGCCTGGAACTTGCTTGGAATTCTCTCTCTCTCTCTCTCTCTCTCTCTCTCTCTCTCTCTCTCTCTCTCAAAATAAATAAACATTAAAACATTTTGACCAAAAAAGAAAGAGAGAAAGAAAGAAAGAGAGATGTCGAAGCTCACACAGCCAAGCAGTCAAGCAGGGATTCAAATCTGGCTCTCAGCTTCCTCACCATGATGCCTGACTTTGGAAAGACTTAAAAGCAAAGGAAAAAAGTAAACTCCCAGTGAATATAGAATGGAGCAAGAAAAATTCAGCTATGCAAAGTCAAAAGTGTTCATTCCTTTGTGGCCGAATAAAGGGGTCTTTGAAAGCCAGTCCTTCTCCCCACACAGTGAGTAGAGCTCAGCCTGCCAGGACCCCACACACTCACTCGTGGCCTCTGCTGAGGGCTGCAAAATGCCGCGTCGGCTACCTGAGAGCTTTCTCGGCCTGATTTATGGGTGTGTTTGTTGTGCTAGGATCATAAATCTCCACCCCCCAAGACATTTCAGTTCTGGTATTTATTGACCAAAGACAACTTGTGTTAAAAAATGTTTTGAGATTTTGCCAGATAATCACTACGGAATATTTGAGAAAACACGCTGTCCTTGGGTAAATGAAATCTGCAAGTAGTTGATCTTGCTACTGGGGGCAAATACCTTCTTTCTCTCCTATTTCATGTCCTTTTGTTTTGTTCTGTTTTAATCGGAGAAGCAGGTTCTCCGTACGTGTCTTATGGGTTCACCAAGGAGAGACTGGAAGGAGGGATTATCGAAAGACATTTCCCTCAGGGTCTAGAAGAGCTTTTATTCTTTTGAACAAGAACTTTTGGCCAAGCATGTCTCAGAAGTGTTCAGGTGGCAAAACACCTGGAAGAGATCTGTGACCTACAAGATGCCTTCGATGTTAAAAACCAAAGATAGAAATGCAAGCTACATCTGACACTGTTGCCAGATTCTAGTATAGACAAGCTTAAGACTTTTGAGAACAATTTTGGAGAAAAAGTCAAGAAAGCTTCCAACCATTAGCTCTGTTCAGTGCAAGGACATGTGCGCCCTTGTACACAGCTGTGGGAATTTGGAAAATACTGTCAACGACCAATGTTAATGGTGAACCACCTTTCCAGTTTAAAGAAAAACAGCATTCCCAGTTAGAACATAGTAAACCACTGTTTCAGATAAGGAGCCCAAAGATTCTAAAGTCTACAAGGCTCAATGGGTCGGAGAACCAAGAAGAGTCACCCCAGGATTCTGGACAACAGGTGTTTTTCTTAAAGGAAATGTCCATTCTTGGATCCTGGCTACTGGTTGGAACCCAAGCTTTATTAGATCTTCAGCTCTCTCAGTAGAACATGGAAATTCCGATTTAAGTGTGGCAAATTCAAGTTTTAAATGTTTATTGCTCATTGGAAAGAAAGAAAAAAGGAAAGAAAGAAAGAAAGAAAGAAAGAAAGAAAGAAAGAAAGAAAGAAAGAAAGAAAGAAAGAAAAAGAAAGAGGAAGGAAGGAAGGAAGGAAGGAAGGAAGGAAGGAAGGAAGGAAGGAAGGAAGGAAGAGGGGAAGGAAGAAACTGTGTGGAGGTCAAACAAAACACATCTGCAAGCCAGACATGACAAGGACTACTAGCTGTGGCTGTGGCCAAGGTTATACTATTACTTGAGATTCAGAACCAGGAGACAGTGTAGCCATAGCTGCTCCTTGACTTTCCATAACTCTGCAGATTGGGTTTTTACCATCCAGCTCAGAAATCTGAACTAAGCCCCAGCCTCCTGCCACCACCCACTTGCTTGTTCTTCCTCCTGTTACCATTTGACATTGCCCCATCCCCTGAATGCTCCCCAGGCCTTTTGCCCCACTTGGGTATTGAGTTTAATATTTGCTCTCCTGGTGGAAACACCTGTCATGTGTGAGTTGTCATGTCCAGTTGTCTACCCCGTGGTCTCATTCAGCCTTCACTCTTGAGATAGATGCTATCATTACCTTCATTCTATAGGCTAGAGGCTCAGAAGACTCACAGGCCTGCCCAGGGCCACTTACCTGGTCAAGGTAGATCCAGGATTCAAACCCAGCCTTATCTCTCTTCAGAGTGCATGCCTGTACCTGGCCACACTGCCTGTCTCCACACATAGTGGTGCTGCTTGCAACCAGCTCCCACTGCACCTGCCTGGGCTCCACGTTCTCCTGAAGCCCACCTGGGCTGTGTGCACTTCTGGTCTCCAACTTCAAGGCCTGTCATTGTTCTCAGCCTTGAACTTTCTGTCCCAGCATTGATGACTTGCGTTAGCCCTGCTCTTGGTGGCATGAGGGTCCCCTATGCCTATGTGCTATGTCTCCACTGGGGGGACAAATGGCAGAGTCCTTGAATTGCCTTTCAGAGATGAGCAGACTGAGGTCGGCTGTCTAAGCAGTTGTATGAATTTCTGCACCAGCTGTCTTGGTGAATTAACCATTGTTCATCCAGCGGCCAAAGCTAAACCCTGGGAGTCACATTTGCACAACACTCTGTCCCTCCCCACCCCCTTGCCCCCGATCTAATCAATCACCAAACCTTTGGGTTTATGCCCAAACATCTCCAAGATCCACCTGCTTGTCTCCATTGCCTCGTCCACCCTACAGCCCAAGCTCACATCTCTCTCACCTGGAAGCTCAGAGTCTTGTCTCTGCTCATCAGATCTTGACTCCTTCCAACATGTTTTTCTTCCTGCAGCCAGTGTGATCCCTGAAGTTTGGTCACAACACTGCTCTGCTTGAAGTACTTCAACAGACCCCTCCTGGCCTTCATACAAAACTCTCAGCTTCCTATTATTTGCATGAGCTGACCCTTGCCTGCCTCTCCTGACTCACTAAGATTCCAGTTCGATGGGCACCTCCTCCACCCTCACTAGCCAGGACCCGTTTCTTACATACTACAAAAGTTCCTTGGTTTGTTCTTCATAGCGTCTGTAACCATTTTTCCTAAATAACTGATTGCGTAACTGAGATAATGTCTGCCTCCCCGGCAAAAATGTAAGTTTCACAAGAAAGAGGACAGAGCTGTTACTCTTGGACCCATAGCGACGGTGCAGCATCTGCCTAGTGCAACCACTCCGTAGCTCTTCGTGCAAAGAGAAGAAAGAGAGAGGAAAAAGAAGGAAGGATTCCTTTCTCAGAGAACCAGAGAGACATCAAGTCCATTGATGGCCAAGCGAATTGCTTTGCTTGAAATTCATTGATTCACCCAAGGTCAATCTTGCTCTTCTGAGTATTACACCCTCATCATACCTGTAGCCCCCTCCAGGATCATTTTCCTTTTGGCCAGTCTCAAACCTTTTGAGATTTGGAATCTTCATCTTTGGAAGGTAATACTGGTTCCTTCATCTGAGGATTCTAGTTTTGTCTTTTTGGATTTGTGTGTGTGTGTGTGTGTGTGTGTGTGTGTGTTTTGCTGGCATCATGAAATCTACTCACTCCTGAAGATGAAGAGTCTGTCCGGTGCAACACGTCCACTCTGCCCAGTGCACATCCCTCAGGGGTGTCAGAAAGAACCACTAGGCAGCTATGGGGTATCACCTCCCCTTGCAGACTGGTGCATGCTCCTTATTGCCACACCTTCTTAAAATTAATTAACTAATTCAGATAGTTTATACAAGAAGAGTTTAGTCTTACAGAAATATGGAATCAGGGCATCTGGGTGGCTCAGTGGGTTAAGCGTCCCACTCTTGATTTCGGCTCAGGTCATGACCTCATGGTTTGTGAGATCAAACCCCGAGTCGGGCTCCACACTGACAGCTTAGATCCTACTTGGGATTCTCAAACTCTCTCTCTTCTCTCTCTCTCCCCGCCCCCCCCCCCAAATAAACAAATAAACTTACAAAAAAGAAATAGGGAATCAAAGGCTTCTCAACCTTTATTCCAAATCCCAATCTCTGAGTCCTGGGAACTCAGAGTTGTGTTGATGTAAAAGCAATTTGCTTGAGGATCACAGAGGAGGGGCCAAAACACAGTTCCCACGTTTGTGGCTCCTATGATAAAGAGCATCATCCTCGGGGCACCTGGGTGGCTCAGTTAGGGTCCGACTTCGGCTCAGGTCATGATCTCACAGTCTGTGAGTTCGAGCCCCATGTTGGGCTCTGTGCTGACAGCCCAGAGTCTGGAGCCTGCTTCAGATTCTGTGTCTCCCTCTCTCTCTGTCTCTCCCCAACTTGTGCTTTGTCTCTCTCTGTCTCTCAAAAATAAATAAATGTAAAAAAAAATTTTTTTAAGAGCATTATCCTGTTCCACTCTATAGATGTCACGGCTCTGATAAGTTTGCTCAGGAGGAGAACTAGAAAAGAAGAGTTGCTTAATGCAAAGGGCTGGGAGTGCAGGGAGAGCGACCAGGCTGTTCATCACTCAGGAAGTGCACAGGCACAGGCTCTGCCATTGCACATAGATGTGTGTAATTATCACACAGCTCAGGAGAGGTCTCTGACTGAAACCCACAAATAAAACTCTCCAGTTCCTAGTCAAGCCGGCTCGATCCATTCCGGAGGAAACAATGCATCTGAGTAACCTTTTAACGCATCTCTCTTTCTTTTGCTGATACACTGGATAATTATTTATTTTGTTGTCTAATTAGTTAATTAGGCTGGCATTGTGTTTTAAGTCTAAAATCCTGTTGTTTAGGTACGAGAAAATGGCTTTTTTGTTTGTTTGGGGTTTTTTTGCAGGGTAATGGGGACTTATTAATTGAGTGGCTCTGGGTGAGGCTGCTCAGGGACGCAGCATGGATTTTCCGGGAGTAAATTGATGCATTAGCAGCGGAAGGTTGTGTTCAACAGAAGAGTGCTTGGGTACAGCCAAAGTCTTGGTGGACAGTTTTCCTTGTCATTTCATTTCCTCGTGTTTATTCGGCAATTTACAGTTTGCAGAGCCCATTCACTGAAAATAACTCATTTAGTTAACGAAAAGAAAGAGTCATTGGAATGCATTTTATTACTCCTAATTTACAAACGGGGCAGCTGAGGGTCTAGACAGTCAGCGGCTGGCTCATAGCCCTGACTGTCCCACTACATAAGCCGTCTGTTCCATGGGGTGGTAGAGAGGGAATAAATAAAACGGTGGGCTCCACAGTGGACGGCCCTAGGTTTGCAACCAAATTCCTCCACTTTTTAAATCTCACCCAACATTCAACAAATGTCTGTCTAGTCCCAGGCGCCGTGCCGGGTGCTGATGACCCAAGCAAGACGAACACACAGGCTCCCTCGCTGCCTCGGACGGGCTTGCACACCTGACATCTCAGAGGACTTTTGCAACCTCTCTGTGTGATGGTGGATGCACTAGCAACCTTGAAAGATGGATCAGATTGAGAGATGGCACCCGTTAGCATGAAACACAGCGCCCCCCTGGCCCCCGCACCTAGTAGGTGCTTAAGGATGGGAGCTGTCCTTGATCTGACTCCGGGTCCGGTGCTCACTTCATGGAGACACGGGCAAAAGCTCCACTCCGTTGCAGAGACTGCCTTTGATCAGGGTCTTTTGCATTTTGGGGTCAACTTCTTGCTCGGACTCAGGATGCCTTGTTCACCACAGCCCGCCACCTCTCCCCCCTTCCCTCGGGGCTGCCGTGACTGTCGGGCTCCCAGAACCTCCGTCTGTGCGTCTGATAACTCAGTCTCTTATGGCAGGCCCTGTGCTGCGTGATTTATCTCCCGGCCTTCATACGGCTCCGTCTTATTCCCACACAGTTCTAGAGAGTGGTCGTGTTCATTTCCTGGGACCGCTGTAATAACCAACCACAAACTGAGTGACTTCAACAACAGAAATGTATGGTCCCACCGTCATGGCGGCTGGAAGTCCAAGATCAAGGTGTCAGCAGTAGACCACTTCCTTCAGAGGCTGGGAGGGAGAACCCACTCCAGGCTTCCTCCCCAAGCTGCTGAGGGTTTGCTGGCCACCTCTGGCATCCTTGGCTATAGAAGCATCACCCCGATCTCTGCCTTTCTCTTCGCATGGAGTTCTCCCTGTGCGCATGTCTGTGCCCAAATGTCCCCTTTGTCATATTGGATTAGAAACCCTCTCTAGCCCAGCATGACCACGTCTTAACTAATTACATCTGCCAGGACCCAATTTCCAAATAAGGTCGCCTACTGAGGGACTGGAGGTTAGGCTTCAACATACGGATTTGGGGGTACGTTAATCTGACCCACAACAGTGGGCATTAATTCTTCTGTTCCTCAGGTAAGAAAGGAGCCTCAGAGAAGCCATGTGGCAGGTGGCAGGGCTAGTTTCCAAGACAGCCGTTCTAAACCGAGCATCTCTAACTGTTCCAGGGATCAGGATCCTTTTCCACAAGAGACTTCTCAAGAAACAAGAGAGGCAAGGTAGACCTCATTCTGGAGATGAAGAGACTTCAGAGTCTCACGTGACTGAGGGTCGCTGTTCCGGCTGCAGGTAGCCCCTGTGAAAGTCAGAGGCGCTGTTTGGGGACGGCATCAGTCATGTTTTCTGATTGGCAAAGAGGCTGGTATCACTTCAACAACTCCTGTTTCTGTCAGGACTCCGAAGTCCAGGGACCAGCTACATGCCCGGAACCCAAGCCGTCTCCCACAGGTGCGTACTCACTTGGCAACTCGTCTGAGCTCACCTTCCAGAGCCAGCTAAATGCCACCTTCCCCTCCTTAGTGGTGCCCGCCCCCTGCACCCGCAGGCAGAGCTCACACTCCCTTCAGCTTTCGTCTTTGCGAAAATGTTACTTCGCATCACTCTCTCCACATATGGCATTGAAATCATCTGCCTCGTGTCCCTGCTTCCATCCGAAAGGTGTCATAGATTTCGACTTAGAGCTTTGAGTTCTTTCTGGCAGGGGTCCACCTCCACCCTCCCAGCAGCGGGCATAGGAGGTCTTGGAAACAGAAAGTGCTAAAAAGATGTCGTCAGAGAATTGTTGTGTCCCTATCTGGGCACTGACTATTAAGAGTTTTTAAAAAAATGGATCTGGTCTAAATCGGTGATCTAAACTCTGGTCCAAATCTGATGGAAATCCAAACCTGTGTTATCAAGACCATAAGAAAGAGAATTCCTACTCAAGACAGAGGAGGGACAGTTCAAAGAACCACCAGAGTTTTGCCTAAGGAAGAAGTGATTCAAAGGGCCCAAGATCACTGGTTTCAGATCAGTAGGACAAAGGGAGTGGATGTGACCCTGTGTTCCAGGGATGACAATAGGACTTATCCACAGGAGCTATGGGGAATCAGGTTTTAGTTCAACATGGGGGGTGGGGGGGGACTGACACTTCCTCTCGGAACTGTCAAAAAGTACATGAAATTGATAAAGTAATAAAATAAAACAGGAAGGCTGTGCTTTCCCGGTCTAGAATGATTTCTCCCAGTCTAGGGCAACGGTCGGCAGCCAGGAGTGATTTTGCCACCCAAGGGATGTGAGGCAACTTCCCCGGGGGGGCAGGGAGGGGTTGCTACTGGCATCTAGTGGGGAGAAGCCAGGATGGTGAGCAGATGCCCACTGTGCACAGAGCAGTCCCACATCACAGAATCCTCTGGCCCAAAACTTCAATAGTAAAGGGATGAAAAAAGGACCTCAGGGGCATTTACCTCCAGGCCAGACAATGCCTTGGGATTAAAGACAAGGCAGCAGAGTTTTCCGTGTCCAAGAATCATCAGGTAAACTGGTTAAAAGTACATGCCCTTGGGTCCCAGCAATGTTATTTCAGGGGGCCTGGGGTGGGCTTGTTCCACATCCCTGGTAATCCTAAGTAAGAATTTGCGGCCCCCATTCTGCGAAACATCACACCACATGACCCTTGAGGTCCTTCTGCCCCATCACCTTCCTGACCTCCAGAGAGAGGCAGCAGAAAGATAAAAAGCATTCACCTCATCACCCACCTTTAAAAATACTGGTGGAGCGAAAGACCCAACTAATTAGTATTTTATAAAGAACTTAGAGATCTGTTTTTTTAATAAGAAAAAGAACATAAGTGCAAAGCATCATGACTACTCATTATTTAACTTAATGATTTGTGAAGATTCAGTTGCCATGGTGACTGAGCACTATTTATAAAAATTAAGAACATAAATTATAAATAATAATATTATTACAAGCAGAAGGGACCGGAACCTCTCAATCAGAAAAGAATAATTTCCAGATGGGGAAAAAAAAAAAAAAAAAAAAAAAAACCATTGTTTGCATCACATATGGGGAAGGATGCTGGTGAATTTGCATTTCCGCTGTGTTCTAGAGGGAGGAATCAGGTCAAGAGGAAGATTTTATTCGTTTGCATGACAGTCTGGGTCTTGGGATTCAGGACAGCAAGGGTGAGGCTAGCAATGGTGTCAGGGAGAGTAGGAAGCAGGGGTAGGGTTTCCACTCTGAGATTTTAGGATCACCCCCTCACCATGCCCACCCCCACTCACCCAGTGGTACGTGCCAGCTTCCCAGAGGTTTCTGGACTCAGAAGGGGTCGGGCCAGGATGCCTCCCTCCAGTGATAGGCAGGTGAGTCAGCACTCAATCCCACTGGACTCAACTTTGATTCAATCAGCATGTTGGAGCCCTGTGCCATAAGGGGGTTGAGACTGAGCTAGGGGTCGGTGGGACAAAACTGCTGTAGCCAGACGACTGGTCACACTATTTAGCACGGGATCCCCAGGTTGGTAGTCACTTCTGCCAAGGAGAAGAACTGAGGCCAAGTGTCCAGCCACGATCCCCCACACGACAAGTTGGCAGGAGAACCAGCACCAAAACCCAGATATCCTGCCTCCCAATCTAAGACTCTGTGCTTGGTCACAGCCCACCCATCACCATCTTCCCAGGGTCCTGGACAGAGTAGCAACTGCCACACTAATCGACCCTCTTGCCGCTCTTCTGGTGTGGTCCTGACGATCACCTACAGATTCCGGCCAACATCAGCCTGGATTACCTGAAGCGATTACTCTAGGGGGCAGGGGAGAGAGGACAAGACAGTGCTAGATCTAGCTAAGCCACTTGTTTGGTAACAGAGGTGACTGTGGATTACCAGTTGTGTCTACACTAGGGATGTGCACCTAAATGGTGTACTCCTTTCCGAGCACCCGTCCACATCCCTTCCATCCACAAGAACTAAAACGAGTCACTGCTACTCCCAGGAATCCTTCCCTGACCCCTTAATTACTGCTTATGAGGAAACGTGTGGGAAAGCAGAGAGCAGGAATGAATCAGCTCTGACAGCCGTCAGCATGAACCCCGAAAGAGTGGACCCCAATACAATCCTCTCATCTATGAACTACTTCAAATTAAGGTGCTTTTAAGGATGCAGGGTTAACTGGGATATATTCTATGCACTGATAGCAAACGCAGTGTTTACAGAATATAATTGCCTTTCCTCGCCAGGGCAAAAAGAATGAGGTCTCCACAAAGCCAATGTTAAGGTGAATACTTGAATGCAGCCAGAAGCATGAGACGAATCAGACAGAGCAAGTTTACACTGAAGGGAGACAGTGTTGACTCACTACACTCCATAACTGTGCTCCATGAAATATTATCTTCTTTAAAAAAAAAAAAAAAGGAATTAGTTTGCTAGCAGTGAAATTGTGATAATACTCTCCAATTAAAAACCCAGCAAACATTTTTTTTACCATATGGGTAGGGTGGTTCCCATAACAATTTGACTCAAGAGGAAGTGGAGAAGGAGAAGAGGCCTCAAGAACTGGAGAGATGGGCTTTTGTTGGAAAATCATGTGATGCAAACGGGCCTGGTGCCTCTCCTGCCCCGCCCCACCCGGCCAAAGTTCAGGGGTCACTGCCTACAGCATTTGAGGAGAGGTCCCGTCCTTCCTGGTTCTCTGATTGCAAAGATCATAGAGGATACTTCTCTGGATCCAGATAATCTCTTTGAGACTTCAGTGGCTGTTCTTGCTCATATCTCATTACAGCACTAGTGTGTGTGTGTGTGTGTGTGTGTGTGTGTAGACAGAAGAGGATAAAATGGATATATAAAGAGGATAATATTCATCCACATCATTCCACACATGGAAGCGTGTGCTGTCACAAAGGTCAGAGTCACAGTGACCCACTGCCTGGAATTGACAATGTTCCTCAACCAGGCCTCCATCCCCAAAGTGGGACAGCCTTCAGCAAGGCCAACATACAACCTGTTGCAATCTGCCTCCCCACCTGCCGTGTGTCCCTCTTCACCTCTTACCTGACCAATGGCCTGATAGTCTTCTCCCACTTCCTCCTGAGGCTGATGAGAAACCCAACGCTTCCTGCCTGCACAGATCTTGGGGCTCCCAGGGCCGCCATCTACACCCACCCCTGAAAAATGCATCTCTCGGTGGGCTTCCTCCAGACCACTGCTCAAGCCAAGTCTTGCTGTCACAACTCTCCCCGCCTCTCCACCGGGTCTGATGCCATGATACAACAACCAGACCAGCTGTTCCAGGCCTGCTTAAACGTGTATGGGAAACACAGTTCCCTAAGGATCTCCACATCACAGTGACCTGGAGACTTCGTGTCTACACCTTAGGAAACTCAGACAGAAGAGTTCTCTGGCATTTTACACTATACCACTCCTTCCTCTCTTCTCAAGCATCTGAGTTATTTATGCTTAGTGATCAGAAACATTTTTGGACGTTAATTATTTCCTCCAAATAAGAAAAGGTTGGGGTAAAAAGAAATCAAGGCATTTGCTATTTGACTAGTGCTAGGGACAAACTGAATGATGGGTACAGACAGCTCCCTTCCAAAACACCCCACAGGCTGGACACTGTGAGGTACACTGACAACAAGGAGTGTGAGAGGAAAAGGCACAGACCTTACCGGTTTTCTTCAGTTTGGCCTGAGTCCCTATCTCCACGGGGATTTATGTATTGATGCTGAAGCTGCCACAACCTAAACACGTGTTTCTTAGAATCTGGCTTGGATGGACAGTGGGAGATATGGGTTTTTTTTTTTTTTTAATTTTTCCTCCAGGGGAAAGGGGTGAGAGGGGGATGGGAAAGGAGGGTAGATTTATCAGTTTGTTTGACTCCCATAAATAATAATTCATCAAAGGTTAGAAAATGATTCGTTTTCCATGGAGACACTGCAGGCTCCTTGCCCAGCGTTCAGATAAACATTTATTTAGGCAGATAGTTTATGAATTATACAGTGCTTTTTAAGATGGGGTGGGGGGCGGAAACCATAGCATCCTGAACTGCTTCTGTTGGTTTCATTAGAACCGAATAAGGAATTTCTATCAAGGAGGAGCCCCTCCAGCCACCTCATGAGCCACACGTGGCCACCCTCAGCTTCCACAGAAGCAGTCAGAAACTCCTGGACTGGTTAAGTAGCAGATTTGAAATGGGATGTTTTAAGAATGTAAAGACATCTATGGGTCCTCAGGAAATGGAGCATGTGTGTCCACACCCATGGTTCTCATTTCCAATGTGCACAGGCTACGAAAGCCTCTGAGAACACCTAAAGGTCCTTGGACCCAGATAATGGGTCCTGCTGGTAGCATCCAGAGAAGAGTCCTATGCAATGCCTGATTTTGGGGATGTGAGAATGAAGCTGGACCAGAAAGGAGCAGGTTAGATAGCAAGTCTGCGACCCAGCCAGATGCGCCCTGGGATGGAGCTTTTCTGACTCCTGATCCTGTTCCACATAGAAAACAGGAGAATCCAAACCAGCAGATAGAGGCATAGCTTGTGTGGCATGGAGAGATGTCTGAGACAGCTTCGCCAGAGCTCTCTGACCGAGAATCTGAACACTCAAGGTGCTGCAGGGGTTGTCATGAGACCAGAAACATCCTGGCATGCTCAGTGCTGAATGCAATGCCTGCTGTGATCATTTGTGTAACGTTCGTTGAATTAATTCAATGAAAATAAGCTAATTTCTACTCTGCTTTAGGAGTTAAGGATGCAAAGATGAACAACACACAGTCTGGAGAAGAAGCTGGAAGAAGAAAAACAAAACAGGAGCATTGTGATCCATGTGGTTTAGAATAAAACAGAGATATATTGACTAGAGGACAGGGCAGAAAATGATGGAGGGAGTGGTTTCTGCTGGAGATGTCAAAGAAAGTTCCAGTCAGGAAATAAGATTCTACCTGGGTCTTGAAATATAACTAAAAGGTCCACGTACCGATTAGGGTCCAAAATGAATTAAAATCGGGAAACGAAAAGGAAGAGGGTTGGGAGAAAGGATCCAATAGGGGAAATAAAACTTGCACCATGTGCTTCAACTAGATGGAGTCCAACAGTGGGAACTGATCGTATGGCTCGTTACAAGAACTGAGGATCAAAGGAGAGAATAGTGAGGGGCTCCTGGGTAGCTCATTCGGTTGAGGCTCAGGTCATGATCTCACAGTTGGTGAGATGGAACCCTGCATCGGGCTCAGCACTGATCATGGAACCTACTTGGGATTCTCTCTTTCCCTCTCTGTCTCTTTCTCTGCACCCCCTTCTCAAAATAAATAAATATTTTTTTAAAGGGAGGTAATAATGAGAACCCAAGGTTTGGTAACAGCTGACAGCCACCACCACCACAGAGAAAGGAATTGGTGCTATAAGAACCCAGAAGCTGGAGTACAACTGGGTTAGGGAAACTCAAACCCTGAGTGAATCCATTCCTCATAAGAGCCTGGGAGGCAACTTCTAGCACTGCCCCCTCCATGAAATGTAGACGCTCATACTCAGAGCCCTCAGCTGCTTGCCCCGGGTAAAGTAGCAGGCAAGATGTGAGCAGGGTCTCTCTTTCCCCAGAGACTTCACCCTTAACCATTAATAACCAAACTGCCTTGCAAAGCTGAGCCCTCAATGAACATGTTGCTCATTATTCAGTTTTCAAAGTGCTTCCACATAGTCCCGTTTTCCAAATTGGGTTTATTTCTAGCAAGCTTTCCAGGGTCTTTGTTCTAATCCCAGAATCTATCTATTGGCAACTACTCGCTTCCAGAAGTATGGAAAAATCGTATCCTTTTTGCAAAAAATTAATAACAATTATTATTTGTGATACCGCGAGTCAGATAATTGAGTGAAAATAGTTTCTATGTCAAGTAATAGATGTTATCTTTACTATGAGAATTATGTTTCTAGCACCAAAAGCAGAGGTCTTATGAGATCTCAGGATTGGTGGTCTTTGGGACACATTTAAGGTTGATGACCCAGATTGCAAACGTAGGACCTCGTGCTAATCTAAGTTGCTTTCTATTGACAAGAGTTTAGCCATTACTAGCACCCCAAATCCAGATCGTTCCAAGCCCCTTTGGCAAAATAGGTGCCTCTGCTACAGGCAATTTGTGCTCCAAGATTTCATCTTGGTCATTACTGCTTCTGCGGCTGATTTAAATATTTTAATGAAGGATGTTATTGTCTGTGTGCCTGGGGGTCTTTTCAGCAGAGGTCGCAATTTGAAGGAGGAAAAAAAATACAGAAAAATAGCTCTAAATAAGTCAGTGACGATGGATGACTCACTTTAGATGTGTAGTGAAAACCCAAGCATGAGACTCCTGTGCTGATGAAGGATGCCCTTCCCCATCTCGCAGATGAGACTTTTCAGAGGTATAGAGGTGAGTCATTGGAGGAGCCAGGGCCATCTTCCAAGAGCATCATCACCAGATTGTACCATCCACCAAAACTAAGGGACCGGATGGAGGTGAATTGCAAAGAGCCCATATGGTGGAGTGACATCATATGCAAAATCATTCTAAGCACCCAGGGTTGTAAGTGGGGGGAGAGAGAGGAGAAAATGAATCACTTAAATAGTCTGGAGAATTCTATTATGCTACCCAAAGAAAATATGGCCCAATGTGAGCATGACTTGGGAAGTGTGACTTCTGGATTCTTATACTAAATAGGTCCCAGTTCCAAATGTGTGAATATCTCACCATGGAGGGTGTGAGTGTTTTAACATGGGTATTTCTCATGCAACATGGATCTAAAACTTGGGTCTGGTCCCACCTCTGATGTTCTACTGAAGCAGCACGTTCCATAATAAAGGAAGAATTGGGGGTGAGGGGATGATTCACATGACAACCTCCAAAGGGATTTCAGAAGAGTTTGGCCTTGTGCAATCTTCACTTTCCATGCTGACTTTGGACCCTTCTGGTCTACAATGTCCCTTAATCCATTCGACCATGCACTTAACAGATGTGTATCGAGCACTTTCTTGGTCCTGGACAGAGATCTGAGGAGGCTGGAAGTATACTGATGAGCAAACAGAGGAGAGGGAGACAGACAATAAGCAGGAACACAAATCAATAAATAGCCTGACTTCAGATAGTGATAAGAGTTCTAGAGAACAATGAAGCACAAAAAGGAGGTAGGGCAGGAGTGGTAATTCGGGACATCAGGGACCCAGGGTCAGTGAGCACTTCTCTGAAGAGGTAATAATTGAGCAGGTGCAGAATGAGGTGAGGGGGCATTGTGCACAGATGTAAGGAAAGAGAATTCCAGAAAAAAAAAGTCCTCTAGTGAAAGGGGCCAGGCGTGTTTGAGGAATAGCTCATATCAATTCTCAGTAATCTGTGTGATCCCCAGAAAAACAATGGAGTGGCAGGTGAAATGCAAGTAACCTCACTGTAGGGACCGAGAGCCATGAGTCGTGAGGCTTCTGTCCAAGGTGTGGCCAAGTCCAGCAGAAGAGGCAGATGTGGGCATGACAAGGCAGGCATTTCTGGGCAGACCCTAGCGTCGGAGCTGACAAAAGGACAATCCATTGGAGGACAGGCCAGAGAACCACAATCTGTGGTCAGCCAAGGGTCAGGCCACAGTCACGGACGGAGATACCATGACAGACCCGGGGTTGGAGGTCACTTGCAAGGAATTGGTCAGTGCCAAGGGGTGTGTATGTGGACAACACCGTATCTGGGGTTTAAGAATTGATAAAAACATAAGGATAGGGAGTGAAGGCTTTCTCAAGAGCCTCTGAGGACCCTGGCTTCCTGAGAGTTGATCTTGTTATTTCTAAACCTACATGCAACAGCTGACGACTTTTAGACACACATCAAATTAATTTGTTAAAATAATGCTTGAAAGAAGAATGCTAAGGGTCATTTGGAAAAAGGGAAAGCTAAGTCCATGGAGGCTCTTAGATGAAATGGTTACCAAAGTGGTCTGGGGCTGAGTGCTCAGCTGCCAGGAGCCAACGTCAGGGTTATATTGAGAATCACTATGCGAGAGAACACAGGGAAGTGTTTTGGGAGAGGATTGTCTGGCTCTAAATTTATCCTGGGGGTCCTCATATAAGAGATCTCTTTCTCAACAGAATCTTTGCAGACCATCTCTAAGTCAGTTTTAGTGGGATGGTATCATATATCTGAGTGCACTTGTCAACTATCACTCCAAAAGATTCCGGGGTGTGGGTGGGGTGCTGGCCAGTTTCTGAGCCCCACCTGTGTCAGAATCCTGCCTCTTTGTCAGCCGCCAATTCTCCCCTAAACAACTCCCATAGCATAGCCAGACAGGGCGGCAGCCTCCACTGCCATGGAGCCCTTGGGCTTGCTGTGGCCAGTGTAGACACGGAGAACCCAGGAGACAACAAAAGAGGTAGCACCCACCGCCTACACCCTCGAAAATTGTCACAGAGATTCTCTGCCTTGGGGATCTCATCTTAAACATTGCAAACCGTGTGAGTCCATCATAATTAAGGTTTTCAAGATTTCTGCTTCAGTGATTTTGCTCAAAAAAACATAATCTCTTGGAGATTAAAATGATGAAACTGGTATTTATGAAGACTGAATGGACTCAATCCCTGGGCCTTAGTGGGGCAGCTTGGGAGGGAGAAGGTGGGGGAGGAAGGACAGCAGAAGGACAGGAAATGCTTTCTACCCTGAGAAAGTTCTGGCAGACAGCCTTCTGCAGCTAACATGAGCTTTGGAAGGTTTACTCTACAGACCTCCACCCCAGCCATCATGCCGCCATATTCCCTTCCGGGCTAATCCAGATCGTGATCCAGTGAAAAGGTTTAGAAATCCCACCTCGATTTTAGACATCCTGGCTGCCTCAAGAAACTCTTCTCTTCACAATCTCTTACCAGAAATAGGTATGTTTACTTACAAACGTTCACCTTGCATCAAGGTAAGACCAGCATCATCAGGATGACTACGTTCTTACTGGAACTAATGGGGGTTGTGTTAAAAAAAATCACATGCTTAAAAATTCATAATTATTAGATAGAGGGGATACTCAGACAAACTCAAGTCAATTTATAAAACATTGGTCAAGTACGTTCTATGTAATAAACTCCATGCAAGACAACACACCAAGTTCTAGCAACAATAACCAATAACTTCTGTGAAGCTAGTGTTTAATAAGATTTTCACAACCATTGTCTCATTGACTTTCACCAGAAGCCTGTAAGATTCTAATTATTAATGTCATTTGAGGCTCAGAGACATCAAGTAACTTTCTCAGGGTCACACTGTTATCAAAGCAGTAAGAAATTGAGCTTGAAGCTGTTTTCAGGTGTTGAACTGTGGGTTCCTTCCTCTACATTGGGCTGCCAGTGTGGATAGAGAGACATCAAAGAGTTAAAAGATTCATACCTTGTTTAAATATGATGAAAATATTTTTTATTAATTAGACCAGTTTGTATTGGTCTCAGCTCATTTTCCACCAGGATTGTAGTTCTTAAAATTGGCAAAGAAAATTACCAGTGCACATTGCCGAGATCACCTACACACACATGCACACGCATCACAGACCTGTGTTAAACACTTTACAGAGACCAGCTATTTAACCTTCACACAATCCTATGATTGTAACCTGTACACTGTCCTTACTTTGCAGAGGCTTGAAGAAATGAACAACTTGTCCAGTCACACACATTGTGAGGATCCACGAACATGAACCTTGGTTCTTCTGTCTCCAGAGACAGAGACAGTCATTCATATGACACTATTTGTATCTGTATTAATTTCCTGTAGCTGCCATAAAAAAGTACCTCAAACTGGGGGGCTTTAAACAACAGATGTGTATTTTTACAGTTCGCATGTGACCAGAAGTCCCAAATCAAGGTGTCCTTTGAAGGTTACAGGAGAAGAATTCTTTGCCTCTCCCAACTTCTGGTGACCCCCTGTATCCTTGGTCTGTGTCACCAGAGCTTTAATCTCTGCCTCTTTTTTCACATAATTATCTCTTCTCTGGGTGTGTCTGTGTCCCAAACTCCTCTTCTCAGAGGGACACCCCTTAGACTGGATTGGAAACTACCCTAAGTCAGTATAAACTCATCTTAACTTGGTTGCACCTGCAAAGACCCTAATTCCAAATAAGATCATTCTCACAGATACCAGTGATTAGGACTCTGATAAATCTTTTTAGGGGACCCAATTCAACCCATACACTTCCCATCGTCTTCTCTCTAACCCTCTGCCAGATTCCCTCGGCATCATTCCAGATAAACGCTGTCTTTCAGCTGAGAATTATGAAGTGTTCAAAGCTGATAGAAGGGGAATTTGATCCACAGAGAAAGATCGCAGAGTGTCAGGGCTCCATTCTGAACCTGCTTCCCTTCCCTTAATCCACTAATTTTCACAATTTTTTCTCAGAACTTAATGAGTTTTATCTTCCAAACTACAACATATTGATTAAAAATGGAATTAAGCATGACTAAGTCTTTGCTAGAGCTGACTTCTAAAGCTTCCTTCTTAAAAAAAAAAAAACATATCAAGGAAATATTTATTTTGTAAGCTGACCAAAAAAAAAAAAAAAAAAAAAAAAGAAAGAAAGAAAGAAAGAAAAAAAAGAAAAATCTTACATTTACTCAGCGCGCGTAACTTCCGTGGTCCTAAAGATGATTAAGTATTGCATCCAGTATTTTTTGGGATTAACAGAGCTGTCTTCCGTTCTAAATGTTGCCGTTTTTCTTGTCTAAGATTATACTAGTTAGAGTCATCGTACGGAAAGCCAGTATCCTTGTACAAATGTTGAGAAAAGCATTCACTTTATCCCCTTCATGGCTATTTAAGTATCTTGCACTGATAAGTTTGCATGAAATCTCAAAGTGTGCACAGCCCAAATGATATTAATATTCAGAGGTAAGTCAGCATCAAGTTACTCAAAATCTACGCTGCCCAGGCAGAAGCCTGTATTTCTAAAATAAATTACTTGTAAAGCGCAATGTCTCGATGAAATATTCAAGTTTAAACCCATTTGTATTCTCAATTTTAAATACAGACACAAACTTCTGCTGCAGCTTCTCTGGCCATATCTGAAAGTGAGCAGGTGCATTGAATCAATCAGCTGGAGTCGGCAGAGGGAAAAATAATCCCCCATCCAAAGTAAACTGCAGAAATCCATAAATAAAAAACAGAGCTACAGAAAATCTCAGCTACACAGGAAAAGTCTGTACATGTGCATTTAAAGACTTAACTTCTTTTTCCCCTCAGCTTGGAGATTTAAGAGTCCTGTTTTAATAGGCAAATATGTATGAACTTGACGTCCACCAAAAACCTGTCTACAGTTTGCACCCAAACGTCTGTAGTTTTTAACCAGAGTCACACTTGGGAGCAGAAAATTATTTACAGAGCAACGAGAGAGGAATTTAAAAATCTTGTGGAATCAGGATTAACTGTGCGTGTGAGCGGAAGGAAGAGAAAGCCCATTTCCGTAAGCTCCTGGCCTCCTCTCCCGGGAAGCCACCCATCTCCCTACTTCTTGGATGTGCATGGACCCAACGAAGGAGGGGAAACCCACACAGCAAGCCACTCCCAGTGTGGGAGTCCCACTGAGTGGAGTCACCTGGTGGCTTACTTCCCAACTCAGGGAGTGGAAAATGGGAGCACCTTACCCGAGACCTCCAGGTACCAGAGCTCCATCAAGCCATTTCCAGGTCATTTTCCTTCTGGAAGATTCCCACCCCTTCAAATCTGAATGACTCAGCTTGTCAGGAATCTCGCTCTCTTTGGCACATAAACCTTCCCACACATAAGTAAGGCACTGCTGCTGTGCCCTTAGAATCTCCCAGGCCAACCTTGCCACTTTTACAGAGTGAGGCTGGCTCATCACTCAGTACTTGAGACTCCATGTTTTCACCTTAAAACAGGCCTTATAAGCCTTCCTCTGATTACAACAAAATGGCGTGCAAATATAAACAATTTTTATGAAGTTCTGTAAATAGGATCAATATCATGCAGACAAAGCAAGTTATGAGACCCTTTGCTTCACATTTTCTCCTGATCTGCTAATCCACACTAACAGTAATGGTGGGCCTATGTTGCCTGGCTATTTTTTTCTAATTTTTGAGATGTTCTTCCTTTGATTTTTGTCTTCCCCATTTCCTGTTTACTTCCTTCTCATCCTCTTGCTTTTATTTTGAATTGATTGGTCTCATAATTTCCAGCTCAAGTCTAGAAACACCAGTTCTATTCACTGACATTCTGAACCATGAGGTAGTTTGGGTAGAAGGAACCAGCCCAAGGGAACAGCCCAGACTAGGGAGGCCATTAAAGTTCTAGACTGGAATGGAAGGGAAGATGAGGGGATGGCCAAGCACTTAACAAGGGACCCCAATCTCCCCTACTCCTCAAGCCCCTCACCCTCCACACATGCAAAAACCAAGTCAAAAGGCCATCTTTCTGGACAGCATTTGTTGTGGATGCTATCAGAGTCAAGGGCATGACTGCCAATCCCACCACCCCTAGCCAATCCTGTTCTCCAACCCTTTCTGAGAAAATGTCCCCTTGTTAGCTCCATTTGCAATTATCAGGAGAGAGACTTCTGAAAGAAAACTCAAGACTGGGAGAGAGGGCTACAGCAATGAAGTTTAGCCCACAAGGCAGGCATAGCATGTGATGATTCCATCTCAGGGATCTGATCTGATTTTATTTCACACACACACACACACACACACACACACACACACACTCCTCATTCTAGATTGGAGCATGAGTGAGTGTGGAGGTCATAACTGTTTTGTATGTATGTCTGTGTGTCCATGTCTATATGTCAGAGAGAGAGAGATAGGTGAGAGACCACATAGTTTATTTTGGACCTGGTACCATGGAACGGCCATGGCTATTTTTAACATCTCAGACTCACTAGCACCTTGATAAATTTCATGTGCTAGATGGATAGTGAAAAAATGAATGATTTGCCCCCAATATGCCCATCTTGGATCAGATACTTCTTCTGAGTCCCCAGAGCATCTTCCTACTTCTACCCTACAGGTTGCCAAACTTGTCTTTCAACTTCTTCTGACTCCCATCTAGACTGTGAGTGCCTCAAGGACAGGGACTTGGTTTCTCTGTCCTCAGCCTCCTGCCCAGAAACCGGCAAAAACAGAAGCTCATAATGTCTATTGAATAATGAGCATGAATGTGTATGAGGCCCCAACTACACTTGTTTGCTACATAAGGCCGTCAAATCCCTCTTCTTTCAATGTCTTTAAAAGGATTCTTGGTTGAGAGGACTTTCGTTCTAGCTGGTCAGACACTCTGGAGCAGAGGGTTCCTCCAGACTGTCCCCCCTGCATCTGTATTCCAGAGATGGTCCCCATCAGTCCCGGCCTGACCACCTATGACCAACCCAGCAGGATGAAAACAGTAGCATACCTCCAAGGGTTCCTGTGAGGGATGAGGTGAGCCACATCCCTGCTGCTGCCCTCGGCGGGGGATTTTTTTTAATCTCCAAATATAATGTGATAAGATGTGATAATAAACACACCACACAGAGAAACAGATCACTCCTTCCAACTGCTGTCTTGCTTGCACTGGCTGCTTTAAAGGCAAGAAACAGATGTGACCCTTTTCAACCAAACCATATTTTTAAAGCTAAATGAGTATTTTTTTTAAATGCTAAATGATTCTACTGGATGGGGAATATTACTTTTTTTTTTCCTCAAAGGAGTCAACAGTGGTTGCTTAATACTTTTCAGGTACATTTAAAAGAATGAGAAGAAAGGGGCTCCTGGGTGGCTCAGTAGGTTAAGCACCAGACTGTTGGTTTCAGCTCAAGTCATGACCTCATGGTTCATGAGTTCAAGCCCCACATTGGTCTCTGCACTGACAACACAGAGCCTGCTTGGGATTCTATCTCTCTCCCTTTCTTTCTGCTCCTCCCTCACTCATTAATTCTCTCTCTCTCTCAAAATAAGTAAATAAATAAATAAATAAATAACTTTAAAAGAAAACGAACGAAAGATAGGAAGGAAGGCAGGAAAGAGGGAAGGAAGGAAGGAAGGAAGGAAGGAAGGAAGGAAGGAAGGAAGAGGGAGGGAGAGGGAGGGAAGGAAAGAAGGAAGGAAGGAAGGAAAGAAGGGAAAGGAAAGGAAGGAAGAAAGGGAAAGGAGGAAGGAAGGAAAAGGAAAGGAAGGAAGGAAGGAAGGAAGGAAGGAAGGAAGGAAGGAAAGAAGGGAAGGAGGAAGGAAGGAAGAAAGGAGGGAGGGAGGGAGGGAGGGAGGGAAGGAGGGAGGATGGGAGGGAGGGAGGAAATAATAAAAGCCAGAGGGAACAGGAAAAGCTAGTTGTTTTCAAGAGAAGTCCTAAAGAAGGGCTCTTAGTCCAAGTCCCTTTCCAGGATGGAACTGAACTATTTTGCCTCAAGTTTTATGAGCATTAAAATAAAAAAAAAAAAATCAGGCGAGTTCTGACTTCCTTTTTTTCTGAAGCCCTTCAAGTGTGTCTTAGGCCAAGTATACAGGTTAACAGGTCATAACAATTTTTGCAAATACAGTCCAATTAACACCAAATGGAGGGGAAAATGAATCCAAAGTACGAAAGGATGGGGAAACAAACAATGCTCTTGCCACACTCCAATGTTAGCACTATTTATTTAACCATGATACTCCCACTTAAAGAAGCCCCAATTTTTAAAGAATTTTTAATGAGCAAGGACCCAATTTCTTCTGGCAAATTTCATCGTAAAATAGTCCTGTCTCCTTTAGCCTTAGCCGACTGAACCCAAAATTCGGCAAGCTCTCCCATTCATTGTCCCCAGTCTTAAAGGGAACAAAGAAAACATCCAGACCTAATTTTGACAAAGAAGCAGGCTCATGTGGTTTATCACGATCACCCGAAGTCAAGACCATCTGGCTCAGGTCTTTGCCACTGTAGAAGCATCCACTCCTATCAAAAGTTTTTGTTTGTTGGTTGGTTTTTAATATTTTCTAAGTAATTTTTAAAAAAATTTTTTTAACATTTTATTTATTTTTGAGACAGAGAGAGACAGAGCATGAACGAGGGAGGGCCAGAGAGAGAGTGAGAGACAGAATCTGGAACAGGCTCCAGACTCTGAGCTGTCAGCACAGAGCCCGACGCGGGGCTCGAACTCACGGACCGCGAGATCATGACCTGAGCCAAAGTCGGCCGCTTAACCGACTGAGCCACCCAGGCGCCCCTAATTAATATTTTTTAGAGAGAGCACAAACAGGAGAGGGGCAGAGAGACAGATGGGAAGAGACAGAATATTAAGCAGGCTTCATGCTCAGTGCTGAGCCTGACATGGGGTTCAATCCCATGACCCTGGGATCCTGACCTGAGCCGATATCAAGAGTCACTTAACCGACTGAGCCACCTAGGTGCCCCTGTTTGTTTTAAGCCAAGCTTCCCATTCTTAAATCCTGTCAGTTTGACACCACGAAAACACCGTAGGGCTCAGGGTCCACAGCGCTGTTTCCTACTCAAAATGTGATACGCAATTCAGCCTGAAGATCAAAACAATTCCCTGGGGTCAGATGGAGTCTTCTTAAGCTCTGACACCCCCTCCTTCCATCAAATGTAACCCACAGTTTTCACCAGCCAACCTGCCACTTCTGTTGAATATAGGCACCAAACTCAAGGTTGCCGTTTTCACATTGAGTCTAGATAAATCTATCAGAGCACAGCCCAGGGGACTTTGACTAGGGACTTTACCAACACAGCAAAAGGACTGCCTTTAAGTAAGTGAACTCAGTCCAGAATGCCTTCTCCGTACACGTCACCAATGTCAACCTGAGAAAAGGACCCCAGACTCCAGGGAAGTTCTTCCAGCTCGTCTTCTTGAAGCTCCTCCATCACTGGGGCTCTGCTATTATGTAATCAAAATTTCTTTATGTGGTGCAAACCCTGCTTTGTCTCTTCTCACTGCTGTAGACTTTCTTGTTCCATGCCGTCTATGCTGACAGGTGCTCATCCCTGGATCCAGGTCTCAGTCTGTTCTTCAAGACGTCTGGGAATTGTTGGAGCCCACCAATGTTGGAATGCCCTTGCAGCTCTCTGTCTTCCATAATTGTTTTCTCCAGAGGCTTCTGTCTCCTTCACAGCCTTCAGAAGTCTATTTGATGGCTAATCGACCGGTGCCTGTCACATCAGCACCCTTTGCCCTTGTCCTTCACCCCAGCTTGCTTCTATAGAGGCAGGGATACCATAGATGTTTGCTGGGCAGAAAGACTACTGGGGTTCAAGCCCAACAACAACAGGACATCACATCCCCTCATACTGCACATTCCTGACCACACAGAACACAACATGGATGGCCTGACACCTGCTACTTAAGAAACTTAACAATCCCCCCCCACCTGCCTGCTTAGAGAATGACCTCAGTGCCCTGTTCCATACAGGCTTCGTATTCCAAAACAGAGACCAGGGTCTAGCAGAACTCTTTGTCCTGTATTCCCCTGTAAGCGTTATGGCAGACCTTCACCTGGAAGGGTAGACAAAGAAGACCAGAGATACCCTAGAGCCACAGTAAAGCTGAAGCTATACACATCCTTGCTCCCTGAAGGCCCACAGCCCCCACGTGAAAGCAATGAACACATAACCCCCAACTGTGGCCAGACCTGGCGCCTCATTCATTAATCCACTCCCTGGACTGAGGTACAAAACACTTCACAAATGTTAGCATCCATGATGGGAATGAATCTCCCATCCTTCCCATTTGGGAGTCCTTCCCTAGTCCAACCCATGCCAAGATAACCACCCTATGTCCATGCTTCCATCCCCACACTCCACCACACTTTATACACACACCCTATATATACACAACCTGTCCTGTTGATTTCCCACACAAGCATGTGAATTTCATGTGGTCCCCTCTCTCCTTCCTTTTCTCCCCACTTTCTTTCCTTCAGTTATTCAATAAATGAAAACAGACTGTTCTGCTACCACATGCTAGGCACTCTTTGGGACATTGGAATAAAGTAGAGAAGAAAGCAGATGGGCTCTGCCCTCATGAAACTAATATTTAGCAGACGGGAGACCAGAGTATGGTAAAAAGAGATTGAACTACAGACTCATAAAAATATAAATACAAATGTAATTCCTAATTCCACGATTTAAGAAAACAACATTGGGCAGATTACATAACATCCTTCTTTCTCAGGTTCTTTTCTTTTTTTAATTTTATTTTAGTTAGTTATTGGTTTCAGGAGTGGAATTCAGTGATTCATCACTTACATACAACACCCAGTGTTTATCACAACAAATGCCCTCCTTAGTACTCATCACCCATTTAGCCCACGCACCTCGCTCCATCAACCCTCAGTTTGTTCTCTATCTTTAAGAGTGTCTAATGGTCTCTCCTTTTCTCCCCCCCCCATTCCCATATGTTCATCTGTCTTGTTTCTTAAATTCCACATATGAGTGAAATCATATGGTATTTATCTTTATCTGATTGACTTATTTCACTTAGGATAATACATTCTAGTTCCATCCATGTTACTGCAAATGGCAAGATTTCATTCTTTTTGATGCCTGAGTAATATTCCACTGTGTATATATACCACATCTTCTTTATTCATTCATCAGTCGATGGACATTTGGCTCTCTCCATAATTTGGTAATTGTTGATAATGCTACTATAAACATTGGGGTACACTTACCCCTTCAAATCTGTATTTTTGTATCCTTTGGGTAAATACCTAGTAGTGCAATTGCTGGGTCATAGGGTAGTTCTATTTTTAGTTTTTTGATGAATCTCCATACTGTTTTCCAAAGTGGCTGCACCAGGTTGCAATCCCACCAACAGTCCAAAGGGTTCCTCTTTCTCTGCACCCTTGCCAACATCTGTGGTTGCCTGAGTTGTTAATTTTAGCGATTCTGACAGGCATGAGATGGTATCTCATCATTGTTTTGATTTATATTTCCAATGATGAGTGATGTTGAGCATCTTTTCATCTATCTATTAGCTATCTGGATGTCTTCTTTGGAAAAATGTCTATTCATGTTTTCTGCCCATTTCTTAACCGGGCTATTTGTTTTTTGGATGTTGCATTTGATAAGTCCTTTATAGACTTTGGATACTAACCTTTTATCAGATATGTCTTTTGCAAATACCTTCTCCTATTCTGTAGGCTGCTTTTTAGTTTTGTTGAGTCCCAGGTTCTCGATAAACTAAAAATAATTGTGTGTACTCTATAGTGTTATGAGGATTATGTTGAATAATGCTTGTAAAGTACCTGGCACATATCAGGTGATCATTAAATGTAACTATTTTCAACATTATGCCCATTGTATTTTGAAAGTAATAAGCATACTTTCCTAATATGTGCCTATGAATATATAAGTCATAAATTACACATGTAAATATTAACAAATATATATTGTTTTAAATAAGTTTAATTTCCTCTTATATTATTAGATAAAATAAATATATATATAAATATAAGTTCTAATGTCTGCCCATACCACAATAAATAATTTTGTATACCCTTTGAGTGAACACCCCACTTTGAAGATCATCAGCCAAAAGTATTTGAGATTACTTACAAGTGTAATTTCACAGGAAAAAACTACCTTCCAAAAGTCCATGCTTACCATAACTCCCTTAGGAGTATCTTGTTGATAAGAGTATTGTTCAAACTCACAGAGAAGAAACTGAAATGGAATGGCCAACAAACATTTCAAAAGAAACTCGATCTCATTAGAAATCAGGGGAAATGCAAATTAAAATGATAAGATACTCTCAATCATCAGATTGGCAAATACAAAAAACGCTGAAATACCAAGTGTCTGCACGGGTGCACAAAATGGGCATTCTCTACTGCTAGTGGGTGTGGCAAATAAATGGTTACATCTTCTGTTAGGACCTTTGTCGATTTTGACTGAAGCTGAAATTGTCAACATTGTGTGCCCTAGAAATCATACTGTTAGGAGAAGGGCTTATTCAATTGACAATCTCATGATGTGTATATATGTATATATGTACATAGTAATATATGTATTATTTATAATAAGTATAATATATAAATAATGAGTAATGCACAATGTAATTAATATATTATACGTTTTAGATTCTGTGTCTATTATGTATTATACTTACCACGTTAGAGTGTGTACAATAAATAGATGCAAGGGTTGCCAAGGAAATCAATTATATTGAAATATATTTTTCAATTATATTGAAAATGTCCATAAATGTTTTAAAAAAACTTTTTTGAATTTTAATCTATGTGTCCTTTTTTAACTCATTAACATAAAACCCTCATAATATCCTCATAACTCCTATAATTTTGAAGCTGATGTGCATCAGCAATATTTGGGCCACCTCCAACAACTTAATGTGACCTGAAGCTGTGCTTCCCATTGGTGTCAAAGTCTCAGCACTGCTAAAGCTACTAGACTGTGGTCTACATTCACCATTGAAGGAAAAGCGAAAGGTCAATAAAAATAAAGATGAACTTTTTTTCTCTTTCAAGTCCCAAACACCTTAATTCTATAACCTGCCCCGTAGAAAGTCCTGCCACACATTCACAAGAAGACATAGTCAAAGATGTGCATTCCAGCACAGTTGGTAACAGCTAAAAATGAAAAAGAGCAGAAAAGTGGATAAAGGACATGCAGCAGACCCATAAAATGGGATGTTACAAAGAAAGTAAGAGAGATTAAGTATATGCAGAGCTCTCGAACGTATTATTGGTATGTAAAGCAAGGTGCAAGACAGACAAAGGCACAGTGTTCTTCCATTTGTATATACCATTAAAATATGGCACAAAACAATGTTGTTTACTGTTTACTGTAAAAAATATTGTTGTCATGGATTTGCATGAAATAACATGGTAAAGCATGGGCTAAAATAACTCACACAAAATGCCTGCTAATTATTCCTTTGGGGGAAAGGGAGAAAAATGGAGCAAGGTAGAATAAAAACATGACCTTAACTTGTATACTTGCATGCATTTCAGAGATAGATGGATGGATGGATGGATGGATACACAGAGATGATGATGATGACAATAGATGGATAGATAGACAGATAGATAGATAGATATGGTGATGATGATAGATAGATAGATAATAGATAGAGAGCTGATAGATTGAAAGATAGCTGATAGATGAGGGATGAATGGATAGATAGATATGATGATGATAGATAGATATAGATAGATAGATAGACAGATGGATGGATAGATAGATAGATAGATAGATAGATGATAGATGGAGGCATGGATGGATAGATATGATGATGATAGATTAGATAGATAGATATGTAGATAGATACATAGATAGGTAGATAGATAATAGATAGATAGATAGATAGATGATAGATTGAAAGATAGATGATAGATGGAGGGATGGATGGATAGATAGATATGATGATGATGATAGATATAGATAGATAGATAGATACATAGATACATAGATACATAGATTGATAGAGATGGTGATGATGATGATGATAGATAGATAGATAATAGAAAGAAAGAAAGAAAGAAAGAAAGAAAGAAAGATTATAGATAGATAGATAGATAGATAGATAATAGATGATAGATTGAACAATAGATGATAGATGTAGGGATGAATGGATAGATAGATATGATGATGATGATAGATAGCTATAGATAGATAGATAGATAGATGATAGATAGATGATAGATTGAAAGATAGATGATAGATGGAGGGATGCATGGA
Source organism: Neofelis nebulosa (assembly GCF_028018385.1). NCBI lineage: Eukaryota > Metazoa > Chordata > Mammalia > Carnivora > Felidae > Neofelis > Neofelis nebulosa. Next base: position 142,216,519 of record NC_080788.1, read on the forward strand.
GAGATAGATATGATGATGATGATATAGATAGATAGATAGATAGATATACAGATGGATAGATAGATAGATAATAGATGATAGATTGAAAGATGATAGATGGAGGGATGGATAGATAGATAGATAGATAAATAGATATGATGATGATGATAGATATAGATAGATACATAGATACATAGATAGATTGATAGAGATGATGATGATAGATAGGAAAGAAAGAAAGAAAGAAAGAAAGAAAGAAAGAAAGAAAGAAAGATGATAGAGAAATAGAAAAATACAGGAGAGAGAAAGAGAGAGAGAGAGAGAGATGGAATACAAAGATAAAATCATAGATGTGGGTTTTTTAACCATTTTACCATTTGCCATTTTAGCAAAAATTTTACCATTTCCAAAATGTGAACTATCTATAGGTGTGTGTGTTCCTAGGTGTGTGTGTGTATATGTAGATATATGTGTGTATTTCTGTTCATCGAGAGTGCCAAGAAGAGCCTCCCCTTTGGCAATAATTTCTCAATTTTAAGACTGTGCTTACACAATAACCTAGAGCTTTTTTAAATTCCAGAATCAATCATAAAGGAAGAAAAGAAAATGAAAATAAATGTGCAAAGTTGATTGGCTTGCCATTCTGTTTCTCAATAATCCTGAAATAATTTTCAGAAGAATATTAGAAACCAGAATTATTGGCAACAACATTTCATCAGGTTTAATTTTATAACCCTATGGTAAGTTAGTTGCACCTTTAATAAAAATTGTTGCTACATGGCAGGGTGTGAAGATTCAAGTTAGGAAGAAAATAAAAGACCTTCCTCAATGACTGTGCATCAGAAATGGCAGGTTCGGGTTTTATTAAGAATTTATTTGTAATTTTGCAAATGACATCAACCTTGAGAGATGGCATGGTGAATCCCCTGGTCTATCACTGCCACAGTGCAAGGCAGTGCCTCCCTTTGACTTGTTCTCATTACTTTGCTTCAAAGCAGAATTTGGTGCCTGCTGTCACAAAGGTTGATCACAAATGTCGCAGAAACCACACAAGGTAATGCAGGTGAGGGATAAATCTTTGGAATGAAACAACATGGGGAGATTATGTAAAAGCTATTTCCAGTCCTGAAAACAAAATCAATCTGAATAACTGGCTCTGGGTGGAGCATTACACACGGTACCCATGCTGCTGGTATAAGACATTCCAGCGGGCTTATAAATTGTGGCGGGCACTAGCTGTGTCCGTCTTTTGCAATGCACAGGTTCACAGAATCCCAGTGTCAAAAGAGCTGTTAAATTTCACATGATCCTTTGCAGCCTCTAACACTTGAATTGAGTCCGTGACGTTGATGATGATTGATGATGATGATGATACTAATTAAAACTGCTATGTGCCAGGCACTGTCGAAGTACCTTCTACTCCTTCAATGATTTGGCCAAGAGGCTGTTTAGTCTCTACTTGCATCCTTCCATGACAGGGAGTTGATCATCTCCATTTCCTTGTTGGAGAGCTGTGGTTGGACAGCTTCATATCAGACTGCAAATGGCTTCCTTTGATTTCCACCCACTGGCCCTAGTTCTGTCCCTAAAAACGGAAGCTCTCTTTGCATATTTGAAGGCAGGTTTCATGTCTTCTCCAAGACCTCCCTCCGCACTAACTATCCGCAGTGAAGGTACTGGTGTTTGTACTGACCCCCTATAGGTCCTATCACTATCTCCTGAGTCCCCAGTGCACTGCAGTTGACCACACCTCTTAAAGCACTCACGCCAAAAGCAACAACCTTGATGTGCTCTGGTCAACAGCACAATCACTGTACCTGAATCCATGCAGCCTGACCTCAGTTTTTTGTGTTCTTGGAGGCATGGAAGTCTCCATCAATATGTAGAGGTTACATGAAAGAAGATGATGGGTCAGGTCAGAGACTAGAAAATGCAGTTAGGGCTCCTGAGATGTCACCCTAGCATGTCTGGACATGACCCTGGAGGCACAGAGCTCCACTGCCTTTCACAACAGGACAGTAACAGCATTATCAGTGTCATTGTCCTACCAATCTTGGGAAAAGTGCAAAGGAGGCCAGGGAGATAAAACCGGAAACAAGGAGTGCTAAGGCCAGCTCTAGAAGGAGTCGAGAGAGGGCACAGTCGGGTGCATCAGAATAGACCCTCCCCTAGATTTCCTAAGGGGGCTCAGACCTCTGCATCCTGAGGACCTGGGTTCCGGAGACACAGGAGGAGGAGCTGACAGGACCCACAGTGAAGAGACTCAGTGATAAAGGTGGGGACAGCTTGCAGATGAAGCCAGAACATCTGCCCCTGGAAATCGGACAGGAAAGGATGTTAATTCAAGGACTGAGGCAGCACAGGAAGAGAAATAGGGTTGGGGGCTCAGAGAGAAAATGATATTTCTTTTTCCATTCTGAGTTTGCAGGGTCTGCGGGACTTCCGTGCAGAGATACCAAGCAGCTGCTTAGAAAACGAAGCTGGGACTCAGCTAGGTGACATCTATTTTGGGGTGAATTTCTTTCAAATCTATTGAATCCAACCTGTATTTTTTTCTGTATGTAAGTTTAAAATAACATCTTTGAACTATTTAAATCCAAATTCTCTAGTGGGATGAAGGCTTAAAAAAAACACAACAAAACACCTGTTTAAGTCAGATGCTAAAAGAACTAATATAAACTCACTTTTGAGTTTAAACTTTTAAATAACTTTCTATTTAAAAAAAAACAAAAAACAAAAAAACCTCCTTCCAGGAGCCCAAGTGTTTATACACAACAGGCAGTCGACGAAGGCGGGTATTGAAATATCAGTGTGTTTTTTCACAGGTACTGAAAAATAAATACAAGTCATGAGAAAAGTAATGAATCGACTTGAAAACCCAGTGGGATGTTAACCTCCCGGAGTAATAATAGCACACTCTCTGTCAGGGCAGACTGCACGTCAGAAAGGTATTTGCACCCAACTTTGTTCCCGTGAAAAGTCTAGAAGTACCCAGTAATAAGAGCTGCTGGCAGGATCCTGACAATCTTTAAAAAATATCTACCCTCTGAAAGAGCTTGTCACACCAGAGTTATCTCTTCTACAGACAGCTGTTGAGAACACCAATGGGCGTGGCCTGTGCGGAGGAGAAACCCAGAGCGATCCAGAAGGAAGGAGAGGGGTGATTCCCACCCCTGAAATGCAGGGGCCAATGGGGCCAGCACTATAATCTCTATGATTTAGAGACAGGAGCACTTTGGGCTTTTCATTTTTATTTGCTTTAAAGAAAGATGCAAGGATGTGTTTCTAGGTGGGACAGGTGGTGTCAGCTGTTTGGAAAATGATCTGAAGTTTGTCACTCACTTTTTGTGGGGTGACTCCTCATGCACTTGAGCTCCTGAGGATTGTCTCTGGTGGCTGGCAGCATTGGGTCCATGGGGTCAGGCTGACCTACATGGCAGGAACTGAACCTTGTGAATCTCCACACTCACAGCACCCAGCACAGGGCCTGGCACAAAGTAGTTGCTCAAGAAATGTCTGTTGGATGGATGAATGGATGGATGGATGGATGCATGTTTGGATGGATGGATGGATGGATGGATGCATGTTTGGATGGATGGATGGATGGATGGATGGATGGATGATAGATATATGGTTGAATGGATGATGGATGGATGGATGGATGCATGTTTGGATGGATGGATGGATGGATGGATGATAGATATATGGTTGAATGGATGATGGATGGATGGATGCATGGATGCATGTTTGGAAGAATGGATAGATGGATGGATGATAGATATATGGTTGAATGGATGATGGATGGATGGATGGTTGGATGGATGATGGATGGATGTATGAGTGGATGGGTGGTTGGGTGGGTGGATAGATGGATGGGTGAGTAGATTGGTGAATGGGTGGATGGATGGTAGATGGATCAATGTTTGGATGGATGGATGGATGGATGGATAGATAGATGGATGATGATAGATGGATGGTTGGATGGAGAGACGGATGGGTATAATGAGCTATGTTGGAAAATATGCCAGAATGGCCAAAGTGGTCATGTGTAGGAAAGTGTTGAGTTGGCTGAGGAGCAGCCTGAGATGAAGGAGGTGAGAAAATACAATCACAGGCTCCAGGGAGCATCTAAGCAAGACAGTTAGACGACAGGGCCTGGAGCAACAACTGCCCAAGGCTTTGACATTGTCCAAGTCTTCCGTTTGTACCCCTTATAGCCTCCTCTACTCCCTGCTGCAATAATCTTAAACACAGAAAATAATGCTAAGGTCATTGAATGAGTCAGAGCAATAGGGTCTTTTGTCAGCCATCCTGTGTGCTAAGGTCTTAGCACAATTTCTTTTAATTTTTTTAATGTTTATTTATTTTTTGAGAGAAAGAGAGAGAGCGACAGAGCGTGAGCAGGGGAGAGGGAGAGAGAGAAGGAGACACAGGATCTGAAGCAGGCTCCAGGCTCTGAGTTGTCAGCACAGAGCCCGACACAGAGCTTGAACTCATGAACCACGAGATTATGACCTGAGCTGAAGTCGGACGCTTAACTGACTGAGCCACCCAGGTGCCCCGGCACAATTCTTATTTAGCTCTTACAACCACCCCACAAGGGTTGTAGTGTCAAGGTTACTAGTTCACAAAAAAGAAATCAGACAGATGATCAGAAAGAGAACAAAAGCTCAGTGAAACATCACTGTCACCAGGCTTGACCATCAGCCCACACAAACATCAGGCCAGATTAAGCCCAGTGCATAATTCAGGGGACAGGACTGAAGATTAACCTTCCCGGCCAACCCTCATTGTGGCACCGCTGAAAGACTGAGCCCGCCTAGATGAGGTTAGGGAGAGAGCCCCTGCAGCCACCCACAGGGGGGCTTCTGGCACAGAAGTGCAAGATGTGGCTGAGGCAAGGAGCCAGGCACCTCTCTAATCTTAATGCCCCCACAGCTTTGAGTGGTGACCTCACCACTGCCTCCCTCTCCCTCCACTATCAGCCTCCTTGCTCTGGGGGGGGGGGGCTTAAGGTGTCAGGACAGGGGCCTCTGATTCTGTTTTTAGCTGTACAATGGGAATATTAACTAATATCAGCCCCATCCTCTGAGGTTTCATGAGTAATTATGGATTGACACAGGTATTCTGTACCATTCATATAATACACAGTACATCATAGACTCAAAATAGGTCAGGTGTATCCCCATTGCTACTGCTTGTCTCACTCTTTTCTAGTTCTTATAAGACTATAACACTCAGAAAACAAGTGGCTCAAAAGTCAAGGGTACCCAATGGTGACAAGACAGATCCTGGAAGGTGTAGTCTCCAGTATTTGGCAGAAAAGGACTAGAGGCTCCTGATAGCAGTTCATCCTGGAAATGGTAATTTTGCATTCAGCCTGTGTGCTCGCCAAGTCTGAGCCTGACCTGGGGACTATGAAAAGGGGGTGTTTGGGGTGCACAGAAGCTCCTTCCATGACCCTACTAGATCCATTCCATATGACACGGTGGGCTAAAGGCCAGATCCTGCAGCCTTGAGAAGCTGGACGTCAGTCGAGCTATGCACTTTTCCAGCCCACGATGTCCTTGCCTGCAAAACACACTGTAGTAGGTAACACTTACCTGGCGGGTCACCAGGAGAAGAAAACAAACGCGTGTATGTAAAGCACTCAGAAGATTAACTATCATGTCCTTGAAAAAGTCCATGAAAAAGTCCATGCAAAACACAGGACAGAAAGAATGATGTAATGCTGAATTAAAAAAAAAAAAAAAAAAGAAAGGAAAGAAAGTGTCTGGAATTATTGGGCATGTTCAGTGGGGGCCAGCTGGAGGCCATGAATAGCAACAAAGCCAGAGTCAAAAGGCCTGTCAATGAGAAGAGAGGAGGTAGATGTGGTGGAGAAGGATGGTGTGAGCACCAGAGACACCTCGGGTCTACATAGGAAACATTGGGGAGCAACACTGACACTGAAAATAAATGGAATCAGTGATGCACTGATGAGGTCTTTCAGAATTCAGACGAAGAAAACAAAAACAAAAACAAAAAGCCCACAAAGAACGGAAAATAATTAGGGAGAAGATGAGAGAAGGTAATGAGAACCATAAAAATGTCGAATGCGTTAAGGAAAGGTGGTCAAAGAGCCCAGGGCATTGGCATCAGAAAGGCAGGTTTTGTTTAGAGGAGGAAAAGTGTCGAAGGGAAGAGAAGTAAATACTAGCAAAACTGATGGATTATAAGGAGAAAGAATAAAACAAGTCCTACAAGTATCTAAGTGTATATAATACAGATCACTTAAGAAGAAATAAAATTCAGGATAAAGTTGACCTTCTTTGAAATTCAGTGACGAAACTCATGAAGCAACAGCTCCAGAAGTTTAGGGGGAAGACCTTGTGCTCCAGGAGACTCAACCTAGCAAAATTCTCTTCCATGTGTGAGTGCAGAAGAAAGTCATTCATTCGCAGCTAGAAGAGAGGTCCAAACATACATTGACATAAACCTATCTCCAAAAATTTAACTGAATATGTAAGCAAAATCAATCGTGAAAATGAATCAAAATTAAGAACTGAATGATGGTGTTTAAGAACGGGCAATGAGCATAAAAGAAAAGAAAATGTAGAGTTACATCCAAACTGCTTCTGATTTCTGTAACCTCGTTAGGTTACAGACCTAACGAGGCTATGTCAGGATCTGATTTTTGGTTACAGACCTAATGAGACTATGTCAAGATGAGCTCTCTCCCTGCTGAAAATATTATAAATTGAGGCATTTTTTGAGAAAAACAATTTGGCAATGTATGTCACAAGTCTTAAAATATATGTCCACGTTGACTTGATTATTCCAATCTAAAACTTCATCTTAAGGAAATAACCAACTCAGCCCTCAAAGGTTTGGTTGTAATGTATGTATTTTCTCCTTGCTATTCATATTAAAAGATTAAATATTGCTGAAACATGTCCAAAAAAATAAGAATGATTTAATGAATTATACAGTCATACAATGAAACTTTTAAGTTCCTTTAAAAAATATCTAACATAGACTATGCTTATAATGTAATGTGAGGTAGAAAATAACTAAGAAACAAAACCGCATTAATATTACTGTTTTCTTTTTGAAAATATACTGATGTATACGTGATTAATTGGTAGGTCATTATTCAGATAAATGTATATATAGGTAAGGCAAGAGAGCATGTGGTCTTATCTTCAAAATTTATAGGGAAAAAAGTGGCTAGGAAGGATCTACTTTACGTCCTACCTGCATTCATCCAATCATCTATTTACCCACCCACTCATTCACCAAGAACCCAAGAAAGTGTGGACACCTGACTCCTGGCAGGGTCTAAGCTAAACCTGAGAAACACCTAGGTGAAAGTTCCAGATACGTCCTTGGCCTTCCTGGAGTTTACAAGCATGCAACTGGCTTTAAACCAGTCCCGGAGAAAATAAACACACATGACACTGGAGGTAATAGTTGGGAGGGTGAAGGACTGCATGCGTGAGGTTGTGGAGAAAGATGAAGGTGCCTTGAATGGAGCTGGGGTAGTGCCTGGGGACAGCGATAGGAAGCCCCCACTAGACCCAAGGCACATGGGCAGCATGAGAGCCTTGTTTCCCCCATTATGATGAGTGTACTCTTTAATCCCCATCCTCTATTACCCACATCCCCCCGCCCACCTCCCCTCTGGTAACCATCCATTTGTTCTCTACACTTGAGTCTGTTTCTTGGTGTGTTGATAGACTCTTTGAAGCATTTTCAAGTCTAGATAAGGCATCGCTTCCTCTTTCTAACAATGAGTTGTGGAGCAAGAGGTTGTAGACACTGAGACAGGGATCTACTTACTCCAGTAAGAGGGGAAAACCAAAGGGAGGAGCTTAACTATTTCCCTACATGTTCAAAACAAGTCTGCAGGTGAGGTGGAGCCAGAAACCAGGTCTGAAATCTTATGTCCCTGACCACTCACCACCGAAGTAGCCTCCTCCTTCTTCCCTCCCCTTTTCCAAGATCCAACTCAAATAACTCCTCCCAATTTCCCCACGCATGCTGGTCACTATCCCTCTGGGCTCTCAGAGGACTGACTTCTTACTGTATCCCCTTCACATCGAGCTATATTATCTTTTATCCAACAAATAGTTTAGGAGGAAATTCCCACTGGGTAGTTTCTTCTTTGTATTTTGTTCTGTCTCATAACCATGCGTCCAGGCCTGGTAAAGACTCTGACGAATAGGTCTGAGTTCAGTTGGATTCACTGAAATCCATGGCAAGAATAACACCTGGATGACTGTGCAATTTGTCCATGAATTATTCATAATTACACAGAGTAACACACTTATTCTGGGTGTCCCAATCCTGAAACCAACAGAAAGACTCACATACAAATCATCCCTCCCAAGGCAGATGACCAGAAAGATAGCAGATCTCAAACAGCCGTGCAGGCAGACACAGGCCCTGCCCTCCCAAACCAATCACATATCCGTCCTTCTCCACATTACCAGATGCAGGCTCTGCCTCTGTACATCAGTCATAAATCTGTCCTTTGGCACATCACTCATCCATCAGCAGGCTTTACTCCTTTTATGCAACATGTAATCTACAAAATTTTATGTAGACATTACACACCTGGAGCCACAAGACAGGACCCAACTCAACACGTCAGGGGGTTCCTCTCTTCTTCTGCTGGGAGAAGAGAGACACACGCACCCACATGCCCACCCACTATCCTGCACGGAGCCCTTGAAGGCTGGCCCAGGGGATCCTCTGTCCACACACATACCTTTCATTCCTGCACACAGCTCTCTCCTCCACTTTCTGATGCCTCTTCCACACAGGTAGGTTGGGTCAGAGATGTAGTCTCCTTAATTGCTCCCTTCTTGAAAGTTCTCTCTCTCTTATCCTCCCTGTAGAATCTTCTTGGATCTCTAGATTCAAAAGTATTTCTCAGAATGAGTGGAGGACAAGAATGGATATTTACTAAACGCCTACCCAATGCTGGGCGTTGCAATCTTCCCATCATGCTGGGATGGAAAAGAAGTTTCCCTATATTAAACTCTCCCTAAGAAACTTGAAATAAGCCACGCTATGTCACACACTAGTAAGAGGAAGCAAAAGTGGGATTAAAAACCAGGGCTGCCTGTTTCCAAAGCTTACGTGCTTTCCATCACATGCAACCTCCCAAGGAAGGGCTCCCCACTGGCTGCACGGCATCCCTCACTCAGTGTGTTAATAAAAAGGAAGATGCAGAGAAATGAGAAGAAAGGAGAGAAATAATTTTTATAGCATGCCCACTCCTCCCACCAGGGCACCTCCCCCCCTCACCCCACCAACAACCAGGCACCCAAGACTGGAGAACTCTGACCCTCTCTGTCCCAGGGAGGGACTGAGCTCCGCAACCTCTCAGTTTCCCCATTTCTGTTGCATTTCTCTTGCCAGGGCCCTCCCTGAGAGTGGGGTGGGTGGGGGTGCTGAGAAAGGCAGGGCGTGGAACCACCCGCAGTGCCCGAGGGAGTCCTTCCCACCACACACCTGCGAGCCCTTCAGCCCTCCTCCAATGACAGCTGCCTTAGACCTTCAACTTTCACAGAAGCCTATTTCTGCTGAACTTGCATTAAACAAAGACTGGAAACACGGGTCAACAACTCCAAACATTCACCTCCTTCATGCACTTGTCTGAGGAGCCCCAACCCTTCTGTGAAAACAGCATTAGCAAATACCATCAAAGAGAACCAGGTCTCATTCAGGATGCAAGCAGTTCCCCCTCCCTTGGCCTCAGTTGAAGCTGGAATACCTCACCTTGATTTACCAAGCCCTGTGTGGTCTTGCCCTTGCCGCTCCCCTGCCCTCACTGCCATTAATCTTCTTCAAACCTTTAGTTCATTTTCCTCCCTTCCTTCCTTCCCAATACATTCCGAGTGCCTATTCACTCCTGGGTGCTGTGGAGACAAAGTTGCCAAGGCAAACAGACTCAACACTGTCCCTTATTCCACATCCTTGTGCCTGTTGTCCCTTCCCATGGAATGCCCACACCTGCTCTACCAGCATAAAGCCTCATCATCTTTTAAATTGGAAATTAAATATTAGTTTGGTCTTGTTTCTAAGAATCCTTCCTCACTTCCTACTGTCCCTCCTCGAGTTGGGTCAGGCATCTCCCCGCAGTTTTATCTTCCTCCCCATTCCATGGCACTGCTCATCTCTGGGGTAATTGTCTGCTTGCACACCTGCACCCTCATCTAAACTGCAACGTCCTTAGAAGCCAGCTCAAAGGCCCCGTGATTCCTCTGAATTCCTACTGGGTCAGCCAGCGGTCGATCCAAACTCCGATACTCTAAGACAAACTCATCTTTCCTTCCAAACCAACTTCCCTGGTTTTCTGCAGTTGCCCCCAGAATAGTCACCAAAGCTAAAACTAGGGAGTCAACCTCGAGGCTTCCTTCTCCCTCACTCCCCACTTACAAATAACCACTGAATAGCGTTGGCTTTGGCACCTAAACACATCCCTCTGCATCCCTGCCTCGACAAGGCCACCACTCTCTTCCGTGGCTCTATCACGTGTCTCCAGGGCTTGTGAAACAGCCCCCTGATTTCTCTTCTTGCATCACCCTTGCCTTCTGACAATCTATTCTCTACAATGCAGGCAGAGTAATCTGAGACATAAAGGAGATGAGGTCACTTGCCAGCTTAAAACCCATAAAGACCTTCCCATTGCCCTGAGGACAATGAATAAACTCCATAACAAAGCCAACAAGGCCACTCAGATGCCCAGCTCTGCTTTCCGTTCTTACTCACCCCTGGTCACTCCCCCATCACACAGTCTCTGACTCGACTCAGCCTTCAATGAATGAAACCCCTGTTTCTGGCTGTCATGGAAGTGGCTTTTCTGCCTGGAATAATTCTCCCCCCTCCTCATCGCTTAGCTGGGTGTGAATGTCACCTCATAATCGCGCACCAGTCAAACTTGCCGGGCAGTGCACTAACAGAGACACCTTCTCAAGTCCTTGTGGCCCCATGGAAGCCTCGAATGCCATAAAGTGGCCTCCGTGGGCCCACCACAGCACAGATATTTCCCGCGATCCCCAGCGGGAATGCCCTGCTGCACCTCATTATCACTGTCCTGGTAAATAACAGCAGCACTGACACCAGTCTGCAAAACCAACACGTGCATATTTGATCTGTATAAACAGTGCATATAATATGACATTTCCTTTCAAAACTCCCTTACCACTTGGAAATTCAAATGAGAGCCTGTGCTACCCTTGGACTGGAGATTAATGAGGGCATCATAAATATTCGATTAAAGCCAGGCAAAATTCTTGGGGTTTTGCCTCAAAAAGTTTTCAGAACAAGTGCCCAACGACTTTTTGCTATCCTAAGCACTTTTGGGGGGGCAGTAAGAGGCAGCTTCCCTCTCCAGAAATTTTCCAGCTACATTTGCTCTCACACAGCATGCCAGCCGCTATGTCTCTTGACTTTTGACAGACATCTAGATCTCTCTCAGCTTTCAAGTCACCTTCCACTTTGGACTCTTGGTCAGTGAGCTTGTGTTTGCCTCTTACAGACAGTGGAATAAGAAAGGAACATTGTGTGCTACATATTGGAAAACCTGCCTCTCAGCCTGGCTGGCCCAATCTGTGGCTCCGTCAACTTGGGAAGAGGTGTTGAACATCCTTCAGCCTCGGTGTTGTCTGCTATAGATGATGAGAAAAATAAATGGTTTCTGAAATGGGGATCATTTTTGCATACTAGAAATTGTTGAAAAAAATGTAATATATTGGAAATATTCGCTAACAAGCAAGGCTAGAGGCCGAGTCACCTCAGGGAATTCTTTTTGTGGAGACTTTCCAGCAATACCACTCCCAGATTACAAAATGGGTACTAAATTACCCATTTACAAAACCATCTGTATTAACAGATTTAATGCAAACTACGAATAAAATACTTATTTGAAAGAGAATTTTTTTTTCATGACAGTGCACTCTCAAGTAGGAAATATCCTGGAAGCAATCTAGACAGACATTAATAGGGTCAAATAAACCATGGTATATCCCCCTAACAAATTATTGTGTAGAAAATAAACTCATTGCAAAAAGGTCTTTAATAATAAGGATGCATGTGTAATATAATGTTAAGTGTGTGTATTGAGTACAAAATCAAATAGACCAAAATAACTGAACATTTATTTAATCTGCAAATAAAGAAGGGATTCCTATGATTTAAAACAAAAGAAGGGTGGCTGGGTGGCTTCAGTCGGTGAACTGTCCAACTTTGGCTCAGGTCATGGTCTCACAGTTGGTGAGTTTGAGCCCCACATGGGGATCCGTGCTGACAGCTCAGATCCTGGAGCCTGCTTCAGGTTCTGTGTCTCCCTCACTCTCTGCCCTTCCGCCACTCATACTCTGTCTCTCTCTGTCTCTCAAAAATAAATAAACATTTCTTAAAAATCAAAATAAATAAATAAATAAATAATAAAACAAAAGAGAATTCACCAAAAGAATTAACAATTAAATTTACTACATAAAAATTTTTAAATATGAAATTAAAATATACCATAAATAAAGATCAAAGAAAATGACATTGTAATTAAACACTGCCAGGTGAATATCAATTTTCAAAGAATGCAATAGATGTGCTTCAGATCTCATACCACTTCTAAGAGGAACACAACACAAGGAAGATGAAAAGAAAAAGTGAATTCTTTCTTCCATGAAACCAAGAAAGATATTTTAAAGTGAAAATTAAGCTAGCATAAGTGAATTTGTTGAGATACGATATCCATTATGGCAAAGATGGAAGACCACAGATTCTTCAAAGAATAAGGCGATGAAGGCATGGCAGAGAGTCTCCATAGACAACAGATTAGCACTCAGACTTTCTCCTCACCCCAAGTTGCCCTCCTGATATTTTTCTCTTGCATACTTCATCAGCATACAGCTCACCCAGGAGCTCTCCCATTCAAAGACAATGGGAGACCAAAAAACAATAAGAGACCTCCACCAAAATCCTGAGAGAGAAACACGGCAAATAAAAATAGACAAATAAAAATGTTGATATTCAGTAAGGTAATAATGTGCCTTCACAATGTCCCATTGAAAGGAACAGCAACTTTCACAAAATAAAAAACCAAAGCAGAAACATAAGGACCCAATTATTAACAAGAAGAAGACAAAATAAAATAAATAAATTGGCAAAGATCAAGTAAGAGCAGAAGAGAAAAATCAAGTCATCCAATAAGTAAAGTCATTCGGGAAGCAGTCAATAGGAAATAGGTTCTGCCACAATAATGCTCAGGGACATAAGGGGACACACTTGAGAAAACCTGAGCAGGATAAAATAGAAAAAAATAACAAAAATGTTAAAACTCTATAATGGAAAATTATGGCTATGAAAGATGACAAAGGAGATCCAGGGTGTGCAAAATTGGTGCCTGGGACTAACGAGCAAAGTAAATAGAATATACAAATTACCCAAAGATGTAAGATAAGGAAAATGGTTTTGAAATAAATATTTAAATGTACAGACAGAAAAGGCCAGCAGCTCCCAGACAAGTTGAGGTAGGCCCACGAGCAAAGGGTATATTTTATTAGAGTCATTACACCTTTAAAATAAAGTCTAAATCCTATAGCCAGGGAAAAAAGTCAACTCATCTATAAGGGGAAAAAAACAAACCTGCCTTTAGACTTCTCCCTAAAACATTGAATGCAACAGTACAATGGAATGATGTCTTCAGAATCCTCAGAGAAAGGGTGAGACAATAATTTTATACCCAGCCAAGATGTCCTTTTAGAATAAAGTGACAGATAACTTTACAAAAAATTAGTATCTCAAAGGAAAGGGTTTCCATGATCTTAAGTGAGCTATGAAAAGTTGCTCTGTTGCCAATCCAGAAATAAAAGATTCTGTAAAATAATTGGTGACTTTTATTATATTACTTTTTAAAAACTAATTAAAAGAAATATTGCACAGCTGTGGGAAAATATTGCTGCCAAATAGAATGTGTATTCTACTAGGACATTTGAAGCTATCAAACATAAGAGGAAGAAAGAGAGGGAAAGTCACTTTGTGAATATTCCATCCTCTTCTGTTGAAAGGGCAATATCTGTAATGTCTAAAACTAATAAATAAAGAAAATATATATTATTTAAGTGTGTGAAGCATTGGAGAAATAAAAATAATTATGTAAAAGTAACCAAAATCAGGTGATATAGAGAGGACAGAGGGAGGGTAGGTGAAAGGAAATCAAGAATACCACAATACACGTCTTTAAAAGTGGAAAGTTGATACTGTCTAAAGAAGTAAAAATTATGTATATTCTATAAATTATAGCTATAAATATAACTACCGGAAGAAGTGAAAGTGAACTCACAATAGAGCTTCTAAATGGTTAGAAAACAGAAACACACACGCACACGCACACACACACACACACACACACACACACATACACACACACTCCAAAGTACATACTGATCTTAAAATGTCAGGCAAGGATAAATTCAAGGCAGAGGGATTTAAAGGAGATATGTATGACCATTTTTAATGAGCACACAAACCACAATAGAGGTGTTCTGCTCTTTAATATTTATACAACAATGAAAACAGCAGCAAAATTCATGTCCAAAAAGGTAGTAAATGTAAGAAGAAACAAAAATATAATAACGCACCTCTCTCACCCCACAAGAATAAATTTAAATGAAAAAAAGTAAAAAGAAATAAAGATGTGAATCTACAATAGTCTCAAAATAAAAAGGTTCCAGAAAGTTAAAAATAATAAATTTAGGGTATAGACAACTAAAATAGCCTATTGTTATTTCTAGAACTAACATGTATATTCAATATATGTAGAATTGCATAATACAGAGAATTGATTTTTTTAATGTTTATTTATTGATGTTTTAGAGAGAGAACACGAGAGGCAAAGGTGCAGAGAGAGAAGCCCAAGCAGACTCTTGTTATCAGCACAGATCCTGATGCAGGGCTCGATCCCACAAACCATGAGATCATGATCTGAGCTGCAATCAAGAGTCGGATACTTAACCCACTGAGCCACCCAGGAGCCCTGAGAATTGATTTTTATACTTATCTAACAGTCAAGGTTCAATGCTGCAACGACAGAAGCTGTGTCTGACTGGTTAAGCACAAAAACGAATTCATTCAAGGACACAGGCAGTTCACAGAACTATGAGTTCGTCTGGAAAAACACAGCAGGTGACAGGCCTACGGGAAAATTCCCCCAAATCATATTCTAAAGTGACCCAATGAGGACTTTTTCTTCACTACCACTTCAGATTCCACAAGCAGCAAAGCCCCTTCTGTCCCAGAAACTTGACCCTGCTCCACTCCTGGTCTTAAAGCCCCCAACCTGCTGAATTCTGCTTCCAACCTTCTTCACGTTTCTCAAGACGTTCGCTTCCAGAGGGAAGCATCACTGGGGTAAGTGTGCTTGCTAGAGTCTGAGCCCAAAGCCTGAGTTTTAGCTGTGAAAGGAGCCAAGAGAACAAATTTTAGGAGTCACACAAGGGGGCGGGGCTTGACTCAGAGAGCTTGGCACACCCTAAAGATAGCAAAGGTGTCCTAAAATGTCCTGGCAGCCAGAGACGACCCGGCAGACATCTGCCCCAGTGAACTGCAAAGTTTATCCTTGGGAAGAGGGACCATGCCTTCTTTTCAAAGTCCCATGGCCCATATACTGAAAAAGTGAATAATCAGTAGGTCACTAAGAAAACATCACCGAATGTTCTGAGATAGCTATAGAGAAGGTAGTTTCCAAACACAAGGTGATGGAAATAAAAATAGAAACATGGAAAGGATTCTACACCCCCTGGAAATTCATCAAGGAAAATACACATACACACAAACTCTCTCTTAAAAGAGGAAGTCTTCTTCACGGTAGATTATCTTCCTAACGTGAAGTTACAGTTATACAAACACTAGATTCTATTCCTAAAGCTACATTTATCTTAAAGTGTCTTAAAACAATTATAAAAAGTTCATATTACCAAGAAAAATGAATAAAAAAATAGGAAGCATTCAACCAAAGAAGAAAAAGGGCAGTGTGAGAGGAATACATGCAGACCAAAGGAAAGCAAATTATAAAAAGAGAGAGTAATGAATTTGAGACAGAAAATGACAAGAAAGAATAAGTAAACCCAAGAATGCATTTAACAGCAACCAAGAATTAAGGGGGGGGGAGTAAGTAGGCTAATCAAGCATGAAAACCTTTGACAGTACAAATACCTAAATAAAAAATATTAGAATTCAAAAACTAACCAGAAAACCAGTGGAAAGAAAAGTGAGAGACCAATTTGCCTAACGCAAATAAACTTGAAATGATTTTCTGAGAAATCAGAAATGAAGAAGTTGACCCCAGATGGATAGACTCTCTGCGTGGAAATGATGTCATAGAACAAACTGAGGACTTTTTTTAGAAAGTTGTTCTTCCAAAAAGCCCTGGGCTGAGAAGCTGCCATAGGTGAGGTCCTTCAGATCTTTAAGGAATGGGTTATTTCTAGACGCTTTCATTAATCGGGAGTGTGGGGAAGGAAGAGGGGTTTCTAAATTATTTTTGTGAACCCAACCTACCATGGATCTTTAAACCTGACGGAGAGGAGAGAATAAAACTACAGACCAACCTCGCATATGAATATTGATGGAAAAGCCTAAATAAAATATTAGCAAATAGAATCCGGCAGCACATTAAACCGGTTTGAAGATGGGAATCTAAGCACAAACTGAGCCCCCCCGCCCCCCCGGAGCCGATCCATAGACATGCTAGTAAAGCCATTTTTAAAACAAACAAATAAACGCATGCCCAGGAAAATAAAACGCGGTGTTCTCCGAATGCCAGAGCAGTGAGAACCCCGACAGGAGATGCAACGTCAACGTGGTGGCTTGAACATGTTCCTTCCTGAAATGCCACTCACTCAGATGACAGGGAGGTATTATTTTTAAAGACATAAGCCCACAAGAACAAGGGAGGGATGTATTGGTTTTATTGCTATACAGCTAAGCCTCCAAGTCTCATGACTCAACACAAAAGAAGTTTATCTCTCAATTGTGAAAAGTGCTGTCCGTGACAGTG
This sequence comes from Neofelis nebulosa, assembly GCF_028018385.1. Taxonomy (NCBI): domain Eukaryota; kingdom Metazoa; phylum Chordata; class Mammalia; order Carnivora; family Felidae; genus Neofelis; species Neofelis nebulosa. The sequence continues at coordinate 142,233,548 of NC_080788.1, forward strand.
GGGAACTCCACTCCCAAGCCTTCAGGGACCAAGGCTGTTGGGGGCTCAGCGGAGTCACGTGACCCCCCAGGTGGTCCCAGACATCCTCACCCAGGGGGCAGACGGGGGACGAGAGAAGGGGACAAGCTGTGAGCCAGCCATGGAAGTGAGCACGCCTCTGCCCGCATTGGACTGCAGGTGACTCAGCCCCAGACCCCCCCAGCCGTCACCTGCAGGGAAGGCTGGAAACACATGTGCCCTGGAGCCAGTGTGTGAAAACCTGCTGAGCCCCCAGCACGCTCCACCTTTCCGGTCAGCAAACACCGACCTCACTTTCCTTTGCATACCTAAAATATACTCAACCCCACACGCCCACCCAGGAAAGCAGCCCCAGACCCAGTGTGCCCAGTTGAACCACTGCACTGAATCCAGAGTCCAGGGTGGACTTCTGGGGCTCAGCCTTCCGCCCCATCATCGGGCTCAGATGTGAGCGGCTGCAGAGAGCCAGGAAGCACACTAGTCCATGCACCAGAGGCCCCAGAAAGGTGGGGAAGCCATTGTAAAGCCATGACTCAGGTTAAGGATGAGAACGGAGATTAAAAGTCCCCACTCAAGAAAAGCTCGCAGATGACAGTTTCAAACCACGTGGAGACAGCTTGCATCATAAAAGTTATGTCAATGCAACTAAAGGAAGGTGGACTTTGTCGTAAGGAAGGGGAAATAACATGTGCAATTGTGAAAAGACTCTAAATGTGACAATAAAGTTGTCAAAGTGATACACGAATGAAGAGCATACACAAAGCAAGACGGGAGGCTCTTTTAAAAAGCACAGGCAGGGGCGCCTGGGTGGCGCAGTCGGTTAAGCGTCCGACCTCAGCCAGGTCACGATCTCGCGGTCTGGTCCGTGAGTTCGAGCCCCGCGTCGGGCTCTGGACTGATGGCTCGGAGCCTGGAGCCTGTTTCCGATTCTGTGTCTCCCTCTCTCTCTCTGCCCCTCCCCCATTCATGCTCTGTCTCTCTCTGTCCCAAAAATAAATAAAAAACGTTGAAAAAAAATTTAAAAAAATAAATAAATAAATAAAAAGCACAGGCAGAAATCAATTACTAGCAGACAGATCATAACTAATTGAAAAATGGCCATTAAACAAGAAACCCTGAAACTGTAAAGTGTAGAATTGAGACCCAAACTCAATATTCAAGCTGTACGTGGGCCACACTCAAAGGCTGACTGTGCAAAACAGAATAAGAGCCTGAGTCATTTAACCAGAATGCAGTCCAGAGAGATGAAGACCTGGAAAATATTAATGGGGAATTAAAATACTTGGAGAAAAATCGAAGATGGGGCTGGCATGTGGCAGGGCTTCAGTAAATTCTCGAGGAGTAAATGAAGGAGCTGGAACGTTCTGTCCACCTGCGGGCAATCTGCCGGATTGTGAGCACCTGGAGAAGAGAAACCGTATCCTGCACACATTTGTGTCACCTGGCACACACTATAGGGTGTCAGTGAAGCGTGTCGGGTTCATGAGAACTGGGACACATTTATTTCCTGAGATTAAAATGCGTACAGGGAGGTAGTCCCCATAAATAGATAGCCTGGCCTCCCGGCCTCCCCGCTGCATGAATAATAGCGTCTACAAATGCCAAGCAGTGTCCCACATGCATTTACACGTGTTGGCTCACTTAACTTTTTTTTTTTTTTTTTTTTAATGTTTATTTATTTTTACAGAGGGAGAGACAGAGCATGAGCAGGGGAGGGGCAGAGAGAGAGGGAGACACAGAATCCGAAGCAGGCTCCGGGCTCCGAGCCGTCGGCACAGAGCCCGACGCGAGGCTCGAACCCACGGACCGTGAGATCATGACCCGAGCCAAAGTCGGACGCTCAACCGACTGAGCCACCCAGGCGCCCCTCACTTAACTCTTTTTGTATTTTCTTTTATTTTACAGAGAGAAGAACACTTAACCGGAGAGCCACCTTCTTCACAGCTGTTTTAAGTGCACCGTGCATACTGTTGTCCCTACAGCAGCTCGCTTAATTATTCCAACAACCCCAAAGAGTAGAGCTAACATCATCCCCACTTTAGAGAGGAGAACCGCAAGGTGCAGAGAGGTTGAATAAATTACTCTTGGAGCAAGAAGTTTAGAGCAGACGTTGAATTCGGACTCCTCCTCACCAGGCGCCCGGGGGCATGTCCACATTGCCAAGCTGACCCGACCACCACCTCTTTCTCTTCCCGTGTTCTGTGCATTCTAGACTTACGCTGTCTGATACCACTAGCCACATGTGATATTCAAATTTAAATCGATTATAAAAAACTAGATTTTAAAGCCCGTTCCCCAGTGGCACCAACCACGAGGTCCCTCAATAGTCACACACACTAATGGCCACCATACCGGATGGCCCAGACAGGGAACTTCATTGTCGCAGAAAGTCTTCTAGGGTAACGCTGCCCCAGAACATAGATCCTCCCAGGGCAAAGATCAGATCACACACATTTCATAATTTTTCTGGTGGGGGGAAGACAGTCAAACCCTTCATATATAGTACCCGTCCATTTGCGAGGTATGTCCTTACATCCTAATGGTAGACTGGGGTGGCTTGTGTCTATAAGGAAGCATTCCTAGAAAGCAAATCTCATTCGCTCATTGAGGGAAAAGCCTCCCTCCTGCTGCACCACACACGAAAGCCAGTGTCCTTTATCTGCCTGGTCTCCTAATTGGGGATGTTTATTGTGTTCTTTGTTCATATGGATTTATCCTCAACAGATATATTTGACTAGATAGTTCTGAACCTTCAAAACCCCGCAGAGAAAGCTTGAAGTCAGGATCTATTAAAGATGTTTGCAACACTCAAAGCAAAGTTTTCCAAGACTGATTTTACTTCCTTCAGTTTTTTTTTTTTCCCCAGTAGCTGTTTTCAAATCCCATAACATTCTGATGGATTTCCAGAAGCATGTTAATCAAGACCTTCTGCTTCGTCGGCAAACGCCAGAGACAATTTCAAGAGTTGATACAAAGAACGTATGTGTGGGTCCTACTATGTGCCTGCCCTGTGTGAGGCACTGGGGATCTAGAAGGTTCTTACTATGTCTCTGGTTTTGCACTAGGAACTGGGCATTTGGAAATGCCAGTTATGGAAAAGAGGCAGACACTCGTGCATTCCTTCACTTGTTCATTCTACCAATACTTATTAAGTAATTACTCTCTGCCGGGCACCGTGTCAGGCAGTGGCATACTAGGGGGCTCCAAACAGCTCAAATTCCTGCCTTTGTGGAAACGGTCACGGGGAACACTGTCCATAAACAAACAATATATGAATATACAATATGTCACATATCATAAGTGATATGAAGTAAATAAAGCAGGCTATGGCGACAGAGGGTAGTAGTCAAAAACAGGATTTTCAACAGAGGGAAAGCAGGAGCTCTCTGGCAGCGTGATGGGAATGTAGTGAGGGAGGGAGCCAGGAGGACATTCATAGGGACATGGAGGGAAGAGCTTCCAGAACAGAACGCCTGGGGAGCCAACAGCCTTGTGGAAGGGTGAGTATGGGGGGTAGGTACGATGTGTGCTGGGAATGCAGGGGAAGGGATGGAAAGAGTAAGAAGAGGAGTGTACAGCAGATTGGAAGGTTGCAGATACAATAGCGCAAAGTGAGAGAGAGGCGATAATGGGTATTGGAAGGACTTTGAAATTCATTCTGGGGGTTCTGGGCAGAGTTAGGACCTCATTAGACTCACGCTTTAGAGAAGCCTCTCTGAACAAAGACAGACATAAGCAGGCAGGGATGGCAACAAGGATATTGGTTGCAATGCAACCGCAACCACCTAAAGGAAGGGATCGCTGTGTCTGGGACCAGGGTGGTGGGAGCCCTCAGGTTTGCTTCTGGGAAGCAGGGGAGGAGAAGAAAGAATGAGGGAGCACAGGATAAACTCAGGACCAGGAGGGAGTGTTGGTCTCGGAGTGCACCAGTGTCACAGGGAGGATACCCGACGAGGGTGTCCAGGGTCTCACTGAAATGTGAATTTCTGATGAACAACATACTTTCCTAGTATAAGAATGTCCCATACAATATTTGGGATATACTTACACTAAAAGGGTATTTGTTATTCATCTGGGATTCAAATTCGACAGGCTGTTCTGTGTTTCGTCCTGCAATCTGACCGACTGAGGGCACAAGAGTTTGGCTGCTGGGCATACCAAAGCTAGAAGAATGGGCAGGTCTTGGCCATGTGAGTAAAGAAGAAAGGAGTCCAGGGTGAAGGGAATCACACCCATCCCTTCTCTGAATTTCTGTGGGAGTTCCAGAACGCAGGACTCGATCGTCTGAGGGAGGACAGCAGCAGCCCACCACCTACTTTAGTGCCTCTAGAGGTCAGAAGTCAGAAGGACCAAAGTTCTAGAGAGACAGCTAAATCGTAGTTTCACAGAGTTTCCTCTTAAAACTTGCAGGGTATAAGGTTTGCCTTCATTGCTCACGGAAGAGAGGCCAGATGCCCATCACCATTCTCTTCCAATCTTAAGGTCTGCTGTATACCTTGAGCCTGAGCTTAGCGGTCCATCAATAATTGTGATCATCCATGTACAAACACTCAGTGAGGGTCTACCACGTTCCTGGGCTGCATTCCAGGTCTTGTTCAAGTTCACCCAGACCTGCCCAGCTTCGGACCTCCCTGCCTACCTCTCCTTGCACTGCCTATCCCCTGCCCGCACTCCCTGACCTCCACCCAGAAAATGGAACCAACAAAGTGAGAAAGGAAGAGCCTGTTGAGAGCTGTACACATTACCCGAACGAATGTGCAGAGATACAAATGTATGTTGTGATCCAGGGGACAATGAAGAAATCAGTGTGATTTGAAAAGAATACAGGAGAGAATTGGAGCCGTTGAGCGCTGGGCTCCTGCACGTCCCGTGCAATGGGAAGTTTGGAAGACCTTGGGGTGGGAGAAATAGCTAGAACAGCAGGGAGGGAAGCCAAAGAAACATTCCACTTTCCAGAGCCTATTCACAGAGGTAGCCAGGGGTGGAAATGAGAAAACACCCTGCCTTCATGAGATTTTTATTAAGAAGCAGAAGAAGACGTTAAATAATGGCTTATTTGAGTGCACATCCTCGGCAGGGGAACAGCCAATGATTTCAGAGAACTATATTATTACTTTGTGTTTGCTTATCTTTTTCTCTCCTTACCTGATAATCATCTGTAGCTCTATCTGTCTTTTTAAGGACATGTGAGAAAATGGAAAAGGTTACAGAGGACAGTCAAAGAATTGCATATTATTACCTGGCTTTCCAGAGCTGACTGTGCAATTGTTTGTTTTTGATGAGATAACAATGAAGATAGAATTGTTCAGAGCAAATGCTACTCTCATTTCATCAAGCCATTCCTCACTGTCCCACTCTCACATACAGCTGCCCCTCCCACCACTGAAGACTCTCAGGGACACTAGAGCCACTGCCAATGGAGTGCTTGGGAAGAGGTAAAAGCCTTCCTTTTTGACCTCCATGCCCACTGGGACCAATGAAATTCTTGTATTATTGGGGTGGTGCTAATTTCTTGCACAGGGTTCTTGGTACCACGTTCTTGCACAGGGTTTCCCCAATAATAAGCCGTGTTGCTGCCTCCCTTCATACCTTAAGTATGTTGGCCCTTCCCAGTGAAACACCCCCTTGCCTGCTTCCAACCCACCTGCACTCCTTAAAGGTCCTTTTCTCTCTGTGATGCTTTTCTCCATCACCCCAAGCGTATTTTGCCATTGCCCCCTTTGTTCCGTGGATGTAATACATTTCGCACTTTAAGAAAATGCTTCCACTTCCTTGTTTCCAGGTCTTCCTTCCATTAGCCTCTGAGCTCCCCTGGACAGGGGTCATAGTCTCTGTATTTCTGGATGCACAGTTACCTCCCCTTGGATTTTTGTGCAGTAAATAAATACATAGCAAAACATAAGACTTTACCAGGAGTAGAGGAAGAGTATTCTTCTCGGAGTCCTCTACATGCTGTAGGACTGGCTCTCCATTGTATCCTTACCATGTTCCTGGATGCCTTTGCATTTTAAAGAGACCCTTGCTGATTCTTTATGAGCCAGATTGCAGAGGATAAATCCATAACATTGTAAAGAAGGGAACATTTCTTCATGAGGTTGGCCCTCTATATTGTCTTCAGTCTCACCTGGAATGCAGTACAGCCTCGTGTGAAAGACTGTGGACTATGGAGTCCAAACACTCTGGATTCAAACACAAGCTCTCTCACTACAATCCTGTGCAACCTTAGAGAAGTAACCTTTTAGTTTTATGAGCCTCAGTTTCTTTGTCTGTAAGAAGAGAAAAATGAAAGCATCAACTCTATTATGGGAATGTCATGAGAGTAAGGGGAGCTAACACAGGTAAGGCTTAGCCCAACACCAGCTGTAGCAGTGTTAAAATACTGGAAGTTATAATTGGTGCCATCTTTTATTTTCATTCAAGCAACTCAGTTGATTAATTCATCTCTTCAGCAGCCAGCAGATGTAGCTTTATACTACATGGCTGTCATCACATGCAGAATGGTTTTCATAAACCCATGAAAAGTTATTGGGCTCCATCCAGAACCTCTTGCCCTAATCCCTGCTGCACTTCACTGCCCAGAGTAACTCCCTGCCTTCTAGGATCCCAGTCTCATGACTCCCCTTCCACGGATGTCTCAGCCCTTCCCAGATCTGATGACTTACCCACTTACTGGCTTGGACTTCCTGGTTTCCAATCTGGGTCACAAGATTGGTTCAGCTGCCTCCTCACTCGCTGTAATGTCCCCAAGTATTATATCTGCTCTAATCCAGGCCATGAGATCTTAAACCAAGAGACAAATTTAGAATAGATTGCTTATGTAATTCCTTTCAGGTAAATGAAGAGGTACTGAGATGGAGAATTTCATAGCTTCTCTAGAAGTAAAACCATCTTTTACAGATATATAAATATGAATAATATGTTAGAATATAGACAATCTTCTGGAAGCGATCTGCCATAGTTTATTTACAGCTGGGTTAATGGGGATGGGGGAGTGGGGTGTGGTGAGTAGCAGACCCTGGCTAAACACTCACCTTTCCAGTTACTCACTGTTGGTAGCAAACAATTCCAAAGATCACTGGATTAAAACAACAATTTCTTATTTTTAGAACTTACGATTCTGTGGATTAAGAATTTGGAATATATAGAGAACATATATAATATTATATGTGTAATGCTATCATAGTATCTCTTTAAGTCTGCCAAAGTCTTACGTCCAGAAATTGTAATTAGATTAGGGAAGAAAAAAGTCTTAACTCAGATTATATTAATTAAAACGTACAAATGGATTCTGTAGCTTAGCAACAATGCCTATCACCAGTTACCATGTATGTCAGTAACCAAATTTGTACATCAGATTATGTAGAGTTGTTCCAGGAACCAACCCTGCATTATTCAAGGAATCCAGAAAGAATAGGCAATGGAATTATGCTGATTTTTAAATATAATTTTCCAGCAGTTTAAGAAGAATAAGTTTCTCATTTAAAAAGCCAGCAGGGTCAGCAGGCAACAAAGTTCTGTTTTAGTTGGAAATCAGTGGGTGGGAATATAAAGCCATGGGTTTTTTTTTTTCCTAAATGGAACTAAAAAAGCAGCAGATCTAAAAAGTTGTAATCAGCCAAATTTCTTTTTATATATATAAATATGTGAGTAAAAAGTTGGGGCTTTCTTTCTGTGTTATATTTTTTAATTCAACATAACAGTAGCAAATCACCTTTGCTAACCCCACTTCCTTTTCCTGCATAAAAATCTTTCTTTGAGGGAGATCAAAAGCAATTCATTTGAAATCCCATGAACCTTGGGAAATCAGGGATTTAGGAAGACAAAATAGCCCATGACCATTCGCATATGAAAGTAAAGGGGTATGATTATCCACTGGTATCTCACCTGTTCCCATTCCAAGGGGACCTAAGTTGGGTGGCTCTGGGTACAAGTTTCATGGGTTGAAACTGGGGAAGCTGTCAAGCCAGGGATGGATAAGATGTGGCGGGTTATGTGGGGCGGCTGAGAGTGGACTGAGCCAGGGGAGATCTGAGAGAGGCAGATGGGGCTCAGGCCCAGTAAGACAGTGTCACTCAACGGCTGCAGAATAAGGATTGGAATGGGTCACATTAGCCTACGCCCTTCATTAGCCACTATCCTTGGACCAGTGGCTAGACCAATTTGTTCACCTACGAAATAGGGCTTGCAATGCCTACACATGGTTTGTCTGACAGTCAAGTGAGACCAATGCATATGAAGGGCTTGGTTAAATACCTGGCATGTAGGGATGTCCAATAAATGATCTAAGAGGCCGTGGCAGGTCTGAAATTGGTCAATGAACCAATAGGTCAAGATCCTGCTAAATGTTCTGTCAGGACAGGAAGGAAGTTAAAAGCAAACTGGGAGCATCTCTGGGGTGTTTCTAACACACCCTTGTTGGGCAGGGGGGTTGGGCACTGATTTGGGGCAGTTGCTGTCACACCCAACATAACAATGGCATTGAACGGGAAGGTGCCTCCTTTGAGGTCACAGATTTCTTCCACCTATAGCCTTTGTGCATGTCCATTTTTGGATGTACGTGTATGTGTGTGTGTGCATGTCTGTGCATGTGCACATGGCACAGAATATATTTAAGAAATGTTATCATGCGCTCACTAAGGTGGTTTGCCATAGAAACCCTGAAATGAATCCTTTGGACAAGGGAAGGATCTTCTGGTCAAGTCATTCTCAAAGCATATTGTTTTGCTTGGTGCACTTTTCAATGAGTGCTTATTTTTACGACAAGGCAGTAAAAAGCGTATGGACCCTCATGTCAGAATATGAGGATGAAAATTCTGGCTCTTTAACTTATTTAACTTTTTTAAAGTTTATTTATTTATTTTGAAAGAGAGAGAGAATGAGCGAGAGTGGGAAGGAGAGGGCAGAGAGCAAGAGGAAGAGAGAGAGAATCCCAAGCAAGCTTCTCACTGTCAGCGCAGAACCCAATGAGGGGCTCCAACTCACGAACCATGAGATCATGACTTGAGCCGAAATCGGAGACCTAACTGATTGAGCCACCCCGGTGCCCCTGGCTCTGCAACTTATTTAAGACAAGTGCCTTAACCACCCCAAGGCTCGGTTTCCTCATTTTTGAATGGGGCTTGGTTACAGCATGCTCCTGTATTACCATGTTTTTATTAGTATGGAATCCCTTTTTTTAATTTTTTTAAATCTTTATTTAGTTTTGAGAGAGAGAGAGAGAGAGAGCAGGGGAGGAACAGAGAGAGAAGGAGACACAGAATCCGAAGCAGACTCCGGGCTCTGAACTGTCAGCACAGAGCCCGACGCGGGGCTCGAACTCACGAACCGTGAGATCGTGACCTGAGCTGAAGTCGGCCGCTTAAATGACTGAGCCACCCGGGCTCCCCAGGATTGAATCCTTTTCTACCACCTTTCATACAGTTTGTCACCAAGTCCTGTAGATTCTACAGCCATCGTGTGTGAGAAGCTGTGCTTCCTCCCCTTCTCTCACTGCCCCTGTCCCGCCTCAGGCTGTCACTCATGCATGCTGTACTTTCCAGTGACAGCCCCCGGCATGACTTCCTTGCCACTGCCCATGCTCCAATTGCAAGGAGCCCCAAAACCCATCTACACAGGTCTCCTCCCCTCCTCCCATCCAAAGAGCCCAGGCTCTTTCTGGTGACTCACACAATGTGTCTTTTAAAGATGAGTAGTTTACGTCCGTAACACCAAACACACCGAGGCTGTCCGAGACGAGCACCTTTTCTGGTTCTCTATTTCCATTTGCCTTGGCTAAGTTCTGCACCTACTGGGTCCATAATATGTGCACATTAAGTGATAAAGGAGAAAACCCAGGTCACTCTAAAGGGCAAACATTTTGGTGCAAATTCCAGATTTCTTGAGTTGAAAGTTACTCATCCAAGAGTCTCCCAGGGAGAGATAAGCAAGCCCTACTCTTTGAGTCGTCTATAATTAGACTATGACAAATAGGTTCAGAGCATGTCATAAAGAGTAATCTCTTTGTGAGCAGAAGTTCTCTTGTCCTTGAGGTACTTTCTGTGTCACTCGAATCTTATGTTCTAAAATCTTGGATATATTTCTGTCTAACGTAGGCAACTCTTGATTTCCTTTGCTGTGGGTGGAAGTGGAGATGTGAGCAGTCCCAAACATCAGAAAAACCCACAATTATATATGTTCAGCTATCTGACAGTTCATTTATATTCAGCATGATCAGTACTCTCTTCCTGAGCTCCAAACATGTGCAAAGTGCAAGGCTATAAAAATATAAAGGGGGATGGGAAGATACAAATGTGATCATTAGCCAGTTTGACCAGACTATTAGATGACCATCAATATTTGTGGGAAATGCCACTGCAAAGGTAAGAGGGTGGACAATAGAAAGACCCGAATGCCGATTCGAAGAATGATGAGTCACTAGCAAGGCGTCCACAGTGGCATCTCTCTTCGCAGATCATCACAGGAATGATGCCCTTGCAGTGTGACCTCGGCCATCGTACACTCATGGCTTAATTGTGTTCAGGTCTCCACTTTCCCTCTGTCCTGAGATAGAATGATCACAGATCAGGTTCTTCCCAGCACCACGTTCTGGAAAAAAAATGCTGGCATCCAAAGGAGTTGACCTTGGATCCTGGGTTCTGAGAAGCACTTCAAACCCTCCAGGGGTGGAAGCCCACGGGGATCTTGCCCAGCAGCAGTGAGAAGGATCAGGAAGCTGCAGGTGCCTGGCTCGGTCAACAAACACACAGCGCACTGAAAAGAGACTTCAATTTACAGCGACAGACACGGATTGGCTCAACTGTGGTTCCCAGTTGTTTGTCTTGTGGCTCGGGGTGCATCGTTAACTCTCTGTGCCTCTAATTACTCATCTATGAAATGGGAGGAAACAAACATTCCTGCCTTAATGGACTTTTTTCCCCCAAAATAGTGCCTTAAAAGGACTGAAGCCCATTTTCTCAAAGATCAGTTATTCAAGAAGAAAAAAAAAAAAAAAGGGAAGGTAAATCTGAACTCAGGATCTCTACCACTGCAATTTCTACCCAGAGGAGCACAGAAGTAGGTCCAGGCTAGAGGACATCCACACAGGGAGACAATCAGGGCCTCGATAGACCAGGATGAGTGTGCACTATGATGAGGGTGTTGCTTAACTCCTGGTCTTACCCAGAAAAAATCAAGGCTGCGGCATGAGGGGAGCACCAGATGTTTCTCTGAGGTTTGAGATCACGGGACTGATGCACTGCACAACTTCTTTGTAATCCACACAGCCTCATATACTCTGAGTGATGGATCATCATTCCTATTATTATCCAGAGTTTCATCCCTGGGGAAGCCTGTGACTGTGGCCCTTGTTCCAATTTTCTCTCCTGTGTATTTATGGATACATATTTACCTGTGCCCTATATATTGCTAGAGAGGATCGAAGGCAGTTTAAAATGAATACAGGGATGACGCGTTCAGAAAATAAAACGAAATTGAAAATAGGAGCAGCAGAAAGGGGGAGTGCCAGTATCTGTAACATGAGTTCAGACAATTTCTGGGCCAAAACCTCCCGGCAGCCAAGGCAAAGAGGAAAACATGAGCGATCCTTAGCTTTTGTGATCAGCACAGAAGCCGGCTGGTTCTTCAGAGACTCTTTCCCGGATGCTTTCTGAGAGGAACTGTGTCTAGGGATTCCATTGTCAGAGGTGAAGTCCAAGAGCCCAGAGGAGCCATTGGGCCCGGCTGGACTAGGAAACAGGCAGCAGGAAGAGCTTTCTGGGGAAAGGAGAGCTCAGGACTGGGTTGTGGATGACCAGAAACGGATCGGGAGAGAAGGGTTTTCAGGAAGGGAACCAACGGGTGTGGACACCCAGAGGTGAAGCATATTCTGCCTGCCTCCAGGAAGAGGACACACTCAGTCACCCACCGTGGCAACCCACTGAGTTCATCCGCACACGCGGGTGCCCATAAATATTTGCCCAATGGAAAAAGCCAAGAAGAATGTGGCCAAGCCAGCCAGAAAACAAAAACCAAAGGACTGGTTAGCTCAGAAATTCCCCCAGGCTAAACATGTCTGCCAGTGCAGTGAGTCTGTGTTGTTGAACAACGTGACGTTCACAGACTTTAAGCTACGGCACCCTTCGTCTTTCCCTTTGCTACAGTCTTTGTCTAAATAGTGCCAAGAAACATGGCTCTTTAAGGAATCGCCTAGCACCTTAACGCTTCCCCAGTGGGCACTGGTATCAGTAAACTCTCAGAGGGGAGGTGGCACAAGACTGCCTCCCAGGTGACAGATCCAAGCTGACGTTTTGAGTAGGAGAAGCTGAGAAACTCCCAGAGCACCTTGTCAATTAGCTGGTACTGAGTCTCAGTAACTGAGTTTGGCTAACTTATTTTTTGCACACTTGATGGTGCCTCAGATGAATCCCGGGGTAGCCGAGTTAGGAGCAGCCAACAGTTCACTTAACAAGCAAGCTGTTCACTTAACAAACTAGGAAGCCTGGCTTGTGTTTTACACCGGGTCACAGGGGCACTAGAGACCCGAGCGACAATATCCGCATCTCTCAGCCCCTCTCTGTCCGTTGTGCTCACTTATCGCAGGTGGCTCTTTTCTTCCTCTCTCCCCAGCTCTCCCCCATCTCTTTCCCTCTTCCTTTCTGTCTTCCTCTCTCTGTTCTTCCCCTCCCCCACTCCCTTTCTCTCAAAACACTTAGGATATGTGTTTCACCCTCAGTGTTTCAAACGTCACATTGGCATGTCTACAAAAAAGTCGCTTTTCACTCATTCTGCTCCCTACCAAGAAAGCACATTCAATGCAATTTCTTACATATTATTTCAGCCCTGAGGAAAAACATCACTTATTATGTTTTTTGATAATTTCTTACCCATCCGTCTCTCCTTTTATCTCAATAAATTGCATATTGGGTGTGGCAGGCAGAATAATCGTCCTCCAAAGATGTCCATATCCTATTTCCCAGCACGTGCGACCCACAGCTGTCAGCTGCCAGCCAGTTAGCACTGCAGATTGGTTCTCGAAAGAAGGGAACTGCCAAGAGAGTGTGTATTTCGTGAGCAGCTACTAGCTCCCCTGCAAGCCTTGCCGACCATATCCTGTGTCTTCGCAGCACATGGCAACAGGTTGGTACATCTCGAGGAGCCAGGACTCTGAATTTCATTTAGCATTTAATTAACTGGAATAGACCAAGGACTCCAATGGCAGCCCCCGATTGCAATCTGTGGATGGATGGGCATTTTTATCTGAAAATGATGACCAGCTTATCTTCTGTCGCGCAGCTATCACACGTGATATGTATCTCTCGTTATCCCAGCCAATCAAACACAGAAAGTTTATTAAGATTCTATCATCCGAAGTTATCACCAATGATAGGATTTTTCATCTGAATGTGCTTGTGTGCAATACCGTATTTTGTCTAAGAGACCCTCTGGAGAATGAGAGAGGGAAGATTATTACTTAAGAGAGAGCAATGAATCTATGGTCAATGACCAAGTCATTTAAGGAGTGTGGCCACCCAGAGAATTATAATAACCAGATCACTTAAAAAGAAGTCTGTAACTCCCTTTATTTAAGACAAGAACTGACAAGGCTACAGAATAACATAAACAGAGGAAGAAATCAGAGTGATCCTATAGTAAGAAGGGGAAAAAAGCTATTGCTTTGGTGAGTCATTGGAAACATAAGCCAATGGTTCTATATTTTGCTACAAATAGGTTCTGAGCTTCGTAGAAGCCATAAGAAAAAAAGAAATGTGATCAGCCCTGAGATTCTGGGGATCCATGAAATGAATACAGTCCTTTATTTAGAGAAGCTAGTTTTCGTTTAGGTCACTTATGAACAGGAAATTTGGAGAAGAACACACTCACTCAAACACTGGGGGTATTAATTCATACGGTCAGCAAATGTCTCTTGAGTTCTCACTTAGGCTGGCCATCATGTTGGTGCTTGGTTTTCAGTGCTAAATCAAACTTACCTGTTCTCTTGGTGTAGATAAGCCACTCTGCGCAACAAGCAGACAACGAGACAAAGACAGTAAAATGGGAGAGCACTTCCATGGAGGTTTACACAGCATCCACCAAGGACTCAAGGGTGAGGCTGGTTTTCTGGTCTTTGTGCAACTGGGGAAGTTTCCAAAGACAAGACAGAAATTTAAAGAGAGACATTCATCTGGATGTTAAGGAAGGTGACCAAGTGAAATAGGCAGTGAGACAGGACAATTATCCATAATGACCAAGGTCCATAAGAGAGGTCATTGCCAAGTATTAGCCTCCCTTCTGGGCTGAAAGCTCCTTGAGACTACTTCTGGCTTCGGTCTCCAACGTCACACTCCCAGCATGGACTCTGGCATGCTGTGGTTGCCGAGCAGGTTTTTAAGGAAAGAAACAAGAGATGTGCTGGAGAAAGCCTTGGTGATCGGGAGACACATCGAATGTTGTGGGGCTTGGACAACCAGCGTTCCCTGTTGACAGTAAGATCTCACCTAAATAAATTGGGCAGCAATTTTGAACTCCAACGGCTGTTCAAGGACTGCATAGAGGGTTTTATCAGTTTTCCAGAGACCTCTGGAGTTTAAAAGATCATTTCACATCCTTGATTTTGGAGATGCCCACAAACATCTGGTACAGGAAAGAACAGCCTGGTGGGATACAGGGCTGGAGAAAAGACTGGGGGCAATGATTCCGCTCTAACTCCTTCCACATTACATTGTTTTTGTGGTATATGTATATCTGCCTCCCCCGTTACGCTGAGAGCTCTGAGCCAGGGACCGCATCTGCATTTTCATGGCAAATTCCAAAAACCTTGGGTGGAATCCGTTGTACCACCTGGGAACTGTGTGAGCCTTGGGCAAATAAATAATTAAAACTCTCTGAATTTTAAATCATTCCTCAGTCAAACGTGGGAAGAATGAAATCTGCCCATGCGCAACTCAAAACAGCTGCAGTCCGGTGTCCCCAAACTCAATGTGGCTAACTTCACATCCACAGAGTCTTCTGTCACCCCCCTCTCCACCCTTCAGGCTGTCCCTACTAATTTGGGAGCAGTTTTGAAGGACTCTGCTCCCCTCGTTTTCATTCGTTTCCCCCCTGTTCCCGGGAGTGTAAGGGAGGTGAGTCTGCCAGCAGGCACTGTGCCTTCAGCAACTCGTATCTGTCCAGGACCCCCTGATGCCTGCTCTTTCTTCATCATCATCTTTGTTGCCCTGACTTTTTTACCTAGTTCGGGGACCTATCCCCTGGATTTTTCTACTCTCTATTTCTAGAGCCGCGGGGGCCGCTTTAAATGCTTCTGGTTCTGCGTCCTGGTTCCATAACTCTTTACTATTACCTCGAAACCTCTGACAACAACCCCTCCTCGGAACTCATTAACACCGTTTCCCTGTTAATTCATTAGCGCTTGGGAGCCCCAGCGATGATCTTTCTCTTCCTCCCACGGTCTCTGCCCTTACAAATTTTATGTCTGAGGTGTCTCCCACATTCCGTTTATTGTGACATCATTTATGAAGTTCTCCCTCGACAGGAGAGGAGTCAAAAATAACTATATATCATTTTAAATTGCTCTGGTTGGTAACTCTACATTTTAAGAATATCAAGGAAAAGAAAGTGTCTAATGACAGGGCTACAAGTGGATAAAGAGCTGACAGGGTAATTGTGTTACCAGATGCTCCCATACACCAGTTAGCTGCTTCCGTGGCCTATTTGAAGCAACGGGTGTCAGGTCAGTAATTAGGTTCTCGCAGACAAACTAGAAGTGCCATCTGATCTCTGAACACCCCCATCACTCTCATTTATGCCAAGTTCAATATGAAACACACCATCACCATCCTTTTCCCTCAAGGCTGCCAAAAGTTCCCAGGGACATCTCCCCCCGCCCGCACTCCCACACGAGTTAATGAAGTCAATGCTTCCTCCGCATGTCAGAGAACTTGCTCCCCGGATGGCAGTACTTTGGTGCCCGTCAACAACAAAAACACCCAACAGCAACCTTGACTCTACTTTTTGAGTCTTTTCTTCTGACTGTGGGCTGGCTGACATTTTCACACTCAAGGCTTCTTTGTATTAATTTCTTTGTTTGATTTCCTAATGCAGTCAACTCTTTAGAACAGAGCAACAGGCGGAAGAGCCAGGAGAGCTGAATTTAAGTCCCACAAGAGCCATTAACTTGCTCTGGAGCACTAGTTGGGATCTGATGCCAGCCGGACATGTCCGCATTCACTGGCCCAGGGTAGAGTCTCTGGGGAAATAATGGGAGTAGGGCCAGACTAAGCCATGGGACCTTGAAGAAGTCCATTAGCAGGCTTCAGAGCTGGCCATCAGGTCAAGGATAGTCAGGGACAGGTTGCCAAACAGGAGGACAGATTCTGCTAGTGTTGCCCACCCAAACTAGATTACCCTTTTTTCTGACAACAAGCATCCCTGTTTCCTCTTGAGAAATTTCATTTTTTTTTTCACTATCAGCATGTATGTTCAAATAAGGTTGATGTAACCCCATTCCCAGACACCAGGGGATGCGTGTGATCCCAACTCTTGCTCAACAGAGAAAGACTTGGAATTATTAAGGAAAGGGCGCTTTCTTTGTGGGCAGATTTCTAAACTCAGGGTTTTCTGGGGCCACCAGAAGGAGAGATATCACTTAAAAAAAGTAAATAAAGTCAACGTGGAGGAGAAATGAAAAGATACCAAGCCTGAGTGACATCATGCAGCTCCTAGATGCAACCATGCCTGAAACAAGAAACGCCTTTGGCCTTTCCAGTTATGGGATGACACTAATCTCTTTTTGTTTGGTTTAAGCCAGGTTCAGCTGGGTTTCTCTCCCTGATAATGGAATGATCCCAAATAATAGTGTTGGATAGAACTCAGCCCTAGAAGAACTGACTACTGGTCAGCTCTGTAAGAAGGGCTCCCTTGAACTAGGGAATATTCAGTTGTCAAAGCCAAAAATGAGTGTAGGTGCCAGAACAAAGCAGAGACACAGTGACCCAAACTAAGTCAGGGGAGTTAATTCGGAGTCAAACAGTGTCAGGGTCTTTCAATGTCTCCCACTCCGGTCAAGACAGGATGGGTCTCCTGGTTGGACTTGGAGCCCAACTATAAAGGAGCAGGTGCTATTTGCCATGTTCACACTGACCCAGGAACTTTGGATAGGCCATTTTCTTCCTGGACCTCCCCAAATGTAAAGTGAAGAGGTTAGAGTGTCTGCTTTTTCGCTGCCTAAAAACTAAATCTCCTTGAAAACTATAATCTCCAGCCCCTGAAATCTATAATCTCCTTCTCTTATCCAGCCCCAACGTGCAGCAGTGATGAAACCAGAAGATATGATGCCCAGGATGGCTAAGAGAGTCTCAGAACAATGGTTCCTGGGACTAAAATAAAAATTTTTTGAGAGCAAGGGGTCTGGTTTCTATCCCCATTGTGGAGACTTTCTCTTAGCTTTCAATCAACCTTCCGCATAGCTATCCAGGAGAGTTTCCAGTGAGACCTTATTGTTTCTCTGGCTAAAATTTTCAGTGGCTACAAAATACATGAAGTCTCTGTGAAGACAATGCTTAGCCAAAAATAGCATTTAGAAGATATGAAGTTAGAACATTCTGTCCACTGAAAATTTGGAATTTTATGAAACTCTCATTATAATGCTTTTTTTATATTCTTTAAAACAAAGACGTAAGTGGCATCCATAAGTGTTATGTGCTATGATTGTCTATGGTGTGGATTTTATTATTGTATTTTTGGTTAGCGTTTCTATCAAATCAGAAGAGAAGAAACATATTTGGAAAGATCGGATGCGTGCTGAGGGTCTGTGTCGCAATGGGGGTATAAACGCATCATGACCTCTGACTGTTGTAATAGAGTCTCATTGCCTCAGGTCAGTCCCACACTGGATATGTTGTGTTGGCTCAAGTGTTTAACAGTCGTGAAAGAGGTTACTTGGCTTCTTAACCATTTGGAATTTGAACAAAGAAGCATCTTTGCTGGTCATAAACATGGTTTCCCACAGAGATCTTTGGGCTTCTGCTTTTGGGGAGGAACTCTTGAAGTCTATGAGCAGGCCCTGTGCGCAGCAACCTCAGTCATGGTCCAGAAGTCACCAGCAAGATAGGTTCCCTTTTCCACTACTCTTAAATGATGGCGCCATTTTTTCAAAGCATGTTCTATAAACATTAGCTTTTCATGATGCCCTATAGGAAACATGCTCTAGACAATTAAGTTTTTTGTTTTTCTTTTTTTTTTTTTCCATCCTCTGAGCTGGATATTGAGGATTCCAAGGAGAAGCTTTTTAGAGAAGACAAAAACTCTAGACATACCTTAGGAAGACAGAACCACACATAGCCCATTTCAATATGATGTAGTGAATGCAGTGACAGAGGTCCCACAGAGTACCAGGGGAGGACGTGTTGAAAATACAATTTCAGTGTGGTGGAGTAGGTGTCTCCAGTGGGACAATGAGGAAACCACGTTTTTGAGGATGACCCAATGCAACTTGCCATCGTTGAATTTAAGCAGAAGATTTTCTCCATAACTAGTTCCCATGACAGAGGCTACCAGTCACTGATAGGGATAGTTCTTATGATCTTACGGAAATAGTCACTTCTGGTCTTATTTTACAAAAAGCAACTTTAAATTATCTTAAAACACTTTCATTTTTAAACAAATATACAAGATTAAAGGACTGTATGGCAACAACATGCACACACCATGACCAGGGGTGGGGCATAGACCACTGTGGGCAGAGACCTGTGAACCCACAAAGGATGGAGATTAATGCATGGGTCCTCCTGGCATGGAGGCAGTTAATTTGCTCCTCCTAACAAGTGATGAGTTATCCCCTAGGCCAACCCTGGCCATAGCAAGGGGAAGCAAGGAGTTAGGGGTGTGCCATGAGAAAAATAAGCAAATTGCAAGATTATGACAACTTAAGATTTTCAGTATAGTCCCCCTCATTGTTTTATTTGCAGTACCTGAATGAGTTTAAATATCAGGTTAGAAAGTTTATGAAGTTAGTTCTATTCAGCCTGGTGCAGAGCATACCAACTGGGAATAGACCAAATTCTTGAGCCAGTTGACAACAGCTGTAAATGTACAAGGAGGAGCCCCTTTCTTCTCCAAGTACCTCTTAAGAATCCTCACTAGAAACCATTTTATGAACAGATGCTAATAATGGGTGAGCCAGAAGAAGAGTAGCCAGGGGGTCCTGCTGTCAAAGGAGCCATGAAGGGTCATTAACATAGCCACAGAAGATTAAGCAAAATAAAAGGGAAATCAAGAAAAAAAAAGTATTACCAGGGTTTGCTGTAATTTGTACTATCTTCACATTTTATTTTATTTTTTAAAATTTCCTTTATTGGAGGGGGGGCAGAGAGGGGGAGAGAGAGAGAGAGAGAGAGAGAGAGAGAGAGAGAGAGAGAGAATCCTAAGCAGGATTTGTGCTATCAGCACAAAGCCTGATGCAGGGCTTGAACTCATGAACCGTGAGATCACGACCTGAGCTGAAATCAAGAGTCAGATGCTTAGCCAACTGAGCCACCAGGAGCCCCTTCAAATTTTACTTTTAGACCTAACATATAGAGAAAAGAATGGGGGAGCATGGTGTTAACTCCCTTGATTTTGAATGTAAGCTCAGGGTTTTATCAGCCAGTGACCCGGTCTTTCTGATTCTCAATTTCCTCTTTCCTCTCGAGTGAAATGGGGTTAACAAAGCCTCACTTCGCAGGGTTGATGTTTGGATTAGAACTGAAATAATCAAAGCAGCTGGCCAAGTGCCTGGACCAGAGTCAGCATTCAATCAGCAATAGTCAATATTATCACTGTTATGCTCAAGTTCCTTTTGGTAAAACTTGGACCACAAAGTAAATATTTGCCCTCTAATCCATTGGCTTTCAGACCAAATTCTTAAGCTAAATTGTCTTCTGTTTCACCAATTAAAATTTAGAGATATGAAGACCCTGGATTTCCATCCCTTTTAGTCTGAAGGTCACGAGATTTGTTTACACGAAGATGGTAAAGAAAATGCGTTTTTACTTTACTCAACTCCCGAACCTTACTAAAAATGGCAATCTTTAAAAAAAAGGACTTAGAATAAGAGAGAAAATATACCATCTGCAAATGATAGAAGGGAACTACCACCATCTCAAACCATAAACTATGGGACACACCAAAATACCATATGATCTAAACCTAGGAGGTGGAGACTGCTGAACAAAGATGCACTCCACCTTTGATCTTAAGCAGAGGATATTGTCCCTAAAATGTCAACCTTTTGAGCAGTGCTGTCAATGCTTATTTGATTAGGATCTAGGGCTGTATATAAAATGCAGGAGAGGTGAACAATGCCCTTTTAGAGACCCCATTCAAGAACATGGGTTGCCTAAAGAATAAGCCCCAGGAATGATCATGTCATTGATAACTGATGAATACAGGAAGAGGTCAAGGGGGTTTCCAAAAGGAAGAGGAAGCAGCAAATTCAAGAATGTAACTCAGAGAATCTGTGGCCTTGCTGTTAGCCACAGTAGCATCTCCGATGTTGAAAACTGAAGCAAGACATCCTCTGGAATGAAAGAAATAATAGATCTTCTGACTCGAGCCAAAGATTCTATTTACCTAGAGCTGAAACTTCCATCGGTCAGCTCGCTCTTGGCCTGTCTTCTTTATAACATTTGTCTGCAGGTTGCCTGAAAAAGTTTAGCCATTAAAAAATGTTAACATTACCAAAAGAAGAGAGAAGAAACAAAAGATATGTGTGTGTTTTACAAGAGGAGTAACCTATGTCGATGGGAAAAATAGCTCTATATAGTTTGGAGGGCCTTTCTCTCTACATAAATAAGTTAAAGGAAGCTGTACAGTAGTTCAAAGAGATTATCACACACACACACACACACACGCACACTGTTAATCTAGAAAAAAAAGGAATGAAAAAAGGTAATATGATAGATGAAAGCCACTTTAGAAGCATGAAAACAGATAAATACAAGTGATGTAGAAAAATTAGGAATAATTTTCAGGAAATCACACAAAATAAAATGAAAAAGAGAAAAGCAACAAAAATGATGATGCACAGGTTAATGCATATAAAAGAGCTAAGTAAGAGCCAGTATGTGTAGAACTGGTCCTTCGGGGGGAAAAAAAAAACCCTAAAGGTATTCAATGACATCTTAAAAGACAATTTTATTAGATACAGACTAAAATCTACAGAGCCAGTAATACATTATACCTCAAGAAAAAAATAATAAAACATTTAACTGAATCCAAGTGAAATGACTGACCCTCAAGGGTAAAGAAAAAAAGTCATGAAGCTATCTAAACAAGAAAAGCAAGTTATTCAAAACTGACCTCAGTATTCAAGGAAGAAGAGAATTGATCATCATAAACACATTTCTGAGGGACCCCCCCCACACACACACACAATTGCATACAAAGTCACAGCAATATTCAGCCATGAAACTAATCCATACCACTAAGGCTGGAATAAGGGAGGGACCACGGCAGCCAGGTCATTCTTTAAAAACATATGGCACCATAAACTCAGTCAACAACGCTAGAGATAAAAATAATGGACTCAGAACCAGAGTAGCTGTGTTAGGACTAGTGGAAGTTGAACACATTCCAATGTAGCAACAAGATCAAACAGCTGTAAAAAAAATATTATTAAAGAACACATAATTTTTCAAAAACCCACACAAGCTGTAAAAAGGATGCAACAAAGATAAAACGCAAATGTAAAAGTAATAACAAAGCAGCATAAACCAGGGCTGGAGGAAATAGTAATGACAGGAAGAAGTATGGACATGCTGTTTCATCAGGGGATACTCTTTAAAATTGAGATATTCTGGGGCGCCTGGGTGGCTCAGTCGATTAAGCATCCCACCTCAGCTCATATCAGGATCTCACAGTTTGTGAGTTTGAGTCCCTCATTGTGCTCCACACTAGCAAGGTGCACCTTGCTGGGGATTCTCTCTCTCTGCCCCTCCCCTGCTCATGTTCGCTTTCTCTCCCCCCCCCCATCTCTCTCAAAATAAATAAATAAACTGAATAAATAAATAAATAAATATTAGGGATTTTTTTAAAAATGTTTCACTTCTCTCAATTTCTTGCATTTCTTCATAATTACCAGGATTTTTAGGTAAAAGAAAAATTACTTACCCTTATAACAAAATTTAGCATCAGACGAGAGCCACTGAGTGAAGTGAGTGGAGCCACTGGCCACATCCTCATTTCTTCACAGTCTTGGGCCAAGTTACACAAGAATATCGTAAGTGGCCACCTAATGCGCTCCGTGTGTTTGTCGGTCCAAAACCACCCTCCCACACTATCCTTCCCCAAGCCACACCGCTACCTGGAGCCTTGGAGCTCCAGACCATGGGGGCAGAGTTGGGTGAAGAACCATCTTGGAACAGAGACCTCTCTGCTTCCATCAGGTCACCCGCGCAGTACCATCTGGTGCCTCCCCCTGCACTTAGGGACAACCTGAAGTCCTCTCCATGTCCCACAGAGCCCCGTGACATCTGGCCACAACCACCTCACCGTCACCAACAGCCATGCCACCATTGTGCCCTGTTCTCCAGTGCTCCACACTTCTTCCCAGCCTAGCGCCTTTGCTCTCCCTTTGCCTTGGAAAGCTCCTCTTCCCAGTCTTCAGAGCATCTCCTCCAGATGTCACCCCACCATCTCAGGAATGCCTCCCTTGTTACCTGTTCCATCCCACCCAGAAACCTTTTACCACTTATCATTATCTGGAACCACCCATGCATGCATTCCTCACTGGCTTACTATATTTCCCACCACGAGGCTTCAGGAGACAAAGAACCACCTCTGGCTTATTCACTGCTGAGTCCCCAGTGCCTAGAACCACTCCCAGCATGCAACAATATATGCAGCAGCACAGCATACAGCCACTCCTGGACCTCTGTGCCAGGTCTCATGATGGATACCCAGGATCCAACACATGCAAGTAAAAACCTGCAGAAGAAGGACTGACTCCATAAGCATGTGACCCATACAGTTGCACAGGTCCTCAAGTTCAGAAGTGCTCCGCCCTTGAATTAATGCTCTGTTGTCATTAATATAATGTATTAAAGTATTCATGATTCTCAGTTTGGGGGGAAAGTTCTTATATTTTCATGTGCATTGGCCCCCATGAATTATATGGTTGGTTCTGTGTGGAATAAACAAAGGAATGAATGAATGCTGCCATTAGGACAATTTCAGCCTCAAAACCTCAATTTCTTGCAAGGTGTGGAGGATGACTGCCTCCCTGCCTCACTCAGAGTGCACTGTAGGATCTCAACAAAGGGTGTGCAGAATGAACAGCCAAGGAGGACTCTTTGAGACATACCCCCATCCAACACACAACTGATCATGTCCAGTCTACACTTGTACCTCATGTACTAGGCAACTATTTTTTTTAACGTCAAGGGCCCTTTGCTTATACGGTTCCATCTGTTTGCAATGCCCACCCTGTTGTCTGTCCGGCTAGCTGCTCATGACCCTCAAGACAAAGAGAGGGTATATCCTGCCTTAGAAAGCCTTCCAACCCCAGAGGTGGAGTGGAGCCTCCTCTCAACTCTCAAAATCCTTTGCTTGCTTTTATCATAGTGCTGTTCACCCCGTGAGGCAGGGGCTGTCATTTCTTCATGTAACAAACCTCGCCTGCTTCTCCGCTCCATGCCAGGTCCTATTGTTGACACTCAGGATCCAGAGCTACCTGAGGCTCCATCTGGCAGGGCAGAGAGACAAGTCAAATTCTCTTCCTCCACCTCTTCTGAGCCCACAGAAGGCGCCCGCTAATCGTTTGCAAAATGACTGAATGGCTCAGTTAAGATTAGGACTGAGGGGATCTGCTGGCTTACTGAGTCTTTGCCATGAATGTGCAACAGGACCGTGGAGAAGTCATTGGCCTGTCCTGTGAGCACTTTCCCCAAAGGTAGGACGGAAGGGCCAGACTACACATCTTCTCTCTTGTCCAGATCTGAGAGCTACGAATAGTCCATTAAAATACCAGTGGCAGCCAGTATTTCTTTGGCACATCTTGGGTACTGGGCAGTTGGAACAGCACCTTCTCCAGTCCTCACAAAGACTGGGTAAAGTAGATGATTATCCCAGTTTTTCAGAGGAGGAATGTGTGACTTAGAGAATTTAAGTACCTCCTGCCTACTCTCGCACAATTTCTACAGGACTGTTCCAAGATGAGCACTTATCTGCCTCACCCAAAGCCTGTGCTCCGAACCACAACACAGCACTGCCCCCTCCCCCAGCCTCAGCCTGTCTTCAGTCCCAGGACCCCAGCTGGACCCCAAAAACAGAAAGCCAGATTGAATCAAGGACAGGAAGTATAAGATTCTGCACATTTCGTGTGGTTTTCCCACTGGCCACCCTCCAGTTAGCCAAGGTTGGAAAACTGGACATTCCCCTCTTCTGGCTGGCATGAAGTCCCCCTCAAATTCATGGAAGCCAAGTCCAAGGGGCTCCTGTAAGTCACGCCCACAGCACACAAAGCCTGTGGTTCACACCCATCTGGGTTAAACAGAAGAGACGGCTTTCCCCCAAAAGCTGGGTCCCGAGTTTCCCTTCCCTCAAGCTGCTGACGAGAGCTGCAGAGTGGCTATCAGGAAGGCGGTCATGTGACAGATCCTCCCGCGTTAGCCCCAACCCTTTCTCCAGGCTCGCCCTCTGACAGTTATTACTACTGCAATAAATTCTTCAGTAAAACAAACAGGCATGCTGTAAATTTATTAGTCGGGGCACTCTGTGTTACTTAACGTAACAGCTAGTCTTAAACAGGTAACTACTGCAGTAAATAAACCAGTTTATTTAGGCACTGTCAGCCCTAAGTGTTCACAGGGGCCTGAAGAAATGGCATTGGCCTTTATAAGCATGATAGATGCCTGCATAAATTACATTTGCCCACTCAGATATTTGATGGCGAATTACCACCCGGGAAAAGTGTGGCACCTAGAACATCTCTGTGAACTTCAAAGAGTCTATGTTTGGAGACAGGGAACCAAATAGGTGTATATATACATATATATATACATATATATATATATATGTATATATATATGTAGGATTTGCAGAAGTTTTCTCCGTGCAAAATGAACCAGTGTCCCAAACTTGCATATTATGGGAATGTGCGTAAAGTAGACTGAGGTTTTTCTGCCAGAAAACTAAATGGGGACCAGAGGTAGGAGAATAGAAAGAGAAGTAACCTTTCCTCACCCAGGTCATTGGAAACCCGGCGGCCTGACTTCATCATCCCCTGTACTCTCCAATCCCCGTGTATCTCCAGACACCAAGTGTAGGCAAGTAGGAGATACCGGTCCTCTGTGGTAGATTCCAAAGTGAGATCTTTGTATGAAATGCTTATTCTCTCGCATTTTTGGTGGCCAGGAGTCTGAAATCAAGGTATCAGCATGGCTGTGCTCCCTCTGAGACTGTGGATAGAATCGCCCATGGATCTCCCAGCTCTGGTGGTAGCAGACCCCCTTGGCTTGCTGTCTCTTGACTCCAATCTCTGCTTCTGTCTTTGTATGGTCTTTGTCCCCACATCTATGTCTTTTCTTATGGGAACATCAGTTATACTAGATCAAGGGCCCATCCCACACAAGTATGACACATCTGCAATGACCCTATCATCACACAAGGCCACATTCTGAGCTACTGGGAAGGACATGAATTGGTGGGGAGCCTTTCCAACCCGGTTCAGATACCTACCATGCACCAAGACGCTTCAGAGCACAGCATCCCATTTTTACTTTTGAAGCACTTTATGCCCATTTTATAGATGAGGACATTAAGATCAGGAGATGTCCAATAACTTCCCGGAGAGGGTTCCAGTGCTGATACCAAAGCTGGGTATCGGCTGTAATACCAAAGTCCCCATTTTCCCCAGGACGTTGAGAAGCAATTCTCTGGCCAGTGCTCAAACCACACGAGGATTCCTCTAAAGGCCTCTCTTTTTAAAAAAGCAGCATGGATGCAGGCATCTATGTGTTGAATGACATTAATCTCATTGGAAAACATAGTTTGAATTGTTGGAAGGTCATTCGCAAAAGCTAAAAGAGCCGGGGCCAAGAGCAGAAGATGGTATATAATGGAACCGAAACTTTCTTCAGACCATATTTGGATTCAATTGCCTGTTACCCACAGCCCTGAAAATAAATGCACCAATAAATAATTATTTCCTGCCCCACACATTACCAAATATGACTGTGCCCAGTCTGGTGGCCAAGGAGCCAACCCATTGTTCAAATGCCTGGCCCCACCTCCCCACTTGGCTGCAAAAACTGTGGCTTTGCTTTCCTATGAATCCTAACTCAAAAAATAGAATGGCACACAGTCAGCAAATGCCTCATGTTGGCTCGCCACTGGCCAGCGCTGGGATCAATTAGATAAATACGGAGCAATGGGGTTTCCTCCGAATATGGTGAGGAACAGTCTTCCCAGGATCTGGTGACTTCAGCACCTTCAGCCCAGGAGATGGTGCCCAGAGCCCTGCACTCTGGAGTTATCTCCACTCAGAGCCACCCTTCTCCGAAGGTGTGACCACTGGAAGGCAGACCGTGAAAATTCTCCTGCACCACGCCTTGGGGTAAATCCAAGGTGAGTGCATATCGTCGGGTCCCACGCAGGAAGCCAAGTGCGGCAGTACCAACAGCAAAAGACACGGGGGTTTTGGACACAACTCAGCCTTGATTGGAAACCTACTCAACTACCCACTGGCCGTGTGACCTTAGGCAAGTCCCTTCACCTCCTTGGTCTGTACTTCCTTACTTGAAGGGAATTGTACCAACTATGTATCAAACAAGCTAACAGAAAAAAAACTCCTAGCCCAGAGGAAGCCGTATACCTTGGATCCCCTTACCTCCTTCTCCACAAATGGGGAAACCAAGGTGAACGTTGACCATTGCGATCCTGACTGGGAGAGTTGACATTCCAGTCCAGATTTCCATTACAGTCAAGATTATGGTGTTCAGAGTGGAAACAGTTGAGGATTCCTTTGGGGATGCTGCCTTAAAAAGGAGTGTTTCTGCCCAGGTGTCTATACTTCCAAGGGATCTTTACCCAAGACACTGGAGCTGTCTGTTTGCATGTACATCTGCTTTACTAGAATGCACCCCTTGAAAAGTAGGGCAGGTATCATTCATCTCGGTACATCACGTGCCTGGTAGGTGGTGTGGAACATTGAAGGCCTTAATGTATATTTACTGAACAATTGAAGGGGGTAGAAACCCTCCCCTGTTCCCCCCATCACTTCCACATCTCCTGCCTGAGCCATTCTGGGGGCCATTTCTTCTCTCCATGGGTTCTTTCCTCAAAAGATTTCAAGGTCCATGTTGGCAGTGTCTAAGATCGCCTCAGTCACATTCCTATGGCTTAGTGCAATGCCCAGCACACAATAGATGCCCAATAAACCGTTGATGAAAACAGATTAAGAGGTTTTTAATAGGACACTGGAGGAAATAAAGGGGAGAGTAAAGTTAATTGCATAGAATACCTACCACGTGCCAGCTACTTTACTTGGTGCATTCCTTCCTATTAATCATCACACACACACACACACAGACACACGCATAGCAATTCTATCCCCATTTTTACAAATGAGGAAAACTGATTGCAGTGAGCCAACTTGTCCAACACCACACAGCCAGTGATTGCCCGAGATCAAATGAAACTCCAGTCTGTCTGCAAATCCCTTAGCACACCACACTGTTTCTTCAAAATCTGAACAAAACATTGCCTCCTTTGTCATTTTATCTGGAACCACCATCTGGGAGCCCCTCCCTGTTGACCTCCTGCCATCCCTGGTGTAAGGGACCCAACGTGGGAGCCAACCCGGCCTAACAGTGAACCGTGCTGGCTGCGGGTAGAGCTGAAGGGCTAGACCTTCTGACCAATACACCTGTAACATCCCAGGACCTTATTCTGCATGAGCCTGGGGCCATCAGACTTCACAGTCACGGGGCAGTGGAGACCTTCCTCCCCAAGCTCTGCAGGAGACTGATCGTGCCAGTGTGAGCTGAGCCGAGCACATGTCCTTGTGGTCAGCCGCCACCAACAGGGAGGTGGAATGCTGCTTGCGGTGGCCATGGTTTCCTCAGACATATGGGAGGCCACTTCACAGCATGAAATCGAGCCCTCCGTCTGCCTTGCTCGCCGATGAGCCTGCCGGCAGAAGCAGGGGGAACTGTTGGACGGGAGTATTGAGAATTTAGGAAGAAGAACCACACATCTCAGAGGCAAGGACAACTTCATCCTGAATGGAGGATGGGGACCAACAGCCAGAGAATCAATGACTGAGTGCAGACTCTGTTCATAGCATTTGGTCCTCAAGGCAATGCCTCCCTCAGCGGCCATTTTGCAGATGGGAACACTGAGGCTCGTCAGACATTAAGAAAAGGAAGACATGATGGGGTGAAGTGCTTCTACTCCACCCCAATACTAAATTTGAGAGCAAGAAGCCAAAATCCAAATCTGGAGATTTCTCGACCACATCAAGAAGAGTTAAGTCCTGGACGACAGAGAACGATGACTGTCTCTTCCTTTAGAAGC